>NC_090323.1:166319982-166994982 GCF_040869045.1 Eurosta solidaginis | reverse complement strand
TTTTTTATGCTACATTGAAACCTATGTTAATATTTTTATAGCACTTCAGCACTGCAGCCCTTTGCAATTTATATAAATCAAAAAATCTTACTGTGCTTTTAATAGAAAACTGCTGTTAATTTGACAGTTTTTTCTGAAGCAGGAATAAAAACAGTTCTTTCGTGTGTTGTTATAAACATAAGTTAATATTACCAGGTTGGAAGCATTTACGAATTGATATCAGTCTTATTACAGAAAAGCGAACTATAAATGTATAGTTTTGACGTTGAACTGTTGGTCTAGTATTTATAGCAATTGACCTAATGAAGAGAATCAAGGGCATACAATTTCGCAACATATAACACTTTTTGGTGGATTTTCCAGCTTTTTGTGTACCGATGTTTTTATATCCGAGCTCTCAGAAGAAGAAGATGAAAAAGTTAAAAACTTTGCCATTGATAGTGCTCTACTATCTACACGCATGTTACAACCCTAGCTTCTGTCTGCTAAAGCTCCAAAGCCAAATATGGAATAGGCACCGACAACGACCGACGTGAACGTGTCATTTTAAGTACAAAAGCATACTCCTTCGATGTCCTTTGCGAACTCCTTGGTTGAAATATAAAAACAGATTTAAAACTCGGTTCATGGTGGAACAAAAAATCGCCGAAATAGTGGTTTTAACAAAATGATCTTAACTTAGTTGTTATGAAATTTCATTTTCTATAAATTTTTTACATAATAAAATTTCACAAATATGTTTTAGTTTTGTTTCAGTTTTTCATAATTCCTATATATTCTCCTCTACTTCATTGTGAAAATCTTTAAGTGAAGCCTTTCTCTGCGGTGCCATGCAACAATACCTATTCTTAGCAATTTATTTTTGTATTAAATAAGAGTTTAGTACGATATAGCGTGCAACAAATTACCAAATACTGCTATGCTCATAAGCGCATATGAATGCAATTTAGTATAGAAATATCGGTAAATGTTTTTTGAAGCTCTATTGCAGCACATTAGCTGTGGTGCACGTACAAACTCTGAAAATGACATATCTATCGGTGTGACATACATACATAAGATATAAGTATGTACGCACGCGCACAGTGACATTGTGCTAAGGCCATGACACAACAGTTTTGGTAAATACTGGGTTAATCTTGCACAATAACACAAAGTAAAAGCAATAACAATACAGCCAAAGTTATGTTACGCATGCCGAATTTGCATAAGGACACAACTAGGTGAGTAAACATGCACTGACATACATACGTATAAGATACTGCATACGTGCATATATAAAACGTATAAACGCTTGTTTCTTCTTCTAACAGTTTACCTTCATATACAACATCATTTTTTCCTTCATTGCAATTGCAACTCGTTCGCTAACTCAATTTTTCTTTCTTCAACAAAAGTTTAACGCTTCACGTAGTTCACCTGTTTCACGTTTCATTTAAATGTATATTCATATGAATGTAGGCAAAAACATACAGACATATATATCTCAACGGCTTCTTCCAGGGTAGCTAATAAAATGTATTCTTGTTTGTCATGATGTCACCCGTGTTGCTTTTGTCAACATGACGAAGCATTTTTAAAATCATTTTTTGTGTAGTCGTCAAATTGTTGTACGTGCAATGTGTATGGATGCTGAAATTGCATGTTGCTCACTCATTGTGATGTACAAGCATATCTACAGGTAATAGTTTAAATTTTATTAGGGTGTGGTACAAAGGGGTTTCATTTTAAGCAAATATGTTGCTTTTATATAAAAAAAGATGCGAGTAACAAATACTCGACAAGATGCCGCTATTCGTTTACGTTCAAAAAATAAATGTTTTTTAGTCATCCAGAGCTCGCCCACTGGACGAAGATTACCCCTGAAGTGGTTACTTTACCAGAAAAAAGTAATTTCATGTTATTTGAGAAGAACTTCGTCGGCTTTCTATCAGTAACAACCGATGCAGATTCCTTAACGTTTAATTATCGGCTTATTATCGTTACTGAATTATTATCGGCCCAATGTCATCGGCTTGTTATTGCTGAGAGATCGGCTTATTTATAGTTTCTTTTCGGCCTGTTATCGAAGGGTTAATGACGAGTCACCTTTTCTATATTCAAGTTTTATTTGTATATGTCAACAAAACGATGACTCATTGATGATCAATTGATAAAATATCGCTTTGAAATTGATAATGCTCCCATTAAAATACACTTACCCTTCCATAAAAAACCGATAACTTTTTTATAACAAACTGAAAACTTTTTAACCAGTACTTTTTCTACTATAAATCGATAAATTTTCGATAACATATCGATAACTTTTCCACAAATAATCGATAACTTTTCTAAAGTAATTTTATACATTTTCGATACATAATTGATACCATTTCGGCTATAAATATATAATACGTCGAAAAAAAAATTGTTAACACTACGATAACAAATCCGTAAGTATCCCATAACATTCCATGATAAATCCGTAACTCCATGAAAAATCGATAACTTTTCGATCGTAAATGGAAAAATTTTGATCGCAAATTAATGAAAAATAAATCGATTAACTTTAAATAGCTATTCGATAACTTATTGGTATAATATTGACTGATTAGAAGTCTCACGTAGATGCCCATCTGGATGCTTCCTTAAACAAAGCAACAAGAGTTTCTTCCACCTGCACTCGACCATGTGGCAAAACATGGGACTATCTCTCAAAATGGTATACTGGATATTCAATACTGTTGTGAAGCCCAATAATCACCAATGTTTCGTTATTTTGGTGGCCGAAGACAACACATAGAATAGCTAAAACACAATTAAGCAAACTGCACTGACTAATTTGTATTGGCATAACATTCCCGATGGGGAATATCTCCCTTCACCCTTCTTAAAGGAAAAGCGGCAAAATTTCCTGCGCAAATTACCGCTTTCACTATCCTTAGTTAAGTTAGATATTACGGGGGTACAGCAATAGATATATAGTCTCATTTGGCATTTTCGTGTTCACGAACACAGGGTGAACAACCCACGGTTAAACCGATTATTGTGAATATTTTGTGGAAAAAATTGGAAAAATCTATTGTGAATACAGGGAAACTAGTTAATCAACTGATCTTTGTATGCACTTTTTCCTTGAACTTAACTGAGATGCGAAGCTTCACAACTTGATGACGCAAGAATGGCAGCTGATATCTTTGGCCGAACTTCAAGCAATCAGTAACAAGGGGATGATGCGAATTTCTACGAAGATGTTTATCCCCGTGGAGTATTCTTATCATGTCAAACAGCCAAGGAGTCTTGCAGTTTTACACAAGTACTTCTAAGCTACTGGACGAATGCATAGGAGTCCTAGCTGATCTAAGAGCCAAAAAGAAGGTTTTTGTCAGCATGCGAATCATGAAGGTAATGAACATGCCTGCTGTGTACTCACAAAGGCACACACTAGGGAAAACATATTGTAACGAATTTGCTTGCAAATCCTCTTATTTGCAATCCTCTGCTAAGTTCGAATCACTAAACTGTTGAATAAATAACTCCAATTTGTAATAATGCAAAATGGCCTTTATTAAAGTACTTCACAATAACAAACTGTGCAACGAATAGCTTGCTTAATAACCACACCGATTGATAGCTCAATGAAACTCTTCTATTCAAAATAACACTGCTATTGCTCGCTAGATATCGTCTTAATCAAAGTGCTTGACAACTCAAATCAAACTGAATTACTTCTTACTCGCCTGCACCGCTTTTATAGTTTACGCTGCATACTTCTAGGCTCTTCGATTTCCAGAAGTTACTAGTTGTTTCGGCTACAAAATTGCCAGCCACAACTACGTGCACAAATTATTGCCCTCTCTTGTGACCACTGAGATAAGATATATGCATGTGTTTGTGCATTGCCGCTCCGCTGCTCGTATACGTACATATGTGTAGACGCAATTAGTTATTCGTTTATGTAGATACATAAAGATTGAATTATTGATGTGAATGTTTGTAGTTTACAGTCTCTCGCGCGCACATAGGCATATAAGTAAATGCATCTGTGTGTGACATATCTCTGGGCTGCCTTATATATGTGTATACTTGATTTAATTATTAACGTAAATACTGCTTGGCATGGCCCTAGCATCGCCTTAGTGATGGGATAATTTAGTGATGCTAATATCCGTGACACTGCCCTCCACCTAAGTCTGATCGTCCCGATCAGACAAATCTTTCGATCTAAATGTTGCTAGCCTTTCCAAATGGACCACCTTCATTTTGGTTCGTGGTTTACCGATGATCTGTATGCGGTACACTACATCGTTGATCCGTTTTACAACTTTGTATGGGCCTTCCCAATTACACTGCAATTTCGGGGACAAACCTTTTTTACGTTGTGGGTTGTATAACAGCACCAAATCTCCTTCCTGAAAACCTTCTGAATTAATTGCTTTATCGTATCTGGCTTTCATCTTGTCACTCATAATCTTTTTTCGTTGCCTTATTAGATCATGTATTTCTCTTAGCTCTTCTTCCAAATCACTAGTGGATTTCCTGACATTTCTCTCCGCATTGGCATCTATCTCAAACTTCAAATCAGCTGGCAGTCTAAGGTCATTGCCAAAAATTACTTTTGCAGGGGTTTGGCCCGTTGTCTCATGCACTGCTGATCGGTAAGCCATCAAGAATAATGGTATGCGGGTATCCCATTCTTTATGGTACTTGTCCACTACTTTCCTTAAGTGCTCCTCCAATGTTCTATTGAATCGTTCTACCATACCATCGGATTGAGGATGCAATGCAGTTGTCCGTGTTTTTCGAATGCCCAACTTCTTACACATTTCCTGGAACACAGCTGATTCGAAATTCCTGCCTTGGTCAGAATGTAACTCCATTGGTACACCATACCTTGCAACCCAATTGTTTATAAACACTTCTGCTACCGTTTCCGCTTCTTGATTTGGGATTGGGTATACCTCTGGCCATTTGCTGAAATAATCCATAACTACCAGTACATATTTGTTTCCGCCGTTGCTAGTAGGAAATGGACCGGCGACATCCATAGCGATCCTTTCAAATGGCGCACCTGAGTTATATTGCTTCATCTGGCCATGACTTCGTGTTCTGGGCCCTTTCGCTCTGCTGCAAACCTCGCAGTTCGCAATCCACTCAGTGACCGACTGACGGCAACCAACCCAATAGAATCTCTGTTTAATCTTCTCGAGCGTCTTCGTGATTCCAAGATGACCTCCGCTTGGACCATTATGCAGCTCGCTGAGCACATCAGGAATCCTCTTTCTGGGAACAACTATCAGTTTATTCTTGTATTTACCATCCTCACTCTCCCTTATTCGATGAAGGCAACCGGATATTAATTCTAAACTGTTCCACTGTGCCCAATATGACTTCGCAATGGGACTCTCTGCTGACATCTCTTCTCTGTTTGGTCTTTCATTTCGTTCGAGCCCTTGCATAACACGTGACAGATCTGCATCTTCTAGCTGGCACTTTCTTAGCTGTTCCTTGTTCCATTCATCTGTACATGTTATATTCATTAGCCGGACATCTATAATGTCTTCTTTAGCCTCGGCTTTTGAACAGTGCTTGCATTCCAAACTACATGGTCTTCGTGACATTGCATCAGCATTTCCATGGGTACTACCTTTTCGATGCTCAATGGAAAAGTCGTAGCTTTGTAGTCGCTCGATCCACCGTGCCAATTGTCCTTCCGGATTACGGAACTGCAGAAGCCATTTCAACGCTGCGTGATCTGTCCTGACACGGAATCGCTGGCCGTAGAGGTATTTGTGAAAATGTTTAATGCAGTCTACCAATGCCAACAGCTCTCTCCGCGTAACACAGTAGTTCCTCTCTGGTTTTCCAATCGAACGGCTGTAATATGCAACTACCTTCTCCTGTCCATCGACCAGTTGTGATAAAACGCCTCCTATAGCATATCCACTCGCATCTGTATCCAGAATAAATGTTGCTCCTGGAATCGGATATGCTAACATTGGGGCAGTGCACAAACGCTCCTTCAATGTTTGGAAAGCCACTTCTTGCTCCTTCTTCCATTCAAAAGCTTTGTTTTTTCTTGTAAGCTCATGGAGGCTATGGGCTACGCTGGAAAAATTTGGCACAAATCGGCGGTAATATGTGCACAGCCCAAGAAAACTTCTCAATTCATGTAGATTCTGCGGTCTTGGCCAATCCTTTACAGCCTCTATTTTTTCGTTCGCAGTGCAGATGCCCTCTGTCGTTACCTTGTGACCCAAATAATTGACTTCCTTTTTAAACAGCGCACACTTTTTGGGACTTAACTTCAGACCAGCGCCAGCTATTCTCTGGAAAACTTCCTCCAAGTTCTTAAGATGTTCATCAAAGTTCTTGCCCAATACGATGATGTCGTCCAGGTACACCAAGCATGTTTTCCAATGTAGTCCTTGCAGTACCTGGTCCATGAGTCTCTCAAAAGTAGCTGGTGCATTACAAAGTCCAAAAGGCATCACTGTAAATTGCCAAAGACCATCTCCGACTCTGAAGGCTGTTTTCTCTTTGTCTTCCTCCTTTACCTCCACTTGCCAGTAGCCGCTTTTCAAGTCCAGTGTGGAAAACCATTTCGTACCAGAGAGCGAGTCCAGAGTGTCGTCAATTCTTGGCAATGGGTAGCTATCCTTTTTCGTAACGTCATTCAACTTCCGGTAGTCCACGCAAAACCTCATTTTTCCATCCTTCTTCTTTACAAGTACTACCGGTGAGCTCCAGGGACTAGCTGATGGTTCGATGACGCCGCTGTCGCCCATTTCTTGTATAATTTGACTCACAACTTGCCGCTTCGCCAGTGGAACACTACGTGGAGCTTGACGGATCGGCCTCGCATCTCCAGTGTCAATTTGATGTTTCACAACGTTGGTGCGGCCTGGTTTAGAACCATCCTGGTCAAATATGTTCGCGTACTTTAGGAGCAGTTGTTTTGCCTTACTCTGATATGCTTCCTCTAGTCCCTGCGTCCATGCCGTGATGTCATTTGAAAGATTAGTATTACTAGCTGAAACGTGTTCCTGGAGCTGTTCACAGTTAATAACTACTTCAGCCTCTTGGCATCTTCCCAAAATAGCTCCTTTAGTCAGTTTGAGTGGTGAATTGAACTCATTGAGAACTCTTACCGGAACACGTCCATCTTGTTTTGTCATAGCCAGGGTTTTTCCTACAAGTATGTTCAGTGCTGATTTGTTTGCTGCTTCGACAACCCACAATTTGTTTGTCCCACAATCTCCATCAACCTTTGCCCAGATGACTGCTTCGGATTTTGGTGGTATTCGCTGCCTCTCTTCCACCAGCACTCGTTTACTGCTGTAGCCTCTCTCGTAGCCGAAATTAAGTGGTACATCCATGTTCTTATATCGCATCGTCTTGCTTTGCATGTCGATCTTGATGCCCTGGTCGATTAAGAAGTCCACTCCAATTATGATTTCATCAACAATCTCTGCCACTATAAAATTGTGTACTACCGTGACGTTCCCAATTGCGACTTCACATGATACTTCTCCTAGAACCGTGCTGTCTTCTCCAGTGGCTGTACGCAATCTTGCTCCATGCAATGGTGTTATCTTCTTGTTGGCTAAATTCGCTCGAATGATGGAATGAGATGCACCCGTATCTACAGTCAGTAAACGTTCCTTTCCATCCACATGTCCTCCGACAGTAAGATTGTTTGACCTTCTTCCAATTTGTGAGATAGAGATTATGTGGCATTCAATTGAGGGAGCCAGCTGTCGCCCCTTGCGGCTGACTCGCTTTAGTTTAACGATTGAGTGGACTTGGAGATTTGCTCATCTCCTTCAGCTCTGCGTTTACGGCCACCCACATTGTTGGAGCTATTGGGACCGGTGCTGCAATGTCGTGCAATATGACCTGGGTTGCCGCACTTGAAACATTTAATAACTCCGACATTTTTCTGTTGTGATCCCTTCAGTGCTTCCAAAATTGTGTCTACCCATTCTGGCCTTTCTACTTCTACACGATGAGCCTTATATGCTGGTTTACTTAATAGGGAGGCAGTTTCCTGGGTCAATGCATGTGATACCGTTTCAGCAAATGTCAGTTTTGGGTTCGCGTATGTTGCTCGCTTCGTTTCCACGTCTCGTATGCCATTTATAACACTCTGGATTTTTACCCTCTCGGTGTATTCCACGGGTGCGTCCGCATTTGCGAGATGAGCCAACCTTTCAACATCTGAAGCAAACTCCTGCAATGTCTCATTTGCTTTTTGGTAGCGGTTTTGCAACTCAATTTGGAATATCTGTTTTCTATGCTCGCTTCCGTAACGTCGTTCTACAGCAGCCATCAATGCTTCATAATTGTTCCGCTCTCCTTCGGGAATCGTCTGTAGGATTTCCGCTGCTGGCCCCTTCAATGCCACGAACAATGCAGCAACTTTATCTTCCGCATTCCAGTTGTTCACTGCTGCGGTCTTCTCAAACTGAAGCTTGAAGACCTGGAAAGGAACAGAACCGTCAAAAGATGGAGTTTTTACCTTTGTATTACTCGCTGAAGCAGCCGGCCGATTAAGTTGCAATTCCTGTATACGACCTCTCAACGCATCCACCTCTGCCTCGAATTTTTCTTCAAACTGCATTATTTTTCCGTCCATGCGCGCTTCGAGTTTTGATGATATACGCGCCTCTTGTGCTTCTAGTTGTACTGTTATGCGTGTCTCTTGTTCTTTCAGTTGGGTTGCCATATATGTCTTTTGTTCTTCCAGTTGTGATGACATGTTGGTAGATATTTGTGATGACATTTCGGACATTTGTGCCGATATTGCAGCCAATATCATGTTCAGGTCTGTGTTCGCCATTGTCTGCGGTGTTTCATTTTTCTCTTCAATTTTTGTTGTCTCCTCGCCATCAAGATGAAAGACATGCTCTTCCACATCAATTCCTTCTGCTTCCATTGCTTCTCGTAGCCGTGCCTGAAGTTCGAGTTTAACGCCGCTTGTATTCAATCCACGGCTCTCCAATTCCTTCTTCAGTTGCGGGATCTTCAATTCACTTAACTTTGCCATGTCCTTGTTGTCCTCTAGAATTTATTCAACAATTCCTCTTCTGACACCAATTGTAACGAATTTGCTTGCAAATCCTCTTATTTGCAATCCTCTGCTAAGTTCGAATCACTAAACTGTTGAATAAATAACTCCAATTTGTAATAATGCAAAATGGCCTTTATTAAAGTACTTCACAATAACAAACTGTGCAACGAATAGCTTGCTTAATAACCACACCGATTGATAGCTCAATGAAACTCTTCTATTCAAAATAACACTGCTATTGCTCGCTAGATATCGTCTTAATCAAAGTGCTTGACAACTCAAATCAAACTGAATTACTTCTTACTCGCCTGCACCGCTTTTATAGTTTACGCTGCATACTTCTAGGCTCTTCGATTTCCAGAAGTTACTAGTTGTTTCGGCTACAAAATTGCCAGCCACAACTACGTGCACAAATTATTGCCCTCTCTTGTGACCACTGAGATAAGATATATGCATGTGTTTGTGCATTGCCGCTCCGCTGCTCGTATACGTACATATGTGTAGACGCAATTATTTATTCGTTTATGTAGATACATAAAGATTGAATTATTGATGTGAATGTTTGTAGTTTACAGTCTCTCGCGCGCACATAGGCATATAAGTAAATGCATCTGTGTGTGACATCTCTCTGGGCTGCCTTATATATGTGTATACTTGATTTAATTATTAACGTAAATACTGCTTGGCATGGCCTTAGCATCGCCTTAGTGATGGGATAATTTAGTGATGCTAATATCCGTGACAATATGTAACTCGTAAACAATGCAGTTCAGATCACACCGTTTTGTGTGCACTGATAGGCCAAACTGTTTATACTTCCAGCAACGAGAGGCTCAGCCAAACTCATAAATCTTAGTGGAGAAAACTTATGAAATCTAAATGGGTACCATACCTAAGTGAGTAAAATCTATCGAACACACAAATATCTCGTTTTGTAAGCTGAAGTATGAAACGCGGGTTCACATTCTCTGCGAATGCGTTGCTCTAACAGGGCAGAGATTCCCGATTATGAGATGAGGTAACTCTTAGTCCTTTCGTGATATGAAGTAGAAAGCCTAAGGAGATACTTGGATACATTAAAATCCCACACATATAGTAATAAGATGAACAAGTAAGGAAGGCTAAGTTCGGGTGTAACCGAACATTACATACTCAGCTGAGAGCTTTGGAGACAAAATAACGGAAAATGACCATTTAGCAAAATGAACCTAGGGTAACCCTGGAATGTGTTTGTATGGTACGGGTTTCAAATGAAAGGTATTAAAGAGTATCGCCAAAAAGGTGTACGAGTGGTGACTAGAATGTGTTTGTACGATATGGGTATCAATTGAAAGGTTTTAATGAGTAGTTTAAAAGGGTGTGGGCCTTAGTTCTATAGTTGGACGCGTTTTCGAGATATCGCCATAAGGGTGGACCAGGGGTTACTCTAGAATATGTTTGTACGATACGGGTATCAAATTAAAGGTATTAATGAGGATTTTAAAAGGAAGTGGCCCTTAGTTGTATATGTGAAGGCGTTTTCGAGATATCGAACAAAATGTGGACAAGGGTGACCAAGAACATCATCTGTCGGGTGCCGCTAATTTATTTTTATATGTAATACCACGAACAGCATTCCTGCCAAGATTCCCAGGGCTTTTGATTTCGCCCTGCTGAACTTTTTCATTTTCTTCTACTTAATATGGTAGGTGTCACACCCATTTTACAAATTTTTTTCTAAAGTTATATTTTGCGTCAATAAACAAATCCAATTACCATGTTTAATCTCTTTTTTTCATACTTGGTATATAATTATGGCATTTTTTCATTTTTCGTAACTTTCGATATCGAAAAAGTGGCGTGGTCATAGTCGGATTTCGGTAATTTTTAATACCAAGATAAAGTGAGTTAAGGTAAGTACGTGACCTAAGTTTAGTAAAGATATATCGATTTGTTCTCAAGTTATCGTGTTAACGGCTGAGGGGAAGGACAGACGGTTGACTGTGTATAAAAAGTGGGCGTGACTTCAACCGATTTCGCCCATTTTCGCGGAAAACAATTATCGTTATAGAATCTATGAGCCTACCAAATTTCACAGGGATTGGTAAATTTTTGTTCGACTTATGGCATTAAAAGTATTCTAGACGAATTAAATGAAAAAGGGCGTAGCCACGCCCATTTTGTAATTTTCTTTTGTTTTTGTATTTTGCATCATATCATTACTGGAGTTGAATGTTGACATAATTTACTTATATACTGTAAAGATATTACATTTTTTGTTAAAATTCGAATTAAATTTTTTTTTTTAAGTGGACGTGTTCGTTCTCCGATTTTGCTAATTTTATTTAGCATGCATACAGTAATAGGAGTAATATGCATGCCAAATTTCATAATGACTGCGAAATTACAGCTTGCAAAACTTTTAAATTACCTTCTTGTAAAAGTGGGCGTTGCCACACCCATTGTCCAAAATTTTACTAATTTTCTATTTTGCGTCATATGGTCTACGCAGCTACCAAGTTTCATCGCTTTAGCCGTCTTTGATGATGAATTATCGCACTTTTTAAGTTTTTCGAAATATTCGATATCGAAAAAGTGGGCGTGGTTGTAGTCCAATTTCATTAATTTTAAATAGCGATCTGAGATGAGCACCCAGGAACGTTCGTACCAAATTTCATCAAGATACTTCAAAATTTACTCAAGTTATCTTGTTTACGGACGGACGGACGGACATGGCTAAATGAATTTCTTTTTTCACCCAGATCATTTTGATATGTAGAAGTCTATATCTATCTCGATTAGTTTATGCCGTTACGGATTACCGTTATGCGAATAAAATTAATATACTCTGTGAGCTCTGCTCAGCTGAGTATAAAAATCGAGCACAATAGATCTAAGAAAAGTCCACATCGCATCGAGAGCTAATAATAATAATAATAATGATAAATTTTCGATAAATAATCGAGAACTTTTTGATAAGTAATCGATAACATCTCAAAAAAAATCTATAAGTTTTGGACAAAAAGCTGATAAATCGTCGATAAGTAATCAATGGCTCATTGGTCACCTTTAATTTATAAACAAACCAATAAATAGGCAGTAAGAAATTGATAAAACAACCATAGCCTTATTATAAAACACCGAAACCTCACCTGTAAAAAACATATTCGATAAATATAGAAAACACGGTGTGACGTTCGATCAACGAATTTTTGCCTTTTATAAAACAAAGTAATTAATGTACGATTCATACCAAAACATAACTATACAAACTTGTGAAATATTTGTTCCCAAAATAAGCGTGTGTTTGTACGCAACAGCTCCAATGTAGCATGGTTTTTAGTTGCGGAGAGTTAAGTTAAATAAAAGTGCTTTGATCAAGGTTTACTAAAACAACAAATTAATCAGTATACATATTTCTGGGAATGCCCGTACGTAGGAAGATCAGTTTTTAAGCTCACATCCTCAAAAAAGGAACATTTTAAAGCAATTTCTCACTGAGCCAGAAACTTGAAACCTTGTACTTGGTCCAGGAAACGAAATCTCCGCTAGTTTGAGCACTAGTCGAGATAATTATAAAATTCATATGAAATTTCCAATCTTGTGATTGGTTTGTAAGAATTTTGCCGTTATGCTAGATACTTGAAATTAAGCTACATAGTTTGCTTTTTGATCTTAAATTTGCATTTAAGAATTACTCTACCACCCTAAGGTTTGTACATATTTTGCTTTCAAAAGCAGGCACGTACTTAAATAAATGATATGAGTTTACCCATGCTTTTCGCTTAACACGCAGGAAATTAAGTCAAACTGTATTTCTCCTCGTTTTCCTTTCTTGTGTACAACGAATGAGTCTATCCTAGATATGTATGAATGTAACTGAGTACATACATAACTAGTAGGTGCTGTAGTTTAGAAACATTACAGAAGTGGGTACCAAATTTGAAGCTGCGGTTGTGTTGGCAAATGTAGAGCCATTGATTAACGAGTGACGAGGTAAGACGTATGCACGAATGTTTGTCAACACTCGCGAAATTCTTCGAAAACATGCTACCCATATGCTATTTTATTGCTTGAGTCTAACAAAATGTAAAAACAATACACATGTATTGCTAAAAATAAACACGATCACAAATATATAGCAAATCTCCCGTGATAGAATAAAAATATATTACTATTTTATAAAGCTAGGTATTCTAGTATTTAACAAAAGGACGGATTTATTCTATAACATAAGTCCTAGTACCTGATTGGAGTTCTTCCGTTTGGTCGCCAGCTAAGTTCTGGTAACTCTATGGACACATTAAGTTTAGGTGAGGTCTTTATTGACCAGCTAGTTCAGCCTTTATTGAACATTCTGGGAAATAAAAAAATTTCGTAGAATTCCATCAAAATCAATAGCTTGATTTTGATGGACTTCTACGAAATTTTTTTATTTCAACGACGTTTATAGTTTTTGACAGCTTAGACTATAAAAATATGTATAAGGGACTCACATTTCTGATTCCTATTTTTGAATTAATTATTCCATATAAAGTATTTTTATAACACAAAATTTTGTTTCCTCATTGCTTATTTTACCAAAAGTACATAACTTCAGATATTTTTAAATGACGAGATTTCAGAGTCCATAATAGAGTAGGCAATGAAACCTTTGGTGGAGTTTAAGTTACTTTGAAATGAGATAGAAAAAAAACGGGTTATGTCCCTAAAAGAGTTTTCCCTAAGGATTCCGAAAATCCATAGAAAGACAAAAGCGCAAAAGAAAGAGTTAGTTTTTAATTATTTAACATTTTTTTATTATACATCTTTATTAATTTGACCTCGTTCGTCTCTCCATTCAGCCGTGGTTTGTATCTTCTTATTGAACTTCCCTCAGATTTTTATTCATGGCCTGTTTGAGTGAAAATTTAATTATTTCATTTTATTCATCAAGCGGCCACAAAACAAATGCCCGGAAAAATTTAATCATTTGCGATTTTATAATTTTCAATTTACAATTCAGGATGTTGGCGATTTGCTTTCATCACATGGCTTTTGTAGGAAGCTTATACATATTTTTATGCAAACACACATAAATATTGCAAACCAATAAAAAACTACGCTTGTGTTTATATAAATTTTTCTGTGTCAATATTATTTTGAAGGCATAGCTAAATATGTATCAATGTGTTTGTTTTAATTTTTTCGGTTTCTCTTTTAGTTGGTAGCTGAAAATTTAATTTTGCATTTCCATAAGCTGCAATCAATTTAATTATCACCACCTATGGTGGAATAGATAAAAAAAAATAGCTGATTCGTTTTAGGCGAAACAAGTAAGAACATATTAGCTCGAGTGTAACCGAGTTTCCAAAATTTTCCATATTGTAGAAGAAAACTTTCGAGCACTAAACAATAGGACAGCTGAAATACAATAATTTTACATCAGGGATGGGTGTTTTGGAAAGTTTAAGTGACAAAATTATAACAAAAGAAAGCGAGAGTGCAAAGTATTGTTTGAAGTGTAAATTAATTCAATATACATTTTGGCGAATTTAGCAATTTTTATATGTCACTATGCCGCTAGTGGTAAATGCTGGACAACAACAACAGAAAGGCAAGCAGATGAAATAGAAAACAGATACACATAAATGTTAGAATATAAGATGCAGAGTACGTGGCAATAAAGAGCACAAATGACCTTATATGAACCCCACGTATACATTTATATAGCCAAAACCAATATGAGATACAGAAACGAGAAAAAATAAGCAACTATTCGAGAACGCTGTTCGTGAAAAGTCAAGATCCTACGATATATAGGCGAACGAGGCAACTGAGAGCATAAATGCGGCGCAAGGTGAGGAATAGTCAATCAGTTTGATTTAAAACATTGTAAGTGAAATACCCGAGTAACTTAATTGTGAAGTGATGAAAATAAAGAAAATTTCACTATACTGCACACTTGAGTTATTTAGTCGATAGTTCGGCGATTCGAACGATAACAGAAGGAGCAGAATAATCGAGAACTGCTGAAATTCCCAAAAATATGTATATGTAGTCTAACGTCTATAAATTAACCAGAGCTTTCCCGGCAGTTAAAGTTAAAACACAACAGAATTAACACTTTAACAAGAACCGGATAAATAGTCGATAAAAAACAAAAATTCTATAACTCGTTATTTACAAATCGATAACATTTCGATTACAAATCGATAGTTTTTCTGAAACAATTCGATTACTATTCGTTTAAAAATTTATAACTTTTCGATAAAAATTGGATAAAACGTCATACCAAATCCAATAACCCACGACAAAAAAACTCATCGATAACGCTTTTTGTCGATAACAAATGAATATCTTGTCGATAACAAAGATTCGTGGAAAGAAATGGATAAAATGCCCATATCCTATGGACAAACCAATAACACGTTAATCAAATGAGTGCGGTCTGTATCAAATAGCAAGAACAATTTCTATATTTCATTTTCAGTGGCTTTTGAAATACGCAGTGCATAACTTTTAAAATTCTTTCTCAATGTTGTCAGTGCTGTGAGTATTTTTCAAAATTGCAAAAAAAAATATGATTTACATGACAAAAGCAATTTACTAGGCTTATTCATTCTATCGCCATTTGCAAATGAATTTTACTCTTTTTCCATTTCTCAAAATTTTCAATATCGATTAAATTTATAACACACTCTGTACAAGCACAGATACAATTATTTAAGTATTTTGTACCAGCATTATTACGCAGCTGAAGTTCTGGTGTTTACTTACAGAATGCTTTTTAATCTATTTGATTTAAAGTTTTCATTACCTCACTTTATATTTCAGTGAACACTAAGCTCGGAAACTCCCTAGAATTGTTTAAACAACACACTGTTTACTTTACTGATTTTCATAAAATTTTTATCCAATGCCAATTTTTTCCCCCTTTTTTATGCTTATTTACAAGCGATAAGTGGCATATCAATTACTATCCTACTACACGTAATTTTCGGTATAAACTTCATACCCTTATCCATCATAATATTTCTACTTTACAAACATTTATTATAGCGACCGCCGTGGTGTGATGGTGGCGTGATCCGCCTACCACACCGAAGATCCTGGGTTCACGCCCGAGCAAAGCAACATAAAAATTTTAGAAACAAGTTTTTTCAATTTGAGAAAGTTTTTCTAAATGGGGTCGCCCCTCGCCAGTGATTTGGGAAGCACTCCTAATGTATTTCTGCCATGAAAAGCTTTTCAACTGGCTTGCAGATGCTGACTGCAGTCGGCTTTAAACAAGTAGGTCACGTCCCCCCACTTTGTAGAAAAACTAAAATAAGCACGACGCAAACTAGAATTGAAGCACGGCCTAGAATCTCTTCGGAGGTTCTCGAGCTTTACATTTTATTTTTAACATTTATTCTACCATTCTAATTGTATTAAATTTCTAATAAATTTTACTACTTATCTTTATTTTTTTGTTCTACTTAAATAGCGATGAGCATAAAATCACACAATCAAAAGAATTCCAAGCCAAAATGAATTACTTATTTTTATATTACAAAGATTTTTATCATAAACACGATAATCACAAAATAGGTTGGGCAACGATGATGGAACGTACATATATAAAGGTTTGAATGTATGTGTGATGCAAGGTAATGCAAAGTTTGTTTTTGTATTAGGATTGTAGGTGATAAAAAAATGTTGGCTGTATTTATTAAAGTTAATGAAATGAAATTTTTAGTAGAATCGAGAAAAGAATCAACAATATCATTAATTTGGTTTAGGTTATTTATGTGTGAAGAAAAAAGTTCACGCTTTACTGAATATAAGGTAGAAATAAGCTGATTGGATATTAAGTAGGTAAATTCAAAGTTCTAGAAAATTCCGAAATCTGCGTGACTTAGCACCAATAACACTTGACGCAGTTTTACAATAGCGGCTTGGTATTACATTTTTAATCGAACTCTAACTGAAATTCTTGAACTCATTTGAGCGGCACTTACTGCGCTCATACTCTTAGAAGCTAAGTGGAGTAGTGTCGTTGGCGTAGAAATATATTTCTATACCTGCAAAATTAACTATAAGGAAAACAAGTAAGGAAGGTTAAGTTCGGGTGTAACCGAACATTACATACTCAGTTGAGAGCTATGGTGACAACATAAGGGAAAATAACCATGTATGAAAATGAACCGAGGGTAACCCTGAAATGTGTTTGTATGACATGTCTATCAAATGAAAGGCACTAAAGAGTATTTTATGAGGGAGTGGACCATAGTTCTATAGGTGGACGCCATTTAGGGATATCGCCATAAAGGTGGACCAGGGCTGACTCTAGAATTTGTTTGTACGATATGGGTATCAAATGAAAGGCGTTAATGAGTATTTTAAAAGGGCGTGGGTTTAGTTCTATATGTGGACGCCTTTTCCAGATATCGCCATAAAGGTGTACCAGGGGTGACCCTAGAATTTGTTTGTACGATATGGGTATCAAATGAAAGGGGTTAATGAGGGTTTCAAAAGGGAGTGGTGTTAGTTGTATAGGTGGTCGCCTTTTCGAGATATCGCCAGAAAGGTGGACCAGGGGTGACTCTAAAATGTGTTTGTACGATATGGGTATCAAATTAAAGGTATTAATGAGGGTTTCAAAAGGGAGTGGAGTTAGTTGTATAGGTGGTCGCCTTTTCGAGATATCGCCATAAAGGTGTACCAGGGGTGACCCTAGAATTTGTTTGTACGATATGGGTATCAAATGAAAGGGGTTAATGAGGGTTTCAAAAGGGAGTGGTGTTAGTTGTATAGGTGGTCGCCTTTTCGAGATATCGCCATAAAGGTGGACCAGGGGTGACTCTAAAATGCGTTTGTACGATATGGGTATCCAATGGAAGGGGTTAATGAGTATTTTAAAAGGGATTGGGCCTTAGTTCTATAGGTGGACGCCTTTCCAGATATCGCCATAAAGGTGGACCAGGGGTGACCTTAGAATTTGTTTGTACGATATGGGTATCAAATGAAAGGGGTTAATGAGTTTTTTAAAAGGGCGTGGGGCTCAGTTCTATAGGTGGACGCCTTTTCGAGATATCGCCATAAAGGTGGACCAGGGGTGACTCTAAAATGTGTTTGTACGATATGGGTATCAAATTAAAGGTATTAATGAGGGTTTCAAAAGGTAGTGGTGCTAGTTGTATAGGTGGTCGCTTTTTCGAGATATCGCCATAAAGGTGGACCAGAGGTGACTCTAGAATGCTTTTGTACGATACTGGTATCAAATTAAAGGTATTAATGAGAGTTTTAAAAGGGAGTGGTGGTAGTTGTATATGTGAAGGCGTTTTCCAGATATCGACCAAAATGTGGACCAGGGTGACACAGAACATCATATGTTGGATACCGCTAATTTATTTATATATGTAATACCTGCCAAGATTTCAAGGGTTTTTATTTCGCCCTGCAGAACTTTTTCATTTTCTTCTACTTAATATGGTAGGTGTCACAACCATTTTACAAAGTTTTTTTCTAAAGGTATATTTTACGTCAATAAACCAATCCAATCACCATGTTTCATACCATTTTTCGTATTTGGTATAGAATTATGGCATTTTTTTAATTTTTCATAATTTCGTTATAGAAAAAGTGGGCGTGGTCATAGTCGGATTTCGGCCATTTTTTATACCAATACAAAGTGAGTTCAGATAAGTACGTCAACTGAGTTTAGTAAAGATATATCGATTTTTGCTCAAGTTATCGTGTTAATGGCCGAGCGGAAGGACAGACGATCGACTGTGTATAAACACTGGGCGTGGCTTAAACCGATTTCGCCCTTTTTCACAAATAACAGTTATCGTCCTAGAATCTAACCTCCTACCAAATTTCACAAGGATTGGTAAATTTTTGTTCGAATTCTGGCATTAAAAGTATCCTAGACAAATTAAATGAAAAAGGGCGGAGCCACGCCCATTTTGAAATTTTCTTTTCTTTTTGTATTTTGTTGCACCATATCATTACTGGAGATAAATCTTTACATAATTTACTTATATACTGTAAAGATATTAAATTTTTTGTTAAAATTTGACTTTAAAAAAATTTTGTTTTAAAGTGGGCGTGGTCGTTCTCCGATTTTGCTAATTTTTATTTAGCACACATATAGTAATAGGAGTAATGTTCCTCCCAAATTTCATTATGATATCTCCAACGACTGCGAAATTACGGCTTACAAAACTTTTAAATTACCTTCTTTTAAAAGTGGGCGGTGCCACGCCCGTTGTCCAAAATTTTACCAATTTTCAATTCAGCGTCATAAGTTCAACTCACCTACCAAGTTTCATCGCTTTAACCATCTTTGGTAAAGAATTATCGCACTTTTTCGGTTTTTCGAAATTTTCGATATGGAAAAATTGGGCGTGGTTATATTCCGATTACGTTCATTTTAAACAGAGATCTGCGATGAGTGCTCAGGAACCTATGCACGAAATTCCATCAAGATACCTCAAAATTTACTCAAGTTATCGTGTTAACGGACAGACGGACGGACGGACGGACGAAAATCGCTCAATCAAATTTTTTGTCGATACTTATGATTTTGATATATGGAAGTCTATATTTATCTCGATTCCTTTATACCTGTACAACCAACCGTTATCCAATCAAAGTTAATATACTCTGTGAGCTCTGCTCAACTGAGTATAACAATTGGCAGTAAATTTGTTACAGCCTCAATTGTAGGCTGTGCCGTTTATTTATTACCGCAAAAGCATAAAATGCAAAGCTGTAATGGAATCTTTTTGGCATATTATTTTAAAATTTTCCGCTCCAGATAGAACGTTTCTCAAATTCTTCGAAAGTGCCCATTTGGAAAATCTTAAAAGGTTTTCTGCAATACTTTGTTATCTTACTCTTTATCCAATAAAAGTTGTTTACAATCAAAATATGACGGCAGTCACTTCTGTTTTTCGCCACATGTTGTCAATTGAAAAATCCTCCGATTCTTAAATCGTTTTCATAGAATTCGAAGGATATACAGCCTTAATATTTGTTTTCAACTCCTGGCTGTATTTAGAATATCTACTATCTATGGTCAATGTGTAGAGGTGCAAAAATCTTCTCAAATACCCTTCATCTGTAACACTCCAGAGCCGTCTTTGCTGATATTGTCAGCATTCATCCTTCTGTATCATATAGCAGGGCGGTATATAAGGAGACTTGTAGAGTTAGACTTTAGTTTGCATTGACACTATTTAACCTACTCAAATTTCTAGTAAGTGGGTTTATAATGCAGCTATCAACATGCGCCTTATATGACTCAAACCTATATGTTTATTGGGTATTGTATGAATTTCTTACTCAACATGCGTTGGTAGGCCAATTGAAGTTACTCATACGTCAAGGTGGATACAATAAAAATTTTAACTTAGCATATTTTGTGGTATCCACCTTGGCACATGAGAAATTCCAATTGGCCTTCGAAGTTAAGTTCATATTACACACTGAGTCTTTGGTTTTTTTTTTTTTGGTACAGAAATTATAACAAAGCACTTTGAAATCATAAAAAAATATTGTTAAAAATCCTGCTGTTTTTTTTGTTTTGTCATGATTTCTGATTTCTAAAGAAACACATATTCAAAAAAAAAAAAAACATCAAAAAAAAAAATGGAAAGTTAACAAAATCAGTGGAAAACACGACCGATGTATACCAAAATTGAAAAAATTAAAATATGCGATAATTTATTGTCAAAGAGAGACAAAGTGATGGGTGGGTTGACTTTATGAGCAACATACAAATTAAGTAAGAGTTTTAAATATGCGCCTTAGAATGGGTCGATTAATTAACCGATATCACGCCATCGACTTTTCGATATGATTTGGGCTCAGGAAAAAAAGTTTCACTACGCATACCCAAAGAAATAATTTTTGAGCCTGCGATTTTTTGATTTATATATATATATATTTTTTTTTTTTTTAAACTGTTATCGACAACGTTTTTGGCGGACATTTTTGGTTCGGACAGGGTACACATATGAAAATTTTTTCATTAGATCATGAAAAAAGCCTTAAAAATCAAAAAAAAAAAAAAAATTTCGCAGGCTCGAAAATGTTGTTTTTGGGTATGCGTAGTGGAACTTTTTTTCCTGAGGCCAAATCCTATCGAAAAGTCGATGGCGCGATATCGGTTAACTTTCGTTCATACAAATCGACCCAGGTTTATGTGCTCTAATTAGAAGAAAATTTAAACTGTTGCAAATCATAAATCAAAAGCCATTGATGATATAATATTGAGGGATGTTCAGTGGCTACCCAGAGGATAATTGACCGCAAGCACTGAACCAGAAGTACTGAATTACTTGAAACGCATGAAAAAGAATGGCTCTGTTCATTCCCAGGTGAATGGCAGTCAGAAGCTTTCTTCAATTGCTTGGATTTCTATACACGGCTTCACCCTCCAAAGAATAATGTAACAAAAAATTCAAAATCTTTGCGACATATAACTATGGTGTTGTACGACGGTCAAAATCTTTTTAGATATGGGCGTGGCCCCGCTGCTTTATAAGTAATCTTCTATAATACTTACTTACTTACTTAATTGGCGCTTAACCGTCTTAACGGCTATGGCCGTCCAACAAGGCGCGCCAGTCGCTCCTTCGCTCCGCCAACCGGCGCCAATTGGTCACACCAAAGGAGTTTAAATCGTTTTCCACCTGGTCCTTCCAACGGAGTGGGGCCACCCTCTACCTCTGCTTCCATAGGCGGGTTTCGATAGAAACACTTTCTTGGCCGAAGCATCATCATTCATTCGCATAACATAGCCTAGCCAGCGCAGCCGCTGCGTTTTAATTCGCTGGACTATTTTGATGTCTGCGTATAGCTCGTACAGCTCATCATTAAGTCTTCTTCGGTACTCGCCATCGCCAACGCGTAGAGGTCCATAAATCTTTCGGAGAACTTTTCTCTCGAACACTCCCAAAGCCGCTTCATCTGCTGTTGTCATGGTCCATGCTTCTGCCCAATATAGCAGGACGGGTAGGATAACTGACTTGCAGAGTATGATTTTCGTTCGCCGAGAGAGGGCTTTACTTTTCAATTGCCTACGTAGTCCAAAGTAGCATTTATTGGCAAGATTGATTCTTCGCTGGATTTCAGTGCTGATGTTGTTGCTAGTGTTGATGCTGGTTCCCAAATAAACGAAGTCTTTTACTATTTCGAAATTGTGGCTGCCAACAGTAGCGTGGTTTCCAAGGCGCGTATATATAATACTATTAGTACCATAAATAAATCAAAGCTCGAAAAAACCGTGCGAAATTTGATGCGACTTTTATGACTAAAACTTTTTTCTGTAAAAATTGGCGAATTTTGTCTAGGAGCCAAACTCACTTTTTATACCCAGCCATCCGTCTGTCCGTTCGTATAACGACAGCTTGGGAAAAAATTACGAATATTTTCACAAAATTTCGAGTGTAATTTTTACAGTCTTAATGTGTATTTTACATTCAACTAATATTAAACCTACAAACCATTTCAGAGGAACCAATAGTATTATTTGTTTGCTTAATTTTTTTTTTTGTAAATTTTACATTACCTAATGTGAATTGAACATAAAAGTAATGCGAAATCTGAAATTTTTTTTAGATTATTTTAAAATAACTCATTAAAAAAGAAAAACCAGAAATAATTTAGCCCCCTGCAGGTTAGTGGGTCAGAATATACCCGCGGTCTGTCGTAAGAGGCGACTAAAATACCAGATTCAAGGGGCTGTGTAGTGCAACCCTTTCAGGTTGCCAGCGCAATATAGCTTTTCCTAATCCAATTGTCAACCTCACCTATCTACGGCGAATTCTGCTTCACTACCAGACGATGCTCTGGCGACCCCAAACTCCTCATGGAACTTTGGGGAGGGAGGAATGGGCTGAAAGTATAATTTGGTCATATAAATTGTTCCTTAATGGTGCTGTATTTCCGGAGCGTACCGTATCTGTTTCCGGCAAAGGACCATCACATCGATAACACTCCCTAAAGCCTTCGGGGAGCAACCTTATCGCTACAACAACAACAACAACATCAGAAATAATGTTAGCATGCAATATTATATATATATTTTTTTTTTTGGTAAATTTAACTTAATATAATGTGAATTGTACATAAAAAACTGTGAAATTTGCAAATGTTCTGCTATTATTTCAATTTAATGCCTTAAGAAAAACCAGAGATATTGTGGGTTGTAATATTTTTTTCCGTACATTTTTTAGATTTTTTTTTGTTTTTGCAAAATTTAAATTTATTTGACTCGAACAAATATACACAATTTTCCGTCCGCCCTTTAGAAAGTTATAGTGGGCAAATATTGAGACCTCTTCACTAAATTTAGTACGTGATCATTTCTGAGCTCAAGCTATAATTTCATTGAAAACCATTGAAGTCCGTTGGTAACCACGTCCACTTTTCCGATATCGAAAATTTCGAATAACAAAAAAATGGGAAAACTTATAACCATATACTGGAAAGTTAACTAACCAAGTGGCTTAACTTTAACACAAAATAGAAGTTTAATAAAATTGTATGAGATGCACGTAGCAACACCCACCTTTAGCACAACAAAATTAAAGACGTCGATATCGTTTATCAATTTGGCATTAGTGTGGTTCTTAAAATAAATTTATTTTTAATTTGTTATGTTACTTGAAACTTTCTAAGTTGTAAAAAGAAACTGATAATTTATTATATTATTATAAGAAATGCGAAGCCTTTTACTCACGCATTGCCTATTTTGTTTTCAAAATGAAAAAGTTTAGTCATGCAAATTGACTGCCTGTTTGTACACAATGAAATTTTTCAGCAAAGCTAAGCATATTATTATTATTGTTTTTTTTTTTTTTTTCAAAAAAATCTTAGGGACAAAGACAGTAGCAATATTTTAAAAATATATCACACAAGCACAAAAATATTTTTCTTTGAATACCAAAGCTATTATTCAATGCACCTGAACGATGCCAGCTGTAAACTCGCTACGTGATATTTGAGATTCCCAACACGCGCTATTATTCCTTTGCTTCGCCATCTTTCTCTTCTACACACGATTTATGATTGCGGCTATGATTTTCAATGTTTAGCATACATTTCCCTATCCTTTTTTCTTTTTGATCTCAATAAACAACTTTTATGTAGCATATTTTAAGGCGTGACTCAAGTAAATAAATTGAAAGTAGCTAAACTTGAAAATCAAATGGAAATCTGGCATATCCTATTCATTTGTTTATTGTAACGCGTGTGGTCCTGTTGCGTGGGCGGAAGTGAAAATGTGATGGCGCTGATGTAGTGAACGTGTTAGAAAGGCCATAAATTTTGTTTTTTTTTATCTGCGCCTGAAAGTCAGGTAAGACAATTAAAATATAATGTAAAAGCCGAAGTAAAAGTAAAAGTGAAAGTGAAAGTAGCGACGAGGCGATCACAACCTCCTTTTGATTTACAATAGCGCTTACTGTTTGTTTGTTTGTAACTGTTGGATGTAAGTATGTTTACATGCTTAAGCTTTGGTGCGCTGAGTAAGGATTTTTATCGCGCGCAGATTTTTGTTATTAGCGTAAAAGTAAATTTGTTGTTTTTGTTTTCATTTTGGTTTTGTAGCAAAATTTATTGCTTTTCTTATAAAAGCAGAACAAAAGTGAAGAGTATGTTATTCGTTGTCTTTGAGTTTTGTTTTAGTGTTTATTTTGTTGTTGTTTTTGTTATCAGTTTAGATGCGTGCTAAGTGCTACTTAACATTCAACCCACACCAAGTCGAGGCCACTTTTAACAGTTCATCTTACACAACACGTTCGCGTTGTAAAAGTGTGCAAGTGGGAAATTAACTGACTCCAGGCACCTTAAGTTGTCTTTTTTCATAGGCATGCCGATAATCTTTTAAGGAGTGTGTCTAACAAGCAATTATATTTGATAACACTAGCGACCCATAATAATCGTCGCTTTAGCGGTTGATTCCAGTTGCTATTTGAAGTCGAGCAAAAGTGTGCATAAAATTTTAAACAAAGAAATGAAGTAAACTTATGCATGATACACAGCCTAGAGCTTTCATACATACATTACAGCGGTGACTTTTGTAAACTGAATTTTTTGTGTGCATCCCGTATTTACGGACGGGTTTATTACTTTCACTCATGTTAATAACAATATCTTTTTACAGTCAGCCATTTATTGAATGAAAAGAAAATTATGCAATTCCGTGAGCTTAAATTAGTAGCATTGCGATAACAATACGATAGCTTTTCGATAACAAATCGATAACTTTTTTATAACAAATTAATAACTATTCGATAAAAGTAATTTCGAGAACAAATCGATAACTTTTCGATAAATAGTTTTTGTTTTCGATAGTAAATCGGCAACTTATCGATAGCAAAACGAAATCTCTTTGAAAATAAATGGATAACTTTTCGATAGCAAAGCGATAGAATTACGATAACAGATTATAAGCTCTGATAACCTTCAGATAACAAATCGATAACATTTTGATAATATATCGATAAACTGCCGATAACAGAACCGATAAAACGTCGACAAAAAATTTATAAATATATTATTGATTGCAAGTTTGTAACATTTTGTAACTCGTCCGTACCTCGTCGGTAAGAAAGCGAGAGCTCGTCGGTAAGAAATTGGTGATGCCACTTTCCCCTCGATAACAAAGCTTTAAGCCATTATGCGGAATTTTGTATACCAAATTTCAAAATCATATACAAGCCTTTTCAGATTTTAATAAAAGAGCTTTGAGTAGATTTTTTTTTGCGTTGCCATTACTATTATGGTTGTTGTTGTTTAAGACATAAAGATGCTCCCCGAAAGTCGATGCTTATAGTCGTTTGTGGAATAACGATCAGGCACATCGTGAAAAAAAGGTGCATTATCACGGCAGCAGCTTTAAAAATCGAATAAATTTTATATGTTACATTTTCAAATATTAAATTATCTTTCCTCTAAGTCTGATATAATTTTTTATGAACTGTACATAGAAATAATGTAAAAGATGCAAACCTTTATGGAATTATTTCAATAACGATTTAATAAAAACCTGAAATATTGTTGGTTTTCATTATTTCTCTTTTGTACATATAACATCATTTGATGCGAACTTTACATATAAAAAATGTTAAACCGCAAATTGTTTTGGTGACCATAAGAAAAGCCATTTGATATTGTTAGTTTTTGCATTTTTTATTGTAAATTTTACATTACTTATGTTAGTTCTAAATGTAAATAATGTAAAATGAGTTAACTTTTTTTATATTTTCTTAATAAGGCTTCTAAGAAAAACAGAATGTGAAAATCATATATTAAAGGCACAGTATTAACTCTTATTCTAGACTCGAATGAATTCTGTATGTAAATTTAAAAAGAAAAACTTTATTTACGCAGCAAAAATTTGTAAAATGTACATACGATTTCTTGCAGATAGTACATCATTAAATGTATATTCGACTATCGATAATGTAATATCTGTCAACGTTTTGTGTTAATTTTATCATAAAGAATTAAAAAATAAAAATTATGATACAATTGAATTTGGATTTGTTAGCTGTAGATTCATTAACTTTTAGAAGGGAAAGTAATTTTTTAATTCAGACTTAACCTGACATGAAGGGTTAGTATTATACACTTTTGAAACAAATTTTCAATTAATTCAAATAAGTTTGAATTTTTATTGATAAATTTTGAAATCAGTACGAAATATGAGGTCTTATAGGCTTAAAAATATGTTACTCTAGCCAGACGACAACGTTAAAATGTAAAATAATAAACTTTGATACAAAAAAAAAAGATAAAATAAATTTAAAAAGTCACTAAAGCCTTTCATGATAGGGTGGCTAGCAGTAAAGTTATTCACGAAAATAAAACAGCTGAAACTGTTATTCCTTTTATAATGTAATTCCTTGCAAAACTATTAATTTTGGAATTTAAATATATTTGGATCAAGATAAAAATTATTTTCGGATTTTTATTTTTTTAGTCCAATAGAACTAGTTAAACTTGGACTTTTTAAAATAAAAGTCCGGAAATAAAAGTAAAATCCAAATAAAAGTTAAGGCCAAAATAAAAGTCCCACTTGATAACATAGAAACGGCTTATGCGAAATAAAAAATTTGTTTAATTAGTTTAACTAGTTCTACCGGACTCAAAAAATAAAAATACAGATTTTACTTTTATATGTGGACTTTTATGTAAAAAGTTCGAAAAATAAAAAGGATGCATGATTCGACATAATATTGGATACCTGTGAACTCAAAAATTTTCAACTAGGACAATTTTTTGACCAGGACTTTTTCGACTCCGAAAAAAAGAAATTATTATTTTCCGTCCCTGAAATAAAGTCTTCTCGTCTGGCCAGACGCCACAATCTATCGGAGGGCTAGATGTAGACAACACTGTAAGTTAAACCTTCCGTTAAGATGAGGAAGAATATGAAGATATCAATTTCTCTTAATACGTTAGCTTCCTTTTCTTAAAAATATTAAAATTGTATTCACTCACGGCATAATTTCTTAACAAAATTATATTACTAATTTCATATTATCTTAGAAAATCTTCTTATTATAACTTAAGTTCTAAACTACGCACATACATACAAATAAACTGTCATACATAATTTGAGCAAAATAATAATGCATATCCAACATCTTAATTGGCGAATGTTTTCTGTGCAGCTACCTTCCAACTTCTATAATTCTTAGTTACCAAATATTTACACATACAAATTGCGATTTGCGTGCTTTCACAATTTAATTTTTCTATGAATTTCTTGAGAAATTTAATAATAAATTATTTGCCGTTGTAATACAAATTAACGACTCATACCTTATGCTATGACAACAAGCAAAATGTTGATGTGTTGCGTTATTCTACGTTTAGCATGCAAACTTGCATGGCTTCCTGTAGAACTGAATTACCTGTTTTCAAGTAGTAAGGTTACAATAAACGAAGTATGCAGTGCATTATTTAATCTCAGTGAAAGTGGCAGGAGTAAAGAATGTATGAATTCAATATTTACGAGTATTTGCGAGAACGCTACAGGAATTTAGTACTTATATCAAAATATACCAAGTGAATGAAAAGCGTAATATTTTATTGTAAAAAGAATGGTCTAACTTCTACACATAGAATAATCAAGTTTCAAATTTAAGTTGATAAGTCCACCCTTTATTAAGTGTTTCGGAAATTTTTGAAGAGGACCCACGACCCACTTCTAAAAACTCGACTTCACAAATACTTAAAAATAGAGGCGTGAGTACCAAGTACTCGTGAAGCACGATGTGTGAGTATGAAAGTGTACGTCAGAAAAACTAATCTTTATGAGCTATAAAGTTGGAATTGAACCACAAAAGAAGTAAATTTATCAGAAAAATAATTTCCAGCTCTTTGAAAAGGGCTTCGTGGGATTCTTATCAACAACCGATATCGACAAATCATTGTTCTGTAAAAGCTTCTTATCTATGTGTCATCAGTAATAAATCGATAATTTTATCGATACCTTTTCGACAACATAGTTATAACGTTTTGATAAATATGCGATGACAATAACCTTTTAAGAAATGATCGACAACTCTTCGATTAAAGCTCGATAACTTCGAAAATATATCGGGAGCTTTATGATAGTGAATCGATAACTTACCGATGCGTTTTTTGTAAAATACTGATAGCTCTGCGTTAAGATCAAAAACATTCGATAGTATATCGCCAAATTTTCGACAAAAAACAGATAACTCGTTGATAAAATATCAGTTACTCGGTGATGACCATTCATTAACATTTCGATTGTTTTTCGATAACAGATAGATATAGTTTTTTCGATAAATATGCGATGTCATTTTAATAAGCTATCACTGACTTTTTAAGAAATTATCTTCGATTGAAACTCGATAACTCACAAAAATATATCGGGAACCTTACGAATCGATAACTTTTCGATGCGTTTTTCTAACATAAGGTTAGCTTTGCGTTAAGATCAATAACTTTCGAGAGTAAATCGCTAAATTTTACAACAAACAGATAACTCGTTGATAAAATATCAGTTACTCATTGATAAACTTTCGTTAACATTTCGATTGTTTTTCGATAACAGATAGATATAGCTTTAATACAAAATCGATTTTTTGTTAATAACCTTTTGGTTACATGTATTGTGCATAAGCAATCAGTAACATTGGCATAACTTTTCGAGGAACTGTCTATAAATTTCGTTAACAATTCGATAAGTTCGCGACAATATGTCGACATAATTTTGATAATAAATCAATAATCTGTCAAAAATCGTTTTGCAACATATCGACAAACTTGTGAGAAATAATCAATAACTTTTCGACGGTAAATCGCCAAATTTTCGATAGCAAACTCAAAACTCGTTCATAAAAAATCAGTTACTCACTGATAGCCTTTGTTTTCGATAGCGTATCGAAAGATTTTCAAAAAATCGTCGATATATTTTTGGCAAAAATCGATTACTTCTCGATAAATAATCAGTAGCTTCGATAACAAATTAATAATACGCAGTTCGTTTTTGATTATGGCTTCAGTTTTAATTTTAAGACTCTCCGCTCCTCTCGGCATCTTTTACTAAATTTTTTTTCTTTCATTTCCTTGACTTTCGTTGCCTTGCCTTGATATGCTTATTGATTTCGCTGATTTCAACTTTATTACGTACATTTTAGTGAAGTGACCACACTAACGCTTACATTCTGTGTCACTCCCCACTACATACCAATTCCACTCACTACGCTTGTATTTACTTACTTACTTACTTACTTAATTGGCGCTTAACCGTCTAAACGGTTATGGCCGACCAACAAGGCGCGCCAGTCGCTCCTTCGCTCCGCCAACCGGCGCCAATTGGTCACACCAAGGGAGTTTAAATCGTTTTCCACCTGGTCCTTCCAACGGAGTGGGGGCCGCCCTCTACCTCTGCTTCCATAGGCGGGTTCCGATAGAAACACTTTTTTGGCCGGAGCATCATCTTTCATTCGCATAACATGGCCTAGCCAGCGCAGCCGCTGCGCTTTAATTCGCTGGACTATGTTGATGTCTGCGTATAGCTCGTACAGCTCATCATTAAATCTTCTTCGGTACTCGCCATCGCCAACGCGTAGAGGTCCATAAATCTTTCGAAGAACTTTTCTCTCGAACACTCCCAAAGCCTCTTCATCTGCTGTTGTCATGGTCCATGCTTCTGCCCCATATAGCAGGACGGGTACGATAAGTGACTTGTAGAGTATGATTTTCGTTCGCCGAGAGAGGACTTTACTATTCAATTGCCTACCTAGTCCAAAGTAGCATTTATTGGCAAAATTGATTCTTCGCTGGATTTCAGTGCTGATGTTGTTGCTAATGTTGATGCTGGTTCCCAAAAAACGCTTCTATATACATTCTAAATATAACTCCTTATATGATACCACTTACAAAGATTGAGCTTACGCTTACGCTTACACATTACGCATGCAATCAGGATTCCCCTATACCGTGAGCAAAGATGTTTGCACATCAAAAAATTACCTGGATCTATTTGCCTCCAAAGATATTAAGGCCAAGCTTATCTTAAAATTTCCGTATAATATATATAATATAATGGGGATTTCTGACAATTATACACCTTCTGCTAATGTTCGAATCGCTGAACTGTCAAATTAATAACTCTAATATTGAGTATTGTAAGATCGTATTTATTTAGACCACTTGGGGAATAGTACTTCACAATTATACTTCACAACTAATAGCGTGTTTAAATCAAACTAATAAGCCATTCCTAAGCTTGCGCTGCTTTTATACTCTCGGTTATATCGTTGGCCAATTCTCATAAGGTCTCGTCGTTTCAGGATAATGTGTTCTAGAATAGCTGCACCTCGTGCTTATTCTTCGTCGCCTTCTATGTACGTAAGTGTTGCTTGCCTTAATATCTACATATACATAAGAGTGACTGCTTGCTGTTTTTGTTGTTGTGATTATTTATTAACAGCATATTGATGCTAATATTCGCCACGATAAGACTGGTTATGCATGAGGCTGGTACCTTGAAAACATCTTTTTCGATATGAATACTAAAATTTTAGACAAATGTTCACTCCAACTTGCTTGTTTTATCTACATGCAGACATCCATATGTTTGTAGATATGTTCAAGATTATATTGTAACGAATTTTCGGAAAATCCTTGTTATTATACACCTTCGCTAAATAGTCGAATAAATAACTCCAATATTGAGTAATGCAAAATGGTCTTTATTAGACTACTTTGAGAGTACCTCACAATAATATTTATACTTCCCAACTAATTGCGTATTTAAGTCAAGCTGATTAGTTATTACTCCACTTGCGCTGCTTTTATACTCTCTGTTGCCTCGTTCACCCATATCTCCTAAGGTCTAGTAATATCGCGAACAGTTCTAGCTATGTACATGTATATTTATAGTTTATACTACTTCGGCTGATGACTACATCTGTGTGTGTGAAATATCTCTTCGTTGGTTTTACATAAGCGTTGCTAGCTTTAATGTGTACATGTACACAAGAGTGGCTGCTTCATGTTTTTATTGTTGCCTGATTATTTACTAACAGCCTAGTTATGTCAACATTCGTCACAATATGGCTGCCAATGAAAGAACAAAAAACACATGTGTACAAATGTGCCTTCGTGTTCATATGTAATGGAAAACTCTTTCCAGCGTTTTATATGATATTAAATGTGCATTTCTGCTTACGCGACATTTTTGTATATATATGTTTCAATGGGTACATGAAACTTCATAGCCATAGATATTATATGTATGTATGTGCCAAAATGCTTTCACTTAGAAACTCAACGCAATTCCGTTCATCGCTCTTTTATCTCTATTAAATGGCTTAACTTATGTATTATCTCATTTTCTCTGCTTTCTTTATCATTTTCAAATAGTTGCGGCAAACTATGTATTTGCAAAAGATGCATATGTATATACTTTTGTTTTATATATTTATGCGTTATCTATAAATATATGTTGCAGAAGAACTTTTAAGGTTTTATAATGGAAAGAGTCGCAACTATGAAATTTAAAATCGTATTAAGGATTTTAAGCAAGGAGATAAGATCCGGATTCAAATGAGCTAATAATGAGTGATTTTCAGTCTAATTTGTGTTATAAAATTCTATTTGCCTTATTAGTATCTTCAAAAACTTGTATCCATGGCTAGGTTACATTAAATCTATTGATTAATCAAAAATGGCTTCCGTCCCATTTGCCCACTTGGGAGAGTACTTTAAAATTGATGATACTTCCGCAAACGAAAGCCTGTCAAGAGATAGATACCTAGGCCACTCTTTTAAGTCAATCGTAAATAAAAGTAATATGAGATGTAAAGAAAATTTTTTACAGTATTTTTTTTTTGGTCATGAGAGCTACCGGGGAGAGCCAATTGAGTTTTTTTTTCATCGTGTAACACATTTTATGGAATATAATATTTTTCATATAAACTCGACAGGAACCAATCTTTTCAAATAATACTTTATTGTATTAATAGTATTCAGGTCTTCCCTCACTAGGGTAGGCACCTTGTCGTTGGTGTGAGGGCTTAGCCGAATTCCATAGCGCCCGACTATGAGGCGGAGCTGTTTAGGACTGACATCTACACCGTTGCGCCTCATAGGAGGGCGGCGGGATGTCGGTCACCAAGAACTGCCAACCCCCTAATCCAGGGTGTTATGCGGACCGTGCTATTTTACGATTTGCAGCCAGGGGATAAATTCGGCTGTATTCGAACGGAACCTTCCCGATACCGGGCCACCTCGGGAAGTATTAATGGCGTTACCACAGTAAGGGGCACTGCTGTGGCTGACGGTTCTTTCCCCGTATATAATACTGGACCGCTGAGCCCGCCTTGTCGGGCAGGTGGGCGTACGACCAAGATGAACGACTCATTACCTGATTGTAAAAAGGACGATGTAAAGAGGAGGACTGACTCGCAATCCTAGGATGACAAATACGGATTAAGCGATTCGTCGGACTCGGGGAGCGAGAGTAGTGCTTATTCAATGAACTCCGTGTTGGCGAAGCACATAAATGAAAACGGAGTAGAAGAGTGGGGAAGGGTACGGAGCAAGGGAAGTAAAAGAGCTCTCTCGCAGTACCGTGCAGCACTAAGAATTGTACAACGCTTGGGAGCAGTGGTCGACCAAACATAAGTGGAGACCGAGCGCTTAGAATGGGCCCATGAAACGGTAGAAATAGGCCGAAGGCAGTTCAAAATTTTTGCTGCGCGAAACCCTCCGTTCTGCAACCGGTACGAGGAGGAAGAAGCATTGAATGGCAGAATGAAGAGGCAACGTTCGGCGGATGGCGCCAAGCCTGCTTTCCAGAACAGAAAGGATCCAGTCCTAGAGCCGCGAGGCAGGGCAGTCGCAAAGACAAGACAAGTAGGCCCAAAGCAGTAAGACAGATGGGCTCCAATAGCGAGGTAGCAACTACTTCGAAAGCTGCGATTCAGAGGGAAGTTCTAATTACGGAAGTAGGAGATAAGCCAAAGGGAGATACCGCTAAGACTCCGGCTTTCTCGGTGGCGCTAATGGGAGTTGACGCTAAGACTCGGGCTTTCTCGGAGGTGCCAAAGGGAGATAACACTAAGACTCCTGCGTTTCCCGAGAAGATGAGTGATGCGGCAAAGCAGTCACTGACTATGGCGCTGGTTCATCGTAGCAGACTTTTCAGACAAATGACTACTGAAAGGTGGAGATCTGTGGAAAGGGAGCTTATTAGCTTAATGCTTAAGATGATGCGGGAGCAACCAAGTAAGCCCCTTCCAACCTTTGATTCGGAGGGATGGTATAATGGTGTGAAGAAGATAGCGTGCGACAACATCGCGAGCTTGCGGTGGCTGGAGGAAGTGGTTCCAAACTTCCGAAGGCAAGGCACGAACGCGTGGTTTGAGGTGGTGGATAAAGCGCAAATCCCCACGGTACCAAAAGTTAAGGTACCATGAGTGATGAAGTCGGAGGATACTTCTGCAGAATCAGAATCCGAACATACTGACACAGAATTGGAAGGCACTTACTGTGTCTCGGCCTACCAAGGATGTTCAGTTCTACATCTTCCAAATAAACAAGCAGGCGGAGGATATATTGTAAACGCAGCTTGGCAAAATGTCTTTGGCACTGGCAAAATTTACATGCGACTCTGGAAAAGAAGTACCGTGGATAAAAACCCTAACACTAGAGGTGGGCGAAGCCGAAAAGGACCTCAAAAGCCTAAGGAGAAAAAGACAGGTGGTGGTCCCCGACGTCACCACGAACGTGCTAGAAGAGGACCAACCGCTAAATGGTGCTGTGACTCGCACAGAGGTACACCCGGCACAACAGTCACGAGAGGCTGAAGGGGGCCTCGAATACTCTAAACCAAAAGGGCAAGGGGAGGACGACGACGTCAAGACGAAGTTACTAGAGGGGGACAAACAGCCCGATGGTGTTACGAGTCCTACAGATAAACCTCCAACACAGTGAAGTGGCGTCCAGCGAACTCCTCCTAACCCTTGTGGAGGGTTCATTTGACGTGGCGCTTATCCAGGAGCCGTGCCTCTCATCGGGAGGAAAGGTTTCTGGACTTAGCGACCGCGGGTTTGGCGTTTACTACGCGCAAACGGAAGGACGGGTGCGAGCTGTAGTAATGGTAAGGAAACAGCTGCATTCATATATGCTGCCTAATTACACCACTGAGGATCTCGTGGCGGTGGCCGTTGAGCAAAAGAATAAGCAGGCGTTTATCCTGGCGTCCTGCTACATGGCCCATGCTGCGGAGGTTCCACCGATGGAGTGCAAAAGGCTAGTACAAGAGGAATGGCGGTTGGTCATAGGCGCAGATGCAAATGCGCACCAAAATACGTGGGGAGAAGAGACCGAGAGAGGCGAATCTCTGTTTTGTTACATCCTGCAAACCAATTTGCAGATAGCCAACAGGGGAAATGTCCCTACATACATTGGTCCAACATCCAGCAATGTTCTGGATATTACATTGAGCTCCGAGCGTGATATATCAAGGTATGATTGGATGGTTCTTGATAGACCATCCTTCTCCGACCATGCGTATAGCTTCAGCATCCCCCTAAAGAGGGTAGAGAAGGGAGGAACCTTTAGAAACCCTAGGTCAACGAACTGGACTAAATTCCAGAAACATGTATAAACAAAACTGGTACAACCCAAAGAGGTTGCTAATGTAGAAGAACTGGAGGAGTCGAATGAATTCCTAACAAGGACGCTTATGACTGCGTATAACAAAGCTTACCCTCTAGGAAGGTTCAGAGGAAAAGCAAAGCCGCCATGGTGGAGCAATGAGCTGAGTCTGCTAAGAAGACAAGTAAAATAAATGTTTAAGCTCGCAAAGACCGTGGAAAGCGAAGCGTGTCGGGACGAGTACAGGGATCTACTGAGGATATACCAGCGTGAAATTACCAGGGCGAAGAGAAACTCATGGAAAAGTGTATGTACGGACATAGAGTTCTCCAGCGAAACAGCACGGTTGAAAAAAGTCCTAGCAAAGGGAAACATAGTGCAGGGACTAATAAAGAAAGAGAACGGGGAATGGTCAAGTAATAGTGAGGAAACCCTTGAGGTGATTCTCGATACACATTTCCCATCGGGAGACGGTTTAGAAGAGCCAGCAGACAACACTCACACTTCGATCACGGAACTATTAGTGCCGGGCTTGGTAACCGATACCAAGAGCGAGTGGGCGGTGAAGACGTTTTCTAAGTTTAAATCGCCGGGCCCAGATGGTATATTCCCGGCCATGCTACATGTCTCAAGTAGGGCGGTCGTGGAATGGCTTAAAATAATATTCGATGGGTGCATAAGACTGAATAATGTACCGCACTCTTGGAGAACTGCTCGTGTAGCTTTTCTACCAAAGGCGGGGAAGATCGGTCACGTGTATCCCAAAGACTATAGACCCATTAGCTTAACATTATTTCTGCTCAAAACCTTCGAGAGGTTGATAGATATGTATATAAAGTCCAACGTGGATGAAAAGCTGCTCTCCACAACACAGCATGCGTACACCAAAGGCAAGTTGGTAGACACCGCATTGCATAGGGTGGAAATAAGCATAGAAAAATCCCTGAAATATAAGGAGTATGCTCTAGGAGTCTTCTTAGACATTGCCGGGGCTTTCAATAATGTTGCAAAATGGGCGATTATGGATGGTCTTAATTACATTAAAGTACATCCTGCCTTCATCAGATGGATCGGCTGCATGTTAAATTGCAGAAAGATTACATCACAATGAAGATTGTACGAGGCCACGAAATCAGTGGACAGGGGCACGCCGCAGGGAGGGATGCTATCACGGGAGCCCTAAAAACAACCCCAACGGCTGCACTGTATGCCATTCTGCACATCCCACCTGTAGACCTGGTAGCAAAGAACAATGCGTTAACGACCGTAACCAGGCCCGGTGCTTCGGGGCAGCTTGAGCACCGACCATATGGCCATAGTAGCATAGCGTCATCAATCACACGACGAACAGACTACATGATTCTCTATCTGCGCTTCGAGGGAGATCTTAAGGCCACAATAGAGGTGGACGGTTGGCGCAAGGGTGCGCAAATGACAGGCGAGGCGATATATGTGTACACCGATGGTTCCAAAGTAGTGGAAAGAGTAGGATCTGCGGTATACTGCGCTGATCCGGAAATAAGCAGATCCTACAGGCTGCCGGATTACTGTAGCGTTTTCCAAGCGGAAATATTAGCCGTAACCAAAGCAGTAGAAACCCTGGAAGAGAATAGCTTAAGCTGCAACCGTGTTAACTTTTACATTGACAGTCAAGCAGCAATTAAAGCAATAATCTCGCATAGCACAGCATCTAAATGCGTGTTAGAGTGTAAGCGGTCTCTGGAGAGAATCGGGACAGGGAGAAGCATATATCTATATTGGGTCCCAGGGCATATGTGAATAGATGGGGATGAAAAAGCGGACGAACTAGCTAAAAAGGGCGCATCCCTTGAAGCTTGCTCCGTAGATGTCCCAATTAGATTGGGCGAGATTAAGCGAAGGCGAGAGGTGCACATGATCGTCCAAGCAGGAAAGGCGTGGGTTCAAGCGCGGGGCTGTAAAGTGTCGAAGATTATGTGTAGGTCTTACAACCTTAGACTAACACAGTTGCTTCTATCATTAAAAAGAGAGGACTGTAGACTCATGACGGGTATTCTGACTGGACACTGCCTTCTGGCGTCACATGTCTTTTAATTAGGCTTGGTCAGTGATAGCAGATGTAGGAAGTGCGGGTTGGAGGAGGAAACGATCGAGCACGTTCTGTGCTCATGCACTGCACCTGCCAGGCTAAGACTCCAGCTATTAGGAGTGATACAGCTGTCAGATCTAGAAGCAGCAAGTGGCTTAAATCCTAGGAAGCTTCTAGTATTTGCCAAGAGGACGGAGTTATTTTATAACATAGGTCCTGGTTTTTGATGGGGTTTTTCAGTTTGGTCGTTAAAACAAACTTCTGGTAACACTACGGACTCAATCAGTCTATGTGAGGTCCTCATGGACTGGCCAGTTCAACCTACCTACCATTGTCTTTATATCTGTGACTAAAAAATGTTATGTTTGGTAATAATATATTTGGATATAATAATTAGTGATTAAAAAATTTAATAATATGCCTGAAAAGAGGAGAATGTATTCTTATTATTGGTATTTTTATTGGACACTGCATTCTGGTATCACATGCTTTTAAACTAGGCCTAGGAAGTCATAGCAGATGTAAAATATGTGGGTTGTAGGAGATGGAAAAGGATCGAGCACATCTTACGTCCGTTCGCTGCGCTCGTCAAGATAACCACCAGTTTTAGGGAGACGCAAGCTTATCAGTTCTAGAAGCAATAAATCGCATAGGTCCTAGAAAGCTTCTAGGATGAGGTTATTCTATAACATAGGTCCTGGGTTATGATAGGATTTTCACTTTGATTGTTGAACAAAACTCGGTATTACTATAGACTAATTCAGTTTATGCGCCTGCTGTTGTTTGCGGATGGCATACTCCGCTCCCACATCGAAGATATTGGTTTCGTTTCCTGGCAAAGCAACATCGAAAATTTAGAAAAAAATTTTTCCAATAAGAAAAAAGTCATTTTAAGCGGGCTTGCCTCTCCGCAGTGATTTGGCAAACACTCCAAATGTATTTCTCCAATGAAAGCCCATATGCCTGGCAGATGCTGTTCGAAGTCGTCGTAAACCATGTAGGTTCCGTCTGGGCAACATGTAGGAAAAAATAGAAATGTAGCACGTGGCAAATTGGAAAGGAGGCTCGGCCGAAAAACCTCTTTGGAGATTTTTGCGCCTTTATTTTATTTAATTCAGTCTATGTGAGTTCCTCACGGAACGGCCAGTTTCAACAAACCTAACCATATTCACTTACGTACTTATTGTCTTTTTTTGTCTAATTTGTATTCTTTTGTCTCTTCATTCTTTGCTTCTCTATTTTCCTCCCCACGTGAATAGTTATTCTGTGCCTTGCTCTTTTTTCTCTGTGCTCATCTGCCCTATATAAAATCTAGCTTATCCGGTTTTAAGTTACCTCCATGAAAATGTGTAAGCAGTTCTCAAATCATTTTCTTCCATCGGTAAATGTGGGAGCACTTTATCACTGCTATGCATTTTCAAAGACTTTAACGACATAACTAAAGAATTTGAGATTTTATATTTTTTATTATACTAACGTATCAGAAACAAGTTGTCCATCCCGAAAATTGGTCCTCCTTCCATTTATCCTTCTTACTTCAGTAGAATATTCGATTTATCATCATTCACAGCCTTTTCGTTCAAGACCATTCGAGACCATTCCCAACTCTCAGCACCCCTTGCATGTCAAATACCACTACCACACCCACTTCCACTCTCACTCCCACTCAGGTTGATGTCGATTTTTAAACTGTCAATTCAACAAAAAAAATCTCATTATACGAAAGCCAAAGCTCTGTTAACTTAACAGTTGTTACTGCTATCCGAAAAAAACCCAATGAAAACTGTTACAATAACCGATTCCATTAAGAAATGTCTATGGTCCCATTGCCATAAGAGCAAAATCGACCGCAAACGCAAATTATGCTTTTAAATAAGCTGTTGCATCTGCAATAATATTTACAGTTCTTTGCTGTTGAAATGTTCAATTAAGTCAGCTGTTTTAACAGAGAAATCAATTAGAAAGATAGAGAATATGTATTTTTACGGAATAGTATAAACTTGAGACTAAAAGTTTCTCTTTAGTTAAATTTACTAAAACACTTTTTCTTTTAAAATGAAAAGTTAGTTGAATTTACAATAATGAGATAAATTTTTCCGAATGTACGTTAATTTAGGAACAAAAAGTCCATTTAATTAATTCGATCTTTGTTTGGTAAAGTAAAACTTTTCTAAAACTCTTAACATACCTCTCAGACAGTACTAAAAATGGTGCACTTTAAAATATTTAGTTACTCTAGTGGGGGCACTTGACTCTCTGAAATTCAATTAGCTTATATTTAGTAACATTCATTAAGGGTGTTAAATATAATAAAGATTATTAACTGTGCCCATTAAAAAATGCCCATTGTGCGTATTGTTGATTTCAGAGGTATGCAAATATAGCAGAGGAAAAACTTGCACACATACTCTCATTTACTGAGCATCGTTGCAGAAGTCAATAACTTTAAGATGTAGTTTAGCAGCTAATATATACGAATACATATGTAGCTATGTTAATATAATGGCAATAAAATGCATTTGGCACGTACGTTTGTGTGAAAACGTGATGGCATTTTAGTGTAGTGCAAAAATGAATGACTTGCTGGAAAATTTATTGATGCTACGGTAGGCTTAGTTTCACCAAGTGAAGAAAGCAGAATTTACTGAAATTCTAGGCTCATAAATAAAATACAAGGAAATAACGAATTAAGTTTATCAATGAAAGATGATTTCACATTAAGCTTCTGCCTTTGAAAGAGACTTGATAGCGTTAAAAATATATGCTGTCTTAAATTATTTAAAGGCAGTGTAAAGCTCCTCAAAAACCTGCTTAACTTAGATATATATTGCCGAAAAAAGGAAATTTTGCAATATATTCGTAGTATGGAAACTAAAGTTACTACGGACAAATATTATAACCACTTTTTCCTACAGAGCAATTTGCTCGATGTAGCATTTGTAATCAGCATAAAGCGCATCTATTTTTGTTCTTAGTAACCTTTGAAATACGTGCTCGCTAGGGTGTATATAAACCAACTCAAGCTACATATGAGTAAAAGCAAAGACAGACGCTTGCAATCCCTTTTCGATTTAACATAGACATATCATATAATCCAAACTCAATTTTAGCACCATATTCTGTATAAACAATACATAAATAAATTTCAAGATACACCCAATTTTCAGTTCAACATCAGAAAAAGCGGGTGGCAAATTATAAGGAACATCCTGGTTCCAGTGCTCGCCTGAGCAAGACTACTTTTAGGTGGGACTAACCGGTTTACCTTTACGCCTTTTGATGTATTAGTTAAGTACAAGAAATGAAGACCACGAAAAAATTTTCTTCAGAATTTTATTGTGATCAATTCCTTTTTGATCCTGATTTTCACTTTTCCCTAACATGAATTTTAATAGGTTTTTATATCTGCCGCCACTTTTTCCCCTCTCCCTTTCTTTCGCTTTTCGTATCTTTCTACATCTCGTATTTTTCTCTGCATACATTTTTTTCCATGCCCTATCTCTTTCTATCTTCCTCTCCTTTCGCCCTTGCTCGCTCTATCCCTTTTCTATGATCTAACTATATCTCTTCTCCTGTCTTTCTCTTGTTCTCCTTCTCTTGTTTTCCCTTTCCTTGATTCCTCTATTTAAATTGTCTAGCAACCCGCTTCCAAAAAAGGTGATTGCACCATAAATTCTATTTATTTGCATAGATCGGTCCATAGTTCCCTACCCTAAAAAATATACAAAAAGCTATTATTTTTTAGAACGGATCGTTCCTTGGCAAACTTCTAGAAAAAAAAATTAAGTAATAGAAACAGCCTCTGGATATCTACATATATGCTACTTTTATAGAAAGCTCAACGAAATCAGCTGAGTGGAGTCAGAGGACATAGACAATTGGTATTTACTACCCCATTTTGAGGTATTCAATATTTCCTAGCGTCCCAGGAAATATGTTAATACATACATAAAAAAGATACTTAAAAATCTTATCATAGCTTAAAAGTTTCTACAAAAAATCTTGTTTCAAAATATTTTTGATGCTTTAAGCGGTTTTGTTACAACCAATGCTAACTATTTTAGCATTTGATTTTAATCAACAATTAATCGTAGTAAATTACACTAGCTGAACTGGTGTTTGTTGCTTGGTTCACAGCGAACAAACACACAAACTTTTTTTTTTGTTCATTTGTTTTAACAATTTTGTTACATAATAAAGGAATCCACTACCACTTTTAATTAAAAAAGTAGAAAAAATTCTAAAGTAAAAATTCAAATAAGAAATCGAACGAATTTCATTTGACTCATATCTGCGTATGCAACAATCTTATGACAATTGACCTACTACTATTTTTCAAAATTTCATAGACCAAATATAGATTAGATAACATTTTAATGAAAAAATTATCAAAAATATCTTTGTTCTAAAATGCGAAAAACCGATTTAAAATCGGAGATTTCGGTGCTGAGTCATTACATTTGACACCCTTTTGGGGACTTAATTTTATAAGATATATACATTAGTTTACATAACATTCAAGCAAATTGTCACAGTCGCTCAAATAGGAAATGGAACTGATGAAAATAAATATACGCAGGTTTTTAGTCTGTTCTTTGCCCTTAATAGAGTATAGAAATTAGTTAAAAGCTCGAAAATCCGTAATTGCAAATTTTCAACCAAAGTAGTATTGCAAATGGCAACTATGCTGAGCTGTCATAAAAAGCATCATGAGTGTTATATCTAACTAAATCAATATCAAAATATCGCTAACGCCCATGTTATGTAATACCTACTAGCTACTTAATCCAAATTAACGTCACGAGCGTCTAAGCTATAAAAGCAACTTCTTACCACGTGATGCTCGTTCTGGCTGAACTTTTCTCATTAGCGCATAGTGAAGAGTGTAAATAGATACACAATTGAAGATGTTGAATGGTGAAAGCAAAGCAAATAACAAACGACTAAAAATTATTAACTTAACTAAAAAACAAAGTAGCAAATGAATGTGCAAGCTAACAAAAATATGCTTAAAGATGTACTAACCTAATTATAAATGCAAAAATTCCGAAATGTATTTTGTGAAAGTTAATACCTGTTAAAGACGTGCAGTGTTTTTGAGTAAATTATATGAAGATTTTAAAACAACATGAGCACTTTTGAATAATCTTATTGAAGCAAAAAGAGTCGATAGTCGATATAAGGAAAACAAGACTGTTTGGGGTATTTTTTCGCTCAGAGATTGAACCAAAATTTTCAACCTTAAGTGGGTTTGTATTAAATTTTGATAGCATTCTGTTTCAAGATCCGTTAGAACACAATGGACTCACAATGGACTCATTCAGCCTATGTAAGGTCTTCACGAACCGACCAGTTCAAACTGACCTAACATAATTTGCATCAATACAACGATTAAGCAAAACAAAAAAGAATACGAACCGTGATATACCACCGAAGAGAATTAAGGCGAGTTTCTCTTCCAATTTGCCTCGTGCTCCCTTTTAATATTACCGCCCACTCACTTTTTCGCTGGGCTAACTGGTGGTAACTAGTCTCAAAAAGCGAATTTAAATCGTTTTTCACCCGGTCCTTCCAGCAGTGTGAAGGTCGCCCTCTTCTTTTCCTTCCGTGGACGGGTTTAGTTTCTTAGCGGGAGCATAATTCTTCTGTCGTATGACAGCATAGCCGCTTTGTTTTAATTCGCTGAACTATGCTAGTGTTTGTTTTCTTTAAGTACGTACAGCTCAACATTAAACTTTGTTCGTACCATAATGCAGAATTGTTACGAAAAGTGACTTGTAGATCATGATCTTGGCCAAGAGAGGACTCAACTTTTCAACTGCCTACCTTGTCCAAAATAGCATATATTGGCTAGGGTGTTGTTTGTGCTAGTGCCGGTTCAAAAATAAATGAAATCTTTGATATTTCGAAATTATGGCTGCCAATAGTGGCGTGATTGCATAAGCACTCACACGCTGACTTCTTTCTTGAAGACAGCAGGTTTTTCCTGTCCTCATTCGCCATTAAACCCATCTTTTCCGCTTCTTTTTCCAGTATTGATTGAACAAAATCTACGGCGCGTGTCACGCTGTTTGAAATATCATTTAGTTCCGAATGGCTCGAAGAGATCCTCCCCACACTGTAAAGGTTCTGCGGGAAAATCAAATTCAGACATATGGGCAGCTCGTTTTCGTGCTGCCGAAGGTGGCTTTAAATTGGATGTTACCCTTATACCAAATAATAATAAAATGTTGCGTATACGCACCGGTACCCGTTGTTCAGATGGTATGTATCAGAGATCTGCTTTCAGTACTAATAAAATTAGTGCACTTAGTCATGAGCCAAAAAATTGTGTCTAAATGTGTACTTAGTCAAGTACAGACAAATACTATGAGTGATCAGCACATAAAATAGAATATACATACGAGTGCCCCGTAACACATAAGTCTCATACATATATGACATTGTTGAGTATAAACTGATGTCATAGTCGCTTTAACTCAGTAGCACTTTGATTTCGTGTGTAATACACTGTACACTTCGTTTATCATCGGTTTTACTTTGGCGCTGTATTCCGTTTAGTTTCGTGTACATCGTTGTGTTGCTAGCGTCAGAAGACTGATATGACTATATTCATTTTATTGTACTGTTTGTCATACTGATTCAAATTAGTGTTTTTGTATAATACAGTTGACTTTCTTGCTCAATAATTCAATTGAGTACTGAACTGCTTCGCGGCTTATGAGCGGTTAATCATTTTACGAAGCATGACTATGTAAATGTGTGGTATAAGTGCTTGATATTCTTTGTTTGCATACGCACTAATACTCATTTTTTGGTTAGTCCACTAATAACATTAAAAGATGAATAATTGCAGCTCACTGGTATCTATGTCTGCATTTAATTGTTTGGTTTCCACTAAAACAATGTACTTATTATTTTTTAAACTTAAAATATATAAAAATGTAAGGACAATGTATCCACATTAAATCTCTAACAACCACCATTGAAAAAAATCCTATTATATATAAAATAATTAAGAGCTTAAGTATTTTACTCTTTAATTTAAGTAACACTTGCTTAGCACTTACTCACAACTTTTCACCTTTTCCCTTTGCTGCGCATAACTAATAGTCCTTGTTTTTCTCCTTCAATTTTAATCTTGCTAATAAGCTCTCGAAAATTTACTAAAGTTGTTACTGATATTTTTTTTTTTTTTTTAAATAAATTTAACCGCAGAAACAAGACGCGTACATCCATAGCACATGTATAAACATATTTACTAGTGAAAAGTTGTTCGTAATTAACACTTTGCAAAAAAGTTGTTGAAAAGCAGAATAAAAAAAAAAAACATTATAAAATAAAGTGGATAAAGAAAAATAGTTTGATGTGAAAAGAAAGTGGGTGAAATTTTGTAAATCTACTTTTGTTAGTGAGTTTTAATGGGGCAAAGCTGTATATAATCATTATTGTACAACTACATCGGCAAAGAGCTTAAACTTACTTGTCAGCAACATTAATGCTATGAGCGGAGTGTGAGAAGAAAAAAACGATAGAAGAAACGAAAATAATGCAGCCAATTCCAGCTGCTGCTGTTCGTACCGAAAGTTACTCACCCAAAACAAGAGTTGAGTTGAAGCACGTTCATTCCGAAAACAATGATAAATTCATTATTAAATATCAAAATACTACTAGAAACTTCGTCTTTTTTAAGAGATGGAGAAGGGGAAGATTGAAAAGGCGTCCTTTCCAAAAAAAATGCAATAATTTCATAAATTTTTTACATTTTTTGAGTTGAAAATTTTGTTATGTTTATATGAACATAGTGAATAGTTTTCTCCTTGCGGACGATTTGAGAAGTACTTTGTGGGTGTTTAAGGAGTATACAAGTACTCCACAACTGATCCTAATACATTTAAAAAATGTGGTTCAATTTACATTGGGATGCCCTAGGCCAGAATCATCTACTTCAGCTAGGGGTGCTCCTTCAGAAAACTTTATTGAACACCTACGATTGGTAATTTTCCAAAAAATTCCAAAAAAATACTTAATGGGTCAATTAAAAGCAAAGCTGAAGCTGGGCCATGTACTTCGTATTGGAGAACCTATACGACAAAAATAGTATACATGGCCGAACTATTTCTTCCAGGGTCGCTGAAATAATGGCACCAGAATTAAGTCAATAAAAAGCTGATACTCTTCATATCATAGTGCCCAAAATTTTTTAGCTTCTAAAACAGAATGCAATATTTCCAAATATTTCCAACCAAAACGCAATAAGAAAATTTTTCAGACCATTTATCGGTCTTAACTTCAAAACTAGTTGTCCTACATATTAATATGACTTTTGGTCTATATTAGTATTTTCTCATAACTGCTACAATGTACTAAGTGTCGTTTAAAAATGTGTCCCCATTTAATGTTGGGCACATTTTCTCTTTTATCAAGAACTTGTTAGAGTCCCTTGCTGCGCTTTAGTTTGGAACTCCCCATTTGTATTCCCTATAGTAGTGATATAGGTTTTATTATTCGAAAGTACCTCTAATATAACTACTCTTTGGGAGAATGTTATCCATGTATTATAAAACAGTATTAGAACGTGTTTCAAAGATACCGATTTATTCTACTACACATAAAGCCAGCCATAATCAAATTTTTTTGGCGAACTTGTTTAAAACTACAAAACCCGCATACGTTGTTCTGACCTAGATTTAGCTTATATCCATGATTTTGAGGAATTTTTTGTCTCTGACTCACCTCTCTCTCCCTTCTTTACTTTATTTTATTCCCTCCTTCCTCTCCTTTTCTCTGCATTTCGCTGTATTTCCGTCTTTTTCTACCATTCGCTCTCTCTTAGATTTTTCTAGCCTTTTCAGTGTCTCTCTCTCGCTCAATCTCTCTCCAGCTCGCTCTTCTTCTCTCTATCCTTCCCTTCCTCAATATTTCTTTCTAATGTCATCGAACTCTTTCTCAGCCTCTTCTTTCCTTCCGTAGCTTTACCTTTTTCTCGCGTGCTCTATCAAAATTTCTAGCAATACGGTTACAAAAAAATTATGTAAAATTTTACAAAATAGCTGCGAAATAAATACAGATCCGGTGTTTAATTAACTATCTAAATATAAAGTGTACTAATTACTTCATGGTCTAGCCAAGAAGCAACCGATTGGAGCAAAATTTAATGACGGAAAAGCGGTAGCTGATACCTATGGGCCGAACTTATAAAAACCGATACCATTTTTTCAGGCAAAAATATATAGAGAACATGTACGGAGAAGCTTATCCTCGGGGAATATCTTCATTATCTTTCAGACCATGGGGCTGCCCTAGTGCTTTCCAATCTAACACTGCTAGTTCGGAGCCAGTGAATGAATGTGTTGCAATTCTTGATGATCTGGGTGCAAAATAAAGTTTAGGTAGAATGTTTTTTCGGGCACCAGGGATATGAAGGTAATAAATAAGCAGAATACCTATTCAAGCAGGATGCTGTAGCAGATCTTTATGTTCCAGAATCCTTCTGTGGACCCACAAAGGCACACACTATAGAAATCATAGGAAATAAAACAGCTTAAACAGCAGTGTACTGAATGCATAGGGAAAAGACAGTCTATTTTTTTTTTACCTCCAGCAACGAGAGTACCAGCCAAACTCATTAGGCTAAGCAGAGACGATCTATGAACTATCACTGTGTCTACGATATCACCTAAGTAAGTTAAATCTATCGGATACACACTTTTATGAGCTGGAGGAGGAAACACCTACTCAAAATTTTGCTCTGGCAAAGTCAAATCTTAATCCCCTCGTGATATGTAGTAAAAATCCTAAAGTGATGCTTAAATATACCAAAGGCCTCCTAATACAATAATAAGCTCATAGATCAAGCTCAAAATTTTAATTAAAGGTTATAGTGTATCGAGGTCTATAAATATGAATAATAATAAGTTAGAGACAATTTAGTAACAATGAAAGCGTAAACGTATAAGCGGAAAAGAGTATCAGCTTAAAAACTTAAACTCGAACTATCGTTAAATTCTGTGAGCGCTAAAGTGTATATATGTAAATAAATGCAGCGTATGTATAATAAATAAATGCAATTAGCTGCCCTGTAAAAATAATATATATTTTTTTTTTCATGGAACACAAAAAAGCTATAAACTAAGTATGCAGTCGGGACAGCCAGAAAAAATTATATTTATTACCAACATCATCATTAACCGGAACGCTACTACAGCTTCAGTCATTAACCCTAAGCTCTTGCTCAAGCAATGGCAACTCCTACAACTGCAATAAATTTTGGGCGATAGAAATGGCGATGCCAGCAAAATTTATTGTGTTGTGCATATTAAATGAATTTCATCATTTTTATATCTTAACCCATTGTTTTAGCTTTTATTGTATTTTTTTCATTTCGCTTTTATGCAATGATAAAAAATGTATTATTTTCATTCTTTTTTCACTGGCGGGAGATGCGTTCCCTTTTCGGGAGCGTACTCTTTTTTCTTGAATTTAACTTCTTGGGCAGCGATTAAATAAGTTTTTATTGATAATAAAACGTATTGATTTCCATAAAAGAAAAAACCAAAAAAGGATGGGAATAGTTTGTCAATCATTTTGCAAAAGAAAGGAGAAATCGTTAAGCAGACCCTGCGTAATGCACCATCTACCGATAAGTGGTAGTAAACTGACACTGTTAAGATTTGCCTGTGCACTTGTGATTTGAACTACACTAGATGACGTAGTAAACTGCGCCTGCATCAGCCGCTAGACATTTGTAGTGGGAGAATGGAAATTTGCCGTTATGCCAGCACGCTTTTACGCTTGCACAATGATTCAACTTTAGCTTTGTTTTTGCCTATGACTTCCGCTTTAATGCCGACTAAAAGACCGTAAAAACGCTAAATTTTACGTTATTATCTACAACATTGACACGTTTTCACGCACTTTAGTTTTGGTTCTGTTACGTTTTTGCGACACCATAATTTTACTCTTTTATGATACTTATCGGATACGCTTGCACTCGGTTAAAAAATAAAGGTTTTACATTTTTACGCAAGTTAGCTTTCACTATACTATACTGATACGCTTTTACGCTGTACTGCCTCTATGATATCGAATATGAATACACAAAAATAATCCGGTAATACTCATTTACAGTTCAACGTTAAAATCGACGACCTCGCTAAACCTGGTATTATCACCGACTAAATCTTCCGCGACCTTATTTACAACATGGACGTCCCAAATGTCGACCATTTTGAACATCCACGTCGATGGCACTACGCTACCGACTGTCCTACACCCCAAAATCTTGGGTGTGATATTTGATGAGGATCTACATTTTGGTGAGCAAGCAGCCGCAGTTGTTCCGAGAATTCAGAGCCGTAACAAAATCCTCAAATCCCTCGCTAGCAGTACTTAGGGAAAAGATAAAGGAACGCTCATGACTACATACAAAGCAATTAGCCAGCCGATTACGTGCTACGCGTCACCCATATGGTCGCCAAGCCTAAAAATTACCCACTGGAAGAAGCTACAGGTCTGCCAAAATACTGCTTTCAGAATCGCCACGTGCTGTCTTCTTATGTCCCCAGAACACCATCTGCATAAAGAGGCGAGAATACTCCCCATCACGGAGATAAATGAGATGCTGACCAAACAGTTCCTGTTGAATAACCAGAAACCTGAGCATCCCAACAGGCATCTGATTGATGAGTCAGCACCGCCTAGGGGCTTAAGCAGTCATCTCCGTAAGGATTTTGAGGAAATACCGCACCTAAGGACCCATACGTGTGAAGCGAAAAAACACAAGCAGGTCCTTGGTGATCTCCACAAACAGGCGTCGGACCTTTATGCCGGGAATTTCCCGGTGAATCCAGTACTCAAAGAAAAGTATCCAAAACTCGCGGAAGAGGAACGCATACTCCCCAGGGAAACGCGTGTCACTCTTGCTCAACTTCGTTCTGGATACTGTAACAGGTTAAACTCTTACCTATCTAGAATCAACCCCGACATACAATATGTATGCCCCGCTTGCAATGTGTCCCCACATGACACCAACCATCTCTTTAATTGTAATGTGGAACCAACGCCTCCAACACCCCTTTCCTTATGGTTCACCCCTGTTGAAACAGCAAGTTTCCTTGGACTCCCGTTAGAGGATATTGATGAAAATTTGTGATCGGTCGCGGCTGTTAGGTGGGGCGAAGCACTGCTACAACAACAACAACGACAGTGATACGCTTTCAGGCTTCATTGGTTTTATGCGAATACGCTTTGCGTTGTTAAGATATCATAATTTTGCTCTACTACGATTAGTAGCAACTTTCCCGATACGTTTTGAGGCTGTTATGCAATTATGTTTATATGCTTATCGCTACTACGATGGTGCACTTCAACGCTGTTATGATAACTTATTTTACACTAATACGCTTTTTACGCAAGTTTCCCTTTACCCTACTGCGGTTGATGCAGCCGAAGTTTACTGTGTCATCTATTCTGCTAAGATGTCATACTTTTACGCTAATACGCTTTAACACTAGTTCGATAATATGCTTTCACACTGTATCACAATAATGTTTTAACCATTTTACGAATGTTTGCTTTAACGCCGATACGCTTTTGCGCTGATACGGCTTTACCATGATACAATTTTATGCCGTTACGCTTACGTTACTTACAGGAGATTCTTAACTTTACTGAACAAATTCTTGGAAATAATAATCATCAACATAATTCGTTTTTTGAAAGATTATTTTAATCAGATTAATTTTTGAACACTGCTAAAGCTCTTCTCTTCATAGAATCAGGACACACTTTATTACCAATTCATATACAAAATGTATACGTTTCAACTTTCATAAACGATGATTATAAAAATTACATATGTACATCATGTGATTTAGCTCGAAGCTATGCAGTTGAAATACAAAATGCAAAGGATCAACTGCAATAGTAACGAGCAACACGAAGCTCTCTAAAAAATAGTAGACACTTGCAACAACAAAAATAAAAAAATACAAAACTATAAAACAAACTACCGAAAATAGTATTAACCAAGGGAAAAACTTGCAAGCCCAGCTAAAGTATTTAATTACCATTGTGAGTGGCAGCAACGGCAACGTTAGTGGCAACATCACATCCCATCGTTGATGGCAACACAATTAGTTGAGTAGAAAAGTTGATGCAGTGAAGCCTGCAGCACAACGACCGTCCGTACTGTTGGTTGACATTTGTCTTAACACAAATACTTGTATACATATATATGTACTTATTTATAGCAAAAACTAAGCCAAGGGTTGGCGTGAACTGGAAGCACCAGTCCGGCGAAATTCAAAGGAAACGTATGTACTTATGTACAGCCGCACAGGGGTTATCGGAGTTTTGTTGGTGAAGAGTGTATTGCAAAATGGATTAGACAGCAGCTTTACCGCCTTCGGCAACTTTAATGGTGCAAAATACTTAGTGGGGTGGATGCAATTTAGATTAGGTATTCAATGCGCATTAGGCTCCGTAGCTTCTAACCGCCCAGAGTAGGTTTTCCATATACTAACTTAGCGGAAGTTATTGCTTAGTCCTTTTGCACAGTGTGGTATTAGTTTTGCGGAGAATTTAAATTTAAAAAGTAATGTGGGTGAAAAATATTTTTTTGCAATAGAGGGGATGTGTGGAATAATGGTATAAGTCGAGTAACACCATTTTTCCATAAATCAACTAAATAAAAAGAGCACGATTACATACACATACCCCTTTAATCTTACAAATAGTGATATTTAACAAAGATATTAGTTTCATTTATGGAAAAACGGTATAACTCTCTAATAAAATTTGGCAGTAGTGAAGCATCGAAATGGTATGAAAATATATTCAATGTCGTAGACCAGAAAGAACTGAAAAATAAAAGGATTGAAATGGTTTCAAAAACGACTAAGCAGACAGAGAACTCCATTGCTAAAAATAAAAAAAGTTTAAAAATGATAAAAGTAGTAAAAAACAAGTAAGGACGGGACAGTCTTCGGCTGTGCCGAAGACTTCATACCTTTCATGAATGGGGCTGAACAATAATCTTATCCCGTTCGTAATCTCCAAATAATCGGATGTATAAGATAAGAAATATATAGTGAAAAGATCTACATACCTAAGCGATTTTTAAGATAAATATAAAATAAACAAGTAAGGAAGGTTAAGTTCGGGTGTAACCGAACATTACATACTCAGTTGAGAGCTATGGTGACAACATAAGGGAAAATAACCATGTAGGAAAATGAACCGAGGGAAACCCCGGAATGTGTTTGTATGCATGTGTATCAAATGAAAGGCATTAAAGAGTATTTTATGAGGGAGTGGGCCATAGTTTTATAGGTGGACGCCATTTAGGGATATAGCCATAAAGGTGGATCAGGGTTGACTCTAGAATGCGTTTGTACGATATGGGTATTAAATGAAAGGTGTTAATGAGTATTTTAAAAGGGAGTAATCCTTAGTTCCATAGGTGGACGCCGTTTCGAGATATCGCCACAAAGGTGGACCAGGGGCGACCCTAGAATTTGTTTGTACAATATGGGCATCAAACGAATGGTGTGAATGAGTATTTTAAAAGGGAGTGGGCCTTAGTTCTATATGTGGATGCCGTTTCGAAATATCGCCATAAAGGTGGACCAGGGGTGACTCTAGAATGTTTTTGTACGATATGGGTATCAAATGAAAGGTGTTAATGAGTATTTTAAAAGGGGTAATCCTTAGTTCCATAGGTGGACGCCGTTTCGAGATATCGCCATAAAGGTGGACCAGGGGTGACCCTAAAATTTGTTTGTACAATATGGGTATCAAAAAAAAGGTGTTAATGAGTATTTTAAAAGGGAGTAATCCTTAGTTCCATAAGTGGACGCCGTTTCAAGATATCGCCATAAAGGTGGACCAGGGGTGACCCTAGAATTTGTTTGTACAATACGGGCATCAACCGAAAGGTGTTAATGAGTATTTTAAAAGGGAGTGGGCCTTAGTTCTATAGGTGGACGCCGTTTCGAAATATCGCCATAAAGGTGGACCAGGGGTGACTCTAGAATGTGTTTGTACGATATCGGTATCAAATTAGTGGTATTAATGAGGGTTTTAAAAGGGAGTGGTGGTTGTTTTATAGGTGGTCGCCTTTTCGAGATATCGCCATAAAGGTGGACCAGGGGTGACTTTAGAATGTGTTTGTACGATATGGGTATCAAATTAATGGTATTAATGAGTATTTTAAAGGGGGGTAATCCTTAGTTCCATAGGTGGACGCCGTTTCGAGATATCGCCATAAAGGTGGACCAGGGGTGACCCTAAAATTTGTTTGTACAATATGGGTATCAAAAAAAAGGTGTTAATGAGTATTTTTAAAGGGAGTCATCCTTAGTTCCATAAGTGGACGCCGTTTCGAGATATCGCCATAAAGGTGGACCAGGGGTGACCCTAGAATTTGTTTGTACAATACGGACATCAACCGAAAGGTGTTAATGAGTATTTTAAAAGGGAGTGGGCCTTAGTTCTATAGGTGGACGCCGTTTAGAAATATCGCCATAAAGGTGGACCAGGGGTGACTCTAGAATGTGTTTGTACGATATGGGTATCAAATTAATGGTATTAATGAGGGTTTTAAAAGGGAGTGGTGGTTGTTGTATATGTGGTCGCATTTTCGAGATATCGCCATAAAGGTGGACCAGGGGTGACCCTAGAATTTGTTTGTATAATATGGGTATCAAATGAAAGGTGTTAATGAGTATTTTTAAAAGGCAGTGGGCCTTCATTCTATAGGTGTTCGCCTTTTCGAGATATCGCCATAAAGGTGGACCAGGGGTGACTTTAGAATATGTTTGTACGATATGGGTATCAAATGAAAGGTGTTAATGAGTATTTTAAAAGGGTGTGAGGCTTAGTTCTATAGGTGGACGCCTTTTCGAGATATCGCCACAAAGGTGGATCAGGGGTGACTCTAGAATGAGTTTGTACGATATGGGTATCAAATTAAAGGTATTAATGAGAGTTTTAAAAGGGAGTGGTGGTGGTTGTATATGTGAAGGAATTTTCCAGATATCGACCAAAATGTGGACCAGGGTGACCCAGAACATCATCTGTTGGATACCGCTAATTTATTTATATATGTAGTACCTGCCAAGATTATAAGGGTTTTTTATTTCGCCCTGCAGAACTTTTTCATTTTCTTCTACTTAATATGGTAGGTGTCACAACCATTTTATAAAGTTTTTTCTAAAGTTATATTTCGCGTCAATAAAATAATCCAATTACCTTACCATGTTTCATCCCTTTTTTCATATTTGGTATATAATTATGGCATTTTTTTAATTTTTCGTAATTTTCGATATCGAAAAAGTGGGCGTGGTCATAGTCGGATTTCGTTCATTTTTCATACCGAGATAAAGTGAGTTCAAGTAAGCACGTGAACTAAGTTCATTAAAGATATGTCGATTTTTGCTCAGGTTATCGTGTTAACGGCCATGCAGAAGGACAGACGGACGACTGTGTATAAAAACTGGGCGTGGCATCAACCGATTTCGCCCATTTTCACAGAAAACAGTTATCGTCATAAAATCTATGCCCCTACCAAATTTCAAAAGGATTGGTTAATTTTTGTTCGACTTATGGCGTTCAAAGTATCCTAGAGAAATTAAATGAAAAAGGGCGGAGCCACGCCCATTTTGAAATTTTCTTTTATTTTTGTATTTTGTTGCACCATATTATTACTGGCGTTGAATTTTGACATAATTTACTTATATACTGTAAAGATATTAAATTTTTTGTTAAAATTTTACTTTAAAAAAATTTTTTTTTAAAAGTGGGCGTGGTCCTTCTCCGATTTTGCTAATCTTTTTTAAGCGTACATACAGTAATAGCAGTAACATTCCTGCCAAATTTCATCACGATATCTTCAACGACTGCCAAATTACAGCTTGCAAAACTTTTAAATTACCTTCTTTTAAAAGTGGGCGGTGTCACGCCCATTGTCAAAAATTTTACTAATTTTCTATTCTGCTTCATAAGATCACCTCACATACCAAGTTTTGTGGCTTTATCTGTCTTTTGTAATGAATTATCGCACTTTTTCGCTTTTCGAAATTTTCGATATCGAAAAAGTGGGCGTGGTTATAGTCCGATATCGTTCATTTTAAATAGCGATCTGAGATGAGCGCTCAGGAACCTACATACCAAATTTCATCAAGATACCTCAAAATTTACTCAAGTTATCGTGTTAACGGACGGACGGACGGACATGGCTCAATCAAATTTTTTTTCGATCCTGATTATTTTGATATATGGAAGTCTATATCTATCTCGATTCCGTTATATATGTACAATCAAACTTAATATACTCTGTGAGCTCTGCTCAACTGAGTATAAAAATGGCAAAAAACCCGCTTATCTGAACGATCGGTATGGGATATATATTATATATAGCTCCGATCGAAATGATTTTTACAGGAAATCTTCCATGATATATTAGAATATATCAGGGATGCACCTTAACGTTAAGCTAATCGTTTATCAAAAAATTTCCACCGTTTCCGTTGAAACACTTCGAAATATTATCGATAAAGAAATTATCAAGATAAATTGTATCTCGTTTTTAACCGAAACGAAAAGCTTTCGTTATCGTTAAAAACGTTAACAAAAACGTGATACTTTATGTTTGAATTGTGCTGGCAATGCTATAGCCATGATGAAGCCGTAAGGTGGCAACAGCGAGCGGACATACACACACAAACTCCATGTAATTTGTTTGTGTAATTCGTTGGTGGTAATTTCAAAATACTCTGAGAAATGTTCGTACTGTCAAAATTCATGAGAAAAGTTTCAATCAGCTTGGCTAATGCTTTCACCTTTAATGACTCCGCCATCAATCAGCTTTGCCAGCATAGCTTGAAATTAATAATCAACATAAACGATTTGATTTCGTTTTGATATGGCAGAAAACGAAACGAAATCATTTCGTTAATTTGACGTTCTTAACGTTAATAAACGAAACGAAATGACTTTGTTTCGTTTATTAACGTTAATTATCGTAACCAAATGATATCGGTTCGTTGGTTAAGCATGCCTGGAATATATCACCAAGTTTCACGTTTTTATATTCGAAACTAAGGGAGAAATGGCAAAAAATCTTTCTATCTGAACGATCGGTTGTATGGAATAGGTATATACCATATACATATAGCTCCTATCAAAGTGATTTTTTCAGGAAATCTTCTATGATATAAAAATAAAATAAATGTAAGGCGCGATAATCTCCGAAGAGATCTAAGGCCGAGCTTCTCTTCCAATTTGCGTCGTGCTAATCTTGATTTTCCCTACAAATTGGCCGGACGGGACCTACATGTTTTATGCCGACTCCGAGCGGCACCTGCAAGGCAGATGAGTTTTCACTGAGAGCTTTTCATGGCAGAAATACACCCGGAGCGCTTGCCAAACACTGCCGAGGGGCGAGCCCACAAGAAAAATTTTCTTCTAATTTAAAAACCTTATTTCTAAAATGTTGATGTTGCTTTGTCCGGGGTGCGAACCCAGGGCATGCGGTGTGGTAGGCGGAGCACGCTACCATCACACCACGGTGGCCACAAATGATTATAAACACATCTAAATAATAGAATATAATGTATTTATCAATGGTTATTAACAATGGTTTACTATTTTGTTTAATAAAGTATCTCAATCAAAATATTTGATATTCCATCTATGGAATAACGGTATAACTCAAAAAAAAAAGAAATCATCCATTTTCTAATAAAATTATGTATATATAAAATTTTTTACTTTTTCTTATCAAAGAATCATACTATCTAAAATCCTAACATAAATTTGTTTTTACCTGCATTGTTAAGTTTTTTTCACTTTTCTCAAAAGTTTGATTCTTGAGTTATACCGTTATTCCACACATCCCCTCAACTTTTTTACAAATTTGGCAAATTTGAAATGGCAGTGATAAAATAAAATAAGTCGGACGTTTATGAATTTCAGTTTTTTCCGGAATTAATTATGCAGTAGTGGGTCACACAAGTTCCGATCTAGCGGAGAACTATCGAATTAACAGACTGTACAAGTTCTTAACATTGCAATGTCTTGCGAAAAGCCAATTACCCAATTACTCCTTCTACAGACCTTTTGAACGCATTCTCAACTCGTTCAGTCATAAGTGGTTCTAAAAAAATTTCAGTCTGTGATTAATCTATTTAAATATGTGCATAAGACTCAGACTTCAGCGCAAGAAGTGTGCCTAATTACTGTTCCGTCCTGCATCTGACTAGCACCAGCTCAGAGGTGGTCACTAAACCAGTAGTGGTAAACTGTCGCTTTGCCTGGCTGTCTCTGATATCAGCTGAAGCGTTTATATTACTTCTCTTTATTGGGCTTAAAACTCACTAACTTCTGTAACGAAGTTGATGAATGCACTTTACTAAATCCTTTCTACAATAAGAGTGTACCAGACATTAATTTTTCTTTTTTTTGCTCTTCCCCTTGCTCTACTATTTTTCTTCGTTTTTCTTTTGCCTCGTCTTTGGTTTCTAACTCTCTTTCTCCTTTTATTTCGCCATCTCCATAAACATTTGCAACTCCATATTCATCACTACCTTCATCACCATTTCCATCTCTATCTGCATATCTATCTGCTTCTTCATTTCTATCTCCATATCCGTCTCTATCTCCATATCCACCTCTCTCTCAACCTCAATCTCAATCTCTGTCATCATCTCCATTTTTATCTCCATCTTTATCTCCATTTCCATCTCCATCCATTTTCATTTTCATCTCCATTTCCACTACATCTCCGTTTCCAACTCTACCTCTATTCCCTTCTACATCTACAATTATATTTCTCTCTCTAGAAATCTTTCATAATCACCTAAAATTTTCCTTCTTTCGACCGCTACCTGTTCTTCATCCTCTCTCTATCCCAAGCGTTACTGATTTGATAATTAAAATTGTCGACTATTTATCGAAATATTATGGATAAGTTATCATAAAGTCAAAGTTTGTTATCCGAGGGTTAACAATTTGATATCGGTTTACACAACTTGTTCTCCGCGCGATATTGATTCAATATCGAAAGCATATAATTTTTGTTACAACAAGTTATCAATTTTTATCGAAAATTTATCGGTGTGTGGCCAATTTGTTATCGGCGAGCTACCGATTTATTATCGATGACTCATAGGTTTGTTATAAAACAGATACCGATAAAACTTAAATACAAAATCCATGTGACATCTTTAATCCTTCGATAAGTAGCCGTACACCGAAATTCTCAACCTGTCGTATTTTAAACAATATTGTTCACCTCAGTTGAGCAGAGCTCACAGAGTATATTAACTTTGATTGGATAACGGTTGCTTGTACAGGTATAAAGGAATCGAGATAGATATAGACTTCCATATATCAAAATCTTCAGTATCGAAAAAAATTTGTTTGAACCATGTCCGTCCGCCCGTCCGTCCGCCCGTTAACACGATAACTTGAGTAAATTTTGAGGTATCTTGATGAAATTTGGTATGTAGGTTCCTGGGCACTCATCTCAGATTGTTATTTAAAATGAACAATGTCGGACTATAACCACGCCCACTTTTTCGATATCGAAAATTTCGAAAAAAAATTTTTTTTTTTAGTCAAATTTTAACAAAAAATTTAATATCTTTACAATATATAAATAAATTATGTCAACATTCAACTCCAGTAATGCTATGGTGCAACAAAATACAAAAATAAAATAAAGTTTCAAAATGAGCGTGGCTCCGCCCTTTTCCATTTCATTGGTCTAGGATACTTTTAATGCCATAAGTCTAACAAAAATTTACCAAATTCCATGTGAAATTTGGTAGGGGCTTAGATTCGGGGACGATAACTGTTTTCTGTGAAAAAGGGCGAAATCGGTAGAAGCCACGCCCAGTTTTTACACACAGTCGACCGCCTGTCCTTCCGCTCGGCCGTTAACACGATAACTTGAGCAAAAATCGATATATCTTTACTAAACTCAGTTCACGTACTTATCTGAACTCACTTTGTATTAGTATAAAAACTGGCCGAAATCCAGCTATGACCACGCCCACTTTTTCGATATCGAAAATTACAAAAAATGAAAAAAATGCCATAATTCTATACCAAATACGAAAAAAGGGATAAAACATGGTAATTGGATTGGTTTATTGACGTAAAATATAACTTTAGAATAAAACTATGTAAAATGGTTGTGACATCTACCATACTAAGTAGAATAAAATGAAAAATTTCTGCAAGGCGAAATCAAAAGCCCTTGGAATTTTGGCAGGAATACTATTCGTGGTATTACATATATAAATAAATTAGCGGTACCCGACAGATGATGTTCTGGGTCACCCTGGTCCGTATTTGTGGTCGATATATCGAAAACGCCTTCACATATACAAATACCACACTCCCTTTTAAAACAATTTATTCCTTTAATTTGATACCCATAGCGCACAAACATATTCTAGAGTCACCCTTTAGCGGAATTCACTAACTTATAACGATGCGATTTGTCGAGATTTTAATTAACGATTTTGTCGCTTGCCTTATCGATTGTCCTATTCACTAACTTGGTTTTAACGAATCGAAATAAATTACATTTAAATTTCGGTTTAATAGTAGAAAGGTGGCAGCACAGCCTAACGAAACCTAAAGAATGCGAAAAGCGCAAAAGGAGTGCCAAAAATAAATAAATTCCGCATACTAACTGCTTTTAAAAGTTTTTACATATTTTAACAAATGGTAAGTAAATGCGGTATTAATTTTTTCTCTGTTGATATCGCAGTTATTCTTGTACTCCTTAATTGACCATCAAGTTTAGAAATAATATCATGAGCCAAGTCTAGGGTTAGTCGGTACAGCTTCACAAACTCCGTTGCATTCAAGTGGAATGGGTCATCTACTTCTCTATGAACCACTGGCGATGGACTTAGTAATTCTTCATTTTGTTATAAAACGTACGCCAAGTACTCAAATGCCATTTGATTTATAAACAAAGCAGCTTTTCATGGTTGAAAGTATTTGATTACAATTCCGATTTTCTTTTTTAACTAAAATTACCAGAAATATTAATATCGTGATTTTTAACGCAGCCAATTTACTTGCCGTTTATTTAACGACACAGCTGATCTTCGATTTACGAATATCGATAAAAAATAGTTGCTGAATAACAAAATCGTTATAGGTAGCGATTCGCAAATAAAGCCATGGAAAATGTCGTTAAAAAAGTTAGTGAATTCCACTACTGGTCCACCTCTATAACGATATCTCGAAAAGGGGTCCACCTATAGAACTAAGGCCCACTCCTTTTTAAAATACTCATTAACACCTTTCGTTTGATAACCATATCGTACTAACAAATTCTAGACTCACCCCTGGTCCACCTTTATAGAGATATATCGAAGAGGCGTCCACCTATAGAATTAAGGCCCACGCCCTTTTAAAATACTCATTAACACCTTACATTTTATACCCATATCGTAAAAACAAATTCTATAGTCACCCCTGGTCGACCTTTATGGCTCAAACTTCTCATTAATACCTTCCCATTTGATACACATGTTATACAAACACATTCCAGGGTTACCATAAGTTCATTTTCCTACATGGTGATTTTCCCTTATTTTGTCTCCACAGCTCTCAACTGAGTATGTAATGTTCAGTTACATCAGAACTTAGCCTTCCTTACTTGTTTTTCAATTAAAGTTGGGTCAGCTTGTAATTATAAATGATCAATTGCGTACGTCAATGAAAGTCTGAAGTGATAGGGAACCGCCATAAAGAATTTATCCTTTAAAATTTGGATATCGGTGAAATATTTACTTGAGAAATTAAAGTATTATGAACTGTCATCGACACATATATTTCTTACTGATTGCTCCATGCATAATGCGGCAATTTTGGAACATCTTTGTTGAATTTCGAGATAGATTGGCAGGTTCTTTATAAACAAATAAGTTTGTTGCTACAGGGTTTTTGTGGTTTTCGGTCGTGGAACCACAAAACACACAATATTTCATTTCAAGTATTATAAGATTCGTTGATTACCCACCAATTGCTCACGCGGTTTGAAGAGGGAGACGTCGGACTTACGGCGTTGCTTCAGGATATATACATATCTAGGCATCTAACGTCAGGTTGAACTCCACCGCAGAGAAGTCGGATAAGGTCTTGTTTACAGAGAGCTACAGGTTCCCAAATTGGACCAGGGCTACGTAAGGAGCGGTAACCTTGCAGATTAAACCTTGGGCAAAATATCTAAGAATCCTCTTACACTGTAATCTGTAGGGAAAATCAACGTGGTGGAGAAGGAACCAAAGTTCGCGACGGCAGTTTATGCATGTAAAATAATGGTAGGGCGTATTTGAAGCGATTTTTAGGACTATGCTTTGGGGTCCCTGCTTAAATAGGAGCCTCGTCAACTTTTATATGGACAATAAATCAGCAATTAAAGTTAACCAACTTCTAAAGGTGTGTAAGAAATCCCGGGATATAGTCGGAATAGGAAGAAAATGGCAATAGGTGGGAATAAAAAAGCCGATGAGCTAGTTAAAAAGAGCGCATGGCTCGTAGGTTGTGCCGTCAACAGACCAATTAGATTGGGCGGCGAGACTAAGAGTAAGCGAGAATTGCACATAACCGACCAAGCGGGAAAGCCATGGACCCAGGTACCTGTTGTAAAGTGTCGAAGATCATGTCTTTTCAGAAAAAAGGAGAGCACACTATTCCTCGGAAGCTTCTTGTGTTTGCTAAAAGGGCGGAGTTATTTTATAACATAAGTCCTTGTTTTTTTAAATCATATTTCAGTTTAGTCGTTAAACAAACTTCTGGTAAAACAATGGGCCCACTCAGTCTATGCGAGATCGACACGAACCAGACCAGTTCAATATGACCTATTATAAACAAGTAAGGAAGGCTAATTTCGTCTGTAACCGAACATTACATACTCAGTTGTGAGCTGTGAAGACAAAGTAAGGGAAAATAACTATGTTGTAAAAAGAACCTAGGGTAACCCTGGAATGTGCTTGTATGACATGCGTATCAAATGGAAGGTATTAAAGAGTATTTTAAGAGGAAGTGGGCCATAGTTCCATAGATGGACGCCATTTAGGGATATCGCCATAAAGGTGGACCAGGCCTGACTCTAGAATTTGTTTGTACGATATGGGTATCAAATGAAATGTGTTAATGATAATTTTAAAAGGGAGTGGGCCTAAGTTCTATAGGTGGACGGCTTTTCGAGATATCGCCATAAAGGTGGACCAGGGGTGACTCTAGAATTTATTTTGTACGATATGGGTATCAAATGAAAGGTACTAATGAGTATTTTAAAAGGGCGTGGGCCTAAGTTCTATAGATGGACGCCTTTTCGAGATATCGCCATAAAGATGGAACAGGGGTGACTCTAGAATGTGTTTGTATGATATGGGTATCAAATTAAAGGTATTAATGAGGGTTTTAAAAGGGAGTGGCCCTTAGTTGTATATGTGAAGGCGTTTTCAAGATATCTACCAAAATGTGGACCAGGGTGATCCAGAACATCATCTGTCGGGTACCGCTAATTTATTTATATATGTAATACCACGTACAGTATTCCTTCCAAGATTCCAAGGGCTTTTGATTTCGCCCTGCAAACCTTTTTCATTTTCTTCTACTTAATATGGTAGGTGTCACACCCATTTTACCAAGTTTTTTTCTAAAGTGGCGTGGTCGTAGTCGGATTTCAGCCATTTTTCACACCAATACAAAGTGAGTTCAGATAAGTACGTGAACTGAGTTTAGTAAAGATATATCGATTTTTGCTCAAGTTATCGTGTTAACGGCCGAGCGGAAGGACAGGCGGTCGACTGTGTATAAAAACTGGGCGTGGCTTCAACCGATTTCGCCCTTTTTCACAGAAAACAATTATCGTCCTAGAATCTAAACCTCTATCAAATTTCACAAGGATTGATAAATTTTTGTTCGACGTATGGCATTAAAAGTATCCTATAAAAATTAAATGAAAAAGGGCAGAGCCACGCCCATTTTGAAATTTTGTTTTATTTTTGTATTTTGTTGCAACATATCATTACTGGAGTTGAATGTTGACATAATTTACTTATATACTGTAAAGATATTAACTTTTCTTTTAAAATTTGAATTAAAAAATTTTTTTTTTAAAAAGTGCTTATTTTTTTATTAAGCGTACATATAGTAGTAGGAGTAACGTTCCTGCCAAATTTCATCATGATATCTTCAACGACTGCCAAATTACAGCTTGCAAAACTTCTAAATTACCTTCTTTTAAAAGTGGGCGGTGCCACGCCCGTTGTCCAAAATTTTACTAGTTTTCTATTCTGCGTCATAAGTTCAACTAACCTACCAAGTTTCATCGCTTAATCCGTATTTGGTAATGAATTATCGCACTTTTTCGATTTTTCGAAATTTTCGATATCGAAAAAGTGGGCGTGGTTATTGTCCGATATCGTTCATTTTAAATAGCGATCTGAGATGAGTGCCCAGGAACCCACATACCAAATTTCATCAAGATACCTCAAAATTTACTCAAGTTATCGTGTTAACGGACAGACGGACGGACGGACGGACATGGCTCAATCGAATTTTTTTTCGATACTGATGATTTTGATATATGGAAGTCTATATCTATCTCGATACCTTTATATATGTACAACCAACCGTTATCCAATCAAGCTTAATATACTCTGTGAGCCCTGCTCAACTGAGTATAAAAAGGGACACATCCCAATCCTTAACTCAGTTCATAACAAAGAGAGCCACTCTCATGGAAAAGTAATTCTGACAAAATTTAAAACCAAAAAAATAATAAAACATTAACATGAAAAACAAAAAAAAAAACTTAATTTATTTTTTCCACTTCGTTTGCAAAGCAGAATTTTTTTTAATTTCCATAATATTATTGTAAAATAATATGAAAGCGGCTAACAAACCAGATAGAGGGAATATGAGAATTCACAAGCAATTATAAAACATAGCTTGACAGAGAAGCGGAAATGTAAATTTGTTACATAAATTCACAATCATTAACGTTTTTGTTTTTGTGTAGCTGAATGAATTTACATTAACAAAAGTATTTTATGAAAATTGTTAAAAATTTAATGCAAGTAATAAACGAGTATCAAACATGCGAACAAATAGAAATAGAAACCAGAAAATAAGAACACGCACACTTATGCATGTACAACCAACATCATCTTACAACCACTTTTACGCATTCACTTGTTTGTTGTACAACAACAACGAATTAATTCGAAAACACACATCCAAGCTTCAAAAGTAAATGCAAATAAGAGAAGAGTATAAACAAAAACAACAAATTCAATTGGTGGGAGTTGCGACATTTGTGTGTTAACTGGTTAACAATCTAAGAATATTTTTTTAATATTGTTACCTACAATAAAAGGCGTAACACAATGGGCGTATACTCATCAGCATATACCAGCCTGTTATATGCAAAATACATACTAAGTAGGTAATATTGTGAGTGCTTCACACACAAACAAATAAGCTTTGCTACTTGACAATAAATTTATTGTGAGTAAGTAGCGTTTGCATGTAAAATTACAATTAAATATTCAGTTATTTTTAATTTCATTTACATTTATATTATGTTATAATATTCGTTTTTACTACCTGTATTATACAAACGTTCTTACACTTACGGTCAAAAAAAGGCCGACCATAAAAACATTTCCCTCTTACAGCATTTTTGCTGTCACTACCGCTGCGCAACGTAAGTTGTCCTTCTTTCGCGTAGGCGATGTACATTGCAATGAATCATCCCTTTGTAGATTCTGGATGGAATATATAGCATCGTTGACTCTATCCCCTCGTTCCCTAAGCAGAGGAGTACTAAAGACAAAAGGGATATAATCACGATAGCTCTTTTGAACACATTTAAAACTGCTGCAGAAATTTTCACGGATAGTATAAACATGATAATTAGAATAGCAATGTTTCAGCGTCTCTTGGGGAAAAATAACTTGATGACACGTGGCTAGAAAAAAAACCACTCATATTTTTTAAGAGTGCAAAATAAATTTTATTCAGTTCTGGTTCGCGATGCGTAGTAATTCCCAAAAATACAGAAAGATTGAATTACAACTGCGTTAAGATAATAGTGAAGGATTTTACGTATGTAATGGTTTAGTGTGCAATAAAAACCGTGACATTCGCTTAGATTTTTTCAATAGAGAGTTACCACGGCTTACATTGGCTGAATGAAAGACGGCCTTTCATCAAGTGTTGGGGAGGTAGTCGAGCATAGCATTCTAAACGCAATTGTGAATCCATATTTTTGTTGTTTTAGGGCTTATCACGTATTACTTTACATTTATCAAGGAATATGACTCGCCGCCCCCAGTCATTCCGAGACCAGTTTTTTTTTGCAAAACCAGCTTATCAGGTCCATGCAGTCACGCTCAAATCAATGCGAAAACAATTTCTAACATTTGCCTTAAACAATTTTCAATCCGACTCTTCATTTAATTTTACTCCTTATACTAACCGGTTAAAGCTCATCAATCTTCGAACTCATGCTAGTCGAAGAGAAATGTTTGATGTATTTTTAATGGCAAAACTATTAAATTGGTCGAATTCAAACCCATTTCTTCTGAACAAAGTGAATTTCACTATTCCCTCCTGAACTACGAGATACCACAAAACCTCTTTTTCTGAAAGAATGTAGAATGAACTTCGAACTCAATGAACCTTTTCGTATTTCATGCCAATATTATAACTCTCACTCAAACATATTTGATTGCTCTGACTTCCTATAAAAATTACAGTTCTTATCTCACTTATTAATAAATGTTGTTTTTGTATGTTTGTAATATTTTTTCCCTATTTATTAAAGTGCCACACTCAGCTGATGATATCTCCTCTGTAACTGAGGAATTTTAGATCTTCTCCCTCCGATGCTTGACAAACCGCTGCCCATCAATAACAAATAATTAAATAAATATAGTATGCATATATAACAAATTCAAAAAAACACACTGAAAAGGATTACCTTGGTTTCATATGGCCACTTGAGGACAGTGCATTGTCACAACGTCCATTAGTGGGGGAAGGTTTTGTGGTTAGTTTTATTCTAGCTAGGAACCAACTAATTATTTTACTTCAAGTGACGGTTGACTAATGAGATCATAGTTTTCATGTTTATACTAACTGTCAATTCCGAGTTAGTTTCTGGAACAACTTTAAATGTATTCGGAGAGCTATCATGACGATATGCCTATCAACGCATTCCGTGGGCTTTCGTGGTTATGTTAATTTTTTTCTTAAGAGATAAAATTTTTACATTTATTGAAGTGCTTTTAAGAGAACTAATAATGGCCTTCAGACATTCCCGCTTCAAATTACCACTTAATGGGTTAATGAACTATCGATGTTAATCATAACAACTAAAAAGTTTCGTTTGGTCACTGTAGCAACCGTAGAAACGCCGTAACAGGGAAAACGGTTCGTCTACTTTTGACCGTAAGTGTATTTATTTGTCTTTGTTTCTCCCTTCTTTAAATCTTATTAATAGTTGCCATAACGTGTGAATTATTATTTTTTTTTTAAATAAAATGAATAGAAAATATTTTCTTAGAAAAGCAGTTAAATTACAACTTATTTAGCATACAAATAGGCGTAAAGTACATTTTTAACGCCTTAAGAACTCCTTTGAATAGTGCATAACTATTAACTCAATATGTGTGATGAGATGCGTGAATAAGGGAATAACTAAATTACGTTTTCAAGATATATCTACTATAGTGTAGATTCGGATCCCGGGTTGATTATGCCATAAAGATCCCGAGTTTCAATCAAATACTATTGGTATTGTAGTTACATATAACACAGGCTGAAAAACTTTAGTAAATAGGATATATTTTTCGTAAGGCCTACCGTGCCTTGGATCTGCCAGAATTTTTAAATTGGCTCTCGTTTGCTTTTGGGCACATTAGTCACTTAAAAATATAATACAGCAGGTTCAGCAAACCATGCACGTTCGGAATAAAATTATATTTAACTAATAAAACAAAACATAATTTAAGGGGAATTACGTCGATTACTCCACAACTCAAAGCCTAATACTAGATGGTCTACCTGAAAGTATGCTACATACATAGTTTTTGTTCTCAACAAACAAACATGTAGGGTACAAGCCAAAAACTGTGACTTTCACACCTTTATGTGAAAATTATGTAAAAAAAAAAAAACAATAACCAGAATGAGATCTCTGATTTGATATTTATATTTACCAAGCCGAACGCCTTTCAAAAATTATTGACTCATTTCAGGTTTTGTGAAGTTAATCCCGAAAAAATGCATCTTATAGCAATAACTTCTAACCTGATATGTTTGTCGAACGAGATGAAGATAAACTTATTGTAGAAAATGAGTTCATTAGGGTGGCCTTAGCAAATCTTGAATGTATCACAGAAAATCTTTTTTGCGAGCTACCTGTAGAAAAACCAAGTATGTATTCTCAATATTAATGGGATATCCGTTAGATTAAAAGACTTGAATGCGTTGGTATAGAAAAACCTACAGACAGAAATATATGTTCATGAAAAGTACGACATCCAACATCTCTGATTAAAATAAAACTATGCGGCGGTGAAAGCTCGCAGCCAAACATATAATGTTCGGTTTCAGTGACTTTCTTATTTGGCCTTTTAGTTGTCTCTATCAACATGAGTTTATTTTATTGTTTTTTTTTTCACATAATTTTAGTTTATGCCATTTTGTTTAATTATGCAAATTGGTGTATATGTGTTTTTTTTTCTGTGTTTCACATAAAACTAACATAAAATGCTAATTAAAACTGTCTAGTACCACAGAAACTCATAACAAATGAGCACAAATTTGTTAGAAAATAATTTCATAAAAGTTTGGACCAAAATGTCCAGAAATTGAAAAATATTGCAATTATGATTAAAACAGGGAAATTATGAGATTGGTATAAGATTCGATAAATTTTTGAACAACAACGAACAAAAAAATAGCAGTGGCAATTTTTATCAAATTTCGTCAATAAAGTTTTATTAAATGCTAGTCTCCAGAATCTTCGGGGAGTGTCCTTATTGCTACCACAACAACAAAAACAAGTACCGAAGGGGATTTAATGGTGAGCTGTCCGAGCTTTACTCAGGCATCAACATAGTCCAGCGAGTTTAAGCACAACGGCTACGCTGACTTGACCAAGTTATGCGAATGAAAGATCCCGCTCCGGCTAAAAAAGTATATATATCGGAACTCGCCTATGAAAGCAAAGGAAGAGGGTGACCCCACCCCGCTGAAAAGACCAGGTGGAAAACGATTTAATTCCCTTGGTGTTACCAACTAGCTCCAGTTAGCAGAGAAAATAAGCGAGTAGCGCACCTTGTACTTTGCCGGACTAAATTTGACTGGGCTAAAAAACTTCATACCCAAAAAAATTCAGAGAACGCCAATTAAAAATTTTTCGAGACTGGTTTTCACAGAATTCAATGGGCCCATTGCTCATATAGAATAAATCTAACATGCAGATGTGAAAGTTGGAAGTAGGTTGGGAACACATTGCCATGGAGAAAACGGCGATATTCAAAAACTACAAAAGAAATAATGCGAGCATACGAAAAATTAAAAGTGAGAGGGGTAGTAGCAAATTTCAAAAGACGATAATTAATCCATCTCAGCCACAGCTTGACGTAATATATAAATCTGAAAACCAAGCTATTTCTTCACAGATACCCAAAAAACAGTTTTCATTCACTTACACTAACTACCTATGTATGTACATATATACACAAAACTTATTTGGCTGACGAAGTGACATGACATTGTTTGTGTATGTATTTGTGCATTTTAAAGCAAAAGAGAGCTAAATCTATCATAATCATGCAAACTCTAAACTCAAATATTGTACACATCTAAGCATAATGTATGTATGTAAATATGGTTATGGTTATGCATTTGCAAAGCTTGTATTTGAGTTTAATAGAGCGCAAAATATGCTTCTAGCCGACATAGATAAATGCTCATATGCATACATAAATACACGAATTTGATTTCAGTTGGGATTTAACAATTTTGTCCATGGTTCTTCTTCTATATCAGTTGTGTGGCATTTGTGTACCCACAATGCACTTGTGCGCTTTAAAATTTTCCATTCAATTAGTTGGAAGCGAGGGGGACCAAGTGTTCGTAGAGCATATGATTATGGTATACATGTATATGTGAGTACTAAGATCCCAGCAAAAAAATGTATGAGGGACTCTCGCTGGTATTACTTAATTTCTCCTTAAAAGCTCTAAAGCTTCATAATATACAATCAGTCAGCATAAGAGCTTGAAATGCGGCATTACCTATGCAAAAAATCTTATTGAAATGTATCATATTCAGGGGATAATAAAAAGGTTGCGGAGGTGGCAACCCTAAGGGGCGATCGTATTGAAACAAAAAAATGTTTAGTAAGAGCCGACATACCTTAAGTTTGAAACTCATTTTAGCATCTCTTAGTTAGTTTGTTTAAAAATTTAAAATAGTTGGCAACCCTGTAAAAACATAACATGGAGCATCTAATTAAACAAGTTTTGAATGCACCTACTTAAACAAAATTTCTCAGCGAAATAGCTTAAGCAATAAAGTTAGGTGGCAGCCTTAAAGGAATAATATTATTAGACCTCGATGCACTGCGAACTTTATTAGATGTATCCTGCTTGACCTTTAAGCTCTTTACTGTTGTGGAGTCTTTAAATGTATATAAGTACCTCTTCAGGTTTTGTCCCACATAACGAAGGAATTAAGAGCCTTACCACCTCAATAAGAGAGTATCTGCCTTGCCATAGCGACGCGTTCGCTGAAAATGTGAACCGGCGTTACTTCTTCCAGCGCACAAAATTGACAGATATGTGTGTCCGAGAGATAAAATTTGATTTGGTAATTTGAAGACTACAGCTGTATATCTGCTTATATTAATAAGTTTCGCGAAAACTTGGGAGAAATGATGTGAGTATAAACAATTAAGCTTATCTTTGCCTTGGACATTCTATGCAGCATTGAATGAATTTATTTCATTTCCAGTTACTTAAGGTTTCTCTAGTGTGTGCCTTTATATATCCACGGAAGGGCTATGCACCATATAATGCTGCTTTAGTAGCCTGATCTGCCTAGGTATTCTGTCTCTTCATTACCTTCATATTCGTCATGCCCGGGAACCTACACCAATAAGGCCTTGGTTTTGGCTTCCATATCATTGAAAACAAAAATGCAACCTTCCAAAAGCTTAGAAGTAGTTTGTTATACTGAAAGGAACGCAAGGCTGCCTAGCTATCTGACATAATGCAGATACTCCTCGGGGATTAACCTCTCAGTTAACATTCTCCATTGAAAACTTCTATTGCATGGATTTCTGTCTGGAGAATCGTGAGCTGGTATCCCATAGGTATCGATTTTATTTGAGTGGTCTTTTGCTAGAAAAGTAAGGAAGCATAAGTGATTATTTGCTTTACAAAAGTATTGTCCAGTCTACCATTGTGGGTCATAGCCTCCATGTTTGCCTTAGAAACACAGGCAATCTTACTTAAAACTTGTTAGTCCCATTAGGTGTAAAATACTATGTGCATGTTTTATAATTTGATTGGCGTATCTCATTTAAGTTCTAAGCAGTTTCGAATAGGTGACAACCGTTTAAAAATACATCAGTGGCAATACCTTGGATAAGTTCTTTTAAAGTGTCACACTATATGCATATCAAGCGCGTTGAATATGAAAACCCCTTATAAGATCTTCTCTCACAAAAAGTTGTTTTAAAAAACTAGCCCTTTGAAAAATAAGGTATAGCATGAGAAATTTTGCGTAGAGTTGATTCAAAAATTTTAAGTTGGGATATGTGAAACAGTAAGCATAATTGGAAGTTTGAGAAATTCGTGAACAAATTACTTTTCCTTGCGCTACAGCAGGCCACAATATTGACCAACTACAATAGAAATTTGTCTGTTATTGTCAGTTATTCTCAATGGATATTGATTGCTTTAATCGGGTTGACAGCAATATTAAAGCATTCACTTTTATTTAAGGATGGAAGGATGCCCCTGGAAAAGAGCACCATCGAGAGTGTGAATGTACGGATAAGGCTTGACTACTTTCAGGCAGTGACGACTCTTTCACGGGACGGGTGAATATCTGCCAAGACTGAAGTGACCTTTAACCCTTAGCTCGCTATAATGGAGTTGAGAACCTATTTGCTTGTTTTGGTAACCGAGTGAATTTCGTTGTTTGATAGCAACCAGCGAAATGTTGTCGCCCAACTTTGAAATGTTTGCCGGGTATCGGGTGTTGCTTGCTGAATTACATAGAATGTCTTGCTATTTTGATGATATATTTATCTGCTAATATGTCTGTTAGTTTAATAATGTAAATTTTTTTATTAGTTTTTAAGAACTCATGCGATTCTGAAGCTAAGTAAGTGGTAACTCATCACTTTTACGAGAATTTCATTTTAGATGCTTGATTATATGCGCAATATGACTGGTGAGTATCAGGTTGGGGCAGGTGGTTGAGCAAGTCTCTAACATCCTAGGCTTGGGTATTACAAGGAACGCCAAGGAGCATCTCAGAATGAAAGAATACACTGGCATAACGTTGAAACCAATTTGTCCCAAGTTAAAAAATAGTTCCAATATACATCAGTCGTCCACCCTGCTGCAAAATTAACGACACAAAATGGAACAAATTTTTTTCTAAAAAAAATAGGGAAAACTTCTTCATTATAAAAAAATGCCTATGATGAAAACTGGACTTCTTATCAAGAAGGTGCTTCGGGTCTTATAAAGGAGCCCCCAACAGAGCACATAAACCTCGCGAGAAAAATTTCAGAGGAAAAAAATCGCAAAATGCAAGAACCGGACGAGGTTGAAGAGGAACTCTAAAACCTTAAATTATACGAGGAGGACGTACACGTCACGACGAACTTATTGGAGGGGAACAAACAACCCTATAGTACTGCGAGTTTTACAGACAAAGGTCCAGCACAGTAAAATATCGTCGAAAGAATTCCTCCTTACAGTTGAGGAGGGTTCGTTTGACCGGACGCTGATGCAGGAATCATGACTCTCATCGAAAATACAAATTTTCTGGGCTAACGCGGGTTAAGCGTTTCAATGGGCAATCTGTCGGAACGGTGCGAGATGTAATCATGACAAAGAAACAGCTACACTCATACATGCTGCCGTATTACAACACTGATGATTTCGAAATCCTCGGCGTCGAGCGGAAGAACAAGCAAGCATTTGTGCCGCCATCCTGCTATATAGCCCATACTGCGTGGGCACCACCGGGGGAGTGCAAGAGGCTAGTGAAAGAGGAAGGGCGGATAGAGCGGTTGGTCGTAAGCGGAAATACAAATGCTCACCAAAATTCTAGGGAAAGAGGCGATCCAAATGATAGAGGTAATGCTTTATTTTCTTACATATTGCAGACCAAATTGCAAATAGCCAACAGGTGTGGTGTCCCCAAATATGATGGTCCAATATCTAGAAATTTTCTTGAGATTACATTGAACATTGAACGGGATATATCAAGATATGATTGCAGAGTCCTTGATAGACCATCCGTCTCAGACCATGAGTATATGATCTCCAGCACTACAGATAAGAAAATATTACTTCCATTACCATGTTAAAATCGTGAAACAATAAACCAAACCAATAACTTGAAGTAGTAAAAATAAAACTTAGAATAAGATACGGTCAAACCCAAAGTAACTTTTCAAGCGATTATTTTAAAGCAATATTTTCATTTTGTCTCTTAAGGGTGTTGTGTTTTTTTTGTACCCAGCTTTACTTGACCACAGGGTATTACAACTTTGATTGGATAACGGTTGGTTGTACAGGTATAAAGGAATCGAGATGGAAATAAAATCATCAATATCGAAAAAAATTTTGATTAAGCCATGTCCGTCCGTCCGTCGATCTATCCGTCTGTCCGCCCGTTAAAACGATAACTTGAGCAAATATTGAGATACCTTCAACAAATCCGGTATACGGGCTTATCTGAACCCAGAATAAATTGGTATTGAAAATGAACAAAATCGGACGATAACCACGCCCAGTTTTTCGATATCGAAAATTTTGAAAAATGGAAAAAAGTAGATAATTCAAAAATAAATACCTCTAAGCTAATGAAATTGGGTAGGTGAATTGATTTTATGTCACAGAATATAAATTCCAAAATTTTTTGGAATATGGGCGTGGAACCACATTTAGAAGAGGAAAATTTCGAAGTTTAACCAGCCGTAAATCAGAAGCCGTTAAGGATAATATATTGAAATTTGGCAGAGACATTGTCCTTACCAAATTACGAGTATATAGACTGAGTGAAGATAATCAAAATTAATTAAAGACCACGCCAACTTTTCCTAAAGGTCTAACCTTAACAAAAATTGCAAAAGGTATTTAACTATATTTGACTGATATTCTATCTTAGTAGTGAAATGGATGAGCTAAGAACAAAACTTAAACAAATTTTGAAAATGGGCGTGACCTGCTTCCTTTTTTGTTACTTCTTATTTTTAATGCCAGAATATATATGTATGTATTATTGCCCAGTCTTATAATACTTTTAACCACACGAAGCAAACCACAACAGCATTTCAAGTTCACAGCCGGGTATGTAATGTTTCGGCTTCACCCGAACTTAGACTTCCTTATCATTTTATTTCTTTTGCCTATGTATTGTTTTTCTAAAATTCCCTTAAGTATTTGTTTTGATTTTAGTTGTAAGGGTTTTCATGATTCCAGACAGTAATCCATTTACCACCGGATACATAAACACATATACCCCATTCAGTTTTCATTTCTCTGTTTTAATTTACGCTTCTCCATAAAATACACTTACATGTATCCGATTTCAGTTGTTAGCTTATATGAAAATTTATTACTCAAGTTTCTTGTAGAAATGTTCTAGTAAAATTTGCATAAGTTAAGTGTAAATAAAGTAACAAAAATGCATGTACTTACTTATGTACAAAGTCAATACAATTTTTGTTTTTTTTTTTGTGAATGCATTAGAGTATAAGTATATCGACAGTCAGCAAAATAGAGCCATAAAGCTTTGTAAGAAGTATTTCGTGCATACACATGTATACATATATACAAGATACAACGACCGAAACCTTCTGAAGTTTAACTTAAGTCACAGGCCTCTATGCATATCCAGTGTTCACATTACAGCGAAAGTAGGTGTACTAAAGTTGTTCGTCTTAAAATGTTAGTAGTATGTGGAAAGTGCTCTTGTATGAACATTAGAGTGATCTTTATAAATCAAATTACTGCATTTTTCCAGTCTTATTCCTTCAAGTATATTACACAGAAATATCGGTTCCGATTGGAGTCGATTAAGGGAATTAGCGTGAAGATTTCTCTTGGGGTACTCAAAAATTTTAATATTTCTTTTTTGTTTTCTAATACCCAAAATTTATATAAGATACTTTTGCCTCGGTATTACCAATGACCGCCGTGGCGTTAGCGTGCTCCACCTACCACACTGAAGGTCCTGAGATTCATTCCCGGGCCAGGCTGCATCAAAAATTTAGAACCAAGTTTTTTAAATCACAAAAAAATTTTCCTCGGTGGAGTCGCCTCGCGGCACTGGTTTGGCAAAAACTCCTTGTAAATTTGTTTCATGAAAATCTTCTCAGTGGAAATTCATTTATTTTTCAGACACCATTCGGAGTCAGCAAAAAAGATGTAAAACCCCTGAGACCAATTTATGGAGAAATTTCAAATTATTACCACACAAATTTGGAGAAAATGTTGACCTAGGTCTTCTCGAAGGTAAATCGCGCAAAATATTTGTTCTTACTTTATTTATTACCATTTGAAAGGGTAAGACTAAAAATATGAATAATCTGATTTATAAGGACCATCCTAATTTTAAAACTTTTTATATAGAAGACAAAACAAGAGCTGGGAATATAAAAGTTTTTATCACATTTACATATATATCAAATATCTCGAATGAGGCTTCACTCAGCCAATTTTTTTGCTTCCATGCTAAATTTTTTCCGGACTCTGAAAAATTAGTCAACTTGCAAGTATTTATATCACCGTCAAACTACTTCGACCTACTCAATTCAGCTCGAGTTTTTCAAATATTGCACATATTTTTTCGCATAACGTTGCAATCTAAAGGGAATTTGAACTTAGAGTTTAGGTGTCTAGCTTAGAGGGTTTTTAATTTACACTTGGTAGTAAAATTATATTAATTTTGAATTAATTTTCCAAATATTTGGATCACGTCACCTCCCAGCGGATTTTTTCTCTATATGTTGCGGCTTGACTGGGATCTAAAAAAGTTGTCTACGCTTCAAGGCTCAAACGAAACGGATGCTACTTAAAATTTGTTTGTAAATTCAATCACTGAATCAAGTTTTCAAATTAAGCGATCCATGCGGCACCTTGCGGCGTTTTGTCTCTACCCTGTTACATTGTCGTCGTGTTCTGAGCTACGAATGAATCTAAAAATCGATAGCAAATTTCAAAGTTTAGTTAACATTTTTTAAATTGCTGGATTTGTGCGCCACCTAGCGAATTTTTCCAGCTCACGTCCCATGTTCCAGCTATCTAGCCTGTCTGAATGAGGCTTGACGTGATCACGAAATTCAATATCTTTGAATGAAATTTGAAATTTTCTTGCATTTCTTGGTGCTGGCACACGTGCGTCAGAACAATAAAATTTGCCAGAGTTTTCTGAGCAATACCCGTGGCGCATACGTCCGCATGGCATAATAGACTTCTAGCTAAAGCATGTATTACACACATTTTTCATATTTTAAATATCTTTGTGATCGCATTTGCCCACCTCTGCTTCAAGCAAATGCTCACGCATAACCATATACACTAGACTGGGTCGATTTATTAACCGATATCGCGCCATCGATTTTTCCATAGGATTTGGGCTCAGGAAAAAAAGTTCCACTACGCACACCCAAAAAATAATTTTCGAGCCTGCGAAATTTAATTTTTTTGACTTTTTTTCTATTGATTTTGATTTTTAAGGTTTTTTCATGACCTACTAATTTTATTTTATTAAATTTTTTTTTTTCCAAAAACTGTTACCGCCATCGTTTTTAGTGGACATTTTTGGGCCGTATAGGGTATACATATGAATATTTTTTTAATAGGTCATGAAATAGATCTTAAAAATCAAAGTCGAAAAAATGAAATTTCGCAGGCTCGAACATTATTTTTTTGGGTATGCGTAGTGGAACTTTTTTTCCTCAGCCCAAATCCTATCAAAAAATCGATGATGCGATATCGGTTAAATTTCATCCATATAAATCGACCAACCCTAATATACATACGAACATTCTGGCATATATGCATATAACAAGAAATGCATGCATTTTTCCTTAGAACTTCTTGAGTATTTTTTTGACTTGGTTTGAAAAACTTTGTAGTCGCACTTCCGAAAGCCCTACCCTTCTACACTCAACCCTCTCCCTTTCTTCTCTCATCGCAACCTCTCTCTACATTTACCAGCACTACTTGGGTATTTATATTGGCACCTGTGAGGCTTAAAGGTTAGCCGAATTGTATTCTGCTTTTGGTTTAACACGAAAGTTTCCGTTTGCAACTTAAACTTGCGTAGCGCTTTACTTTTGTGCTTGACGCTGCATTGTTATAGTTAAGCATAGCATTATTTAGTTTTTTTTTCGTTTTTCTGTCATTCATATACCTTGTTTGAGTAGGAGCTTAAATATGCCTTCATTGCTACTTTGAGTAGAAAAGTTCTACTTGCGTTTCTGTTCATATTTAGGTGATGGTTGCAAGGAAGCATTTCAAGGATAACTTAGATTCTTGCCGAAAGTGGTTGCAAGTGAGGTGTTTACTTTCTTGAAAAGTAGGTTGACGTTGAAAATTTTTAGGGGAAAATTATGCTCATACCAGCATAGAAACTTAAGAGGCTTAATGGGACTAAGATTAGCATATGATGACTAGTCGCACTATTTTTTGCATTTTTCTTTATATCTGGGCTGCATTGATCTAAAAAAATGCTCATATTAGCCTGTTAAAGTTTTTTGTTGTATTATTATATTATCATGGAAATTTACTTTATAGGGAGTATAACGAAATGTGTATGACAGTCGTTGCTGATGATACCAGACGAGTTTAATGAAGGAAATTCTCCTACGAAAAAGTCTATTCCGTCCTTCACTAACTTTTCTATTACAGGCAGTAATCGCTAGAAAAGGGTGTAGCCTATAAATTAGAAGAATTTGCAGTAGTCCACATTTTGTTAAGAGAAGAAGCAGCAGACAAGTTTTTGTTGAAGTTTTAACATATTTCTTAATGATGTGGCGGAATCCAGGATATTATCAAATTAGTCATTTACAAAACCATCAATGACGGTTTAAAAAATGCGCAGTTAAACAAAAATTATTCAGATAGTACAGATAAATCAAATTTGATTGAAACGTATATATATTTGCTGAAGAAAAAGTGAAATTTAAGAAGTTACGCGTAAGTACTTCATATTAGCTGTATACACAATTATCAAAGACGAATTTAAATGACAGCTGTTGTATACCAAACACCTAGAAAATGCACATAAACAAAATTAGGATTATAAAATCACAGAGTTTAGAATAACGAATGAAAAAAATAAAACTCAAATTTATATGCAAATAAGTAACTTTACACATATTACCAAGCGAGTGTACATAAACCACACTTATTTAAAGTCTATACTCCTTTGTTGAAGATATGGAGGAATCGAGGAAGATACCGGTAACTACTTAACATCAATTATTTCCAAAATTATAAAAGACGAGTATAAATTGGCGAAGTAATGCCACCAAGACCAACCAAAGACAACCCAATCTTATATATTACTTCTAATTGCTGCTTTTATGAACAGGTCCCTATTTTGCTCTTATTTGGAAACCAAATCTATAAATAACGTTTTGGTTTTAAAGATTCATGTTATTAGCGAGCTTAGCTATATTTTATCAAAATAATTTGTTAAAAATAAACGATTGTGAGAACACAAAGGAATCTATTTGTACTATGGCACTACCCTGCAAAAATCGTTGGATCATGTGGTCCACTGGAGTACTTACCATTATACTTCACTGTAATGCAGCAATGGACCAACTCATGTTTCTACACGAACATATTATAAGCCGACCATTGCTCGCTTTTAACGATTGTAATCACTACACGATGTTTATTGGACTGTGGGTACTCCACGGATTACTCTGATGTAATGCGAAGCTGGAGTATATGGTCCAGTCCTAGGACATCGCAATGTTAATTGGACCATATTTTTTGTATGAATTGTGGTTAATTTTGGAGCACTCGCTTGGTCCATAGCGAATACTCCATACATGCATGCATGGAGTACTCGCGATTTTTGCAGGGTATTGTGAATATTTGATTATAACTAACACTGCATTACCGGCAGTTGCTAAAATTCGCCAGATGGCAGTACAAGCGCCATTGTTCTTATTGATAGATGATTGCCCTGCTAGACAGAGCTGACAGAAATTCCAACACATTAACAGAATTTTTGACATCACTAATACACTCGCATACATTTTTCCTTTTATTCCTATGTAAAACCATGGTATGTATGTGTATGTATACACGTATACAAAATATTTACATCAGGTTTGTCATTTCGCTTCTAACAACCTGATAGAAACTTTGCTTTACGCTGTGATGTAAATTTCCATCAGCCACATCTGTCAATTTATGCCTCAAATGACTGACAGCTGTATATCAGGGTGATTGATAGAACAGCTGATTTCTGTTGATATTTGATATGAGACTTTTATATTTCTTACGCAAGGTGCGCACGGCTCGTAAAATATAATAGCATAATTAGCAAACAAGGTATAAAGGAAGATAAAAGGAGTTTTTTTACAGATACACATAGAAGTAAATTTCCCTCGTTACCCTCCCGCGTGTTAACTACCAAGATTTCGTATTAGGCTGCGATTTCGAGTCAGTCAGTAAATTTCTACTTTTTGCTTTTGCTGCCAAAGTGGAATTTAAATAGAAATTCCTTCGAAAATATCATTTTCATATTTAATATCGTAATTCCACCTCACTTGCTGATCATTATACAAATATGTTTGTTATATCAACTTTTTCAGACATTTTTACACTCTTGTGGGAATTGTATTTTAATTAACTGCAAATATTTAGCAAGAAAATATTAAAGCATACATATATTTATATACAAACGCACATGCATGCAAACACACAAATACACTTAGATTACTAAGCTACCATATATTTTTAACGAATATGTACAGCGCACAAATATTTATATGTAAGCAGAATATCGCTGATCTTTTTTTCCAGAAACATGAGCTGTTTTGCTGGGAAATCTTTTAGCACGCACACAACCAAACTTTTTCCTAAACTTTGAGATTTACATATCTAAATTTTATTGCAGCTATATATATTGAAATAAAATATTAATTGTAAAGGAAATTATAAAGCAGAAAACTTTGCAGTATAAAGGCCAACGATTCTGTACTATGTTATATTCAAAAATTTTAAGTTTGAGGAATACTATTTTCGAAATTATAATCTACAATATAAAAATAAGTCGGGTTTTCCTTCCTGACGCTATAACTCCAGAACGCACCAACCGATTTCCACGGCTCTGCATTCGTTGGCAAGGTCTCGGGCTGTGTGAGGTTTATAGCAAATAAAATCGACGCACAGGGTCTCGAGATATAGGCCAAAACGTGGACCGGGTACCCCTAGAATGTGTAATTACATTATGGATATCAAATTGAAGCTGTTTATGTGTGCTTTAGTACAGAGTAAGCTTTACATCGCTGGATGACTAGGGTCTCGAGATATAGGCCAAAGCGTAGACTTTGATACACCTAGAATATGTGTTTATTATGGATATCAAATGAAAGCTGTTGCTGAGAGATTTAAAGTAATTTTTATTGTGATACTCGATTTATTCGCATCAACCTGGCAAAACTGATAAACATGCATGCGAAGCCGAACTAAAGACAGGAATTAATAATACTCACATATCTATTTACACACGTCCTATATGATTTGCCTGAAATTTGGTAAACAAATTTATCTATATTAGTATCTACGATGCCTTTTTCCGGGAAGTATACCAGAGACGGACTGGGACTGGGATTAGGACTAGGAATGAGACTGAGACTGAGACTTAAACTCGGAGTCGGACTGGGACTGAGACTGGGAATGGGACTGGAACAAAATATATACCACCCTCTGGGACTGGCAATAAGATATGAAGAAGAATGAGAAAAACTCGAGAAAAGAGAGAAGGAGACTGAGAAAGAGATAGAATGAGACGAAGATGGAGATAGATGAAGCAAAAAATATGGAGGGAGGAGTGAATACAAAGTTTAGGAAAAAGCGTAGAGGGGCGAGGGCAGAGTTATCCGGAAAAGCTTATTAAAGTGTATGCAGATAGACCAAATTTAGGGAAGAACAACGTCTGCCGAGTCTGCTAGTCTTGATATAATATTCAACTCTGAGCGTGAATGGAAGAGTTAACCTTTTCAGACAAATCATCCATAAGCTTCATCTTTCCCTTAAAGTGAGTAAAAAAGGGAAAACCGTTAGAAACCTCTGAACAACGAACTATCACAAATTACAGAAATATGTAGCGGAGACTGCGCGACGTCAAGAGGTTTCCACAGTAGAGGAGTTTGAGGAGTGCAGCAGCATCTTGTAAAAGGCGCTGAAAACTGCCTACAACAGAGCTTGTTACCTGAGAAGATTCAGGAGGAAATCAAAGTCGCCATGGTGGAGTTAGGAGCTGAGCCTTCTTAGAGGGTAGGTAAAGTAGATTTTAAAGCTAGCAAAAATGAAGAAAGAGAGACGAATATAAGGATCTTTTCAGGATCTATAAACGTGAATTTAGCAGACATTGAATGTTCCAGCAAAACGTCAAGACTGAAAAAAGTTCTATCTAAGGAATATGCAGTCCAGGGAATGATCAAAGGGACGGCGCGCCTATATAATTCTCATCGCGAAACAACGTCTATACTCCAAATACGGAGAATCCAGTACCAGAACTGGTGCCAAAACCAAAATTTAATTTGCGATAAATACTTTTGCCAAGTTTAAGATATTCGTGTCCTAAAACAGTTTTTGTTATTAAAAACACGAGTGCCATCAGAAATTTAATGTCTAAAATATATACTAAATGTTGGAATAATTTAAATAAATTTAGTCTCAGATTCGAAATATTTCCTAACTTCAATCAATACATGCCTAGTTGCCTCGCCAATTGTTATTCTATATCGCTGTACCGAAGTCATTAGCGCTACTACCGAAGCAAGTTTCCAAAAAAGATTAATATTTTCAAATGCAAACACGAAAATTGAGAAAATTTTTCTACAAAATATATACTTTAGACAAATGTTCATTAATTTTGTTATTAAATCTATGCAAAAAATTCCAAAAACCTTCTCGAAAACTCGAGAAAAATCTTTAAAAAATTTAGTATATTTTATTTGGTGTTTTCTAAATTTTTTGAGTATGCAGATTTGAAGCCCAATAAAGTTAACATTGCAAAGTTCAAGTTATAGGTCTCCCAAAATTTTCATAAATTTTTCATTCATTTTCCAAAGGACTTTATTCTGAATTTTCTTCCATTTAAAAAATTAAGCTAGGCAACCTTTGTATGTAAGTAAAAAAAAACACCCTTTCGGAAAAAACATTTTAAAAAATTACCACTAATTTTGAGAGATCTATACCTTGTACTCTCTTAGAAGAAAAATTGCTAAGGCTTCAAAACAGCAAAAAAAAAAATTCAGAAAATTCCAAATCATTTTTATGAAATTTCCGTAATCTTTCGCAAATTTTTGGTGATATTTCGAAAACGTTTTTGATGTACTTTTGCATTTTTTCAATTACATAATTCGTGCAAGTTTTTTTTTTAATTATAGAAAACAAATAACGAACAACTTGCTCGACGAAATTTTTATTAAAGTTGTCGCTATTATTTCCGGGTGCACAGCTGTTTAATTAGCGCATATACTAATTTAATATTTGTTTTTGGATCTCGAATCGTTTAACCCTCCGATTAGCGGTGAATAAATTCAACACATCTTAGCGTTGTCGTCTGGCCAGACGAGATTTGACAATTTGAACTTTATCCAAAAATACTTGAATTTTTATTTAAATTTTGAAGAAAACTCGTCGCACACTGTGATTACCCAGAAATAAGTTTCAATTTTTATTGATAAATTTTGAAATGAATACGAACTATGAAGTCTTATAGGCTTAAAAATATATTCGTCTAGCCAGAGGACAACGCTAAAATATGATAATAAACTTTGGTACAAAAAATAAAAAAAAAATAAAGTAATATCGATTTCCGAATTATTATATAGACCGCCTCTAAACTTTAAAAGTCACTAAAGCTTTTCATGATAGGGTGCGTAGCAGTAAAGCTATTCACGAAAATAAAGCCTTCTCGTTTGGCCAGACCACACAATCTATCGGAGGGTTAAGCATAATTTCTGTTTCATAAGCTTGCATATGTAAATAAACGAGTATAAAAATATACAAGTGAGTAAGTTTATGTAAAAAGCTAAGTTTTTCTCTGTATTTCTGGCGTAATTATCTGAGTTTCTTATACCGTTTACATTTATATAACTTTCGAATTCACCTTTTACCAGCGCCTAAAATACGTGCATCAAATGCAAATATTACCAATAATAACGAAAATAAATTGAAACAATAATATACTTAGCGATACTTAGCATACACAAGTTTTACACTTTGAAACAATTACAGGAAAATTTACGTACTTTCTTTAGAATCTGTAAAGAAGATGTACATATGTTTACATACATATGTGCATTCAGGAATACATACAAAATACATGTAAAATATATATTTGCTTATGAAATCTACATATCTTTATTGCAGCGCTCTTCTCTAGCAAACATACGCACTTATTTAGCAATTATAATGGTTATATGTTTGTTTGTTTATTTGTACATTAATTTCCTTTTATGCTTAATAATTTCGTTATATGTATATTTGAGCATGATTATAAATAAATGGGGTCCTACAGTGTAGAACGCATAATGATTGATGTAGGTTGGCTCCATGGCGTATACGTAATATACCAAAATAAAAGTTCACATTGATTTTGTGGCGAAAGAGAACTTAGTTAAAGATTTTTTATACCCAAAGGTATCATGATTGGATAACGGTAGTGCGTAATGGTATAAAGGAATCGAGATGGATATAGACTTCCATATATCAAAATCATCGGCATCGAAAAAATAATATTGATTGTGCCATGTCTGTCTGTCCGTACGTCCGTACGTTATCATGATAACTTGAGTAAAAGTTGAGATATCTTTACAAAATTTGACATACTGACTAACCTGGGCCCATAAAAGTTCATTACCAAAGAACGATAAAATGATGAAACTTGTTTTGTGGGCTGTCTTGATGAGAGGAAATAGGAATTTTGAATAATTATGGAAAATATATATGTTTAGAAGAAGAAAATTTTAAAACAAATTTTTAGGTTAAACGGAGGTAACTTAAACTGAAATAAATAATTTTATTGTATTTTATTTTATTTTTATTTATTTTTTTATTTTCCTTATAGTACTTTATATTATTTTATATTTTTATTTTTTTGCCTCACGTATACATAAAGGACTCCCCCATACCGTTAGCAAAGATGTTTATACACAAAAAATTTAGTTTTTAAATTTTTCAGATAGTATTTCTAATACAATTTTCTAAAAGATTTTTTAATATGAGCATACTATTATAACTATATAAATATATCTTCCCTTTATTTAATTTTCCACCTTAAACTAATCGATTAAAACTTATAAATTTTCCAACTCTTGATAGAGGAAGGGAAATGCTTGGAGTAATATTTATGACAAAACTACTGAACGGATCGATTTCAAGCCCATTTCTTCTGAAAAAGTGAACTTTAGTATTCTCTGTCGAAATACGAGATACTACAAACCTCTTCTTTTAAAACAAATGTAGAACGAATTTCGAACTTAACGAACCTTCCCGGTGTTTGTGCCAAGATTACAACTCTCACTCATACACATTTGATATGTCGGGCCCCGTTTTTTCTATAAAAAAACTGTTCTTATCTCTCTTAATCTTTAATGCTGTATATGTTTCTTTCTGCTGAGCACTTTTAGATTTCGACGCTTGACAAAACACTGCCCATCAATGAATCGGCAAAAAAACACCAAAAAGAAAAAAATTTATAAAGAGTAAAATAAAAAAATAAAAAAATTGATGAACAGGATTAGCTTGGTGATATTGGGCCACTTGATGGCAGTGCGCTGCCATAACGTCCAATTATAATATATAGTATAGATACTACGAACACTGATTATAAAGCAAAATTAAAATGGTGTGATCAATTTTAATTTGTGCCATACTTTTTTAAGTAGCACAATCTGCAAATGTTCCCTCAAAATATTTCTATAAATAATCATGTAATTGAAGTATTTACTTCGCAATAGATTTCCATAATCATTCACGTCGGAGCTGATAAAACAATTTAGTTGTGATTGATTGATTAGCATATATTGGTAAATCAGGTGGCAGAATGACAGCATATTTCATTTCAAATTCACTTACAAGTTTTTTTTTTGTGCTCCCACACATTATTATTTTATAATTTCCTTTTTTAGAATTAGGCACTTGTTTGCACTTGACATCTGTAAGATTCCAATATTTACTTATGCACATCTCACGAGCCAACCATACACCAACAAACCTATATTTAACATACTCATTTAGTCATCAAGTTGTCAGGTATTCAGTTAAAAGCTCAAGCATTTTCTGCTACTCCGAAGAACTCGAAATCAAATCAAGTTTATACAGTTAGTTAAACACTAAGTAAGCCAATCAACTATTTTCGAATGATTGTCAAAATTAATTGAGGAAATTCTTATTTCTACTAAAAGCAGCAAAGACAACACTTACCAAGACTTTTGCATCTATGTATGTACCAAAGACAAGCTTACATATCTGTGTTTGCTCATTTGTGCATAGAGGGTGAAGCTTGAGTTTGTATGCGTGTTGACAGTAGCAGTTGGAGAGTTGAGACATCGCCTTGGGTTATCTTCCACTATTTTTTTATTTTTACCAAGAAATGTTTGCGTTTGCATTTGTGTAACGGTGTGCATTTGTGTATGTGTGTGTAGATTACCGCACACGTATGTGTATTAAGGTCAATATTTATCACTTATTAGATGAAAGTTTAATGAAATTTTGTTCGGGAAAGACTTTTATTTGCTCAGGAAATTAACTACGTGCGAAAAGTGAACATAATCTAACCTTGCTAATAAACTTAGCACCAAACGAAACTACATTCTACATCAATGTGGATTCGGTCATAGGTTCTTGTCAATGTTAAAAGTATTTCCATTTATCCAATGGCTACGAGCAATAAGTAAGTCACTGTCCAATAAGAGGAAATAGCGCCTGAGCGAGTTAAGGGGTTTAAAATATACCCGCGGTAGGTATGCCTGTCGTAAGAGGCGACTAACTTACCAAGTTGATTCAAGGGGTTGTGTAGCGCAACCCTCGCAAAGGTTCCCGGCGCAATATATAGCTTCTCCAACCCAATTATCAACCTCACCTACCCGAGGCGAATCCTGTTTCACTAACAACCGAGGCTCTTGTGACCCCGAACTACTGATGGATCTTGGGGGTGGGAGGGCGGTATGGCCTATAAGGTTGCATGTGGTCGTACCAAATCTTTCCCGAGATGGTCGGGCTAGTACCTTTATGGTGCTTGTTAACGGAACGTATCGGATCTGCATCCGGCAAAGGACCATCAACATCGATAACACGCCCCAAGGCCTTCGGGGAGTGTCCTTATCGCTACAACAACAACAAAAACAACAACAGTGCATAGTGGAAGCATATCCTACGCAGAACATTCAGGGCAGCACAAGGAGTTCTGGAAAGCAAGAGATACCAGTAAGTGGCACCAGGTAAGACAGCCTGACTACGCATGCCTATCTGCTATGCTTCTCATATCATAAAGTAACCTACATATAATCTACGAGGTAAGCAATTATTTTTAATACAATTTTTCGAATGCATATCACGTTTCAAATTTCAAACATTTGCCTATCAAGATTTTAAAAAAAAGTCTTCCTTTTCTATATAACGTGTTAGATGAAAAATTTGGAACAAAAATTTTCGAACATAAATTTTGCTATAAAAGTTTTGGAACACATTTTAAAAACATACATTTATAATTCACAAAATAAACTTTTTCGAAAAGCATATGAAAAATAGTTTTGATTGTTTTAGAATAAAGTTGTCGACTAATAAACTTCGAATACAATATTTCGAACATTATTTCTCGAGTAAAATTTAGAATAGAAAGTATCAGAACTCAGAAAAAAATTTCTTCAAATACTAATTGGCATAAATTCAATCAAAGAGAAGTAAAATATTCTACAAATATTAACCCGCTCGGTTATTTGTAATACAAGCCCTGAAATGTATAATATATTTCGAACTTAGATAAAGGTTTTCGAATATGCAAAATTTGTGTATTTAAACATTTTGCGAATCAAATATTTTTTATTTATTTATTTTTTTTTTTGTTCTTTTATTAAAATGATTCGAATGTAAAACACATTTCGAACTCAGTTAAATATCTAAAGAAAAAAAAGTTGCGGATAAACTTTTTCGAATTTTGTTGTTTTTGAATAACATTTTTGAATTAAAAATTTGGAATACAAATTTTTCAAACATTCTTTAACAACGAATTAGATAGCTATAAATGTTTAGTTTTCAAAATATTTTTTCGAGCATAACTCGTTATCACTAATTCGAATACAATTTTTGGAATATATAGTGAATTTCGAACTTATTAAAATTTTTTCAAATATCTCAAAATTTTGTATTTAAAATCTTCGCGAACCAAAATCTTTTATTTTTTATTGTTATTCAAACGTAAAAAAAATATTCTAATAAAATTGTTCGAGCATAAAACTTTAAGAAAACACTTTTAACATATCTTGAAAAGAAAGTTATTGGCCGGTGCGTGCGGATCTCATATACACTGAGTGAGTACACATGCTACCAGAACTTTGTTTAGTGACCAAACTAAAAACGATGAATTATATTATAAAATAACTCCGTCCTCTTGCAAATACTACAACTTTTTTTAGACCTATGCCTCTTAATGCTTCTAAATCTGACAGCTGTATTCCTTATAGCTGGAATCTTAGACAAGCAAGCGCAAGGCACGAGTTTTGTCGTCCGCTTTTTCATTCCAATCTATTCCCATATACCTTTTGAGTCAACACAGATCTACGCTTCTTCCTATCCTGAATCGTTTCGGGTATTTCTAACACTGTAACACTATTTTAGATGGTGTGCCATGCGAAATTATTGCCATAATTGCTGCTTGGTTGTCAATATAAAAGTTGACGCTGCTGCAGTTGAAGCTACTTCTTTCCAGTGTTTCTATTGCTTCTGTTTCGGCTACTATTTTCGCTTGAAAAACATTGCAGTGATTTGGCAGCATGTAAGATCCTTTTACTTTCCGAGCAGCACAATATAACGCATACTCTACTCCTTCCACCACTTTGCAGCCATCGGTGTATACGTGTATCGCCTCGTCTGCCATTTGGGCAGCCTGGCGCCAACCATCTATTTTTATTGTTGCTCCAAGCGCCCTTACCATGCGCAGGTACGGAATTAGGTAGTCTTTTCGTCCTGTACTTGATGGCGCTATACCACTAGCGCTGTGTTTTCTGCAATATGTGGTACTGAGCGTGGTTGGAGCTGTTACGGCTTTTCGCCACCAGGTCTAGTGGAGGAATGTGAATACCCCCTTTAATTTTTTCAGGTAGGTTCTTTTTTGTGTAGCTGTCCACACGATATACCCTACGTACACTCTAGTATTTTTTTACATTCATAGAGTGCCGCCATGGCCTGTTTCACTCTCTCTTCCACGTTGAGCTTCCACCACAACTTACTGTCTCCTGCATGGTTGCTCCTCCTATATTATGCCTAGTTTTGTTTGGATCTTGCACCTTTTAATAAACAAGACTATATTCGTCCTCTCCGCATTGGCAGCAACCTGACATTACATGATCAGGTATGTATATCCCGAAGCGCCGTTTTCACTTGTGACAACTACAATGTCATATGCGTACGCAGTAAGTTTGATGGGCACTTGTAGAACCGCCTGAGCAGTTGGTTAACAACCGGCGTCCACATCATAGGTGATTATATCCCACCCTGTTGAGTGGCTCTCTCCAGTGATATCGTGACCCCATACAACCCTTATCGTGAATTAGCCCATCAATGGCTGGATGTATTTCAATGTAGTTAAGCAGCAAATTGCAAGATATGGATTAAAAACTTATTCGATTTTTTAGAAAGCGAAAACAGGCCTGATAATCGGTAGTAAAAAAAGTTTTTGAAGAAGTAATAATAGGTTTGCAATCCTACACCATTGTTTGTACTAACACGTTTCATTTTCTTTTGTTAGTTTCTCTTTTCTGTGAATTGTATATAGTTGTGATTGCTAAGTTTGGGCATGTAGCTTGTTAGCCGCAGTTTTGCAAATGTTGCTGGCATAGATTTTTAGTTGCCATTTTAGATTAAGAAAAAATATGGGTTTGCCATTACCATCTGCGACATTTATTTGTATGCTATTTAAGTACTTTGACGCCCTACCTGGTGAGTTGGTGAGTGCACAAACTTAATTTATAGCAAACACGACGAATAATCACTCATGTGCTACGAGTATAACCACACACCAACAACGTTTGCTGAAATTAGGATAAAGATGTATGGCAATCAGCATTGGAATCTTTGTAAGAGTCGTGCGAATTGTCATCAGGCAAAGTGACAACAAACGAACCATGAAGGGCGTAACTTATTGCAACAGTTTACTTAACCTTTTTTGTTTGTTGTTGTTTTTTTTATCACCACTGCACATACATAGGTTTATGTCTCAATAAAACATTTGCCAGCATGTTAAAATATTTACCTGACGGATAACGATGAAAAGTAAAATATCAGAAGTAAAGTAAATAGCACAGGAAACGAGACATATTGTAAGAGGGATAAACTAGAAGAGATTGAAGGCAGGAAAACAACTGGAAATCAATTTTTTTGTTGTTTTTTTTCGTTTTTTTTTTTTTTTTATTCTTCAACAAGTAGGTGATATTACGTATAAAAAAATAACATAAAGCCACGAGCAGGGCAATGTAATCAGGCGTACACAAATAAACATATGTACATCTGACAAACAAATGCTCATAAATAAATATAACGATAACGTTAGCGCACATTCACATACACATATATATTTATACAGAAATATAAAACGAGCTAACGCATTTTGCCGGAAGCAACTCATTGATGGTGACACGGAATAATATCGCACACAGAAATGTGCCATACAATAACAACTACACCACAGCGCGCAACGTACTGTGCTGTTAAACGTTATACACAAACATATACATATGTATGTGGTGTCTAAAATGAGAAATTGTAGGTAAGCATTCTCATGGGAGAACAGTGGACAACAAAAACTATGGAAAGTAAGACGCAAAGTATGTAATAAAATTTGAGTAAAGAAATCTGCTTTTACGAGGAATCGAATATTTAATTCAAATATACCCAAAAGTTGGGAGAAAAAAGAAAAAGTGCATATAATTAGAAAGTTGGTATCACGCTCTTTATTGTGTATTTCTGATGAAATTAATCAGTTATGTAATAATTACCTTAAATGAGTGTTAAAACTTTGCAAAATTGCTACAAGACACTTTATCTAATTTTTAAATATTTGGCTTTGCAAAAAACCCCCTATTCTTAGATAATTTTGATTCATGGAAACCCAACTACAACACGATTTTATTGAAATATTTCTTTCGGTAATAAATATGAGCTGTATAGCGATACTTTTTTTCGGTTTAGTAGAAAACTTTTGTACAATGGGAATCTCCAACAAAGCAATTGTGGTTATGTTCGAAAATATCGATATCGAAAAATTCCTAGTTAGAACGTGCTTTTATCTCTGCAAATCATCATAGAGCTAGGCTTTACTTATTTACTCCTTTCATTAATTTCGATTCATGCCTACAAACTTGGAAAAATTATTGTACGTCCGGAATTCGAAATAAAATAAAATTTTATGATATTGCGTTTTCAATATTGAAAAATTATGAAATTGCTCTGCTTTTCACCTTACTTCTTTTAAACAGTCTGTTTTAATTTTGAAAGTTTTATTTTTTTCTTTTATACTTTTTCTGCATTTCTGACCGATTCTAAGTTCAAGCTTCAGCAATCTAACAAATTAAGCATATCTTCTAAGTTACAAATTTTCGACTACGAAAAGAAAAACACCTAGTTTGTTTTCAAATTTGGGAAACATTTTTTGTTACTTGAATCAGAAGGAAAATTGTTTTATTAATGGTTAAAGTGTTCGATAACTACGAATAATGCTAAATTTCTTTGGAAAATTTATAAATTTCGAAAAAGTTTCTACCTTTTACCGATATTCTCTGATAATCTATTTCAAACGCAGTTCTAATATTTTATAACAATAATTGATTAGAATATTTCTTTCGTTTGGGTTAAAAAGAAAGATTGGTTTCGAAGTGATGTTCGAGTTAGTAGTTTCTTTTTTTTACTTGTCTTACCGCAATCGGTAGTACAATATTATTTCGTTAAATCAAAATTTTCTTTGTCTGAATTTATTGAGAAACTTTAAAATATCTCAAGTTTGCTCAAGAACTTTCCTCTTTTCGAGGACATCCTAACATATTTTGTGTTTTTTTTTTTTTCTATCTTAACTTTTAAAATTTTTTTCTCTCGGTGAATTTCAGCCTATTTATGGAACCTTTTATAACCAAAATTGTTTTCTTCTCATTCGCCATTATTGTCTTAAAATTATAAGAAAATATGTGTGTATAGGGAATTAGAAGTTTTTTGACACATATTTGCAATTTTCGATATCGAAAATGATGCGCTTTTGTTGCTTTTTCCCAAGCTTTTTTAAAAGATATTTATATTTAGCTCTATTGGCTTGAAAAATTGAATCTTTTGTTCTAAGTTCGAAATTTCGAATATGAAGAATTGCACTTTTAATATGATACAATTTTCATATAACGAAATTATTTTTTGGAATGTTCGAATTTTGCGATATCTGATGGAAAAGCACTTTTTTGTTTTTTACTAAGCTTTTTGAAATATTATCCTAAAAGCTTCTATTTAAATAAATGCATTTTATATTTAGTCTTTTAGCTTAAAAAATTGGGGGTTTTGCTTTAAACTCGAAATTTACGGTTTCGAAAAAAAATAACTGAATATTTTTTTAATTTGCAGCAGTAATTCATTAACTGAAATCGGAAGTAAAACATTTTAAAGATATTAGATATTTTCGATATAAAAAAATAATGCATTTTCTATGCATTCTACTTAATTTGTTATATACACTGAAAGAAAAAGACTGGTAAAATCAACCGAAATACGGGTCAATTCAACCGAAATTTCTGTCAATCTTTATCCATCGCAACAAGACGTTGAATCAACTGCGCACATATCGTTGATTCTTAATTGACCGTCTTAGTAGTCAAATGAACAAACAAAGTTTTTGCGACAGCTTTGTATGAAAGTACCTATGTTGCCATATAAATAAATAAATGTAAGGCGCGATAACCTCCGAAGAGATTTTAGGCTGAACTTCTCTTCCAATTGGCGTCGTGCTCCTTTTTGACTTTTCTTACAAATTTGCGGGACGCGACCTACTTGTTTTGTGCCGAATCCGAACGGCATCTGCAATGCATACGAGTTTTCACTGAGAGCTTTTCATGGCAGAAATACATTGGGAGTGCTTGCCGAAAACTGCCGAGGTGCGGATCTGCTTAGAAAATGATTTTCTAATTGAAAAAGCTTGTTTCTAATATTTTGGTGTTGCTTTTCCCGGGGTGTGAACCCAGGGTCTTCAGTATGGTAGGCGGAGCTCGCTGCCATCACACCACGGCGGCAGCCATATAAATACGTAAATATGGGAATACATATGAATAGAGAAATAAAAATAGTAGTCACAAAACTTATTCTCAATTCTTTCAGTTGCAGGTCAGCTCATTCTCAATTTATTCTCTCGCATGTAGTTGCCGCACTTGATAAAACTTGTAGTATAAATATTTGACGTAACATTTTAAAAGGAGAACTTGTAAGTTATAGAAAAGTAAGGAATCAAATCGCAGGAAGGTAATTCACCACTGGAGTAACTTTACATGTAATCCGGCAAGTTTAATTTTCGTAACACTTTAAATTGAAACGATTCCAAAACAACTCAAACTTTTATTTTGTCGGAAACATCAACACTAAAAAAGTATGTCTTTTTTATTATCTTATTAGATTCGTTTGCGTGAGTGAAAATTCATAAAAACTTGAACAAAATGTTACTAACTTTTGAAAAATCCTGTTCGTTCAAGCAAAACTTTTGCAACAAGAAGGCGCAATTTTGCATTTCGCTTGGGCGAGAACTTGCAAAATTGTACCCGATAAATAGGTGTCCCAGTAACTCATAATTTTTTGCACAGTAAATTCAAAAAAGGGTTTTTTGGTCTTGTATTGATAACTGAAAAAATAGTTTTTTATTGTTTTCCCATTTTGTGTGTTTTTTCGATTTGATGTTTTTCTTATTTTGGAGTTTTTTTAACAAGTGGCACCATCGTCATAAGTACAAAGTAGATAGCGCATTGAGCGTAAAATTCCCTTTGAAATTTGCTCATGTATTGACAGTTGGTCGCCGTTGAAATGACCTGTAAGGTCAGTTGTGTTAATAGAAAAATCAGTTAGATTGATTAGGAATCTGTCAATTTTACAAAATTTTGTTAACTTAAGAGCGACAATTTCTCTTCTGTTGAAATTACTAAACTAATTTGTTCGCTTGACAAAGAACTCGGTCAAATTAACCATAATTCAATCAATTTCACCGAATTTCCGAGTCAAGAATAACATAACCGATTTGTTGATTTTACTATCACCATTTCTTTCTGTGTAGATAACCTGGAAATTTTGTTTCTTAAATGGAGTTCCAATACGCTGAGTAATTTGCGTCCAAAGCATTGGCAGTAATTTCACAACAACACCCGAGTGTATTTCTGCCATGAAAAGCTTCTCAATGAAAAATTGTAGTTGTTGTTTGGAGTTAGCATGAAACATGTAGGTCCCATTCCGCTAATTTGTAGATGAAACTAAAAAGGAGCACGACGCTAATTGGAAGAAAAGCTAGGCAAAAATCTCTTCAGAGGTAAATCTCTCCAAGTATTTTTTAAATTTTCTTTTTATTTTACTCAGCGAAGCCAGACGTAATCAAATACAAAAGCACATAGTAAAAGAAAGTGAAAAGAAAGTCAATTAGCCTACCCCTGTTTGACAACTGATCTCTTCTCTATATCTTATGTATCGAAGTTCACGGGTGTAATGCTAGTATACGGGAATCTCACCGCTCAATGGGTGCACAGTGAGGCCTGTTTGTTAGGAATTGTGTTGAGTTCGATTGCTAACTCCGTTTCATTATTCCTTCCTTGCAGGGGGTCTGATATTCCGTCAAAGATGTAGAATTTCTTCGTGTTAGCCCTCTCTGACCCGAAGATATGCAATACAATTTTTCAGCCAGCGAAAGTGTATGACGTAAATGAGCAAGCTTTTCAGCTAACAATTCATATTTTATGATCCCATAACAAGGACCACACTTCGGACAAGATAGGAGAGACGTAGAGAGTACAGCAAAGAAAAATAAAACTTTCATGTGACGTATGGTCGAGTTTTCAAAGGGACTTTGTGGACATACATGTTTTTAATATCATGGCCATTTCGATATAGCTTTCAAACAACCTTTGTTGGGTCATAACAAAAGCTTGTTATATGAAAAATACTGTGCTGTCTTATTACCACTGGGTATAATGAAAGCAAATTGCAAAAAAAAGCCACTGTCAGCCCAGCAAAGAAAATATGATGGACGAGGTGTTGTTGATTGTTCACTGGCTGCACGGCAGGTACCACCCATTTAACTAGCGGAATACTGGTTTAGTGAGATTTAGTTACCTACTTGTATATTCAGTCTTTGCTACACATTCATACATATATACATACATAGAGAAAACCTATAAGCATAATATTTCAACTCCAATGTAAGCATAGTATTTGTGCAGCCAAGCGGGCGCATACAATTTCTTAAAAATTTCACAAGAAATAACCATTGGCGCTGGTCGCAAAAACTAACATAAATTCTAGATGACATGACAGTTAAAATTTGTAGGTAAAGCTAGCTAACAACGAGCTAAAGCAGAAAAAAAGGCAAAAAAATTGAAAATACGGCGAAGTGTGCTGGTTTAGAAGAAAACAACAAATTAAAGCAAGGCAAATAACAAAGAGTATGAACAATGAAAAAGTGCCAGTGCGCTCGAGTGGCACGAGAAGAATAATGGAACAGCTCCAATAGGGTATGCACGTTAGGTAGGAGGGTATAACATTGAATAAATGCAACAATTGCATTGCCACAGTTGGTACAACAAAAACGAGAGTAAAAGTAAAAGTTTGTTTTAAAAATAATAGTTGGCACGCCATTTGCCATTTGCCGATTCAACAACGATCCAATGCCGACAACAACACCAACAAATAGTAGAACAGGTGACAACTGCTAGTTTAGCGTTCGTGGCTGCACTTTAAACTCATCCATCTAACGCGCTGTGTGCGGTGGAGTGGGTAAATAGCGCCCGCTAGCTACGATAGTATTTGTTGAGCTTTGGTGGCAAGTAAAGTAAACAAACATGGTGGTGGTATAAGGACTAATAATGCGCAGTAGAGGTGTAAGGACGTGCTTGTCATAGCCCTTGTAAACTTTTGCAAAATTGTCACCTTCCTGTGCTGACATATCAGCGCTGTTGCTTATCTAAACCTACTTCAGGCACAAATATTTATATAAATAAATATAACTTTATACCTTGATAACTTGTATATAGTTACTTATTATAACAAATTGCTTAAATTGTTTGTTTTTAAAATTTTCTTTATCATAGAGTTTGAACTTCAATGAGTACCGCTACTTTTTTCTTGCCTTGCGTTGATTATCAGCAAAGGCAAAGCAAACATAGTTAAGAATATACGCTGCAAAATAGGAAGCTAACTACAAATAAACTTTAACTAATTTTATATTGACGGTACAAAACCTTTGAAAGTAATGTGTTATGTTATGTAATATTATATTAGGGAATTTTGTGGTGTTTTACGTTATGTTGCGTTTTATTATATTATGTTATGCTATGCCATGTTATGTTATGTTATGTTATGTTATGTTATGTTACCTTATGTTATACTTAGTTGAATCCAGAACGACCGGCAAAAGGAGCATGCTTGTCAAGATATGTTACGTCATGTTACGTTATGTTATGATATATTAGATTATGTTATTTTATGTTATGTTATGTTATGCTTTGTTTTGTTATTTTATGTTAGGTTATGGTTTTTTTTGTTAGGTTATGGTTTGTTTTGTTATGTTATGTTATTTTACGTTATATTATACTAAGTTGAATCCAGAATGAGTGGCAAAGGAGCATGCGACTATCGGACTGGTCTGTTTTGTGCCACTACGAGTATTGTCCAACAGGCCTTCGTTGTTGGACTATGAATACGGTCGGGCGGCTCTCTTTCCACCCTTGCCAGAATTATTAGCGATCATTTTAAAAACTCTATTAAACTAATTCATTTATATTGTAGAAACACAAACTAAGATGGTTCAACAAAAATCACTAGACCATTTCAAGTTGCAAAGTGAAAGCGTCACCTTAAAATAAGAGTAGGCATTCATCATAATTAATTGCAGCTTAACCGCCTAGGTGATCAGCCCCTTCCTCTGCTTCCGAACTGCGCTGTCGACTGAAATACTTTCCCGGCCGGAATGTAGAGAAAAAACTTTACTATTCAATTGTCTACTCAGTCCAGAGTAGTACTTGTTGGCAAGAGTTATTCTCTGTTTGATTTCAAAGCTGACATTGTTTTTGCTATTAATGGTGGCTCCGGAATGGACGTAATCCTTCATAATCTCGAATATAAATCTGTCAACAGTGACGTGGCGGCCAAGGCGCGAAAGGGCCGATTCTTTCTTGGATGTCAGCAAGTATTTCGTCTAGTCCTCATTTATCGCAAGACCCACTTTGTTTAGCTTCTTTATCTAATCCCGACAGGGCAGAGAGAGCTTTGGAGACAAAATAAGGGAAAATCACCATGTAGGATAATGTACCTAGGGTAACCCTGGAATGTGTTTGTAAGACATGGGTATCAAATGGAAGGTATTAAAGAGTATTTAAAAGGGAGTGGGCTATAGGTCTATAGGTGGGCGCCATTTCGGGATATCGCCATAAAGGTGGATCAGGGGTGACTCTAGAATGTGTTTGCATGATATGGGCATCAAATGAAAGGTGGTAATGAGTATTTTAAAAGGGAGTGGGCCTTAGTTCTATAGGTGGACGCCTTTTCGAGATATCGCCATAGAGGTGGACCAGGGGTTACTCAAGAATTTGTTTGTACCATATAGCTATCAAATGAAAAGTGCTAATGAGTATTTTAAAAGGGACCGGGCCTTGGTTCTATAGGTGGACGCCTTTTCGGGATATCGCCACAAAGGTGGACCAGGGGTGACTGTAGACTGTGTTTGTATGTTGTGGGTATCAAATGAAAGGTGTTAATGAGGGTTTGAAAAGGGAGTGGCCCTTAGTTTTTTATGTGAAGGCGTTTTCGAGATATCGACCAAATTGTGGACCAGTGTGACCCAGAAAATCATCTGTCGGGTACCGCTAATTTTTTACATATGTAATACCACGATCAGTATTCCTGCCAAAATTCGCCCTGCAGAGCCTTTTCGTTTCGTCAATAAACCAATCAAATTACCATGTTTCATCCCTATTTTCGTATTTGGTATAGAATTATGGCATTTTTTTAAGTGGGCCAGATTTCGGCCATTTTTATGCCAAGATAAAGTGAGTACGTGAACTAAGTTTAGTAAAGATATATCGATTTTTGCTCAAGTTATCGTGTTAACGGCCGAGCGGAAGAACAGACGGTCGACTGAGTATAAAAACTGGGCCTGGCTTTATCCGATTTCGCCCATTTTCACATAAAACAGTTATCGTCATAGAATATATGCCCCAACAAATTTCACAAGGATCGGTAAATTTTTGATCGACTTTGTCTAGACAAATTAATTGAAAAAGGGAGGAGCCACGCCCAATTTGAAATTTTCTTTTATTTTTGTATTTTGCTGCACCATATCATTACTGGAGTTGAATGTTGACATAATTTACTTATATACTGTAAAATTATTAAATTTTTTGTTAAAATTTGACTTAAAATTTTTTTTTTTAAAGTGGGCGTGATCGCTCTCCGATTTTGCTAATTTTTATTAAGCATACATATAGTAATGGGAGTAACGTTCTTGCCAAATTTCATCATGATATCTTCAACGACTGCCAAATTACAGCTTGCAAAACTTTTAAATTACCTTCTTTTAAAAGTGGGCGATGCCACGACCGTTGTCCAAAATTTTACTAATTTTCCATTCTGCGTCATAAGGTCAACCAACCTACCAAGTTTAATCGCTTTATCCGTCTTTGCTAATGAATTATCGCATTTTTTCGGTTTTTCGAAATTTTCGATATCGAAAAAGGGGACGTGGTTATAGTCCGATATCGTTCATTTTAAATAGCGATCTGAGATGAGGTGATTTCATCAAGATACCTCAAAATTTAATCAAGTTATCGTGCTAACGGACAGACGGACGGACGGACGGACGGACTTGGTTCAATCAAATTTTTTTTCAATACTGATGATTTTGATATATGGAAGTCTATATCTATCTCGATTCCTTTATACCTGTACAACTAACCGTTATCCAATTAAAGTTAATACACTCTGTGTGCAAAGCACGCTGAGTACAAAAATCGCACGAAAGGGAGTTGCGTTGCCTGAAGCCTCATTTGGTTTCAAATGGCTCGGAGAGGCCCTTTCCAATCCTTAAAGAGCTGGTAGTGTTACTTAACGTCATTTGGCAGAGTATAATTAACTTTGCAGGGAACTTAAATTCAGACATAGCAGCACATAAACAGATTCTTTTCGCGCAGTCAAATCTGTAGGCATTCTGAGCACATAATGTTTTGCACAGGAGTTAATGCATGCTCTTTACCAACTCTGCCTCCGTATTCAAGCACCTCTACGGGTATTCCGTCATTACCTGGTTCCTTGTGAGAAACCATAATATGGAAATAAAATTTGTCGGTTTTAAATAAGACTAGTCAATTTATAAATTAGAGAAGGTCAAATTTGTATACCAGGGATCGCCACAAGCTTTTTATGGGAGCGTGCCCACACCTACTTCGAAATCCAAAAAAAAAAAAAAAAATGGCGACGGAGCTAGTTAAAAGTACACTGTAAAAACTTCGAAAATTCATAAAATGATATTATTTTAGAAAGAAAAGTATACATTTTGTAATCCTGTTAAAGGGTAAATTAATTAGAATTTTTTTTTTTATTAAATTTTTTATATTTTTTAAATTTTTTTTTATTTTTTTAGGTTTTTAATTTTTTTGTCTTGTTTTGTTTTTTAGAAACAAAATAATATAAATAATAATAATTTTGTAATTCTGATAAAAAAAAATTCATTCGTTATTTTATTTAATCTTTTATATTTTTTTTTATTTTTTGTACATTTTTAAAAAAATTTTTTTGTTTTGTTTTTAATTTTTTATTTAATAGTATTTCGGAAAGAGGGATTAATGTGGAGATATTAACCTACTGTAAATTGTCCGCAATTAATTTTTCTATATCTATTTTGATGTTTGTGGTTGATAATTTCAGAAGCGCTTCTAAATGCTGATTTGTAACTATATTTCTCTTATTTGGTTTTATTTGCTTAAGGAATGAAAAGGAGCTTTCACAAGTGTACGTATTACCAAACATTGAACAAAATTTTAAGACTTCTTGACGCAGTAAGGGATATATCTCCTTGCTTACAACTTTCCAAAAATCAATGCCTTTTAAATCTAGTAACTGTAGTTCAGAGTCGCATTGTAAGTCGCATAGCTTCATTTGGATCATGGGTATAAAAAAAAATTGGTAACATTTTCCTGTTGCTGAGAGCTTTAAAGTAATTTTCAATTTGATTTTCGCTTTAGTCGCATCAACCTCTCAAGACTGATAAATATGCATGCAAGCCGAAATAAAAACATGAATTAATAATACCCACATACCTATTTACATACGTCCTATTCAATTTGCTTGAAATTTTGTATATAAATTTGCTTATATTAGTTTTTATGATACCTTTTTCAGGGAAGTAGACCAGAGACGGACTGGGACTGGGATTAGGAATAGGATTGGGACTGAGACGCGGAGTGTTACTGGGACTGGGACTCGTAATGGGACTGGTACAAAATACATAACACCCTCTGGGACTGGCAATAAGGGATGAAGAGGAATGAGAAGAATTTCAGAGCAGAGAAAAGAAAAAAGAAAAGGGCGATATCTCGAAAAGGCGTCCACCTATAGAACTAAGGCCCACTCCCTTTTAAAATACTCATTAATACCTTCCATTTGATACCCATATCGTACAAACAAATTTTAGAGTCACCCCTGGTCCACCTTTATGGCTATACCTCGAAAAGGCGTCCACCCATGGAACTAAGGCCCACTCCATTTTAGAATACTCCTCAACACCTTTCATTTGATACCCATACCTAACAAACAAATTCTGGAATCACCCCTGGTCCACCTTTATTTCGATATCTCGAAAAGGCGTCCACCCATGGAACTAAGGCTACTACAACTACTTTTAAAATACTCATTAACACGTTTCTTTTGATACCCATATCGTACAAACAAATTCTAGAGTCAGCCCTGGTCCACCTATATGGCGATATCCCTGAATGGCGTCCACCTATAGAACTATGGCCCACTCCGTCTTAAAATACTATTTGATACCTTTCACTTGATACTCATGTCATACAAACACATTCCAGGGTTACCCTAGGTTCATTTTCCTACATGGTTATTTTCCCTTATTTTGACTCCATAGCTCTCAGCTGAGTATGTAATATTCGGTTACTCCCGAACTTAGCATTCCTTACTTGTTTTCATTTAGGAATAGTCAGTTTGAAAATTAATACGTTAGACGTAGTTTCGAAAGTCTGATATGAGATGGGGAAAGGCAATTATTAAAAAAGGCATTTGTAAATGAGGGTGCTTCAAAATATAATGCGAAAACGTCATTTGTATTTGTGAGTATTCAATCGAAAATGAGAAAATTTCAGATATAAATGCGAAAGCGTCATATGAATATGGGAATAATCAAATTTAAATGAGAAAGCATAAGTAATTTTTAATGCAGGAAGGTGAAACATTCGGGAAAGGCGACGATCAATCGACAGGGAGCTTCGGCTGTTCAAGGTTGGGAAGAACAGTCGAACTATTTAAACAACTTTGTTTTGGTGTGCTGACAGGCCAAGCTATTCAGCGAAAGTTTATGCTTCAAACGTACTCAAGGTTTTTGGTTTTTTATTGAGCTTCCAATATATTTTAATTTAAAGGACTCGTGGAGATTAATTAAAGACCATTTTAATTTCTTAAGCCCGTAAACTTTTCTATTCAAAAACAGTAGCACGATTTTTTGCAGGTACATTTATATTGGAGGGGAAGATACTGCAGGAGTGTTCTGCGGATTTTAAAAAGCTACTCAATCCTGCTTTAGTAAAAATATAAATAGTTAAAAGTCATAACTACCATTTTTAAAAATATTGCTTCACAAATACACTATGAGAAACGGTTTGAGATATTTGGTGTATCCCACGCATTAAGGTTCTAACGCAATCTTTTTTGCCAGATGGTGCCACCTTATCTGTGTCTTTGGGTATAGCAGAGCCATAAAGGATTGCAAATGAACAAATATAATAACCATAAGAGGCTTTCATATCAGCTATGGTAAATACAATTATATAAATTTCAGTGTAAAATGACTTCAGTGTAGTTGATTGCAATCACGTTGTGCTTAAAACCATTGCTGGCTAATCACTGATGGTATAAAAGCCGCAACCAAAAATCTAGTAAATGTAACTGATTGCAATCAATACAAATAATGATTGCAAACTGACTTAAGCCACAATCATTGATTTTACTAAATCAGTAATAGTAATTTTCGTTTTTCGGTAAAATTTATTTAAATTAATAGATATAGAATTACGGCTGCGTTTTAATAAGCTATTGGCGTTGAGTAGTAAATTAAAGCAAACACTCGATTTGAATCATTTCTATTGTTTAAATGCTATTATAACAAGTAAAGGTGTCTAAGTTCGGGCGTAATCGAAAATTATATACTCAGCGGGAGCGTCAATTGCACATTTCATTTCAGATACATTTCTTTTCTACATAAAACGTGGCACCGTCCGAGAGCGTTACAGTAAAACTTGGTAAGTGAAATATCATTGATTCAAACTATTTTTTGCTAAGTTATAGCTTATTATTCTCGTCTACAACCCTTTTCAACTTGTTTTATATATAAGTTGCCGTGGTCTTTAACCGATCCTCTCCATTTTTATTAGAAATATTTTTTTCTATAGGGAAAGTTTGTGTACCCAATTTTATTACTATCCGTTAATTTTTCTACGAGTTATGGCTCCCGAAACATAGAAAATTGCTTAGTCATAAAAGGCGCGGTGCCACGCCCTTTTTTCAAAATTTGAAGTTTTTCTTATTTACTGTTATAAATACACATGGGAAGCGAAATACCATTCATATTAAGTTCTTTTATGGAAAGATATAGCTTATTTTATTCATCCACGACACTTTTAAATATCTTTTATATAAAAGTGGGCGTGGTCAGAGCATGCCCTATAGTAAAGGCAACCACTCTGCCGAATTTTGTTAACATAGGTTTAACGATTTTTGATTTATGATTAATAATATTTGTAAAATTGATTTTATCCAAAGTGGTCGGTGCCACGCCCGTTTCAAAAAATCAAGATTCTCAATATAAGTCCACATGCCAAATTGAAACACTCTAGGTGCATTATTTACTAAATAATCGGGTTTTTTGTTTTTTCCAAAATTTATATATATATAAAGTGGGCGTGGTTATCATCCGAATTCGCCCATTTTCAAAGCCAATCTATTCTGGGTCCAGATAAGCTCGTGTAGCAAATTTGATGAAGTTATCTCAATATTTACTGAAGTTATCTTGTTAACGGGCAGACGAGCGGACGGACAGACAGACGGACGGACGTGGCTCAATCACATTTTTTTCGATACTGATGATTTAGATATATGTAAGTCAATATCTATCTTGATTCCTTTATACCTGTATAACCGATCGTTTTCCAATCAAAGTTATAATACCCTGTGGACAAGTACAGCTGGGTATAAAAAGACTACCACTAATTTGCAACCGTTTCCTTTCTTTTTCTCTATTTCTCGTTGTTTTGCATTTTCTTGCGTTACACCTACCAATCACTTACATAACATTAGTTAGACATTGTCGTATCCTAGATAATAAAACAAGTAAGGAAGGCTAAGTTCGGGTGTAACCGAACATTACATACTCAGGTGAGAGCTGTGGAGACAAAGTAAGGGAAAATCACCATGTTGTAAAAAGAACCTAGGGTAACCCTGGAATGTGTTTTTATGACATGTGTACCAAATGGAAGTGGGCCTAAGTTCTATAGGTGGACGCCTTTTCGAGATATCGCCATAAAGGTGGACCAGGGGTGACTCTAGAATTTATTTTGTACGATATGGGTATCAAATAAAAGGTATTAATTTATGAGTATTTTAAAAGGGCGTGGGCCTAAGTTCTATAGATGGACGTCTTTTTGAGATATCGCCATAGAGATGGACCAGGGGTGACTCTAGAATTTGTTTGTATGATATGAGTATCAAATGAAAGGTGATAATGAGTATTTTAAAAGGGCGTGGGCCTTAGTTCTATAGGCGGACGCCTTTTCAAGATATTGCCATAAAGGTGGACCAGGGGTGACTCTAGAATTTGTTTGTACGATATGGGTATCAAATGAAAGGTATTAATGAGTATTGTAAAAGGGCGTGGGCCTAAGTTCTATAGATGGACTTCTTTTTGAAATATCGCCATACAGATGGGCCAGGGGTGATTCTAGAATTTGTTTGTACGATATGAGTATCAAATGAAAGGTGATAATGAATATTTTAAGAGGGCTTGGGCCTTAGTTCTATATGTGGACGCCTTTTCGAGATATCGCCATAAAGGTGGACCAGGGGTGACTCTTGAATTTGTTTGTACTATATGGGTATCAAATGAAAGGTGTTAATGAGTATTTTAAAAGGGCGTGGGCCTTAGTTCTATAGGTGGACGCCTTTTCAAGATATTGCCATAAAGGTGGACCAGGGGTGACTCTAGAATTTGTTTGTACTATATGGGTATCAAATGAAAGGTGTTAATGAGTATTTTAAAAGGGCGTGGGCCTTAGTTCTATAGGTGGACGCCTTTTCAAGATATTGCCATAAAGGTGGACCAGGGGTGACTCTAGAATTTGTTTGTACTATATGGGTATCAAATGAAAGGTGTTAATGAGTATTTTAAAAGGGCGTGGGCATTAGTTCTATAGGTGGACGCCTTTTCAAGATATTGCCATAAAGGTGGACCAGGGGTGATTCTAGAATTTGTTTGTACGATATGAGTATCAAATGAAAGGTGATAATGAGTATTTTAAAAGGGCGTGGGCCTTAGTTCTATAGGTGGACGCCTTTACAAGATATTGCCATAAAGGTGGACCAGGGGTGACTCTAGAATTTGTTTGTACGATATGGGTATCAAATGAAAGGTATTAATGAGTATTGTAAAAGGGCGTGGGCCTAAGTTCTATAGATGGACGTCTTTTTGAAATATCGCCATACAGATGGGCCAGGGGTGACTCTAGAATTTGTTTGTACGATATGAGTATCAAATGAAAGGTGATAATGAGTATTTTAAGAGGGCTTGGGCCTTAGTTCTATATGTGGACGCCTTTTCGAGATATCGCCATAAAGGTGGACCAGGGGTGACTCTAGAATTTGTTTGTACTATATGGGTATCAAATGAAAGGTGTTAATGAGTATTTTAAAAGGGCGTGGGCCTTAGTTCTATAGGTGGACGCCTTTTCAAGATATTTCCATAAAGGTGGACCAGGGGTGACTCTAGAATTTGTTTGTACTATATGGGTATCAAATGAAAGGTGTTAATGAGTATTTTAAAAGGGCGTGGGCCTTAGTTCTATAGGTGGACGCCTTTTCAAGATATTGCCATAAAGGTGGACCAGGGGTGACTCTAGAATTTGTTTGTACGATATGGGTATCAAATGAAAGGTATTAATGAGTATTTTAAAAGGGCGTGGGCCTAAGTTCTATAGATGGACGTCTTTTTGAAATATCGCCATACAGATGGGCCAGGGGTGATTCTAGAATTTGTTTGTACGATATGGGTATCAAATGAAAGGTGATAATGAGTACTTTAAGAGGGCTTGGGCCTTAGTTCTATGTGTAGACGCCTTTTCGAGATATCGCCATAAAGGTGGACCAGGGGTGACTCTAGAATTTGTTTGTACTATATGGGTACCAAATGAAAGGTGTTAATGAGTATTTTAAAAGGGCGTGGGCCTTAGTTTTATAGGTGGACGCCTTTTCAAGATATTGCCATAAAGGTGGACCAGGGGTGACTCTAGAATTTGTTTGTACGATATGGGTATCAAATGAAAGGTGGTAATGAGTATTTTAAAAGGGAGTGGGCCTTAGTTCTATAGGTGGATGCCTTTTCGGTATATCCTTATAAAAGTGGACCAGGGTTGACTCTAGAATGCTTTCGTACAATATGGCTATCAAACGAAAGGTGTTAATAGGTGTTTAAAAGGGAGTGGGCCTTGGTTCTATAGGTGGATGCCTTTTCGAGATATCGCCATAAAGGTAGACCAGGGGCGACTCTAGAATTTGTTTGTACGATATGGGTATCAAATGAAAGGTGTTAATGAGTATTTTAAAAGGGAGTGGGCCTTAGTTCTATAGGTGGACGCCTTTTCGGTATATCCTTATAAAAGTGGACCAGGGTTGACTCTAGAATGCTTTCGTACAATATGGCTATCAAACGAAAGGTGTTAATAGGTGTTTAAAAGGGAGTGGGCCTTGGTTCTATAGGTGGATGCCTTTTCGAGATATCGCCATAAAGGTAGACCAGGGGCGACTCTAGAATTTGTTTGTACGATATGGGTATCAAATGAAAGGCGTTAATGAGTATTTTAAAAGGGCGTGGGCCTTAGTTCTATAGTTGGACGGCTTTTCAAGATATCGCCATAAAGGTGGGCAAGGGATGACTCTATAATTTTTTTGTACGATATGGGTATCAAATGAAAGGTGTTAATGTGTATTTTAAAAAGGAGTGGGCCCTAGTTCTATAGTTGAACGCCTTTTCAAGATATCGCCATAAAGGTGGACCAGGGGTGACTCTAGAATTTATTTGTACGATATGGGTATCAAATGAAAGGTGTTAATGTGTATTTTAAAAAGGAGTGGGCCCTAGTTCTATATGTTGACGCCTTTTCGAGATATCGCCATAAACGTGGACCAGGGGTGACTCTAGAATGTGTTTGTACGATATATGTATCAAATTAAAGGTATTAATGAGGGTTTTAAAACGGAGTGGCCTTTAGTTGTATATGTGAAGACGTTTTCGAGATATCGAGCAAAATGTGGACCAGGGTGATCCAGAACACCATCTGTCGGGTACCGCTAATTTATTTATATATGTAATACCACGAACAGTATTCCTTCCAAGATTCCAAGGGCTTTTGATTTCGCCCTGCAAACCTTTTTCATTTTCTTCTACTTAATATGGTAGGTGTCACACCCATTTTACCAAGTTTTTTTCTAAAGTTATATTTTTATATATAAGTTATACAATTACCATGTTTCATCCCTTTTATCGTATTTGGTATATAATTATGGAATTTTTTTCATTTTTCGTAATTTTCGATATCGAAAAAGTGGGCGTGGTCATAGTCGGATTTCGGCCATTTTCTACACCAATACAAAGCGAGTTCAGATAAGTACGTGAACTGAGTTTAGTAAAGATATATCAATTTTTCTCAAGTTATCGTGTTAACGGCCGAGCGGAAGGACAGACGGTCGACTGTGTATAAAAACTGGGCGTGGCTTCAACCGATTTCGCCCTTTTTAACAGAAAACAGTTACTCTCCTAGAATCTAAGCCTCTACCAAATTTCACAAGGATTAGTAAATTTTTGTTCGACTTATGGCATTAAAAGAATCTTAGACAAATTAAATGAAAAAGGGCGGAGCCACGCCCATTTTAAAATTTTCTTTTATTTTTGTATTTTGTTGCAACATATCATTACTGGGATTGAACGTTGACATAATTTACTTATATACTGTAAAGATATTAACTTTTCTTTTAAAATTTGAATTAAAAAAAAAAAATTTTAAAAAGTGGGCGTGGTCGTTCTCCGATTTTGCTAATTTTTATTAAGCAAGCATATAATAATAAGAGTAACGTTCCTGCCAAATTTCATCATGATATCTTCAACGACTGCCAAATGACAGCTTGCAAAACTTCTAAATTACCTTCTTTTTAAAAGTGGGCGGTGCCACGCCCATTGTCCAAAATATTACTAGTTTTCTATTCTGCGTCATAAGTTCAACTCATGTACCAAGTTTCATCGTTTAGTCCGTATTTGGTAATGAATTATCGCACTTTTTCGATTTTTCGAAATTTTCGATATCGAAAAAGTGGGCGTGGTTATTGTCAGATATCGTTCATTTTAAATAACGATCTGAGATGAGTGCCCAGGAACCTACATACCTAATTTCATCAAGATACCTCAAAATTTACTCAAGTTATCGTGTTAACGGATAGACGGACGGACATGGCTCAATCGAATTTTTTTTTTCGATACTGATGATTTTGATATATGTAAGTCAATATCTATCTCGATTCCTTTATACCTGTACAACCAACCGTTATCCAATCAAAGTTATAATACTCTGTGTACAAGTACAGCTGGGTATAAAAAGACCACCACTAATTTGCAACCGTTTCCTTTCTTTTTCTCTATTTCTCGATGTTTTGCATTTTCTTGCGTTACACCTACCAATCACTTACATAACATCAGTTAGACATTGTCGTGTCCTAGATAATAAAACGAGTCAAATAACTGCACTGACTGTTGATTATGTCACTGAAATTGTGCGAGTACGTTGCTGATTGTGTTGCCATTTGCTGTTGAGAGTTTTCTAAATGCAAAACTTTTTCGATTTAAAATTTCTTTTGCATTCTATCGTCAACAGCGTTGAGGAACTTTATTCAACTGTGTAGCTTATTTTTTTTTTTTTTTTGATTTAAAAGTTTTACAGTTATATCATTCTATAATATTTTTTATTATTCTTAAATAGTAGTAAACAGCAAGAAATTGTAATATTACTATTTACGTAAATATCTTTGGAGATTCTTAGGTGTAATAGAAGAGGTGTCTAGGGAAGTTGCACGTGTAGAATATGAGGATTGTATTTTTCTTGAAGTTTTGTAGCCATAAAGGCATGAAGCTTATGATTTCGATTGCATGAAGGTTAGGTTAGGTTAGGTGGTAACTGCCCTGATAAGGATAGCTCACTTAGCTCAGGACAACACGAAGGTTCGTTGTGATACCACATACACCAAAAATAACGGTGACTTAGATCTAGCTACTTAGAGAATCGTTGGGTAGCAATGATAAAGCTCCGAATGATACCGATCTCAACTTTGGATAAATCCTCGGGAGATCCAAGTGAGTCGTGACCGGGCAATCAAGCATAAAGTGATTTGGTGATTCCACCTCATTATCCTCCATACAGCTGCAACAGGATGCAGTTTTCAGTATATTGACACGTACCGCATGGATACCCATGGGACAGTGCCCTGTCAAAATCCCAATGAACTTTGATAGGTAATCCTTAGTGAACCTAATTATTTCAGCAGACCTCCTGCCATCCACTTTCGGCCAGAAAGTTCTTGCTACCCTGCAAGACGTGGTGTCCGCCCAACGTTTGCTGAGCTGACTCGAGGCCCAGCTATGGAGGAGCAACCCACAGGTGGCCAGGGGAATCCCGAAATTCCTACAGCGCCATCTTCATCCGGTTTAGTTGTACCGATGCGGGCTAAGAGATCCGCCTGACAGTTATCTGGGATATCACTATGGCACGGGACCCAGATAATCTTAATTTTAAAATAATTCGATGCAATTGCAAGCGAGGTCAGGCACACCCACACCACCCTTGATCGCACTGTAGTTGAGCTCAAGGCCTTGATAGCCGCTTGGCTATCAGAGTAGATGTTAAATTCACTAACCGTAGTAGCTCTGGGTAGCATTTCATCCACCGCATTCTTAATTGCATGAAGCACCATATAAAGTGTCTTTTAGAAAGTCGTAAACGCACTAAACAAATTTGTTTAGTAAAATTAAGGTTAAACTTTATGTAACCAATAATTCACATTTGTAGCAAGTTTGGAAAAAGGTGAAACAAAATCAAAATTTTCTAAAGAGTAGAACCCAATGTTTTTATTGCCTTCTTAATTATCAATTCTAAGTCGATTTACTACATAAAACCAATCAAACCTTTATTAGGCTGGCCCCCAGACCCTGCTTGGAAAAAATACCAACCCTTAACCGGTAGCCTAAATATATAATATATAAAATTTATGTAAAATTTCATCATATTGTCGACTTCAGTTTGTCGAAATATAATTTTTTGCGGGTGCAATTATTTCTAGCTTACTTAAGGCTCTCACTGGGCTATGTACCTTTGCAATTGTGTTAAGACTCAGAAAATATCTATAGCACCAACTATGTGGCTGAGCGGTTAGGCGGCTTGCATTTACGCCGTTCCGCCTCTTAGAAGGGCGTCGAGTTTTCGATAGCTAAGAACTGTATCTATTGAACGATTTGAAGGCAGAGAATATACCCGTCTGTGTTTAAATGCAACTACCCCAATAACTTGTGTTACTAACAAGACGGATAGAGGGATGATAGTGTCGCAAGCGGGAGAAGACAAAAGTGCTACAAGCGCATCCTCAGACCCGGCGAGCTCAATTGTTGGAAATTCAACGAGCTCTGTGATGGAAAGGCAGGTGAATCCAATGAGGGGAGACGATTGGAGAACGGCATGGATCAGAGGCAGTAAGAGAGCCTTGCCTCTATACCGTGTAACATTGAGAATTGTCTATGGTTAAGAAGTAGCGGCCGATCCAACAGTATTGAAGAAAGAGCGCTCGGCATAGGCCATAAGGCGGTAAATTACGATGAAAGTAGTTCAAGAGTTTTGCTGCCAGAAATCCTCAGTATAGAAATCATTATCAGAAGGAAGATGCTTCAGATGGTAGAATGAAACAAATAAGTAAACTATCGGCACTACATCGATTCCTTGCAGCGATTTCTGTTGGTTTCAACGCGAACATCGAACTCCTTCTATAAGTTGTCCATATTGTGAACTGTTTGAGTTAACTCGTTTATCTATATATAACTTTTTGTTAACAAGCCGAAAAGGAAACAATAAGAAGCCGATGACTCGACAATAACAAGCTCATAATAATTCGCTTTCGATAAAAAGCCGATAATAATACAATAACTTATCGATATTGGTGGTTCCCGGTAAGAATCCGACGAAGCTCTTCCCAAAAAGTATAAGCGCTTATTATTTATTAAAATTTAAACCAAAGAAATAAAAAAAAAAAAAAATAAATGTAAGGCGCGATAACCTCCGAAGAGATCTAAGGCCGAGCTTCTCTTCCAATTTGCGTCGTGCTCCTCTTGATTTTTTCCCTACAAATTGGCCGGACGGGACCTACATGTTTTATGCCGACTCCGAACGGCATCTGCAAGGCAGATGAGTTTTCACTGAGAGCTTTTCATGGCAGAAATACAATCGGAGCGCTTGCCAGACACTGCCGAGGGGCGACCCCGCTTAGAAAAATTTTCTTCTAATTGAAAAATCTTATTTCTAAAATTTTGATGTTGCTTTGCCCGGGAGTTGAACCCAGGGCATACGGTGTGATAGGCGGAGCACGCTACCATCACACCACGGTGGCCGCCGGAAATACCACAGGTTTATACCTCCAGCACAAGTAGTACAGCAATACGTTCCTAATTATACCGATTGTCGACATTATATGAATTGATTTTTTGCTTTTAAAAACAAAATCGAACTGTATCTTTTTTTTTTTGTGATTAATCGTTTTCAGAACCAAATAAAATAGTTTAAACAAGTAAGGAAAGTTAAGTTCGGGTGTAACCGAATATTACATACTCAGCTCAGAGCTTTGGAGACAAAATAAGGGAAACCACCATATAGGAAAATGAACCTAGGGTAACCCTGGAATGTGTTTGTATGACATGGGTATCAAATGGAAGGTATTAAAGATTATTTTCAAAGTGAGTGAGCCATAGATCTATAGGTGGACGCCTTTTCCAGATATCGCCATAAAGGTGGACCAAGGGTGATCCTAGAATGTGTTTGTAAGATATGGGTACCAAATGAAACGGGTTAGTGATTATTTAAAAGGGATTGGGCCTTATTTCTATAGATGGACGCCTTTTGGAGATATCGCCATAAAGGTGGATCAGGGGTAACTCTAGAATGCGTTTGTACGATATGGGTATCAAATGAAAGGTGGTAATGAGTATTTTAAAAGGGAGTGATACCCTATATGTGGACGCGTTTTCCAGATATCGCCATATGGGTGGACCAGGGGTAACTCTAGAATGCGTTTATAAGATATGGGTATCAAATGAATGGTTTTAATGATTATTTGAAAGGAAGTTGCCCTTATTTCTATAGATGGACGCCTTTTGGAGATATCGCCATAAAGGTGGATCAGGGGTAAATCTAGAATGCGTTTGTACGATATGGGTATCAAATGAAAGGTGTTAATGATTATTTTAAAGGGAGTGGGCCTTAGTTCTATAGGTGGACGCCTTTTCGAGATATCGCCGTAAAGGTGGACCAGGCGTGACTCTATAATGTGCTTGTACGATATGGGTATCAAACTAAAGGTATTAATGAAGGTTTTGAAAGGGAGTGGCCCTGACTTGTATATGTGAAGGCGTCAATAAACCATTCCAATGAACATGTCTCATCCCTTTTTTCGCATTTGGTATAGAATTTTGACATTTTTTCCATTTTTCGAAATTTTCGATATCGAAAAAGTGGGCGTGGTCATAGCCGGATTTCGCCCATTTTTAACATCAAGATAAGGTGAGTTCAGATAAGTATGTGAACTAAGTTTAGTAAAGATAGGTATATCAATTTTTGCTTAAGTTATTGTGTTAACGGCCGAGCGGAACGTCATACGGTCGACTGTGTATAAAAACTGGGCGTGGCTTTAACCGATTTCGTCCATTTTCACAGAAAACTGTTATCGTCATAAAATCTTTGCCCTTACCAAATTTCATAAGGAGTGGTAAATTTTAATTCGACTTATGGCATTAAAATTATTCTAGACCAATTAAATTAAAAAGAGCGGAGCCACACACATTTTTAAATTTTTTCTTATTTTTGTATTCTGTTGCACTATATCGTTACTGGGGTTGAATGCTGACATAATTTATTTATATCCTGTAAAGATATTGAATTTTTTCTTAAAATTTCACTTTTAATTTTTTTTTTTTTAAATTGGGCGTGTTCCTCATCCGATTGTGTTAATTTTTATTCTGCACACATATAGTAATAGGCGTAATGTTCCTGCCAAATTTCATCAAGATATCTTCAACGACTGCCAAATTACAGCTTGAAAAACTTTGAAATTACCCTCTTTTAAAAGTGGGCGGTGCCACGACCATTGTCCAAAATTTTACTAATTTTCTATTTTGCGTCATATGTTCAACCCACCTACCAAGTTTCATCGCTTTATCCGACTTTGGTAATAAATTATAGCGCTTTTTCGATTTTTCGAAATTTCCGATATCGAAAAAGTGGGCGTGGTTATAGTCCGATATTGTTCATTTTAAATAGCGATCTGAGATGATGATGCCCAGGAGCGTACATACCAAATTTCATCAAAATATCTCAAAATTCACTCAAGTTATCGTGTTAACGGGCAGACGGACGGACGGACGGACGGACATGGCTCAATCTAATTTTTTTTCGATACTGGTGATTTTGATATATAGAAGTCTATATCTATTTCGATTCCTTTATACCTGTACAACCAACCGTTATCCAATCAAAGTTAATATACTCTGTGAGCTCTGCTCAACTGAGTGTAAAAACAACTGTTATTTTTCGGGTGTAAAAAAAGCTTAGAATATATGTAACTCTTACTATTCAAATGAAGAATAAAACTCAAAAAATAATTCTTATAAAGCGATTTTAATAATAAAACTTATAACGTAATGCTTGGTGGGTTCAGAATAAAACCTACCACCATAGTGTTATTCCTTTCAGCCACTCATCTAACCTAAATGTCTAATAAAAATAACGCTTATGGCATCTTTGGTATTTTATCATCTTCCAACTTTTGTTTTTGTAGTTACTGTTATGAGTTTTTTATTGTGTTTATTCTTTTTTTTTTGTTGTAGCTGTGGTTTCATCAACTATTCACATTTGCCGTCATTCCTTGTTAGTCTTTCGTCGGCTTTGTGGCTCGAACAAATTATTGTTTACCTTTACAAAAGTTTCCTCAGCTGCAAGTGATTGCGCGCTACAACGCATACTACGGCACCTTACAAACCATATCTCCTATACTATAGAATAACACTGCAAGTAAAAAATGAAGAAATTTGCAAGAAAACCTCACAATCAGCCAAGCATATCACCCTCATATTGGTGTGTTTGGTAACAGAGTGTCAAGTTAGTTCGCGCGTTGCAACAATACTTACGCGTCAAACAAAACAAAAACCCACAAGTTGCAAGAAAAACATAAGAAAACTTCAAACAAAACCAGCATTACTCAAAAACTTACACACATCAGAGGTGGGGTGGTGTAGTTGTTTCAGCATAGAAGTTGTCAACAACAAATGTTGCCTTTAGTAGACCACAAATCGAGTTCGTATGACATACCTACGACCTACTCGTAAATATGCAATACGAATGCAACTACTCGTATTTCTTTAGAAAACTTTTATTTTTTACTACAATTTCATTTCAACGCTGTGATATCTTGGCGCTTACGTTTGTCATGAGCAGCTGTGGCTAACAATTTTTCTTTTTTTTTTTCTTTTACCGCCACCGCAGTTGCATGGGGACTTTAACTCATTTCCTTTACGCATAATACTGTTGTGCAATTTTTCTCTTTTGTAAAGTCCTCCTTTTTTCTCTACTTTGCTTACATTGCACAATATCCTTTTTGATGTGAAGGGATGTGGCAGAAAATGTTAGAAGAAAAAAATAAGTACGGACAAGTTGTAGCTTAAAAATTACTTTGGCATGAGGTGTTGATGCAAGTAAAGGTGTGCAAATGTTTGCAAGTAAATTAGTTTGAATACGTGGAAGTTTGCAATGATCAGGCTGCTTATTGCATAAGTTTGCGGGGCTTCCTTTTTTTGCGTTTTTGAATATATTTGTTTCTTGGCACTAAATCAAACTTCAGCGGTGGACGGGTATTATGTAGTAAAGAAAATTTTTAGAATTTGAGAAGCTCATGAAAAAAGGGGGAAATAAGAGCAGTCGAATCTACAAAGAGAAAACTGTAAGTTGCTTTGCATTTGAGCACTATAAGAATTCAGATATAAGACTACAAAACTATATTGAAGCGTTATCGTGAATAATGTTGTAAATGCTTTTACCTACTAAATTTCACCTTTTAAAAAATACCCAAAACATAAATAAATTTACATAACCCACTTAAAATTGGCATTCTTTAAGTTAGCTTAATAACTTTGTTTTTGTATCAATATATTATCGTCTTCTGGGTCTGCAAAGAACTTTTCAAAATCACACCCAATTTGTTCAGAACAAAAACCGAAAACAAAGTTTTGTAGCACATTAAATTAATGTCCAACAAAGTGCAATTCTTAACTATTTCGAAATATAAGCTGCGTTTATACTGTCACCTATATGCCGATAATGTGCTTGTTCGATATTTTCTTATGAGCTTATGCTCAAATTGAATTCGATTTTTGGCCCAGGGGTTGAAGATAAACAAAACTGGAGTAACTTTAACACAAAACAAACTATTTTGAGCTTTTTGAGAGCAGATTCGTCGGCTTCTTGTCGGTAATAACCAATATCTACAATTAAAAATCGATAACTTTTCGATAACAAAATGATGTTACTTCGATTATAAATCTAAAAGAAGACGATAACAAACTGATAACACTCTGTTAACAAATCGATAATTTTTTAATATCGATAATCAACAACAAGATTTTGATAACAAATAGATCGTATTGCCATAAGCAATCGATAAAAGGCCGATTACACACAGTTAACAATCTGAAAGCAAATCGATACATTTTTGACAACATATCGATAACTTTTCAACAAAGGGCCAAACATTTTTCGATCGCTAACATACCGATATAAAATTGGAAGCACTGTGATAACAAATCGACAACTCTTTGATAAGATATCGATAACTTACCGTTAAGTGATAGATAGCCTCTCGATAAAAAATTTATATCTATTTTGATAAAAATCGATAGGCACTTCCTACACTTCGATAAAAAAATTTTCTCGATTCCACATACCTTAAGCATAGATGTTTACACGTCAGCTAAATGGGCAATTTACAATTAGCGTCTTCTGTCGGCAAAAGAAAATAATGCTTTGCAAACTTGTTATCGAACACGGGTGTAGAATTATGAATGCTGACAACATCATATGATGTGGCTGCTCTCCGTTCGTCCACCATTTAGGACGAGCATTTAAAAAATTAACCCACTTGACTGCAATATTATATGGCCATAGTATTACCAGAATTTGTCTGACGACCAAATGAAAGAACCACAATCAGATGTCAGGACTTATGTTATAGAATAACTCCGTCCTTTGGTCAAATGCTTGAATTTTTCTAGGACTTATTTTAATTGTTGCCTCGTGATCTAAGGCGGCACGCCTTCTACCTGAAGCCTAGACCAGGCGAGCGCAGAATACGATAACAGAACGTGCTCTACCGTATCTCGCTGAAGCTCGTCCTTCCCACTGGCAGCTGACGAGGCCAAACTTATGTTCACGCAGCAGGCAAGGGGGCCTAAAATATACCCGCGGCAGGTAAGAGGCGACTAAAATATTCAAATTATTTAAGAGATTGTTTAGCACAACCCATGCAATGAATTGCCAGCGCAATTTATAACTTCTCCAACCCAATTGTCAACTTCATATACCCAAACCTTGTGTCTTTAGCAGCCAAGAATCTGGCAACCCCAAGTTCCTCATGAAAGTAAGGGTTGAAGTGCGGGTTAGCCTACAAGGTTCAATGCGGTCAAATTAAATCGTTCTTGAGATGGTCGGGCTTGTGCCTTAATGGTGCATATTAACAGAGCGTAACGGATCTATATCCGAAAAGGGACCATCAGCATGGATAACAGTCCCCAAAACCTTGCGTCGGTATTTTTATCGCTACAAAAACAACAAAAAAGACCTAACTTATAAGCATGTGACGCCAGAAAGCAATGTCCATTTGGTATGCCCATTGTGAGGTTTAAGTCTTATTAAATGGCATTCCAAAAATATTCTTAATGATTTAGTTGAAGGATTTGTAAATTTTTGAGTGCTAATAACTATTAACAAGTACCTGCAGCACTTACTATTCGATTTATCCTGAAGACTATATACCAAACCGAGGAATAAGAATACATTTTTCGAAGCACCAACTGTATTAGCTTATGAGAGAATTATGGAAAAATATGCTTCAGAGCTCTTTATATATAGTTTTTACCGCTTCCGAGCCACTGTACGGTACCCAATCCGCCGAAAAGACGACTCAAATTTTCTTTATGTCACCTCGAAAAATCGACCTTACCAACAGTGTAGAATCAATATCTCAATGTACAGAAAAATTTACCTTGCTCCTTTCAAAAATAATCTCACAAATATTAAAATACCTTTAAGTAGAGCGACAAGTTCAATTCATTTTCTTATAATAATTCTGATTTCACATTTAAATATTTATACGTTTACAGTACATAAATACTTTCTTAAAATCATGAACTGTAAGTCTTACGAGTTCACTTGCTAAGGATATCGCTATGCAGAATTTCTAATATAATTCATATAAACATATGTTTATGACAAAAGTGTATGACATGAGAAGAATCAATTTAGTAGACTAAAAAAAATAAGACGACTAAAAGTTAACCAACAACATCCCCTTACTTCATGCTCTCAATCACTTTTGTTTGCGGTTGTACTTTATTGTGATCATAACGAAAACAATAGCATGCTGCCATCAACATTTTCAACAATTTTCATTCAAATACATACATCATGATATATGTACTATAAAAAACCTTTTCTATTCGATGACATAAACTCTTCAAATAAATAATAAAATAAGAGTTGGAATCATTGTGAATGGTAGAAAAACCTCAGTTCTGTAAGTGAGCTAATCGTCAAGCGACTAGCTGACGGTTGAGATGAAACCACAAATGTTGCTTACAAAAAAGCGCACTATAAGTAGAGTGCTCAACAATTTGTAAATAGTCAATACCTTGCAGTGACATATATATGTAAGTCTTGTTCATTTAGTACTAATTTAGTTCTGGTTAGGACTTGCATATTAAGGAACTAGTTTGACCATAATTAGATCTTGACAAGCTCTAACATAACATAACACAACACAAGTTTCATATCACAACATAATATAACATAGCAGTGCACAACATCATACAATATATCCTAAAATAACATAAAATAACATAACATATAATAACATAACATAACATAACATAATATAACGGATAATAACTTATCATGAAATAACTTGCTCATGGGTGCATAGCATCGAAGCAAATGTTTACATTAACGAAAGCTGTGTTTGAGTATGCTAACCGTAAGTGTGATTCCTGATCGTTTAGAAGCTGTGACATATTTACAGGTATACGAATAGTTGTACGTGCCAGCACACGAAACGGTACTAGGATGACCAGCTGAGCTTATTAAGTCATGTCTGCATTTTTTATTTCGAGATAAGATGAAATTTCTTGACCAGATCTGACCACTGTGGCATATACATATCTTTGTAATTTCTTTATCATTTAACAGCTTTAAATACGACCAGATGCTTACATATATACCATATGGAATAGAAAAAATGTTCAAGGTCGGTCGGCTATATAAATTATAATGTAAATTCCATATCTTATCTTCGTCTTTTTAAAAATGACAAACTTCCATGTGTGACAAAAGGTTAACTGTTCAAGATGTGCATAAATACAAAAAACTTCGCCAGTATAGGTTAGACTTTTAGTTGAATACGTTCTTCTTATTTCGAAGGTTCCATACTGGTTTAGCATTTTTTCCGATTTTTCATTGTTCTAAGGAAAGCTGAGCAGGGCAACCTTTGAAATAAAATTTTAATTAATTTATTTTAAATTTTAATTTAAGTTGATTAAGTTCTTCCTTTCTCAGAGAGAGCCCTAGGAAATGAAATAATTGATTTTGTGGCGACTGGAAAAAACAAGAGTTGACTTTATGATAATTTCGGAAAGCAGGATACTAACTGTAACGATTTAAAAGTTGACTTAAATTGACCAATTGTGTCCATTTCAAATAGTTATAAGGTCAATTGACGTTATTGTCGTTGACGTTATATCACCCCTCCACAAACTTCACGCAATTTAAATGAATATGGCGCATTCTTTATGGTGCAGAAGCATGAACCGTGACAACATCAGATGAAACGGCTCTGGGAGTGTTCGAGAGAAAAGTTCTTCGAAAGATGTATGACTTTTAACGATGAGCTCTACGACCGAATTAAAACGCAGCGGCTACGCTAGCTAGGCCATGTTATGCGAATGAAAAATGACGCTCCGGCTAAGAAAGTGTTTCTGTCGGAACCCGCCTATGGAAGCAGAGGAAGAGGGCGGCCCTCACTCCCCTGTAAGGACCAGGTGGAAAACGATTTAAAATCCCTTGTTGTGACCAATTGGCGCCTGTTGGCAGAAATAAGAAGCGACTGGCACGCCTTATTGGACGGCCATAACCGTTTAAACGGTTAAGCGCCAATTAAGTAAGAAATTTAATAAATGGTTTACACAATTACCTGATGAAACAAACGTCAGGCTCGGTGGTATATTTAATATGACAATGAAGTCTTCGGATAAGGAGTTCATCATCAAAACTTTCTTATGTAGATAGGGCGAACCTTTAAATTTTGTGTAGGGTGAACCAATCAATTATGTATTTTAGACCTGCCATCAATATTACTTGTAAATATATATAATGATAAATAAGTCATATAACTGATAGTTCAGATATTACGTATTATTGAAATTTTATTAGAATGTAGTTCAGCTCTGTCCAAGGAAGGCTTGAGGTCTTCAACACAGCCGAAAATATATTTCTCCTTAACTGTTTGAATTAGTTTTTGTTTTCATGCAAAACTATCAAATTTACGTCATCATCTCCAACTAATTCTTATAAAATCGATTTTATAACTATTTAGAACCAGTCGAAATTGCTCATGTTCAACAACAAGTAAAAACCACTATAGTCTTGTGCATTTTAGTTTATATACATTCATACTAAGCTGTCCAGCTTAGTTCAATTTGGAGCCAATACCAACCTGACTTCCAACAAATGTCTGCACTTTTTTACGACTTTCAACACAATACTCCCTTTTGTGAATTTTTATTTTATATGCGGTTGAGGTTTTTCGCTTATTTACTTTAGTTCTTAAAAAGCAACAAAAAAAAAATGCTTTGAAAGCGCTATGCCCAGATGACTTGTAATGGAGGTAGTAAAATACGAAAGAAGTTAAATAAACAAATATCCAATGTGAATGAATTGTAGAAAATAACACAAATTTAGAATCTGACAAGACGATTGAAATGAATAAAGATGCAGCCACAGGATTAAATTCAATATTGGAAAAGTAATACAACAAATAAGAAATATCAAACTCATACAAACATAGCCAGCTCGAATTTCTGACTTTTGTTAAATTTCTAAGTAAAAAGAAAATTTTCTGTAGAATACAATTTTTGGGATATATTCGTGATTTATATGAGAATATCATCTAAATTTGGCAGACTACTCAAATAGCATTTAATAATATATTGACATGTGAGGTCAAGAGTCACGCAACCTGTTCTTATCATAACTCAGTTTGTAGAGCAAACAAATACGTACTCAGTACAATACTTCCGATTCCAGTTGGTCTGGTTTTTCAAAAATCTTAATGAGAAATCAACCTTTTCGTTTGCTCAATGCTGTGGCTTTATGTCACTGTCAGTAGCACTTAAAACTGAGAAAACCACTTTCGTTGAAAAGGACATTAAGAGAAAATTGTTGAAAATAAAAAAATATGTGAAAAATGAGTAAAATGTCATTATCGGACAAAAGTAATTATGTATCGCTGTGCCATGTTATAGTGTTGTGTTCTGTTATGTTATTCTATGGTTTGTTATGTTACGTTATGTTATGTCGTGTTATAACATGCCGTGTTATTATACGTCCTAAAATTGTTACGTTTTATAATGTTAGCTATTTTACGCTTCAAAAGTTCTGCATTTGCATGTATCAAACAAAAGCAGACGCATATATGAAGTTGATTAAATATCTCGTCCCTATACACCGACAACAAATTTCGTCCCACTTTTCAACGGGTCTGAATGAAAAGTCGAAACAGGTCTGAGGGACGTTTTTTTGCAGAGTTACCTGGAAAAGTTCGCAGCTAGCACGAATTTACAAGTATCATCAACACACCATCCGTTATACATGATCCACACAGCCAGAAAACTTTTTGAAATGCCGTTTTAACAGCATAAGATGTATAGACATGCTGGTCTTTTTAGAGCAGCCATTTCATATCACGTAAAAGCTACATACAGAGCGCCATCAGAATATATCTTAGTAATTCATAAGTATTTAACTTCTGAGAGTCCGATGGCCATGAAAATCACACTCGGATCAATACTTGGTCCCAACCTTTAGAACGCCAGTTTAAATGAAATTACAATCTTTAATCTACAGCGACACGCTCTTAATCGGTTAAACATACAACGAATCGACAGAACGCTTCAGAGAAGAATCAGGCGGAAAAGTCAAAGAGTTATGATATGCGCCCCTAGTGGTTTGGGGGTTAGATTATACCCGCGATTGGCATGCATGTCGTAAGAGGCGACTAAAACACCAAATATATTCAAAGGGGTTGTGTAGCGCAACCCTTTCAGCTTGCCAGCGCAATATATAACTTCTCCAAACCCAATTGTTAACCTCACCTGTCCGTGACGAATCCTGTTTCATTAACAGCCGAGGCTCTGGCGACCCCGAAATCCGCATGGATCTAGGGGGTGGGAGGGCGGTATGGCCTAGAAGGTCGCATGTGGTCATGATAAATCGTTCCAGAGTAGGCCGGGCTTGGTACCGGAACGTACCGGATCTGCAACCGGTAAAGGACCGTCAACATCGATAACTCTCCCCAAGACCTTCGGGGAGTGTCCTTACCGCAACAACAACAAAAACAACAGTTATGATATGCGTTAAGAGGTTACTAAGTTCGCATGAGGTCCAGCTGGCGACACAAATTAACAGAATCTATTGTCCTTACAAAAAATTAAACAGTAAATTTACTTTCAAATTCAAATTGCGACAAGCTGATGGCAAATACCGAAGCGTCGACAGATATCTAAAATATAATGGAATAGATATCACCCTATCCACACTAACTATATACTGTACGTCTCCAAATTGGGCGCATAAACAATTTTGCAGAGTCCGCTACTTTTGTAGATTATACAGCTTCTCTGAGAGCTGCCTCTGCTTATCTCACATTACAGTGGCCTTTAACCTATTGTAACGAATTTACTTGCAAATCCTCTTATTTGCCCTTTTGCTAAGTTCGTATCGCTAAACTGTTGAATAAATAACTGCAATTTTGAATAGTGGAAAAATGGCCTTTATTAAAGTACTTCACAATAACACTTATATTTTGCAACTAGCTTGCTTAACAACCAAACAGATTGATAGTTCGAATGAAACTCCACTATTGCCCGCCAGATTGCGTGCTTAATCAATAACTGCTTGATAGCTCAACTCAAACTGAATTCCAGCGCCTCTACATTTGCTGCCTTTTATAATCTCTGATTTCAACGTTCGCATCTCCTAGGCGCTTCCAGAATCTACTAGTTGCCACCAGCTCCCAAACTTCTCAGCTGTAACTACAATTGCACGATTTTATAGCTTCTCTCATTGCATACTTTCAGGAGAATCTCAGATATATGCATGTGTTTGTGCATTGACTCTCAGCTGCTCGTATACGTACATGGTACATATGTGTAGACGCAATTATTGTTTCGTTTATGTAGATACATAATGATTGAATTATTGATGCGAATTCACGTTACTGCTTAGCATCGCCTTAGAGATAGCAGCACCCTTAGTTTTGCTAATATTCGTAACACTGACCTCCACCTAAGTCTGATCGTCGCGATCAGACAAACCTCTCGACCTAAACGCCGCTGACATCTCCAAATGTACCACTCTTCTACTTCGTGGTTTCCCAATGGTTTGTATGCGGTAGATGGTGTCACTGATCTTCTTCACAACTTTGTACGGGCCTTCCCAACTGCACCGAAGTTTGGATGCAACACCTTTCCGCCAGTGAGGGCTGTATAACAGTACCAAATCTCCCGCCAAGAAACCTTCCGAATTAAAGTTCTTGTCATGCCAACGTTTCATCTTACTACTCATTACTCTGAGCCGTTCCTTCACACTCTGTTGTTTGGCCAATGAACTACTTCGTAGAGCTTGCGCTGGACGGACTTTCTTTGCATAATCAGTATCGTTCCAACGCTTCACAACAGTAGTGTACCCTGGCTTGAAACCACCCTTGCATTCTTTCTGCGAAATGCTTTCCTTCGTTTTAGTACGTCCGTTAGGGCTTTTCAATGCCAGTGTTTCTCCCACAGGTACCTTCGGTTTTGATTTGTTTGCCCCATTTTTTCCACCAACCTTTACCTTTGTATTTCGTGGCATTTGTCGAGTCTTCTCCACCAGTACCCGATTACTACTGAACCCTTTTTCCAAACTAAAGTTAAGTGATATATCCTGGTTCTTATAGCGCATAATTTTTCTTCGCATATCGATCCTGATGTCATGGTCAACTAAGGAGTCCACTCCCAATATGACTTCTTCAACAATCTCCGCCACAATGAATTTGTGTAGAACCATGATCTTTCCAATTAATACTTCACATACCAATTCTCCCTGGACTTGGTTATACTCGCCAGTAATCGTATTCAATCTTGCTCCAGGTAATGGCTTTACTCTCCTGTTGACCAAATCAGATCGGATCACGGAATGAGATGCGCCCGTATCAACAGTCAGTACACGTTCTTTGCCATCCACATTTCCTATGACGTTAAGACTACTTGATTTTCTTCCAATTTGCGATACAGATATCACAGGACATTCAATAGCCGGGACAAGTTTTCATTCTTTACATTCGACACGCTCTTGCTCATTTCCGCCAGCTTTGCGTTTACGGCCACTCACATTGTTGGAACTATCAGGACCAAGATCGCAATGACGTGCAATGTGACCGGACTTCCCGCATTTGAAGCATTTGATAACTTTTTCACTCCGCTTTTGCGATCCTTTCAGCGCCTCCAATATTGCGTCTACCCACTCTGCCCTTTCTACTTCCACACGGTGTGCTTTGAAAACTGGCTTAAACAGAAGCGACGCTGTTTCCTGAGTCAGTGCGTGGGATACCGTTTCAGCAAATGTTAGTTTTGGATTCGCATATGTAGCCCGCTTCGTTTCCACATCTCGTATGCCGTTAATAAAGCTCTGAATTTTTACCCTTTCAGTGTATTCCACGGGTGCGTCCGAATTTGCAAGATGAGCCAATCTTTCAACATCCGAAGCAAACTCCTGTAATGTCTCATTTGCTTTTTGGTAACGGTTTTGCAACTCAATTTGGAATATCTGTTTTCTATGCTAGCTCCCATAACATCGTTCTACAGCAGCCATCAATGCTTCATAACTGTTCCGTTCGTACCCTGGAATCGTCTGCAAGATTTCGGCAGCTGGTCCTTCCAATGCTAGGAAGAGTGCACCAATTTTATCTTCAGCATTCCAGTTGTTCACTGCTGACGTCTTCTCAAATTGAAGCTTGAATACCTCAAAAGGAAGAGAGCCGTCGAAAGATGAATTTTTTAGCTTTGGATTGCTTGCTGAAACAGCTGGGCGGTTTAGTTGTAACTGCTCCATACGACCTTTTAACGCTTCTATTTCGGCATCAATTTTGTCCTCGAGTTGTAAATTTTTTGCATCCTGCTCTTCCAGTTTCACAAAGAGCTGCGATGATACCTGTTCCGAAATTTGTGCCGACATTTCAGATATACGTGCCTCTTGCGCTTCCAGTTGAGATGCCAAATATGTCTTCTGTTCTTCCAATTGTGATGTTATACGGGTTTCCTGCGATTCCAGTTGGGATACCATATACGTCTTCTGTTCTTCCAGTTGTGAACAAATTTGTGTTTCCTGTGCTTCAATCTTCGATGTTATTCGTGTCTCTTTGGATTCCATTTGTGATGACATATACGTTATTGGTTTTTCTAGTTGAGATGACATATACGTTTTCTGTTCTTCTAGTTGATTTGACATTGTCGATGTTAGAGCAGATATTGCAGCCAAAATCATGTTCAAGTCTGTACTCGTAACTGTCTGCGACGTTTCGTTTTTCTCTTCAATTTTTGTTGTTGTCTCATCCCCATCAGGATAAAAGACATACTCGTCCACATCAATTCCTTCTGATTCCATTGCCTCTCGCAGCCGTGTCTGAAGTTCGAGTTTAACGCTGCTTGTATTTAATCCACGGCTATCCAACTTCTTCTTCGGTTACTGGATTTTCAATTCACTGAACTTTGCCATGTCCTTGTTGTCCTCTGGAATTTATTCAACAATTCCTCTTCTGACACCAATTGTAACGAAGTTACTTGCAAATCCTCTTATTTGCCCTTTTGCTAAGTTCGTATCGCTAAACTGTTGAATAAATAACTCCAATATTGAATAATGGAAAATGTCCTTTATTAAAGTACTTCACAATAACACTTATACTTTGCAACTAGCTTGCTTAACAACCAAACTGATTGATATTTCAAATGAAACTCTACCATTGCCCGCCAGATTGCGTGCTTAATCAATAACAGCTTGATAGCTCAACCCAAACTGAATTCCAGCGCCTCTACATTTGCTGCCTTTTATACTCTCTGATTTCAACGTTCGCATCTTCTAGGCGTTTCCAGAATCTACTAGTTGCCATCAACTCTCAAACTTCTCAGCTGTAACTACAATTGCATGATTTTATACCTTCTCTCATTGCATACTTTCAGGAGTATCTCAGATATATGTATGTGTTTGTGCATGGACTCTCAGCTGCTCGTATACGTACATGGTACATATGTGTAGACGCAATTATTGTTTGGTTTATGTAGATACATAATGATTGAATTATTGATGTGAATTCACGTCACTGCTTAGCATCGGCTTAGAGATAGCAGTACCCCTTAGTTTTGCTAATATTCGTAACACTATTAACGCTACAAAGAGGAAGCATATTATTGGAAGCGAATAAAGCAGACGGGCGCAGACAGCGTGAAAATCTTTAGCTAAGAAATTAGGAAAGAACTTTTAAGATTTTGCAAAACTGCTTGGAAAATTAAGAAAAAGCTGAACATGGACAAGGAAGCTTATTAGTAACTTTAAGGAATGGAACAACCGAAGTTTTGGCGTTATAGGCTACTGCACTACCAAAATTCTCACTGGACATGAGTACAGTAAAAATAGCTTAACAGAAAACAGTGTTGAGATATTTAGTGCGTTAGTGGCTATACAGGTGATGAAAATTCTGAAATGATGATCCTCAAATGCTATTGATGGAGCCACAAACGCTCGAGCAATCAGTCAGACAAATCCATTTAAATAACACTTCAGCAAAAATGCTGAGCAGCCTTGAAGAGTGAAAAGAAAATCCCCAACCCCACTCAGAGCAAAAGAGCGGGGCCTGAACCCAGGTACAATAGAAGGCACTTAAAAGTGAAATATTGAACACCATCACACATCGTGATCGGCAAAAAAAATTTACCAACCAAAGTATGCCATTTTGTTTTATGTTATGTTGTGTTATGTTACGTTATGTTATAATATGATATGTTATTTTATGGTTTTTTATGTTTTGTTATTTTGTATTGCGTTACGTTATATTTGCTATATTGCACTATGTAATTTAATGTTATATTATGTCATATGCTAATTCACCATGTTTTGTTATTTTATGTATTGTTATGTTATTGTTATGTTTGCTATATTGTGCTATGTAATTTTATTTTATGTTATGTCATATACTATTTCACTATGTTGCACAATGTTATGTTATTTTATGCTGTGTTATGTTACGTTTTGCTGTTTACTATGCTAAACTATGTTATGTTATTTTACGTTTTGCTGTTTTATTATGTTACACTATGTAGTGTTCTGTTATTTGAGGCCCTGTTATATTATATCTTATAAACAAAATTTCCTCATTCTACTCTTTAAAGTTTACGTTAAAATCTGTAATCTTTAAAAATATTCAGTAGTCGATTAAGTTTTAACTGCTGAACATATTTTCTTTTATTAGCTCTTAACTACAACATTATTAGGAGCCAAAAAATATTAATTTGATTGCCAGGAAAACTACACCTTCCTTTTATCATAAACTTAAATAGTAAATTCTCAGCAATGAATAATGCACCGACAATTTCAATTGCAACCAGCCAACTGCACCCAAAACACACCAACACATCTACTAAGTTAGTAAGCAGAACGAGTAAAGCCTCTGACCGACATTTCCGTTAGCCAACAGCAATAATTCTCATTAACGACTTTGTTACTTTTCAGCTTTTCAAGTAAGAAGCACTAGTACATAGCAAGCAGCCAATAAAGTGACCACCAAGGATTAACTTTACAATACACATCAACGACGTCTCCGCAAGAATTGCAAGCTAAAAGCATTATATTTCTTTGTATTGGCGGAAAAATGAAGAGAGACGTGGACTGAAAACGAGCATCATCAGCACAAGTTTTAATAGTTTAGCAATATTAATACTACATAAGTGGTAGCCACAATGGAAGAGACCGAATGAATAGGCATCGATGGGAGTTAATGGCCTTGACGAGCGAATAAATAAATATGAACTTGCAGGAAATGAGTTCAAAATTTATTAAAGTATAAAAATAAATGTACATAAGCGGATTTTCTTGCTTGAAAATATTTTTTTTTCGCTTGCAGACTAGCGATTCATGTGAGCAGACTAGCGATTCACGAGCTGAGTGAAAAGCTAATTTCCAGTTTGGGTGTATGTAATAAAAATGTATACCATATAGTGGGATTAAATGCAATCAAGGGAGGAAATTTCGTTGTATTTTTTGTTTGCGTATGTACTTATGTATGTATGTATATTATATCCCATTGTGATAAGCCTGTAAATATTTATATTATTCGTCTAATATATTTGTTTCATTATGTTATGTGGTATTTTGTTTTGTTATGTTATGTTATGTTATGTTTTCTATGTTATCTTATATTTTGTTGTACGATGTAATCAGTTATTGTGTTGTGTTATGGTATTTGATATTATACTCGTATTATGTTACGTCAGGTTATGTGATTATATACTTTGTTATATTATGTAATAATATGCTATGTTTTGTTAAACTTTTAATTCTCTTATGCTATTCTTAATAACGTAATAATGTTGTATTATGTTTTATTTGTTTGTGTTATGTTATTTCATATTAAGTTATTTGTTTATTTGATTTTAGATCATCCCTTGTCAACCAAACCAAATTTTACAAAGAATGACGGAAAATCGTTCCATAAAACATCAAATATGTCTAGTTTGTTAAGTAATGTTATCTTTTGTTGTACTGTTTTATCTTATGTTGCGTTATGTTATGTTTTGTTTTGCTTTGTTTCGTTTTTATGAAAAAAAACGCTTATTTTAAATCAGGTGGCGTATTTAGTGATGTTATATTATGTTATGTTATAGCACGTTACGTTATCTTTACACTCTGTATGATATTGTGTTGTCATTTGGTATATGATGTTATCAAAAGATGTTTCCCTGTTTATGTGTTATTTAGTTTTATATTCCAAACCGTTTTCAATATATTTCTAGCCCTTGCCATACAAATCTATTTCACATGTAGAAACAAAATCTGGCTATAAAAATACCGCCTTCTACTTTTCAATATTCGATTACTTTAACTGGCGTTAAGCCACATTGCAATAGTGATTGGAATTGGATTGGCATTTTATTGCCACTAAACGGCAGCTTTTGGCTTAACGTAACTGCTGCACTCAGCTGTGTGGTCATTTGGTGTTTTTTTTTTTTATTTTTACCTAAAAGGTAAATTAAAAATAGACAGTTTAATAGGACTAAAACACTCTACTTGATCAAATAGCCATTTTATATGGCTTTGTGAACATTAAGCAGAAAATCAAAATGTGCACCAAAAACGAAATCTCGATCACGCCACTGAAACGAAATGGCCATTTTTGCTGTTACTTTTGCTTTACTATTACTCTTTTTTTTTTTTTTTTTTTTAATTCAATACCTGCAGTATGTATGCTGAGAGACCACAAAAGTACGTTAACCAGTTCTCAGTTCTGCCACAATTTCCGCAAACTTGTAACAAACACACACAGACGTTTACTTATGTGTATATATATTCGTATGTAGTTGAAAAAGCAGAGTCATCAGCACAAACACACGCGCAAACATGCATGCCAAATTCACAAAACAAAATCATCGCTCAAAAAACAATGCTCAAAAGTACTTTAAGATACTGAAAGCAATGAGTAAGGAAAAAAATATGAAAAAAGTAAATCGCATTAGTAGCTACTGTTAAAGTCAATATCTGCTAAAATAACACGTAAACACAATCTGTTGGAAAATCGAAATCTGCAACAAAAAACAAACCAATATCAGCACAAACACTCATATAGTTACACACACATACATATGTCGTTCACACCTTAACCGCCAAAGCTATTGAGCATTCTCAACTGGATAGCCGTCAAAGTCAGTTAATTTTTCGTGCCGTAACACTTAAGCAACACTTTGTGAAAATTAAACAAAAACAAAAAGTGGCAAATCAAAAAAGAAAAAATATAAATAAATGATAAACTAACAAAATAATAGCTTTTGAAGGTGCGTAGATTGGTAAAATTAAGGTAAAAATTTTGTGCTATATAAGGGTCGTGCATGTATAACGAAATTATATGTACTCACACGTATTTGTTGAAAGTCATGTCCTCGACATGTCCATTTTATATGTAGCAAAAATTTTTACTCTCAAACTTAATATTCTACCCGGTTCAATTGTCTTACTGGTACATCCTTCAATATGCACTTTTAATACCGAACTTCAGCTCAATTCAAATTAATAAATTATTTCCGTAAGCTTTTCATATCTGCCTTCACTAAATGAATGGCTGGCTCTTAAATTTAAACTCAGTAAATTAAAATGCGTAACGTACACACAAATATACATAAATCCTTTTATTTGAACTATTTTCCTCTAACGTTGTATCGATGTGCAATAAATGTGTAGGCAAATTAATTTTTTTAGCAAGGTCACAACCAGCTAGGGTATAAGGAAATTTAACAGAGGTATGAAAAATGTTTAGGGAATAGAAAAAACGGCCTTCATAACTTTCGGCTGTGATGGTGGTAGCGTTCTCCGCCTACCACACCGAAGATATAACGTGAATATCATTTTCATAATACGTTCAGTATTATTATCCCGAACAAGCAAATAATGTTTGGATCTTATTGTAGGTAGTATTTAAGCATTTATTCTTGGGGAGCTGAGCCTCTTAGGATCATCAGGAGCACCCCCAATATGCATGTCTTTATATCAAGCAAAAAATTTTCAAACAGAAAAACTTTAAGGTACCGGCAGTGAGTTCTTTCGCATTATCAACAAATATTATCCAATCTCATGGTATCCGGGATGGTCGGGCTAGTAGCCTTATGATGCTTATTGCCACAACGTACCTGATCTGTATCCGGCAAAGGACCATCAACATCGATAACACTCCCTGAAATGTTTGGGGACTGTCTTTATCGCTAAACGAAAACGAAGAAGGATCCACATTCACCGCAGAAATATACCCCACCTTTGGTTGCTAAAATTTGACATAACATTTTTCTCCAAGTTTATATAATATATAGGACATGAAACTTCTTGAAACCAATGTTTAACCCTGGATTTTCTTTTAGTTGTGCAACATGTTAAGGGAGGAAAAATACGATATTTTAACAAAAATTTCAAATAGAGTCGCAATCGTCGTCACATTAAAAGTTTTATTGCTCTATCACATTGTCTTCGTCTATGATTATCATATTTTAAATGTGAGAGTTACTTGCTTATTTAATTGGTACTTAACCGTTTAAACGGTTATGGCCGTTCAACAAGGCGCGCCACTCGTTTCTTCTCTCTGCCAACCGGCGCCAGTTGATCATACCAAGGGACCTTAAATTTTTTCCACCTGGTCCTTCCAGCGGAGTGGGCACCGACCTCTACCTCTGCTTCCATAGGCGGGTTTCGATAGGAATAATTTTTTGACCGAAGTGTGAGTGTGGAAAACTAAAAAAACGAAATGAGCTACATCCTCAATAACATAGCACGAGATTAAGGTTCTGTGTTGTGCAGACATCCATCTTATTTTTATAAAATTAGTAAAAAATATACAATGTGTTTAACTTGTTGGTGTATTCATGGGCTAAAAGTGCCAAAAACAAAACTTTAGGCCTTGGCTTTTGATTCAAAATAATTTAGAAAAAGAACTATAATAACTTAGTAAGCTAACATATTACATACTGGAGTTTTTTTATTACATACATTAATTATATATTTAATTATATTCAAGTTAACAAGCCAGTTTAGAAGTGATTTCACAATAATCTGTAAATTTATAAAATTGATTCAGTTAAGATACTCAACAAATGATGTGATATTACTTACGCCTATTTCATAACCACAACTTTGACTAAAATAGCATTTACGGTTATTCAACTTGCAAATACCATAAAACCTAACCATTTTTGTGTTTTAAATTAAGAAGCATGTTGAAGAATATTAAGATATTTGATGACTATGATTTGTGGTGCTTCTGATGTTTAGAATGCTCAATACGCAGCAGCTGTCAAAGCACCTAAAACCTATGATGTGATGTAGAGTGAACACTCTTTGACCACAGCAAAAGCTTTTATGCGTAATAGTATAATATTGTTGCTGGTCTGAGATATGTGATACATACAAACAAAAACATATGTCTTCAAAACTGCAATCCGAATTTGAGACAAACACTTACATCTACGCATTTATGCAAATTAGACTGATTTGTTAAAAATGGACAGTTGCATTAATGTCCCAAAATTATAACGAAATGTTATGTTATTCTATGTAATCTCATCTTATGCTATTTTATTTGTTTTGCTATATTAGGACACATATTAAGGCACATCGCTCTTCAATTGAGGTCATCGCAGAAGTGAAAAATGCAGGTAAGAAGGCTGAGACTACGTCTTTCTACGCAAGATCGGTGGTCTTGCTGGGCAAGCTGCACGTGCACAATGTTTTCGACTCAGCCAGTTGGGGCGGTATACTTGGAGCATTATAACGCTATTTCAAGGTACCTTAATACCGGCTAGAAACTCTGAAGGACTACTTGAGAGACCGGTATCTAACAACGAAACCACCCACGGTCAAAACCAGCTTAAAACATCAAGAAGCGCAGCCCAGGGTTCGATAGTATGTCCCGACCACTGCAATATTACTTACGACAGTCTCTTTTAATTGGATATGCCAAAAAATTGCAGATGTCATAACAGCGCAAAGCTGGCGTTGATTAAACTAATCCAGGTCAAGTGTAAGCAGGTGGATAGCCGAACACTGCCTTCGGCTGGCAACAGCGAAAACGGAGATCCTAATTTTTACGAAAAGGCGTACCCAACTTCCGTTAATATGATGGCTGGGGAACAGCAAATAGAAATACGCACTTCAATGCAATATTGGGGGTGTAGCTAGACATTAACCTTACCTTCTCAGAACAAATTTGTGGAGCCTGCGAAGGGGTTGTGCACACAACAGCGAATTTGAATAGTTTATTGGCAAAAACAGGTGGTCCACAGCCGTATAAAAGGAAGCTGCTTGCATCAGCCTCGAATTCTATACACTTGTACGGTGCAGAACTCTGGTCGGACGCAATGAAATATCAGAAGAACTAAATCACACTTACCTCGGTCCAACTCAGACGGGGGCTACCAATAACTTTGGCTTACGGCACGGTCTCAGCTGAAGCTGTCCTGGTCTTTGCGGTAACCAAGCCTATATATATATCTTCTTACTAAGGAAAGCTAAACACCATACGAAAGCGAATGGGGCAGGATGCAAAACAAACGCGTAAAGAATCGATTCAACACAGGTAACAATGTAGCAACAACACTGTGGGAAAAATGACCAGAGAACTAATTCCTGAACTGAACACATGTTTGAGGCGATAGTGCGAAGAGTTCGATTTTCGTCTGACTCAATTTGTAACCGCACACGATTACTTCACCAAATACATGCACAGAATGAGCAAGGTTGATAACCCGAGCTGCCTGTATTGTGGTAAATAGACGGTGTACGCCACACCTTCTTCGAATGCGGGCACTTCTCATATCAACAAATCAACTTACTGCTAAAGCAATAAATGGGATACGGTTACCACATATGTGAGGCATATACTTTTCAGTAAACGAAAAACTTGCCTAGTACAATAGCGTGAGAGTATCCATGGAGGTCCCGTAGCGCGCACCCGTATCCGAAGTAATGCCGAACGCCATCACAGGTACGGGAATTTACGCGGGGCGTAGGAGGTTAGGTTTTAGTGGGTAGTCCTTCGAGGAAAATGGAATTCCCACAATCGGAGAGTCTCGCAATGAGGCTTAAATATCCCAGTCAGTGCACAAAACCCTTCCTCCATCACCTAAACAAAACAAACAAAAAATTTATGTTATGTTATGTTATTTTATATTACTTTACGTAATGTAATTTTGTGTTGTGCTATGTTATTTTATGTAATGTAATATTGTGTTATGTTTTGTTATGTAATGTTATTATCTAGTATTTTCTTTATGTTATGTTACGTTAAATTATACAATGAAATGTTGATTTTATAAGTATATAAAACTATTCGTTTACTATGTCGAGTGGTTTTATTTTTTGTTGTATTTCGATATTATTTAACAACTCTGAATTTCACATAAATATTAAGAGTTCAACAGTCCATTTTTTATTTTACGTAGGAAAGAAAAATAATTTTTTTCAAGTCAGTCTAATTTGTTTACAACATCACAGCCTATTTAATAAGTTTTTTGTTGCAGGATAATTTGAGTTTGAGTTGACTGGTAGTTCATTCTGTTTTTGGTATATTGTTGGTATGTCTAAATGTCATACGCATGAATTGGACACTCTTTGTGTTTGGTCAAATTTGTTTGCTATAATGGGAACATTAATCTAAATTAAATGTGGTGCAGTTGCGTATACGTCATGTAGGCCAACAGTGTATTGTGTGCGGTAGTAAAAGCAAAGCATAGAAATCACAAACAAAGGCAAATACTTATAGATTGATTGTGCTTAAATAAGTTTTTGTTCTACGATAACAACATACGCTTTTGATTTACTACATACACGTACACATATCTCGCTACATATAAATATGTTCTATACAAATGCATATATAAAACATACGTAAAGGCATAAAGCATATGACCACATTTCCCAGTAACTGTTAGTATTAATTAACATTTCAACTAAAAAAAAGGAATTTCCTTACACGATGAGAATCAACTTACTGTACACTGCTTAATGACCTATCGTTCGTCAAAAGCGATTGTCAAATATACTACCAACATTACTCCAAACTCGTAACACGGGGCAGACAGGGAAAGTAGAGAAAACCAGTATGACCCATATTAATCTATCAAATGAGCTATGAACTCTTACCCAAAACATATTGATAATATTTATAGTGAGTGTTCGAATTTTATCATAATGGTTTGTGGGAAATCTATAAAACACTAGCTTTCTTCCTGTTCGGAAATTAGTTGAACGGATTTAATGAAAATTTTAATTGTGTGAACAGTGGAGAGATCTTTTCTGCACAAACAATTTGCTCTGGCTGCGTTTGTTGATATGGAAAGCGCTGATGGATGAATGAGGCAGTGCCCATATAATAGTAAAAAACTAGGAGGGAAATACAAGTGCAATGAGTTAGTAGAGCAGAGTGACAGCGCTGACGCCCGGCCTTTGGTCTTTGGAAACGCATGCGAAAAAGGTGGGTATTCAGCATAATAGCCACTTGTGAAGCTGCAAAGACGTAACTGCAAAAGAGGATGTTGAATACTTTCTGCGAAAACGCCCCGCTCTAGATACAACGCATTTAGAATCTAAATTTGAGCTCGTTTTATTATACATCTGCTCTTTTTATATTGGCGATATACCTACTTACTAGTCCCCTCATAGATTAGGTAAGGTTGAACTGGCCGGTCAATAAAGACTTTACATAGACTGAATGTGTCCATAGTGTTTGTTTGACGACCAAACTGAAGAACCCCAATTAGGTACCAGGACATATGTTATAGAATAACAACGTCCCCTTGGCAAATACTAGCACTTAACTTGGACCCAGCATAATTGCTGCCTCGAGATCTGGCAACTCTGCCGCCCCTAATAGATGAAGCCTTAACCTGGCGAGCGCAGGACACTTGCTGTTACTGACGAGGCCTAACTTATAAGCATGTGACGGCAGAAGACAGTGTCCAGTCAGTATACCCATCGTGAGCCTTAAATCTTCTCTCCTCGGAGATACGAGCCACTTTGTGGGACGTTAACCATCGATTAAGCGAGTATTGCACCCTCCTTTGCCAACTCATCGGCAGTTTCGTTGCCATCTATACTTTTGTGACGAGGAATCCAATCCTGTATGGTCAGGCCTGGTCGAAGTTTTTCCAATGCTTCTTTGCATTCCAGGACACTTCTTGATGAAATACTGTGTGAAATTATTGTCTTAATCGCGCTAACCTAACCCGTCTTGATTGAATATTTTTCACAATATTTACATGTACGAGTTAGCTTAGTGCACAAGAGCACTCGGCTGTAAAGTTGAGTACCTTGGTTAAAAATGCACGACCTTTGAAGTTGCACAATTCAATTTACTTCTTCAAAGCGCGGCCTAAAATTCCTGATACTGATTTCAAATTGACGTCCAAATGTTGAAAATAAGGTCTAAATTAAATAAAAATTTAAGTATTTTATTTAAAACCCCGGCTTTGAGCTCAATAAAAATTTTAGTTTTTCTAAATACTAACCGCTAAAAACGAGACAAATAATGTTAAAAATTTCAAGAAAATTGCTTGTCTGAATTTAGGGAAGGATTTGTATCTAGGAAAATCAGTCCAATTTTTTCTCTTTTAGTAGCTATTTTTCTAGTTTTAAGAATTTTTTTTCTACAATTGTGTATAAAATTTGCAGAAAAAAGATTTTTTGATATTTATTTTAGTATTAGCTTTCCTAACTCTGTATAAGTAATAAAAATACAAATCTGTGTTAAAAATATGTCCATTTCTCGGTATTAATTTGTTTTTGTATTTGTGTTCACAAGTCATATTCGCCTAAGTCAAGTTCGGATTATTCGAAAAATTAAATTTGTATAGCATTTTATTCCTTCTAAATAAACACTAACGATTGAAGATTTTGAAAATTTATAACGGTCTATGATTGGTTTATTTACTATGAATGATATTTGTGCACATCTGACTTTTTTATTCTATATTTGAAGCGTTTTGATGTCGTGGATTTAGACTTAGGCTGTTATGACTTGTGATTCCAGATGTGTGTACATTTTTTTTAACTTCATCAAAAACTTGCATTTATTTATCACGTTGTAAAATATAACGTAAATTATTACTGGCGTATACATTTTTCACAATTTCGCATTAATTGAGTTTACGATTGAATGTTCATTTCAAAACAGCTTTGGATTTTATTTTCTTAATTGCAATTTATTTGTTTACTAACTAAAAGTTATGTCAATATGAAAATGCACATACATATTTGTGTATGCATTTTATGCATTAATTTCTTGCGATATATATATATATATATATACATATAAATAAATATGTAATAAACTACCCAACATTTATAAAGTTATTTGCTAAAAGTTAATAAAAGAGTTCAATATTTCAAAATTTGTGTATGTCAAATAAATATCTATCTAAATATTTTGTATTTTTGCTCCATTGGATACCAGTTATTGCCACTCGCATATGACATTTTGAAAATTTGTCATCGATACAAAAAAAATCTCCTCTACAGCCATTAAAAACTAATGGTATACCATAAAAACAAACAAATTTTAATAGCACTACTAGCAAAAACTTTAGTTTCCAATATCGTCAACTATTGATGCAACACAAAATTACTTATTTAATCACACATACAGCGCACACATATATATAAGCTCTAAAAGTATATTTATAGCTCAATCGTTTTTGACATATTTGTGCGTAAAAAAATAAATAACAAAACTCCATGAATTTTCAAATAATATTTTGTGTATATTTTTTCGTACATATCGCTTAAATATTCTCGGAGCGGACACACTAAATTAGTCCGAAATGAGCTAAAAATATGTGGGAAATTTAGAATAAGAAAAATGATAATTTGCAAGTCTTTTGTGACTCTAATGCAGGGATCGCCACCCCATAAGCGCTTTCACGCAATTGTTTTTGTAAAACGCTCAGGCATGCGCACCGCATAGGCCAGCGCACCACACATCCCCGCGCGCACGCATTCTATCCTCTCGCCCACAACCGAATGTATTCTGCTGTACCCATTAGGAACTCAACTGCTATAATTTCGTGTAAAATGACTTTTGAAGTAATATTTTCTGATATATTTTTGGTTCACCTGTACGAAAACATTGAAGCTTTGTTTAATTTATTTAATAATTAAATTTTAAATTATAATTTTCATTGAACGCATTTTTGAATGCATTTAGCTATGCGTGGGGCAGTTGAGGGCGAGCAGTTTAATATGAGTTATAAGGGAGTAATTTGATGCGCTTGTAGGCGTATGAGTCGTGGCACAGTGGATGACGTAGCCGACTCACACGTTTGGGGTTGCGGGTTCAAAGCCCACTGCAAGCAAGCATTTTTTTAAATTTATTATCTTTTTTATTTTATAAATTACTATTTTAATGGACTGTATGTTATTTTACTTTGTTTATGGTGTATTTAAAATACGGGACGATGCAAAGCATCGGTACACCTTATTTATGATATGTTTATTTTAATGTATTTGTTTGTTATTTTTAAATTTATTTAGAGAGAGGTCACTATGTACCTGTTACACCTTGTATTTATTTATTGGGGGCGAGCACTGGGGGCTCTTAGGTTTCGCCCTAATTAGCCACCTCATATTCTATTTGAAGAACCTCTTGTATTTATTCATTGGGGGCGAGCACTGGGGGCTCTGAGGTTTCGCTTTAATGAGCCACCTCATCTTCTATTTGAAGAACCCTTAAAAAATGTGATATGGAGGCGAGCACTGGGCTCTGAGGTATTGGCACCCCATCTTCTACTCGAAGAACCTCAATTTTAAATTAAAAACTAAAACTATATCTTTAGAATATTTCACTAACAAGTTGAGAATTACAAGCACACTCAATGGCTAATGAAACAACCGAAAGAAAAAAAGTCATAGTTTAAGTCGCTTAAACAGCATTCAAGAAAATAATGCGATACGTTAATTTTGAAAGCTACCAATTCCGACTGGGTTTGTGTACGTCCAAGCGCCATTTCTGCTCGGTGATTGGTTGTTGTTAATTTTTTTAGAAAACAAAATGAAGACTAGACAGGTACTGACAAAAATTTATTTCGTCTCACTTAAAGTTAAAAATTTAGTATGGAATATACATATTAGTGATAAGTTTAAATACATGCATGCTTTGTTTCACCGTTATTAACCGGAAAAGCTAATTTAAGATTATCAATCTTTATTTAATAGAATATAATAAATAACAGCCGTGTTTTTTAAACGGTTTTATTTAGCGTGACCCTGTGTAGCGAAAGAACTTTGTAATCGAAATTTAAGTAACTACCCGATAAGCTACATTATGTTATGTTATTTCAAAATTAAAATTTAATGGGCAATTATTTAAATAAAATTTCAAAAATTTTATTATATTTAATTTAAATTATAAATAAAATTTTATTAAAAAATATAGTTATTACTATATTTAGGGGGGGGGGGGGGGGTAAATGTAGGGTTATAGGTGAGTTAAATATCTTTATTTTTGCATATTATTTTTAATTGAGTTATCTTTGAAGATAAAGATTTTTGAATTACTTCAAAAAGAAAATGTTTGTTCTTAGATATTTAAAAACTTCAAATGAATAAGAAATAAAAGTTGTTCTTGAAAAAAAAATGTAAAAGATTTAATATAATGAATGAACAAAAAATAAAATAAATAAAAAGCCTAAAAATATAAAAGAAAAAACCAAAAACATATAAACAAAAAAAAAATATAAAAAATTAAATATAAAAATAAAAAAAATAAAATAATTGCCTTCTATCAGGATTACAAAATTTATAATTTTCTTTCTAAATAAAATAATATAATTTTATGAAGTTCGAATTTTTTACAGTGTACTTTTTACTAGCTCCGCCGCCACTTTTTTATTTTTTGATTTCATAGTAGGTGTGGTCATGCTTCCATAAGAAGCTTGTGGCGATCCCTGCTCTAATGTGATCAAAATAATATAAAGCGCGATAAAATTCGAAGAGATTTTAGGCCGAGCTTTTCTTCTAATTTGCATTGTGCTCCTTTTCAATTTTTCCTATGAATTTGCGGGACCGACGAGGCCTACTTATTTTATGCCGACTCCGAACGGAATGTGCAAAGCAAATATATTTTCACCGAAAAGCTTTTCATGGGAGAAATTAGCTCAGAGTGCTTGCCAAATCACTACCGAGGGGTGACCCCGCTTAAAAAATCTTTTTTATAATTGAAATAATTTGTTGGCTGAGCACGCTCCCCCACCACGCAGCGACCACCCATATATCAGTCGTAATCAAATACTTATTTTAATAATAATACAAGAGCACGCAAAAATTTAACTTTTACGTGTTTTACATAAACTGCGTCAATTTTTAGAAATACAACTTTCATATGCTAAAGACCTTAACAAAGTTGTATTTTGATAATTTTTAAGTAGGTAGTTTTATAAGAAACAAAAAGGAGCCACCAGAAATAACACCAGCAAATTTTACAAAAAAAAAGATTCGTCTAAGTACACACGGAAGGTTTTAAGTTCGAAGCAAACTTCTGTAAGAACGAAAACGGCAACCATGGAAGATATGTCAGACGTACACTTAGTTTATAGATTGGACACTTCTCTGCTCTCTTAAATGGAGAAAAATAAGACAGCAATGTACCGGCCAGGGATGCCGAGGCCGATGCCGCAACCAATGATGATGGAATATATATCCCCCTACCAAATTATGATGAAGTCAGAAAAGCAATTAATAGATTAAAAACAAAAATGCCACGGGCACTGATGCATTGCCTGCGGAGCTTTCCAAATATGGAGGCGAGAGGTTGGCAAGATGCATACATCAACTTCAGCGAGTGCTGCATTCCTGACGATTATAATCTAAGCGTTATTTGCCCAGTCCACAAGAAAAAAATACTGCAAACTGCGCCAGCTATCGTGCATCTAGTATTCCGGCTAAGAAAGTATTTTTATCAGAACCTGACTATGGAAATGAAGCTCCGCTGGAAGGACTTGCTGGAAAACAATTTAAATTACCTTGATGTGACTAATTGGCACCAGTTAATGCAAAGAAAAACCGACTGATGCGAACTTTTGGACGGCCATAACCGTAAACATGGTTAAGCACCAACTAAGTAAGTAATTTTTATTTAACATTCAAAGTATAATCATTTACATAGCCATTGAAAAACGTGAACTGAGTTAAGAAGGGTTGTTCATTTTAAACATTGACCTCTTTAGCTATTGCCATGCAAATCCTTTTCCCCTCCTAACAATCGTATTCTTTTTTCTCTGGTTACAACATATTTGTCACCTCTTCGCTTATTAAGAGCACTTATCTATGGGGAGTGTTTTACTTAAACTACATGTTAGTATATTAGTGCTTGATTGTGCAACAGGTTCGGCTCATCCTCATACTTTAACCATTTTGGGTTCTTAAAATTGTTTAGCCATATTAATTTTACTCCTACAAGCGCTTTAGTAGTCAAATCATATTCTTATTAAGGCTAACATGATATACATATGAAATAAGAATCCTATATGAAGACCAACGCAAGCGAGGACGAAGATAAGTGCCGGACTTCAAAATAAGCCTTTAATTTAGCTTTTTTTTTGCTCCGAATATTTGCTGGGATTTCTATCACAAAAGTAAGTAAATTCAAATAAAATCAAGAACAGCTGATGATTCGCCAAACTATGTATGTGTATGCGCCCAAAACTTATCGAATCATTTTAACATATTTTTGTCATCAAAATAGTCAATTTATTACAAAATTTATTACCAAAGTTTCAAAATACTAGTTTACTACAACCCATTCCTCCTCATTTTCTCAAATTTGTTTCATTTGGCAACTCACGTAGTATTTGGGCAATGAACATTCATCGTTAACCCTGCATATAGCCTAAAGTTAAATACCCGCAAATAAATGTTCAATGTTGTTGAGTTACGGCCAAAGTGAATGGCAACCAATCGATCAACTCAACAAATAATCTTGTCCATATCTCTTTGTATGTATGTATATACACCTGCCATGCATAACAATTTATGTTGCATCAAGGATATGTGTAAATGTGTATGGATTTGTTGTTGTATTATCGTAATTTCTATAACGTACGCCTTGATGGTACATAAATATTCGCTTGTAAGCATTTTTGCGCTGCCAACTACACCTGTGGTTTTCTTATTAGCTAACGCGAAGTTGTACGGCATTTTATCAAAATATTCACTAGGGTGTAGGGGAGCAGGCAGGCGGATTTCAGCAAACTGTTGGATTTGGGATGTTGAGCGGAAATCACCCCCTACTCCTTTTCAAAAACTAAGTAAATTAACGGAAAAAAAACTACTAGGGGACATCTTCTGCAGTGCCGAAAGCCTTTTTATCTTTATATTAAGTCCCTTTCATGTTTGTCCCCTCATTTCCATACGAATTTTTTACCCACGGAAAAGTCTCTTTCGGTAACTTCCCGTAGAGCTAGAGACTTGACACTTAGAACATAGTTCAGATCTGGGAGACATTAAAATGCAAGTGAAAAAAAAATCCGCTAGGTGACGCACGGATCAAGACATATAGATTTTGTGATCGACTTTTAACTAACTTCTCGGTGATCCAGAGACTTGAGATTTAGCACATGGTTTGCGAGTCGACGGCACTACAATTCGTGGAAAACAAAACGCCGCCAGGTGGCAGACGAATCAACACAAACGAGAATCCCTGAAAATCCCTGAAAAAAAGCAGGGAATCGTGCAATCGATTTTTGAGTATCTTCGCGGTGAGCTGGAGATATGAAGCTTGAGCCGTAAGTCAGAACCCGGTGACAATGCAATGCTTTATCAAAGAAATTCCACTAGGTGGCGCACGGATCGAGATATTGGGAAAATTAATTTTAATTTGGGAATATGTCAATCCATTTTTAACTAACTTCCCGGTTACCTAGAGACTTGTAACTTACCACATAGTTCGAGACCCGGTGACAATATAACTTTCCAATGAGCTAGAGACTGGAAACTTGGGCCGTGGGTCAGAAACCGGTGACAATGCAACATTTGATCAAAAAAATCGCTGGGTGGCACGCGGATCGAGATACTAAGAAAATAAGTTTTAATTTCGGAATTTTTCAATCCATTTTTAGCTAAGTTCGCGGTTACCTAGAGACTTGAAACTTGGCACTTGGTTAGAGGCCTGGTGACAATACAACTTATAGAAAACAAAGTTCCGTTAGGTGGCTCGCTAGTCAAGATAACTGCAAATCCTTTAAAAAGGGGGGAATCTTGCGATCGATTTTCGAGTAACTTCCCGATGAGCTAGAGACATGAAACTTGGGCCGTAAGTCAGACCCCGGTGACAATGCAATATTTTATTAACAATATTCCGCTAGGTGGCGCATGGATCGAGATATTGAGAAAAATAATTTTAAATTGGGAATATTGAAATCAATTTTTAACTAACTTCCTGGATATCTAGAGACTTGAAACCTGAAATATAGTTTAAACCTCGGTGACAGTGCAATGTTTGATCAAAAAATTTGAGCCACGTAACGCAAAAGTCGAACTATTTAGAAGATTAGACCATACCTTCATGGCTAGCCTGCTGTGTGTTGCTGGCGTTGTAGAATTCCACTTCGTTGAAGGCCCAACTCAATACACGTACTTGCATACTTTTAGGCGTACCCGACTTTCACCACGATTCTTTTAGAATTTCAGGCGTATGCGAATTTCACCACGATTTACACCTGTGAAAATTAATTAGCTGGCAAACGAGGTGAAATTCTCTTGTTATGATGCGAGGTGGAATTCTGCTGTTTTCGCCAGTGTTGTCAGCGAAAATTGCACTAATTCTAATTAATCTTGCTATTTTGAACAAATAAATAATGATAAGAATTTTCACTTAGGAATTACTTAAATTACTAATTAAAGTTGCAATTGCCTTTTTGTAGGCAGTACTAAAAAATTGAAAATAAAAAGATGATACAAAATTTTAAGGACTACTTCTATATAAATGGACCAAAAAATAGAAGGTAATTTTTTCTTTAATACAGACATAGTCTTGTTGAATTTTGACTAAAAACTTTAACAATAGCTCTTGTAAAAGAATGTTGGGATCAAAAATTATAAAGGTAGAGCGCGTGTTTAAATTTTAAATAATTAACTAGTTAATCCCAAGTGTATGGTTTGCCACCTTTATAGTTTTAAATCCCAAAATTCTTTTACAAGAGCTATTGTTAAAGTTTTTTAGTCAAAATTCAAGAAGACTATGTCTGTATTAAAGGAAAAATTGCCTTCTATTTTTTGGTCCATTTATATAAAGATAGTCCTTAAAATTTTTTTATCATCTTTTTGTTAAGCATTTTTTTTTGTATCAATTGGCAAATGCAAAATTACTAAATGCAGTTTTTTGAACAAAAGTTTCTTTTATGGAGATTTAGAAGAATTTTGGTCGAAAAATATGCTGTTTTTTCGCAGGCTTGAAAATTATTATTATTTTTTTTTTGGTATGCGTAGGGGAACTTTTTTTCTGAGCCTAAATCCTATCGAAAAATCAATGGCGCGAAATCGATTAACTTTCGTCCATACAAAGCGACCCAACCCACTTCTTATTCCTACAAGAATGCGACCAGGAAGAAGATTTGTTGGCACTTAATTGTTAAGACGGTTTCGACCATTGCGTAGACGTTCCAAATTTTAAATGTTCGAAACAGACAAAGAAATCTAGAGAATAGCTGAGGATCTCGGCGTTATTTATTAGCCTTCTTTTTGGCGATTTGTGAAAGATCTTTTTGGAATGTTGTTTGATCCTTAAGGTATCCACGTAGAATCCGTTCGGAATAATCTTTCTCTGTTTTGAGATCTTTTCGGAATTATTTTGATATAAATCTGTAACGAATTCGGAACTTTTTTTGGAATTATTTCGGGACTGTTTTGTAACTGTTTTCATGTCCAACTTTGGGGACTTTTTCGGAACCGCGTGGCGAATATATTAAAACCTTTTCATGCTCTTTCAAAAAAGCTTCGACTTGTTATCGGTTTTAACCAACATGGTTGCGTTAAAGGTTTGCTATCTGCTTTTTACCTCCGAGTACTCAGTTTGGGTTGCTATCGATGGACTAACCAGGTGTTATCGATTTCATATTGAAATGGTATGTATTTTAGATATGGTCGAAAAAAAAATTGTAATAGCGTGATCGTATTTGCAATTATCAAAAAAGTTTAAATATATTTTTCGGTGCGCCTGTCAACATTAACTACACTTTAAGGAGCGGGCTTTTGAAATCTTTTTTTATTTCAACCCAGCTAAATGTGTTTTCTTTGGTTAAAAAACCCAAATAATGGTCGATCAGCCCGATATATCCCATTAATTCATGCGATATCATAAAAATATAATAAGACTTCGATAACAAATCAGTCAGAAAATCCTTAAAAAAATTATATTTTTATTCGATAGAAAATTTATATGATGATAAATCAACAACTCTTCTATACTTTGTCGATAACACACCGATAACAATCCATGAACATGTGGGTAACAAACCGCCCAAAAGAAAATAATAACACGTCCATAACGTCCATAACGCCCAATTTCGACTACAGTTTCGGTTTCCAGAGAGAGCCACATTTCAGACGAAGTTCGATATTCATGGCGCTCATTAATCAGGTTTCTTTTTATAATCAAGACACTTAGAACCAACCATACAATTATGACACTCCCGTCAATCTTATCAGCAATGATCTCTTTTAACATATATGAAACTACTTTAGCTTTTCACAAGCTAGCAAGAAGTTACAAAAATCATTTTAAAACAATATAGCGCTTATTTAAGACCCCAAAGTTAGCTATAAAATCACACCGAATATTACTGATTGTTTTCAAAAAACAATCTAAACGACCTTCAATCCTTTGAAGGTATTTTCCTTGCGAAAATAGGCAAATATCCGAAAAAAAACCACATACACATACATGATACAAACATATAAGCTAAATATGTAAATTATTTCCAAGCAATTTCCTCGCAGATTTCTCTCAAGTTTATAGAAGACACAGATTCACCCTTGACATAATCAAATTGACAAGAAATGCAAATTTTCAGTTGACATACATCGCAGACAAGGAGTTCAAGACACATCGAAATAGAAATGAACATAAGTTCCATCACATAGGTGTAGCAAGTGAAAAAAGAGTGAATCTGCATAATTCGATGTCGTGTACAAATTTGCAAAAATTGCAAAACATTTGCATCATCAATTATGCTTAATCGAATATTCCATGCATACATTTAGGCGCTTAAACTTGCCAAACTGATCTAAACCAAATGCTTACTTAGGCTAAGTGAAATTTGCATATATGTATCTGCGTGTAGGCATATACAAAGTAAAATTGAATAGAATTGTAAAGACTGCTTGTAAAATAGCAAAGAGCACAGACAGACAGGAGTGAGTCAATTGAAAGCCGCAAAAGTTCTTAAAAAAGTATTTATCCTAGCGATTGGAGTTCATATGTATATATCTAATCAAATATAAACGCAGATATGTATATACGCATATATAAAACTACAAATGAATGTATGTACTTCTTAGATATACATACATAGGAACCTGAGAACTCATCTAAAGCGGAAATATTCTTCGACAAACATCTGAGTAAACTGAAAGAAAATCGTTTAAAAATGCTTTCAGTAATCGCATGTGATATGAATTTCTCAAAGATTTCTTACATCCCCCTCACGTGTGTATGCACATATAAATTAGTAAGTAAATACATTTACATACATATATGTAGCGCATGGTTGAAATTTTCTCATTCATGATTTGCGTGTAACAAAAGCGTGCTTGAGTGCACAAAATATTTCGATTTAAATTCAACTAGAAAATTTGGAATTTCCTTCAATATCTGACAGCCGTTGTTTGCCTCTTCTTCTTGATCCTCTAAGATGTTTTCCTTTGTTCACCCTGCACGCTTACTTGCTTTTGATAAACGTTCATTACTGCATGTGTTTGAAGTATGTCATGCATGTGTGCGTAAAGGTATGTAAGAGCGTGTAAATGTAAGCGTGTGTTTGTAGTCGTATTCGCTTTTGCAAATTCATATGTGTTTGCAACTAATGAAATCAAAACTTATTGAAGCGTTGTAATATGTTTTGTAAAGCAAAAATTTGCATGAGTACTAATATAAGGCAAGTTTTCAAGCATATAAATAGTGGAGGATGTTAAATACTTCACGACAAGTACGAATTTTAAATATAACTTGGAAGCCAATTCCAGACCCATGGTACTTTGATGAATCGGTATCTAACTAGACATGTTCTTTCTTTTGTTGTTTAAACTGTAAAAATCATAGTTATAATTAAAATCCCGTTAACGGTCTAGAGGATTTTGGTATTTACATCAGAAGCCAAGCCAGCTTTTACTGTTTCGCGACAGCTGACGCCTAATAGAAACGCCAAATATATCATGTCTTCCTCCAATTGTCTCTCACAACTCAAGGAATGTCTCCGTCTCTGCTTCTAAATATGGGTGTTGATACTTGCTTCACTGCAGCGTTTTCTTTCATTCGTATAATGTGACCTAGTCAGCAAAGCTTTTGGGCGTTTACTTATTATACGATCTTTATGTCTGTGTAAATCTAATAGAACTCAGTAGAAAAATCTGAAGAAATGCAGGTGCAGTGGGAACCCATCTCTCCAGCACTTCACAACGCCGCAGAAGAAAAAAACTGGTTACCGACCACTACGGAAAATGACTGGTACAAACAGGAATACCGGGCTGCAATGATAAGATCAAACGCAACAAGAGTGTGTGGACTCTATGCGAAGTTAAAAGGGATATGAGACGCAGGAATTACAAAGAAAAGGCAGAAAGGCGTAAGTGCGAAGAGTTTAAGCCTGCCACTAAGAATAATGCCCTCAAATTTTGTCAAAAACTGGGCGACAGACGGATGGCTTTAATTCCAAAGCAAACTTCTGTAAGAACGAAAACTGCGACCAACTAACCAAACTCCAGAGAGTGCTTTAACTTTGGAAGAAACAATTTTTAGCCCTCTTTAATGGAGAACCGGAAATGAATGCTAGAAAAGAAAGTAGCAGAAGGGAAAGGAAAGGAATATGAATAGAAAATTTGAAACAAAAATCGAAGCCAAAGTGAAACCGGATGGCGTGTTATCAATAAGTTATCGAAGTTTTAACGATTTGTCATCAATCAGTTTTAGATTTGTACTCCATGTCTTATCGACGAGTAATCGGTTTTTAAACGGTTTTATTTAGCTTGAGTTGACAGGCCGGCCGTTGTGAACGAATCTTGTAATTGAAATTTAAGTAACTTCCCGATAAGCTACAAGCTTGAAACTTGGAATATAGTTCAGAACCCGATGACAATGCAATAATAAGAAAAAAATCGCCGCAAGAATCGAGATCGAGATATTCGCAAAATTCGCATTTGTGGTCCGATTTGGCTCATATTTGGAACACATAATACATGCAAGAATAGAAATCGAACTGTGAAAAAATCGCCGCTAGGTGGCGCATAGATCGAGATATTCGCAAAATTCGCAATTGTGGTCCGATTTGGCTCATATTTGGAACACATAATACATGCAAGAATAGAAATCGACCTGTGAAAAAAATCGCCGGTAGGTGGCGCATGGATCGAGATATTCACAAAAATCGTATTTGTGGTCCGATTTGGTCCATATTTGGAACACATAATACATACATGAATAGAAAGCGACCTATGATGCCCGATTTGGCTCATATTTGGAACAAATATTGCATACAGTCCAGTAGAAGTGACATCAAAATATTTTGGAGTTAGAGGAGGGACAAGCATACGTGGCGCAGAGTCGAGTAAAGTCTTTGGAAGGATTATGTATTGAGGACTTAGGTTGTAACAAAATGTCAGGAAAGAGTCCTTGTCTAAATGAACTAAATAGAATGAGAAATAACAAGCAATTAAATAAAGACTAAAAACTTGAAAATAAAATAATTAAAAAAAAATTTTTTAAGTTAAACGGTTTTATTGAAAACAATACTTACATGAAATAATAATAATACGAAGAGCTAGAAAATAATTAGGTAGGTCCTAGGTACTAGTCATCACACTCCTTATCAATCTAGGGCGTTGATCAGACAATTAAATAAAAGCGTTGGACGCGTCATATTTCTATTGATAGTCATAAGTAAAACCAACTGAACCTTAATCACGTTATGCTACGCCTCACATTTTTAGAAATTTCACGCGCCCAACGCTTTTATTTAATTGTCTGATCAACGTCCTAGATTGATAAGGAGTATGATGACTAGTACTTAGGACCTACCTAATTATTTTCTAGCTCTTCGTATTATTATTATTTCATGTAAGTATTGTTTTCAATAAAACCGTTTAACTTAAAAATTTTTTTTTAATTATTTTATTTATTGATTATTGTTAAATTGTCGGTTAAAACTCGAAAATTAATGATTATTTATCGAAAAGTTTTAGATGTTCTATTAAAATTTTTAAAACATGGTATCGATTTGCTGCCGAAAAGTTATCGTTTGTTAGCGAAAATTATTAACTATTTTTTATCGATTTATTACCGCAAGCTATCGATTTTTTATCGACTTATTATCAAACAAAATTGATTATTTATCGAAAAGTTATCGGTGTTTTTGTAAAAATCTTTAGATCTTGGGCATGATCCCCATCTTTTATCGAGAGAATAATGATTTGTTATCGAAACATTATCGATGTATTTACTACCCATAATAAATCGATAACTTGTGGAAAATGAACTACCAGTTTAAATTTTAATTACTTGTATAATAATTATTGATAGTTTTCAAGAGAATATTGTAGCGAATTTCAAAAATCCTTGACTACTATTAGCATTCGAGTAACTGAACTGTCGAATATATAAACTGAAATATTCGGTATATCAAAATGTTATTTATTTATAGCAGTACTATGATGGTAAAACTACACAATTGAAATTGCCCGCTTACTATACCTAAAACGTGTTTTATATCAACTAGTTGATCATTTCTTGGATTGCGCTGCTTATTTAGCAAAAAGCTGGTTTCGTCATTATTTTTCTCCTAGGTTTTCGACTTTTCGCGAACAGGCTTACCGAATACTGTTGCTTATTTACTTCTCATATCTGTATTTCATATTGGCTTTGGCTGTAAACATGTGTTTCTGTAGCTTTTGTAATGTCTTATGTGCTTTTCGTTAATGTGTTCATGTGAATTTAGTATCGCATGCGATCTTTGTCACTGTGTGCATGTGTGCGTATTGTCATCTGCCCTCTTCGTTACTGGGTGTGCGTAGCTATTTGCTGTCTCATCTTCTTACATTGCATTTGTTGTGCAGTATTTATGTAATAGCAGCATAGCGATGTGTTGCACAATATATTTATTTGAGCTATCACTATTATATAATTTCACTACTCAGTAAATAAATAAGACCATTTGTCGCATTAGATTTTGTGTTTTAGTTATTGCCAACTAATTCTCAATTCAAACGTTAATATGAAACAATAAATTTTCCATTAGCCCATGAAACCAAATTAGTAATGCATTATTTCTTATGTGTAAAGGTGTACTTAAACAGCGCTATTAATTTTGTTTGCAAGGAAATGCCCAATAGTAGCAAAATTTTTTAACGCCAATGTGCAATTAATAAATGATACATTATATCCGATGTGTGAGTATATGAATGAACATACATATATGCTACAAATAATAACATAACTCAACGTTCATCCTTAAGTATTAACTATAAATTATGACTAATAAATTACAAATTTCAACGTTTGTTAAAGGTATCAAATATAATATGTTGCTTATGTGGGTTTAGAAGCACAAGACATTAATAAAACAGTAAAACAAATTTACTTTTGTAATTATGTATATTCGATATTGTATGTAATTGTAATGAGTTAAGACAAATTGTCTACGAAAATTTATTTATTTGCTTTACTTAAGTCTAACCAAATAGAATTATGCATATATACAAAATTAACAGAAATAAATCAAATTATATTTAAGCACTTGTTAATACCAGCACTAACATATCGACTATGGTATTATACACATATGGCATATTTTATTTAAAATAAATATTAATGTTATATACGAGTATAAATATGTATGTACATCTGCATGTATCTGCATATGCATAGGGAATGCAGTTGATTAATTTGAGTTGAATAGCTTTTTATGCTTACTTAAGCAGAAAGTTTTGTTTTTAAATTCAAACACATATGTAGTCACAATTACGCTGTAGATATGTAAAGATTTGCTATATATAGCACATGTGTATGTGTACAAAAATATCAATAATTACCGTGATATATCTATGTGGTTGATACACATAAGTAAACCTCAATCAGCTTACAAATTTCTTTGAAAGAGTTATTAATTATATTTTGTGGTAGAACTCCAATTCAATTTTAAATCTATTGCCTTGAAGAACTACTTCAGGTATGTATGTATATTAGATTGGGTCGATTTACTAATGGATATCGCGCCATCGATTTTTCGATAGGATTTAGGCTCAGAAAATAAAGTTCAACTACGCATACCCAAAAAAATAATTTTCGAGACTGCGAAATTTTTTTTTTTTTTTTTTTTTTTTTTTTTTTGATTTTTAAGGGTTTTTTCATGACCTACTAAACAAATTTTCATATGTATACCCTGTCCGACCCAAAAACGTCCGCTAAAAACATTGTCGATTTTTGGGTCGGACAGGGTATACATATGAAAATTTTTTTATTAGGTCATGAAAAAAACCTTAAAAATCAAAAAAAAAAAAAACATTTCGCAGGCTCGAAAATTAGTTTTTTGGGTATGCGTAATGGAACTTTTTTTCCTGAGCCCAAATCCTATCGAAAAATCGATGGCGCGATATCGGTAAACTTTCGTCCATAGACGTGGTAAATATGAATACGTAGTAAAAAAGAGTCTTCGCATTTCAAGTTTTTGAAATATTTGAACTAAAAAGTGCAAAAAACACATATTTTAGGCACATTTAAGGTCAGGTCACTTCAAGATTTTTTTTTTTTTTTTGAAATTACAATTATTCCAGGCGCATTATGAAAAAAAAAAATAATGAGAGTGCAATTTTAAGATGTGACGCAAAATTAAAAAGTTGAAAATTCAGTTCGTTTGATTTTTGGTACGGCCAAACTATACTCTTTCACCACATCACATTTTGCATTACATATATGTATATGTACATGCTGAATTATTTTATTATTTATATTTTTGTATGCACAATAGGTCTGCTTCCAGGCCTAATAACAACATGCTGAATTAGATCGAATGGTGAAAAAACCAGCATTCGCTATTGTTATTCAAATTCAGAAAGGCATTCATATGTATGTTTGGATGTATGTACATATGTATGTTTTTTAATTTCATATCATCTTGAAATATGTACGTACATTGTATGCACGTTAATGCTGTTAGTAGTTAAGAATACATACATACATCTCTATAAAAAACATTTTTTTGCTAAAATTTTTAAACGTTTCATTAAAATTCTTAAACAAAAGTTCTATTTTTTGGTTGTGTTTGTATGTGTGTATGTACATGTATGCTAATGTTTGTGCACTCAAGAAATTCAGTCTATCTAAATACATAAAATAGGATGTACGTAGGACATGTAGCTTATGGACTCCGGAACTACTTTGCCGCTTTATTTAAATTTGCTGGATAGCTTAACAGCAACCCGGAGTGTTTTTCTGTGAAGTTTCTTTTCGAGAAGTGGACCAAGGACCGATCTATTCATACAGACGCTATTTACGGTTCAATTTTCCTTAATTTTGGTACATATATAGGTAGCTTTACCAAAATTAGTACTTACGATAATTTTTTCCCGGAAAGTGGGCCAAGGGCCGATCTTTACGAACAAATTCTAGTCAAGGTTCGATTTTTCTGAGCATTAGCATACATATAGAATGTCCTTTTTATCATAATTAATTATTTGCATGCAATTAAAAACCTTTTTTTTAATGATAGCAAAGAAGTATAACTTCTCACGCGTACAAATGTAAGTACACTCACCCATTTTTTATGGTTTTTTTTTTTTTCAAACAAAAAGGACCACTATGACTCTTTTATTTTATTGTTTTGTCTTTGTCATATCTGCGCAAAACCCAGTTAACTCAGAAGCAAAAAAAATTCTAAAATTTTAAGATAAGGTTAAACAGTAGCAGTGCTACTTTAAGGCACGATAACGGTCATAAAAAAAAAAAACAATCTAGATGTGACTTGAACTCAAATATACCTGAGAAACGTTTTTATTGCATTTTGGGTTTCAATATCTCAAAAAGCAAGAACCAATTTGACAAAACTGGTAATGTTTTCCAATTCGGCATACTCATTCATTGAAAATTGATTTTGACCAAACTTGCGACAAATACAAATTTTGTGGAAAACTATAAAGATAATGAACTTTTAGAATGCAAAAAATATAGAAAGTTGTCATACTTAGTACACACATATCAATTAAATTTAGTTAGTTAACTATTATATCGTCGTTCCCAAGAAAGCTTAACTGTTTTTGTGCTCCACGTAAAAGACTAACAAATTTAATTGAAGGCATCTTTTTTTTTGCTCATGTTATTGTGCTAAAGAAGAGACGTTAGTACACTGGGCAGTTGAGTGTAAAAAGTGGGCGTTGCTTCTCACTAATTTTGCCCATTTTCACAGCGAACAGTAATTCCCATAAAGAAATGGTCTCACAAAATTTCATAATTCTTTTTTTATCTTTCTTCATTCTGTATATGATTTTCAATAATTTAGCAGACTAGATTAAACAAAAGGTAATAAACATACATATATGGAAAGCCTTAAACAGAAGTAAACTTAAAGCAGGTTATGTTATGTTAAACTGGTCAGCCCATGAGGACCTCACATAGAGTGAAAGAGTCCATAGTGTTACCAGAAGTTTGCTCAACTGAAAAGGTATATCAAAAACCAAGACCTATGTTATAAAACAACTCCGTCCTCTCGAAAAATACTAGAAGCTTCGTGGGACCAATGCCACTTTTGCTTCTAGATCTGACAGCATTATCACTCCTAATAGCTGGAGTCTTAGCTTGGCAAGCTCAGGGCACGAGCACAAATCGATCGTTTCCTCCTGAAACCTGCACTTCCTACATCTGGTATCACTGGCCAAGCCTAATTTAAAAGCATGTAAAGCCAAAAGGCAGTGTACAGTCAGAACACCCGTCGAAACTTTGCAGCCCCGCGCTTTGGTCCACGCCTGTCATGCTCAGGCAATCATGTGCACTTTTCGACTTCTCTTAACTTCGTCCAATCTAATTAGGATGTATATGAAGCAAGCTTGGAGGGATACGCCCTTTTAAGCTAGTTCATCCGCTTTTTCATTCTCATCTATTCCCATATGCCCTGGGGCTCAGCATAGATGTATTATTATTCTACATATCCCGATACTCCGCAGAGATTGTTTATACTCTACAACACTTTTAAATGCTGTGCTATACGAGATTATTTCCTTAATTGCTGCTTGGCTGTTAGTATTAAAGTTGACGCCGCTGCACTTTAAGCTATGTTGTTCCAGTGTTTCCACTGCGTTGGCTCCGGCTACTACTTCCGCCAGAAAAGCTTATAGAATATAACTTAAAGCAGAAAACAAACAATTTTTAAACCAGAGATGAGATAGCGAAAAATCAAAACAATGAATATTGTTCATTGAGTCCATAGCAAATCTCCAGTAATAAATAAAATGTGGGTATCTGGGCAAACGAACTGATTGGCAGAAGCTTACTTAAAGTCCTTTTATCTCCAACTACCACATAGCTATCACATTTAGAGACGTAGTGGTTCTAACTTTATTCGCGCACAGTGCCCTCAATTAACTCTTTCAACATTGTCTTGCTCTACGAAATAGCAAAGGCAGGCAGTACTTGCGTACTTTCTAAGATAGTCACTGCCTTCGATCTGCTAATATATATGCATGTAGTTCATATCCAAGCGCAGTTTGTACACGCATAGCAGCCAACTTTCCCGCTGTGCGTCCCATGAGCACCAGTTCAGAAGTAGTCATCAAACCTATAGTATGAAACTTTCGTTTAACTGTCTTTCATTTTTCCACGTATTGATTCTGTATTTTCACAACTAAATAAAAATATCATTTCAATTTTATCGTTTTTTACGTTCAGGTAATATATTCTTCTTTTAAATAGCCACTGAACTTTTAATTTTTCTTCAAGTTATAACCATAAATTACCTGCAAATTTATATTACTCACATCATCATCACCACCATTGGGTTGGGTCGATTTGTATGGACGAAAATTAACCGATATCGCGCCATCGATTTTTCGATAGGATTTGGGCTCAGGAAAAAAGTTCCACTACGCATACCCAAAAAAATAATTTTCGAGCCTGCGAAAAAAACTCGATTTTTCGACCAACATTCTTCTAAATCTCCATAAAAGAAATATTTTTTCAAAAAACTGCATTTACCAATTTTGCATTTGCCAATTGATACGAAAAAAAAAATACATAAAAAATGATTTTGAGCCTTGAAAATTAAAAAAATTCGAAGAAATCAATGAAATTTCGCAGGCTCGAAAATTATTTTTTTGGGTAAGCGTAGTGGAACCTTTTTCCTGAGCCCAAATCCTATCGAAAAATTAATGGCGCGATATCGGTTAATAAATCGACCCAGTCTAACCACTATCCTGAATACAAAATACTAAATCTTCACATAAATTACTTGTTAAGTTCTTTATGCTTCCAACAATTTCTTTAATTTATTTCCTGCATATTCAACAAATAAAAATGACTTTTTTATATTCATTCAAAAGGGCAGAATGGACGAGGTTAAATTGCTTAGGCTGTGAATAAAATAAGCACGGTTATGCCATTGTAAACCTAAACTGAATCGACATACTAAAGCTTTATTCACTGCCTGTTTAACTTGCTTACGCAATGAAGGAAATGCTTTAAAATTGATTTGAAAAAGGGCGGTTTGTAACAATTTTACTTGACTGTGCGTACAAGAAATGTTAGAGTGTGTTGGTGGAGGGCCTTTCATTTGAATGATTTGGCCAATTTAGGCTGGTCGTTAAACAGTTGTGAATATCTAAGGAAGTTGATTATTTACACAGCATGAAGTTATGTAAATTTATGAATATTTACATAAGCAAGACAGGAAAATAAAAAGAGGATAAAATAGACAAGGAAATATGTGTATGAAGGTAAATGCGTAAAGAAGTAAGGGAGCTGCAATACAAAATAAAAATTCATTGTATTGATATGGGGGTTTCTCACAGCTTTTGAGATAAAATAACCTCATGCTTCCTTTGGCTTTTCTGACCTTATGCTTTGGACATGTTTTTTTTCTGTGTTATAAAGAAGCCAGCGTACGCAAGTGCCCTCTTTTTAGAGATAGTCATTCATCCGCCTTCCACCCTTATTTATATGGCGTGCTATTGTTTTCTATGTACGTTTGATTTTAAAATATGCAAAATAACTGTGTAAGCATGTAGAATGTAAGTCAATATAATTATTTGCGAATACATACAAATACTCAATTGTTTATGAGCAACCATGCCTTATATAAGCGAACATCTAAAATTTTATATATAAATTCAATGAAAAAATCATAATGCACAAGGAAAGATTGCATTAAAGAGGAGAAAGAAAAGAAGAAAAAAAAAGTAAAGAAAAAATAGAAAATGGAAAAAAGTTTAAAATAAAAAGTAAAATTTAGTAAGTTAAAAAGTTATTGCAAAATAATTTCTTTTATTAACCTATTGTACTTGCGACTATATTTGGTCCTGAAATTTCAAAAAAAATTTTTTATTTTAAATGGACTTATTTTTTTTTTTTTTTTAATAATAATATATGTATAATGGTAAGGATAACCTCACTGCCAAATTTCATCATGATATTTTCAACGGATTAGGATTTATGGTCTGACGGCTTTACCATTTTTTTCTTTGAAATTTTTACAATTTTTGAAAATTTCTATTTCTTATCATGATCCAGATTTAAAGTTTTGGTAAAGATATAACGCATTTTTTTATTTTTAAAAATTTACGTTATCGAAAAAGTAGGCGTGGTTATCATGCAATTTCGCCAATTTCAATTGGGATCTATTCTGTCTGTATATTTTTATCTAGAATGCATTTGTTATATATATAATTTAAGTCATGACAAAAGTCCATATCTTCACTTAATTGGCATAGCTGCGCGAAGCTTTTCCACATAATTTGAATCCTCCCAGATCCGAAAACCCTTAGTTGCATAGTTCATACCAACAAGCAGAACAGAGATATTACAAAACAAGATATGTAAAGTCTTTGAAGAATATCATTATATAATTTAAGTATTATGTTCGCAATGTTCTCATTTGGGAAACAATTTCTCAGATGCAAAAAAAATTACCATTCATTAAAAACATTACCTTCGCATTTTTCTTGAGCCTTGAAAACAACCCTGACGGCTGCACTGTACACTTGATGGCAAAAAACATGATCAGTGCCTCGGTGCAGGTTGAGCGCGGACAACACGGACATAGTAGTATAGCGTCATCAACAGCATGGCGAAGAGATTATCTGATTTCGCATCTGCGCTTCGAAGGGGCTCTAAAAACCACATTATAGGTTGGTTGTTTGACGCAAGTGTGCCCAAATGATGGACGAAGCGATGCACGTGTACACCGATCGTTCCAAAGTAGAAAAAGGAGTAGGGTCTGTGGTGTACTCTGCCGAACCGAAAATAAACAGATCTTCCATGCTGTCTGATTACTATGGGGATTTTTAGGCGAAATTATTAGCCGTAAACAAATCAGTAGAAACACTGGAAGAAAAAACTGCAGCTGCGTCAATTTTTATATGTACAGCCAAGCGGACATTAAGGCAATAATCTCGCCAAAACACAGGATCTGAAAGTTTGTTAGAGTGTAAGCTATCCCTGGAAATAATTGGGTGAAGGAGAAGCATATACCTCTACTGGATCCCAGGGCATAAAGGAATAGATGGATCCGGAAACGTCCCAATTAGATTAGGCGAGATTAAGAGAGGGCAAGATGTGCACATGATTGACCGAGCAGGAAAGGCGTAGCCCGAGCGCAGGGCTGCAAAGTGTCAAAAGTAATGTTTAGGTCTTACAACCGTATACTAAAAAAGTTACTTCATTCATTGAAAAGAGGGAATTTTAGATTTATGATGTGTACTCTGAGTGGACACTGTCTTCTGGCTTGCCTTTAAATAAGGCTTGGTCAATGATAGCAGATGTAGGAAGGGCGGGTTGGAAGACTTCGCTTGCCAAGCTAAGAATACAGCTACAAGGAGTGATATGGCTATCAGATCTAGAGGCAGCAAATGGCATAGGTGCCACAAAGCTTCTAGCATTTTCTAAGATAACGGAGGTATTATATAACACAGCTCTTGGTTTTTGATCGAGCTTTTCAGTTTGGTCGCTAAACATACATACTTCTGATATGTCGAGGGACTCATTCAGTCTATGTGAGATCCTCATGGACCGGCTAGTTTAACCGAAGCTAACCTGTGCCACTATCTCTATATTCCGGTCCATACTAAGGGGATAAAAGTTCACTAATGGGTTAAAGTATCACTTTAAATCATATTACAATTTCAAGTAAATTTTTTATTCATAAGAAAAAGCAATTTGGAATATTAAAATATTTCCCTAAACAAAAAAAATAACAAAAAGAGAGAGCTATACCAAAAAAGCTTACATATTAAATGCTTTCTAAATGTACAAATATTTAAGTTAATGTGTATATATTTTTCGAGAGAAAAAAAATACCTATAAAAACTCTTATTAAATAGACCCAAATAAATTTTCAAAAGAAAAATTACTAAAATTAAAAAATATATGTTAAATCACTCAAGTCACCTACCAATGGCTAGACGAGCAGACATTGAAATAAAATTTAACAGACCGCAGCAAACCAGGCAAATTTCAACAAAAACGGAAAAGCAACAAAAACATTCAACGACACCCCGCACTGCACCAACGAGCTACATATTCAACAAGCCATTCCAAATAAATCAACAATTGTCTGTAGCAACAACAATTACAACAAATCAATATAGAGCTCTTAAGCTAGTATGTCAATAACTAGTGGCAACATGAGCAGAAAAAAGGGAAGAACTTTATAAATCCGGATAGCAGCAATAATTTCCAATATTATAGTCACTGTACATAAATCCCACTTTTACCTTTTTAATGTAGATGCTTTAGTGGACATGGATGCTGATGATGGTGCCCAACGAATGATGAATGAATAAATATGAAAAGTACGTGGGACGGTCAGTAATATCAAAAAAGCTGAAGTAAAGTGAAGTGCGATATCTACTCAAATACCGAGTGTCTCGATTTCAAATAAAAGTATTGTCTGCATTCAAGCATATGTTAATATGACCGAACTTATGTATATATATATTTTTTATTGTTTTATTCACATATATGAAGTTCAGGTTGCTTTTGTCTGCATATAAAGGTGCGCTTTGCTTTCAGTTCGTAAAATAAGAAGCAATCTACATTTCGAAAATTTCTGGAGCTCTCAGTAAAATATGGTTTGCTATGTCCTTTCGTAGAACCATTTACTTTTTTGAAATGACTTCAATTTTTTTTTTTAAATCTCTTACCTTTTGAAATGGGTTACTGTTTTAAAAGTGGTAATATTTTTTAAAAGACTTTCTTTTTGGACCAAGTGCCTTTTTCATCAGTTTATTGAAACTGGTTACTTTTTAGAACAGTGTGCAGAATCACGAAGAAATCGCAACTATTTCAAAATATTAAAACTTTTATTTTTGGTTGGTCGTTCACTAAACAAGGACTCCATAGTATAGGATAGGCTTTACAATCGCTTTGTTAATACCTAGCGCATATTTTTCTGAGTAGACATGTTTTCTTGATAACTTCTAAATATTCTTCATGTAAACATGACCCACCTTAATGTTCGCTGCTATGTAAGATATCTGAATTTTGGCTATAAGCTTGTTCTTAGTACTCAGCGCCAAATTGCCACACTTGGCTTGGTTGCTCAAAAGTTTGGAAATAAAATTTCCAACTCGACCGTACGAAAATCAAGAAAATATAAAAAATTCAAATAAATTTGTTTGTACGTAAAGGGTGGTTCATGTGATGTTTTATTCTTGAAAGGTTTTTGTAAGTTTCATCATATAAGGGTAGCATGATAGACTTATTCGCTACCTCGTTGATGACCAGTAATCATAAAGTAGCATTAATGTCCTGACTAAACTACTCCTGCATGAAAGTCAGTAACAAGTGATACAAATACCAAATAAGTACTTGTCCGATGGTAACTAGATTTTCTCTGATTCAAAAATAGTGTGAGCTTTTATATTTCATATTAAGCATATATTTATTGGCTTCTGGCTTTAGGGAGCTTCAACTATGAGTATATCGTCTTTCCCTAGATTTTAAAGTCTTCAAAATAAATCTATAGCATACGGGTAAGAAAATTGCAGGAACGGGATTACTTCAAATAAATATTTAAGCCATAGATTCAACAGAGTACATCAAAACAATGACATGTAACTTATGTTTGAGTTAGTTCGTACAAAACATGTAAAACTCCTTGATAGGGCAGTTTTGGAGAATCTGAAATTTCCTACACACACACACTCATAAAATAATTATAAGTGGAAATACTTCGTACCGCGTAGTCGGTGTTGACCGACCCACAGATATTATTTTATAGAATAGCCGTAGGGCTGCAATGCAGAGAGGTACCAGCTAAAATAATTTGAACTCGCGCGGATAAGAAGAATCTTAAAAAGAAGTTGAATCTTTGAATGCATATATTTAGTGAGTGATCCGGAACTATCGAAAAAGGGAATAAAATAGTATTATAAGCAACATATAGGATCTGAGTCTTGTTCCAGAGCAACGAAATAGTACCAACATAAGAAAAAGTACAGAAATGTCACCAATAAACTAATGAGTTCTAAAGGAAATTTTTATTTGGTTCGCTACTAAAGAAAACGGGAGCAATTTGCATGGCCTAGGACATCGCCATATTAAATTATCCAGTTAGAAGTATGTAAAATAGGCAAAAGGCTTTGCAGAAAGAGTTCCGAATGCTCTAGAACAGTGGCACACATCGAGTGCAGAGCTCCAAATAAGAATGCAACTTTATTCAGGAGATGTTGACTGCCTGAAGTACATACTAAAACTGATTGACTGCCTGCTTTACTGAGTCTCTGTCACTCAACATGCAGGTGAATGCCGAATAGCTTTCCAAAGCTCTACAAAGCTCTCGGGTGCACCGCTGCTCTAGAAATGCAGCTGTTGTGACTAGAGATTTTCTCTACTGGGATTAAAGTACACATTATTAAAATTTTGTGTTTGATAACTCTTTTTAGCTCCAAAAATGCGTCTGCGTTGACCACCCTGTAGCTGTCTTAAATCTATGAAAGCAGTTATGTTGAAAGGAAAAAATATATAAAAACAAGTAAGGAAGGCTAAGTTCGGGTGTAACCGAACATTACATACTCAGTTGAGAGCTATGGAGACAAAATAAGGAAAATCACCATGTAGGAAAATGAACCTAGGGTAACCCTGGAATGTGGTTGTATGACATGTGTATCAATTGGAAGGTATTAAAGAGTATTTTAAGAGAGAGTAGGCCATAGTTCTATGGATGGAAGCCATTTAGGGATATCGCCATAAAGGTGGACCAGGGTTGACTCTAGAATTTGTTTGTACGATATGGGTATCAAATGAAAGGTGTTACTGAGCATTTTAAGAGGGAGTGGGCCCTAGGTCTATCGGTGGACGCCTTTTCGAGATATCGCCATTGAGGTGGACCAGGGATGACTCAAGAATGTGTTTGTACGATATGGGTATCAAATGAAAGGTGGTAATGAGTATTTTAAAAGGGAATGGGCTTTAGTTCTATAGGTGAACGCCTTTTCGACAAATCGCCATAAAGGTGGACCAGGGGTGACTCTAGAATATGTTTGTACGATATGGGTATCAAATGAAAGCTGTTAATGAGTATTTTGAAAAGGAGTGATCCTTAGTTCCATAAGTGGACGCCGTTTCGAGATATCGCCATAAAGGTGGACCAGGGGTGTCTCTAAGATGTGTTTGTAGGATATGGGAATCAAATAAAAGGTGTTACTGAGCATTTTAAGAGGGAGTGGGCATTAGGTCTATAGGTGGACGCCTTTTCGAGATATCGCCATTAGGGTGGGCCAGGGGTGACTCTAGAATGTTTGTACGATATGGGTATCAAACGAAAGGTTTTACTGAGCATTTTAAGAGGGAGTGGGCATGAGGTCTATAGGTGGACGCCTTTTCGAGATATTGTCATTAGGGCGGGCCAGGTGTGACTCTAGAATGTGTTTGTACGATATGGGTATCAAACGAAAGGTGTTACTGAGCATTTTAAAGGGAGTGGACATTAGGTCTATAGGTGGACGCCTTTTCGAGATATCGCCATTAGGGTGGGCCAGGGGTGACTCTAGAATGTTTGTACGATATGGGTATAAAACGAAAGGTGTTACTGAGCATTTTAAGAGGGAGTGGGCATTAGGTCTATAGGTGGACGCCTTTTCGAGATATCGCCATTAGGGTGGGCCAGGGGTGACTCTAGAATGTGTTTGTATGATATGGGTATCAAATGAAAGGTGGCAATGAGTATTTTAATAGGGAGTAATCCTTAGTTCTATAGGTGGACGCCTTTTCGAGATATCGCCATAAAGGTGGACCAAGGGTGACTCTAGAATGTTTGTACGATATGGGTATCAAACGAAAGGTGTTACTAAGCATTTTAAGAGGGAGTGGGCATTAGGTCTATAGGTGGACGCCTTTTCGAGATATCGCCATTAGGGTGGGCCATGGTGACTCTAGAATGTGTTTGTACGATATGGGTATCAAATGAAAGGTGGTAATGAGTATTTTAAAAGGGAGTAATCCTTAGTTCTATAGGTGGACGCCTTTTAGAGATATCGCCATAAAGGTAGACCAAGGGTGACTCTAGAATGTTTGTGCGATATGGGTATCAAACGAAAGGTGTTACTGAGCATTTTAAGAGGGAGTGGGCATTAGGTCTATAGGTGGACGCCTTTTCGAGATATCGCCATTAGGGTGGGCCAGGGGTGACTCTAGAATGTTTGTACGATATGGGTATCAAACGAAAGGTGTTACTGAGCATTTTAAGAGGGAGTAGGCATTAGGTCTATAGGTGGACGCCTTTTCGAGATATCGCCATTAGGGTGGGCCAGGGGTGACTCTAGAATGTTTGTACGATATGGGTATCAAACGAAAGTTGTTACTGAGCATTTTAAGAGGGAGTCGACATTAGGTCTATAGGTGGACGCCTTTTCGAGATATCGCCATTAGGGTGGGCCAGGGATGACTCTAGAATGTTTGTACGATATGGGTATCAAACGAAAGGTGTTACTGGGTATTTTAAGAGGGAGTGGGCATTAGGTCTATAGGTGGACGCCTTTTCGAGATATCGCCATTAGGGTGGGCCAGGGGTGACATTAGAATGTGTTTGTACGATATGGATATCAAATTAAAGGTATTAATAAGGGTTTTAAAAGCGAGTGGCCCTTAGATGTATATGTGAGGGCGTTCTCGCGATATCGTCCAAAATGTGGACAAGGTGATCCAGAAAATCATCAGTCGGGTCCTGCTAATTTATTTATATATGCAATACCACTAACAGTATTCCTGCCAAGATTCCAAGGGCTGTTGATTTCGCCTTGTAGAACTTTTTCATTTTCTTCTACTTAATATGGTAGGTGTCACACCCATTTTACAAAGTTTTTTCCAAAGTTATATTTTGTGTCAATAAACCAATCCAGTTGCCATGTTTCATCCCTTTTTTCGTATTTGGTATAGAATTATGGCATTTTTTCATTTTTCGTAATTTTCGATATCGATAAAGTGGGCGTGGTTATGGTCGGATTTCGGCCATTTTTTATACCAAGATAAAGTGAGTTCAGATAAGTACGTGGGCTAAGTTTAGTAAAGATATATGGGCTTTGCTCAAATTATTGTGTTACCGGCCGAGCGGAAGGACAGACGGTGGACTGTGTATAAAAACTGGGCGTGGCTTCCACCGATTTCGCCCATTTTCACAGAGAACAGTTACCGTCATAGGATCTATGCCCCTACCAAATTTGAGAAGGATTGGTGAATTTTTGTTCGACTTATGGCATTAAAAGTATTCTAAGTAAATGGGCGGAGCCACGCCCATTTTGAAATTTTCTTTTATTTTTGTATTTTGTTGCATCATGTCATTACTGGAGTTGAATTTTGACTTAATTTACTTATATACAGTAAAGATATTAAATTTTTTGTTAAAATTTGAATTTAAAAAAAAAAATTTTTTAAAAAGTGGGCGTTTTCTTCATCCAATTTTGCTAATTTTTATTTAGCACATATATAGTAACAGTGGTAACGTTCCTGCCTAATTTCATCATGATATCTTTAACGACGGTCAAATTACAGCTTGCAAAACTTTTAAATTACCTTCTTGTAAAAGTGGGCGGTGCCACGCCCATTGTCCAAAATCTTACTAATTTTCTATTCTGCGTCATAACGCCAACCCATCTACCAAGTTTCATCGCTTTAACCGACTTTGGCAATGAATTATCGCATTTTTTCGGTTTTTCGAAATTTTCGATATCGAAAAAGTGGGCGTGGTTATAGTCCGATATCGTTTATTTTAAATAGCGATCTGAGATGAGTGCCCTGGAATCAACTTACCAAATTTCATCAAGATACCTCAAAATTTACTCTAGTTATCGTGTTAACGGACAGACGGACGGACGGACGGACGGACATGGCTCAATCAAATTTTTTTTCGATACTGGTGATTTTGATATATGGAAGTCTATATCTATCTCGATTCCTTTATACCTGTACAACCAACCGTTATCCAATCAAAGTTAATATACTCTGTGAGCTCTGCTCAACTGAGTATAAACACAAATTGCTTCCCCCGCACAAATAGTAAAATATAATAATACTCATGTCGGATATGAATATAACGAAGCTCTGTGAAAATTTATTGAAAAGAAATGATGAGATGAAATGTTTCCCAAAGGAGCGCTTAAAATGAATTTTTCAGCGATTTGCATATTGCGGCTGTTTTCAATTTTTTTCTAAATTGTTTTTATTATTTTCTGCTGTATTTTATTTTTTTTAGCCACTTTCTGTCTGCAGATTTTATCCTTTATTTATTACAATTTTTTTCTTGGTACAATTTTTTGCCTTTTAAGCATATAAGCTTTCAAAGTCCACTTGCTACATTTTACATTTCAAATATTTAGCAATAAAATAGTACGGAAATAAAAATTTTCAAAAATGCATAGCGAAGCTTCAGGATGTGAGTTAGTGTATGTAAGTATGTATATATGTATAATCTTTGTACAGGTAGTTGTGTATTCAAATGCTATTTTGATTACGACGACTTCAATATATTTTTTACTTCTATTTGATTTTTTTTTTTTTTTTTTTTTTGTGTTGTTGTTAGCAATGTCGCATGTCGCAAATTTTTTGACTTCTCACACAAGACACAAGCACACATAAAACTTTACTTCGATTGAATGCGTGCAATTGGAAACCAGAGTGGAAAGCACTTTTCTATTTGCGCTTGACACAATAGTAATGAAGGACTTAAAATCGATTTACTCAGTGGTCATAATAGAAAACGCATACACACACACACATATGGGCGTATCCATTTTGGGGAAAATTTATCGTAAAAAAAATCCGATTTTTACGGTAGCCACTTTCAAATTAATAATCGTTTGTAGCGCCTAGCGGTTTATTTTATATCCTACTAAAAAAACTGTAAAAAATAAATATAATTTCAAAATAACTATAATTTCAAAATGAAATATAATTCTGTGATAACTCAATACTTTACGACATACTTCCGTCATTGATAAGTCTACGCTGATAAAATTTTATATGACTAACTTCGTAAGGTTGTCTTAAAAACTGGGCCCGTATCGCAAAATACGATCCGTAATCGAAATAGATTTCTCAAATCATAATAGCTCTGAAATGGAGAGTCAGATGAATGGCATTTGTCTCCTGGTGATCATATGGACTCATTAGATCCATGTTTTATTACAATTTTTATAAAGAGTTTCACAGATTCGTATATATCATTAGATAGAAATTGATATTTCATCCTTGATCGTATAACACGATACGGGCTCTGTATTTGACTATCTTAAAAAAAGCGCGTGGCGACGGCTACTAAGGCCGCTCGAATTTTTGAAAATGTTTGCATCGACTTCAAAAATTATTGAATATGTTTCGATATTATTTATAATCATCTTCTCCTTTCAAAATAGAATTGCGCTAGACAAGGATCACAAAAACAGTTGATTACCACTTTCTATTTAAAATGAAAAATACACATACAGAACACACATAGAAATTCGAGATATGTAATCTCTGCAACATCTTTTCATGTATTTGGCGATGAAAAAATGTATATTGTTCATAAAAATACATTAACACAACAATTCCAGATAATAATAAATGTAGTGAGGATGATCGACTTCACTATTCCCCGGAATATTTTCATATGCTGCTCAAAGTTTAAACATTTAAAGATCCATAAAGCTACATTGCTGTTACCTGATTGAAAAAGACGGTACAGATATAGGACAAAATAAAAATATTACCGATAATTTGGCGAAAGACGGAGGGTATCAAACCCGGGTCAAATTTCTGCCAGAATGGATAGGGTGATCTGGTAATTACTGTGCAGTGAGTGCTCAGATTCTAGACGGAAGTCGTCTACATCTTCGTTAAAGGAGGCAGCGTTAAGCACCCAGCGTAGATGAAAATCTTAAACCAGCTCTTAAAAATAATTGCTACTGGAGCATTCTGCGATTGGTAAGGGACAAATCCTACACATTTTTTTTAATGGTTAGGTCTTTAGTTAACTAACCTAACCTAGGATTGTATGGTACATGTTTAAATAAAAATACAAACCTGCTCTTGAATATTTCTATATATGGGCGAAAAATCGAAAAATAGCATCCGTTTGTAGGGGACAACAAGCAGTCAAGTGAAACTTCAGCGAAACTATTTGTTTAAAAAAAAAATACATTTGGTAGAGTTGTAAAAAGGTTTGTTAAAATAACAAACTAATTTTAAATGCGTTTATTCGCAAAAAAAAAAAATTTGTTTAAAAATAAATTGTTTTTACGGGACACGTGCGTAATTCTTTTCTAAAATTTTCTCATTTAGAAAACTTTTTCTAAACGGAGTCACTTCTCGGTAGTGATTTCAAGTATATTTCTACCATGGAAAATATTTCAGTGAAAATTCAGCTGTCTTGCACATGTTGCTCGGAGTCGGCGTAAAATATGCGGAACAGATATTTGGTCTTAATTCTCTTCTGGAAACTTACTCTAGTTTACCTTTTATTCACATACATACTCCAGATACATGCTTAGTCTATATACAGAAATGAACATACTGCATTTTTTCAGTTAATTAATATGGAGGTATGAGAAAAGGTTGCTAAGGCAGTTTTGAGAATTATTTGATTTTGCAATTAAATTCTTCCATACCATTTTTTTTTTTTATTTATTAGCATTAAAAATTAATAAAGAGGGCAGTTCGAAAATCAGCGAAAATTAAGGATTTTTCATGGAATTAATTTTTATATTAAGAGGGGGAACTACACCTCGGTTCAACGCACCCCCCCCCCCCCCCCCCCCTCCTGGATCATCCACTACACACAAACTCATATAATTTTTAAGAAATGGTCAACGTTGCGTATGAGCGGTCAAAAGTGAAATTAAATGCAAGTAAAGAAAAGATGAAAGGCAAGCAGAATGCCGGGATATAAGGAAGTATGAAATAAAACGACGAAAAAGGAAAATATGAAATGAAGGAATGAAAGGTGCAAAATATGGAATAAAAATATTGGTTGCGAAACGCGCACATTTTTATGTAGAACCCTTTCCATATTTTTCGACAAAGGAAATTGAATGTTTTTCGTATGAATATAAATATCAGTAATACCTTAAATAAATAGAGACGCAAGGAAATAAAACAGAAAATATTGAATTCCGTTTTAATAAGAAAGTAAACAAAAACTTAAGAGACCTCAAATACTATAACCTGTATGTACGTATGTGTGTATAGTTCTGATAATTTTTGCGTGGAAAAATCTTTTCAAGCATGATTGCTTTTGCGTCGCTAATTGATATCCGTTTTGAATTGAGTATAAAAAATAAATCTTTACAGTCAACTAAGTACACTTAGCATAACAAACACATTCACAAAATTTATAAAAAAAATGCACACAAATTTAAAGCGGTTGCATCAATTTAACTTTTGGTTACTCATGCGCAGCGTTGGCCTTTAAACATTGCCTGAAGCCAATTTCGAGCTAATTTGAGCTTTATTTTTTTTACTTGTCTCCGATATTTTCGCCGAATTAAAAAGAAACCAACTGAAAGAAGCTGCAAGCCTGTGAAAGCATCGCGCTCAGAACATCCGCGGAAAGTCTCCTCACGACCCCAGAATAAAGGCGTTAATACTCCGCATAAAGAAGAGACACGAGGTTATATTAGGTTGAACTGGCTAGGAAAGGCATGAGTGCACAATGTTGTAAGAAGTTTGGTAAGCGACTAAGCTGAAAATCCCTATCAGAAACCACGACCCATACTATGTGCCACTCCTAATAGCTGAAGCCTTGGCCAGCACAGGCCAGGGGCAAAAATATGATCGCTTGTTTTTTCCTCCAAACCGCACTTTCAACATTTCTATCACTAAAACTGCCTTATTAAAAAGGTCAGCCAGAATGAACATTGTAAGCCAACAGTGGAGTCTTTTCAATGATAGGTCTTAATTTGTTAATCTAAGATTGTAAGACATGCACTTGATTTTCGACACTTTGCAGCCACGCCTATCCTACTTGGTCGATCATGAGCCACTCTCTTCTTATTTTAATCTCGGGCTAATGTGTTTGGGACATCCACGGTTTAAGCTTCAAGGGACGATCTTTGGCTAGCCCAATCACTTTTTCATATCCATTCACTCCCAGAGAGGCGAAGTGTTGTTAATTCCCAGAAACCTGGGAATCCTATCCTACAACTGATTGTTGCGGCATCGCCTGATGAGCCCTACCAGAAGCGCATGAAAATATCATCGGCCTTATCCATACTCAATCGGCAAAGTTTTATGATGATGAACGAGCGCTTAACCCCGATTTTACACTCCAAACCCCGAAATCCGCTATAGAGAAAAGCATACTCTCCAGGGAAATTTCACTCTAACACAATTTCGATTGCGATAATTTTATGGGCTATTTATCTAGATTCAACCGTGACATAAGAAATATATGTCTTGCAAGTAATGTGTCTATATGACACCAACCATCGTCCTGATTTGAATCTAAGTGGCTGAAACAATTTTCTATATAGGCATCATATAGAGCCATAATAATCTAGGAGCAATTAAACAGGTTTATAGCAGTACTAATTTCGAGTTGCTTATCCTGCCAGAGAATGGAAAATCGGAAAACAGGACAGTGTATAAAGGAGGAAGCTGCATTTCGAAAACCATGCAGGGGAATAGCTTATGAGCATAATTTATGAGAAAACAGCTTAGATGCTGTTTTTTCAAGCAACCCACAACCTACGGACGCTTTCGCAGAACTTTCTTTAGGGTAGGCATTGGAAATGCTTTTGGTGGTGCACTAAACTCTGCAGGGTCACAATGACATAATCGGTTTAAGGAAAACTTCGGCGAGAGCTTGCGAGCGTTAATAGGTGCGGCTGCAAATAGTGGTCAGTCTGGGTAAATTTTCTAGCAATTAAAACAGTTTAAAACTGAAGAATCAGCTTAAGTGGCAACCTTTTTTGATGAAAATCACAGAAAAATTTTAAAAATATTTGTCTGGTCAGCTAAAGGCAACGCTATCGAAGGGAAGTGACGTATGAGATATGAGTATTCGGCTCAGTTTGCACAGTATCAGGCTTATGTTGGTATTGAAAAAGATAACTCGTAGCCTTGTGCTGTAGGTCACGCATTTGGAACAACGACTTCTCACTATCCTCATAATGGCAAATACCTGCAATATTTATTTTATATAGGTCTACGCATTATAAAAAAAAAAACAATAATTATGAATGCAAGGCGCATTATCTTCCAATTTGCATCGTGCTCCTTTTAATTTTTCCTACAAATTGGCGGGACGGGTCCTGCAAGGCAGATACATTTTCACTGAAAAGCTTTTAAAAGCAGAAATGCACTGGGAGTGCTTACCAAGTCCACCCATGAACGGAGAAAAATAACAAAGGGGAGAAGGGCGATTATACACGCGTTAGTCTCAGTATTATATAAAAGGCACACTAAGCGACTATCACGCAAAGGCAAAAACCTGCGTTTGGCCACACTGTCCGAAAGTTCAGAGTTCAGCGAAAGTTCCACGAAGAAATATAAAATCATGGATTGACACTCAACTTTGCTTTCAGCTCATTTTCTTAAATAGTATTGGTTCTGTCCTATACAGATTCGTTTTTTGTACTAAATTTAATGGGGATACTTGCGTTCACGGCAAACTTTGTCCTGTCCGATAATTGGTTTGCCTATATTTAAAAAATAATTTTACCTCGCTTTTCCTGTTGTTGTTCTTCATTTTGTTTTTGCAGCGATAAATATACTCCCCCAAGGTTTTAGGGAGTGTTGTCGCTGTTTTTGTTTTTTCTTTTGCCGGATATAAATTTTGTACGTTCCGGTAACAAGCACTATCAATTTCGTGGACGATTTGATATGACGACATTAAACTTTCTAGGCCATCCATGCGAAACATGGGGTCGTCATAGCCTCGGGAGCTAAAGATACAGAATTTTCTACGGCTGGGTGAGATTGACAATTGGGCTGAAAATCTATGAATTGTATATACCAAGCCCTCTAATTGACGGGAGTTTCCCTGTTTACTTTTTATCCCATTCACTTCTTTTCAAATTTAAATTCAAAAATTATATTTCAATTTCCTTCTTATTCTTGTGCATCCCATATTTCATTAATCCCTCTTCACTCCTACATCCTTTTCTACATCCACTCAAATTCCTTCTTATTTTGTTCCATTATTATATTGTGGATTTAAACTCGAAGTACCTAATTTTAATTTTAAATTTTTTTCCACTGGTTCGAGAATAACCCACAAAATTAGTTTCTATATATATGTATATATATGTAAAGATTTCTAAATGTCGAAACCAATTAGGATGGGCACTTCGGCGTCACTTTGCTGATCGTTGCTTGATAATTTCGGTATTTCACTTTTGTCTGAAATCACCTAATCGACTGATCAAGCAGTCAATTAAGAAAATGAATTGAAAAGCTGACAAACTACAAGTCAGATCGTAAGTTTTTTCCTTGAAGTAACTCATAAAATATTTATTTTTATACATTTCATGAAAATGAACATTGACGAATCTGAAAATGATAAGGCATTGTTTACTATATAGTTTAGCAGCTTAAATTGAGGTTACGTATCGAATAGAGTGGAAGGCAGTGAAAGAAGGCAGTCGAATGACGTATAATGAAGGAATGATGTTCGGAGTTTTTTGCAAAATATGCCTAAAATCCTGAATCACAAAAGGGAGTGTAGATAATTACGAAAATTAAAAAATGTAGTTGGGTTTTGCTCCTTTTTTGGTAGGAGATTTTCATTTTAAAAATGTAATATACAAACCAATGTTCATTCTATTACTTTTTTAGCAGGAGATTTTCATTTTCAAAATCTAATGTATTAACCAATGTTCATTCTATTACTCATTTTATTTATGGGGCTATGCATTAGGGCGGGTCGATTTAAAAATCGCTCATTGCTCTGTGAAAATCGTATTCTAGGAATCAGAATAAGAAACTTTGCCGAAGAAACCATACCTCTAAAACGAATTCTGATGTCCCCCCTTTGGGTCGAACTTTTGGGTAGGGGCAATTTCAATTCTACCTGCTGTGTCTTGTGGTGGCTTAAAAAAACAACACAAGCAATTTTACGGTATGCAATTGTGTCACAGTGATACCTTCATTTTTTAAAACGGTTGAATAAAAAACCCACACAACTATGTTTACGACATGCAAATGCATCAAAGTGATGGCTTGGTTTTAAAAGGGGATTGTAAGAACGCTAATTTCTAATAATTTTTTTTAATTTCTTTTCTATTACTAAGTTAAATTCATTTTTTCATTTACATATGTTCTGACTAAATAAATTTCTAAAGAGAAAAATAAACTCCAAAAAGGAAAAACATACGCATTTTAAAGTGGGATTTTTCAAAATTTGCCCATAGGACCCAAAGGGGGGACATCAGAATTCGTTTTAGAGGTATGGTTCCTAGGGCAAAGTTTCTTATTTTGATCCCTAGAATATGATTTTCACAGAGCAATGGGCGATTTTTTTGCCTCCACACAAATCGGCCCGTCCTACTATGCATATACTTTATAATAACATGATTTTTATTTTTACGATTTATTCCTCAATAAAAATAAATGAAACACGTCGTTAGTCATATTTTTTACTTCTTACTTTATGTTAAAACATAACTTATATTGTAACGAATTTAGTGTAATTCCGCTTATTTGCAACCTCCTACTAACGTTCGTATCGCTAAACTGTTGAATTAATAACTCCAATATTCAATAATGCAAAAGGGTCTTTATTAGAGTACTTCACAATAACACTTATACTTCTCAACCAATAGGGTGCTTATATCACACTGATTCCTCATGTTTAAGATTGCATACTTTTGTGAGTATCTCAGAAATATGTATGTGTATGTGTGAGAACTACTTTGCTGATGATTGCATACTTTTGTGAGTATCTCAGATATATACATGTGTTTGTGCATATCTCTCCGCGTCTTGTATGTACATATGTGTATACATAATGCTTTATTTGTTTATGTAGATACAAGTGACGGCTTATTATCGGCTTTGAGATGATATCGTGCCTTAGTTGGTTGAAATAAAGCACGTCAAAAGTCTTCCTGCCAGAGATAGATCGAATATCTATTGAGAATTGTACTGCAGACATTGGTCTGTTGTGCCCTCATCAGATTGCGTCGCATTCCAGGAGGATATGTTTCGCCGTCTCCACCGATCGACATGAATTCAAAATTATGTTCTTTATTTAGTTGAACGGCGATAGAAAATTGTTTTTTTTTTTTTTTCTAAAATGCAAGAAACTTCAAGAAGAACGTAAGTTTTTAATTATTTGTGTGTTGCTTTGACGTTAGCGTTGCGTTGCTTATGGATTGAAGTAATTAAATCGCGTGTGTTCATAGTCAGATGTAGACGCAACGCAAGTATCAAAACCTTCTTAGGCAAAAGTCACCTAAGGGATATTTGCTTTAGGTGTTATTTATCGACATTAATTCAAAATGTTAGATCTCCAAAAAAGTTGAACTTAGGCAAGATACACATGAGGCGTAGCTTCGTAGACGGCTGCAAAATATGGCATGCAGCTAAGATCTTTCTACACCTCAAGATTGCTTATGCTGTGCCTAATACGCGTCTATGAAGCTACGCCTCGTGTCCATCTTCTCTTATATTATATTTCAAAGAAAAATTTTTTAGTTTTAAACTTTGTTCATAATATTCATGTACATGTCTACTACTATGGCAGTCGCTTGCATACTACTATTTCATTATTTAAAAAAAAATTTCTTCGGAAAAATGCAACGTGCATTCTTAAACAAGGTTGCCACACCATGTTTTCATTTGGGACAAAAATTTTTCTAAAAAAGGACCAGACCTCAAAAAATGACCAAATTTTAGTTTTACTTTATTGGTACACAAACAGTTCGGCAAGTTACTAGAGCATTGTATTTGTTGTAAAAAGCAAAAATGTAGGATGTTTCAGTGGTTTCCTATATAAAATTTTAATAAAGGAAACACTTGGCTTTTGTTCAAACTGTACAAACAAAAATAAAGTGTATCTTTAGGTATTACATTTTCAAATTTCTAGGATAAGGTTATGTCTTTTACCAATCAATCGTTGTGAACCTAGTTTTGCTTGATTGCAACGAAATAAAATGTATAGCGCAGTTAGGTTTTAGTAAGGAACGGTTAAAAAATTTGCGTTGTGGCAAACTCAATAAATCGTAAATGAAATTAAGCAATTGTGTAAATGCTATTTTTGTAGATGCTTACATTTTCTCTAAGAGTTTAAACTTCATACCAGAGCCTAGATTCAGTAAGTATGAGTTTTGAATTTAGACTAAAAATGAAGCGTCTTAAAGGTTTCAACTTTATAATAATTGAATACCGATCGAAATATCTAACCACTAGAACAAGTTTTTTCTGATAAGTCCGTTGTTTCATCAAAAATTAATGACAATGTGTTTGCCCGAACATTCAACACTTCCTTTTTATTCCTCGCCTAAATTATCTCCCAGGTGAAATGTCATTGTTCTGCTACATTTTATTGATAGAGCAATTTTCGTGGTAAGAATTCCATTGAAGTAAATTGAAAATTGTGTGTGGGTAATAGATTTGCGGCAAATTTTTTTAAGCAGTGTTTTTTTTCAGTGAAAAAGAAATAAAAGCACCAAAACCGTGCTGAAAAAGAACCAAAATTGAGAAAAAGGGACAAGCGGACCATATATGGTTCGAAGGGATAATTTTTCGTCCAAATGGACTGAAGTGGCAATCGTGTTCTCAAATGCAAGCTTCCACATCAAATACATATACATATAAGTACTTCGACATTACGATATACATTTTCGCGTTGTGAGGCAAAGTATTGTTGCATAAAAGCTTTTTGACCATCACAATACCACAGATTAAGAATAAAATTTCACAAAAATAATAAACTTTTTCGAAAAATCACACAGAATATCCGCAGTCATTGTTTACGAATTTAGAAACAATGAGAATGGCAAACACGAACGTGTATGAAATGTAATGTCAAAACGTGTATGCACATGGTTGTATTTATATGCACGAAAATCTTTAAAAACGCATGAAATTGTTAAAATAAAGTTGAAAAAAATGATAAAAACTTTAATATAAATAAAAAGGTTATTTTAATAACAACAAAAACGCCTTATATATTCTATATATATATCAGTTGGTAAGCATTATCTCACTTTAAAATTTATGCTAAATAATCTAAATTTTTTTTAAACTAAGTCGAGAACTGTGCGTGTGAATGTGCGAATTTTAAGCGATCAGCTGTTAGTTGCCCTACTTGGTAATATTTACAATATTGTAAAGTCTTAAAGGTGAAGGGATAGACCCACCATTAAGTATACCGAAATTATCAGGATGAAGAGCTGAGTTGATTAAGCCATGTCCGTCTGTCCGTCTGTCGGTTTTTATGAAAACTAGTCCTTCAATTTTTGAGATACATACATACGTATCTTCGTAAATTTGGTGAGCGGTTATATTTAGGTGTTCGATTAGACATTTTTCGGAACCGGCCGGATCGGACCACTATAGCATATATCCCCAACAACCCCCATACAACTGATTTTTCAAAAAAGAGGATTTTTGTAATATCTTCCTCAATTTATCAGATTGAAGCTTCACACTTCACCATATGCTTTCGTATATTGCACACATTTTTGTCTGATGTAATGGATGAGATCGGTCATATATATAGCATATATCCGCCATGACCGATTGTTCGGATAAGAAACTTTTCGTAATTTCTGCTAAAAACTTCAAATTTCACCAAATGCTTGCGTATATAGTATATAAAATATATATATAAAGCAAAAAAATTATAGAGATCGGTGCTATATATAGTATATACCCCATATAAATTACCATTTCTGTCCCCTTTTTTACGGCTAGAAGCTTCACATTTTATCAAATACTTACGTTCTCTGCATATATTGCTGAGGTAAGTAATTCATGGTCAAAGCGATTTCATGCAGACCACATAAAAAGTGAATTTTGCATCCTCACACTAAGTACCTATCTATTTTTATTTTATAATTTTTATTTTATATTTATATTAAAAATCCCTTAGGTATATTCATCTGTTACTATATACATGTAGATTAAACATTGTTTTAATTTAAAATAATATATAATTTATTTAGTTGGTTATATAAACATTCAAATATTTTATTAGTATATAAGTATTTTAAAATTTGCTAAAACTTATGATCATTTCATTCGATGTGTGTATGATCAGTTTTTAATATTCGTTACAACTGAAAAAATTCTACAAGTATTCCAAAAACTAACGTGACGATTTCATAAAATCAAACACATAGATACAAAAGTAGTTTTAAAGTAAATTGAAGAGTATGAATAAATCCGCAGCCCTTCAGAACCATTCCTACATACATATTTCGTATCTTATATAGCCAATTGTTTGGATATTATGAATGGAACAAGATTATTGTTCAGCCCCATTCATGAATGGTATGAAGTCTTCGGCACAACCGAGAACAGTCCGGTCCTTACTTATTTTCATTATTTATGTGTGCACTTTATATTAACACTATCACAAAATTCGATTAGATAACACAAAGTCACATTTAACGTTTCACTTACTACATATTAACGTATAAACCTACTAATAAAATATTACTACTACCAAAGTTACATTACCAACTAAATTATGAATGCAAAAAACTGAAAAAGGTAGACATATATACTTACATAATAATGAAAAAATATAAAGGGTGGGGGGAGAAGGAATAAAATAAGAGGAAATGTCGTGTTGAAAGCTTGCCAGCCACTGTTGTCAACATTGACGATGACACGACTAATAATAGTCAACTGAGAGCTAGTTAACGACTCCGTGACATTAAAACACACACACACACAAACAAACATTTATCGAATTGAGAATTTATGCGTTTTGTTGGCTGTATGTGTGTGTGTGAACTTAAGTGCTTGTACGAATGCACGCTCGAATTCGTGTTAAATATGCTATAATGCCAATTATCCAAGCAAAATTTCGACAGCAGAAGTGACAAGGAAATAAAAATGAACAAAAATCACAAATAACGCAATGTCAGCAACAAAATAAGGAAATTTGTAAAGAAAATTGACTTAGTAATTGTAATTACTACTTTTCCGCTTTTACTGTGAGGCAATCAAATGGCTGATGAAATGTTTTTTTAGGCGCATTATGCTTGGTAGATGAACGAGACGGAAGATGTAGGCACGTTTTTCATACATATGGAGGCACAACTATATTAGCTGTTTATTATGGCTGACGTTATATTAGATTTTATTTGTGTATTTTTGTATATTTTACTTGAGTTCGTGAAGCTTTAAAATTAGTAAACGGCTCACTGATTTTGATATTTAAGAAATTTCGAAGGATGACATAAGATCAACGGCCTTAACGTCAATTGGGCTTAGGATCAGTTCAAACAGCTGCAAGTTCAATTGGAATGAAATTGTCACAAAGCCAGTTTTAAATGTTTGCAATGGGAGCTTTTAGCAAACACAGCTGTTGATTAGCCGTTGAGTGGATACTTTCTCAACGCAATGTTGAAAATTTGGATCCACTAAACGGCTTAGATTTTACGTCAAATTTTTGGATATGGATTCGCTACATTCACTCAACTTGTTTAGTCATCTGCCTGGTAGTTCGTTGACATTTTTAAATATGCGTTATAACTACCCGAGAAAAAATGTACTTTCAACGGAATTCGTCCATGGAAGCAAATGAAGAAGGACCATTTGGAAAACGATTTAAATTACCATGGTATGATCATTTTGAAACGGTTAAGCTTCAATGAATTATTTAATTATTAGCTGTATTTTCTTTTTAATGGCCATAGAATCAATTAATAAGTTTTCAAGCGGCCAAAAGGTCAATTATTATTTTTTTCATACTTATACTTTTTATTGTCTAAACATCTAATGAATATACAGTAATATTTGATTGTTCCCGCTATATTTTTGTTTTTTACACAGTCGCCCTAACGTAAATCTAAGGACAAATGTAGTTTCAACAGGGGTAAACCAGAGTGAGAGGTGTGTTAGCGGCGCTGGTTCCACATTGCAATGGAAAAGATGATTGGTATCATGTGGGGACACGTTGCAAGCATGACATACACTATGAATGTCGGGGTTGATTCTGGATAGGTAAGAGTTTAACCTGTTACAGTATTCAGATCGAAGTTGGGCTAGAGTGATGCCCGTCTCCCTAGAGTGAATTTGCATTTTTCTTTTAGAACAGGGTTCTCCGGAAAAGTCTGATGCCATTTTTGGATATCACTCAGAATCTGTTTGTGTTTTTCTTCTACTGTATTCTCAGGGTCTGTGTTTCTACATAATGCTTGTGGGTGTGACTTCTTAAGCCGCTGAAAGGCGGGGCCTCTTCAATAAGATGTCTTTTGCGATGCTCAGTTTTCTTGGTATTCAACACTGTTTTTTCAGAATTTTATTTCCCTTCCTAATGAGAAGTACTCTCGACTCACTGTGTAGGGGATGTTCTGGGGATATAAGAATACAGCTCGTAACTATTCTGATAGCAGTGTTTGGCAGGCTGTATTTTCTTCCAGTGACTAAGTGGCCATTTAAATAAAATTTTTATGATATCCATTTAAAGTGGTCATACGGTTAATTACACTTATTGCCTTTGACCTTATGTCACCCATCGAAATTTCTGTTAAAGCGACAATATAAAGTTTCTAGCCTGTAAGAAGCCTCTCACTTTGACCACAGTTCAGAACCAGGTTATAAGCAACATGGTGTGTACAAATATGGCTATGTTGTTTCCGAGATATTTACAAAATTCGAAACTCGTTCGAAAATTCGTAATAGACTTCGGAGTTAAGTGCTGATTAGAGGCTTGAAAGAATTACAGATCTCGTTGAAAATGCAACGTGAGTTAAAAAAATCCACTGGGAAGAGTACGGTTAGAGATATTTGGATAATTTCTAGGGAAACCGCGATAGGTTTTAAAAAAGGGATTTTTGCAATTGGACTTTAAGTAAGGCAGCGCAAGGTTGAGCGGAGTGTAGAAGTCCATGCAAGTGCAGAAATCATCTGACGTCATTCACCAGAGAATGACCGCGGCTCTACTTTGACACATGGTTCAAGCAGTCTGCTATTTCCGGTCATTCCGTTAAGATTTTGATAATAAAATAACTCTTTCTTTTCTGAGGGCGATCCCTACAAACGTAAATACTAGACGAATTGATATCCTTTGATATCGCAGATACCCAAGATACGACGGACGGAATATTGAAAAAAAACGACAGATAATGTGACGTTAACTGAAGTGGTCATGCTAATAAGGAATGTTTAAGAAGTTTCTACGCCAAATATTTTCGTTCACTCATGTGCACAAAATTCTCACCGCTATCTGTATAAAAGCGAAGTTTTTACCATTTCATTCATCTGTGCCCACGCACTGACCGAAAAAAAGTCGAAAATATTAAAAACGTATTCTATTAGCACTTAGAACTCACATAGGTTCACTGCTTAGAACATGATATAAAAGCTGAGCTGAAGTAGAACATTATAGTTGCAAGCACCTTAGCTATCCAGCCACACAATCGGGTGCAACGAAGTTCGCCAAAGCTTAAGCAGTAGCGACATAATGTGTTCCCAACTCTTTCCACTATGCAGCCTTCTTACTGCCTATTTGTACATTCAACAGGCTTTTATATATTCGTTTATTAACGTCTTGTTTACCACTTCATTACATTTTCACTCATATCCCCACACATTAGCAACCTCCTTAGAGAGAAACTGATTTGAATTCAAAAATTTTTCAAATATCGCAAAGTTTATTGCTGTATGACTTTTTAAGTCTTTGCTCTTCTCCAAACTCTCTATCTGAGTATTTAAGCTGATCTTTTCTAAGGATCTCCAGTAATCGGTGAAAACTCTGCTACTACGTCCGTCCATCAAAGTCCCCTTCTTTTAAAATTATTAGCAGTAAATATGCCTTATCATAACTACCTATAACACAAACTCAACAGCTTTATTAAGTCACCTTTATTATATAATCTATTGAAAACTTTCCAAAACTATTAATCGCCTCATAAATTCCTACTTATTTTTCAACGCACATACGCTAACTATGTAAAAACAATTTGCTTAATTAGAAGCTTTCTTAACTTTCAACAGCAAATATTTCTCTAACTTTTTGCTTCTACTTATTATACTTCAGCACATACAATTGGATACTTGTGTGTATATCAACAGGCCTATGTACATATGTGTGTGTTAATCGGTGAAAGTCTAAGCTAAGTAGTAGTGCGCATGTGCCAACATATTATCGACTTAACTCTACTCATTCGTATAAATGACTATGCAGAATTCCGTTTTACTTTTGTATAATAAATACTTGGCCTTTTGCCATTTTGAATTAAATTATCTTATTCACATAGTTGAGCAAAGATAATTGTGAACATAATTAGTAGCACATGTTTGTGTTCTCAAACTCATACAAGTTTGTGTGTGTATGTTAATTCTCTTTTGCAAGTGCAACCAATGCAAATTAAAATGTGCGAATGTATTATTAAGGCATTAAATTTTGGTATTGTTGAAAAGTGAGTTCAGCTGAATAGTTTATTGTCTGTTTTTGGCAATATTTCTATTAGTTAAGCAATCAAGAGAATTTTTAAAAAGTTGGTCGAAAATTGTAAGAGTTAAATGGCGATAGAATCGATTTATGTCGACTGAGTCTTTAAACAATAATGGCTTTCGTTCAAAATAAGCAGTTTGAGTTTCGATTCGAAACATTTTGTTTGACTTATTATTTTGTAGAATATCTGAATCTAGTATCTCTCACACAAGACTTCTTTTTTCCATTATTTAGAGATTTCGCTTTGTCTGATATTTTAGAAGTAACTAGAGGGCTAAAATGCTCTTATAAAATAGTTCACGGAAAATTTCACTAGGGGTGGTCTCGGAGAAAATCTTTGTACAGATAATGTGGAGGACTATATAGAAATAATTTTTTTTTTCAGCCTAGAATTTTCCAAACTGTTGGTTGCTTTATTTAATATGCCTTTTACACTAATCGTAACCTTCTCTACTACATACAGATATGCCAACGCAAAGTGTCTCCAATGCTTGTTTGTATTTCAGCACATTTTTTGATAAAGTTTTGTGTGAGTTTATTGCTTTGATGGCCGTGTGATTATCAATATATAATTACTGACGCAAGTGCACTCAAACTACCTCAAGGCATTAAGCGTTGTTGCAGTTGTTAACGCTATAATTTTGGACATGTAATGTGCATCTGGGATGTGCAGAATGACATGCAATGCTGCAGTCGGGCTAGTTTATACAGCTCCCATTATGATAATCATGTATAATTTGCATACCACCTTTACTTATTCTCAAATAAAAATTATTGAAAATTATGTTACATACTTCAAGGCTCATATCTAATATTTTATTCTACTTTTCTTCTCACCTTCTTTCAGCAAAGATTTCGTCCGCGTAGGCAACTTTTTTGGAGCATATTTTTGTAAATTTCAATCTTTAAAAGCTCCACGAAACTTGATTTTATCGCTCCCCCTAAAATATTATGTTGAAATATTTCGTAATATATTCCTGGTGAAGCTGTAGACAACTCTTAGTGCTGGAGAGTTAGTTTATCATATAAAATCAGCGATACACATTTATCGCAAACAAAGGACAATATAAGGAAAATTAAAAAATATGTGGCATATTTCAAGGCGCATATTTAATTTTTTCATACTTCCTGACTTTTCAAGTTCTTTTCGCAATGATTTCGTCGGAGAGCATAATTAGTCAACTTTTCTAGCGCATATTATGCATACCATTTTTCCGTATATGCCCTGCGAAACTTAGTTTCACTTGTTTCTCCGCCAGAGGGACCAAAAAGCAGCCCTTAATGATAGAGCCATAGGGATCATATATCGTAAGATTTTCTACTAAATGGACAAATGGCTGTCGTAGTGTTATGGTGGCGTGCTCCGCCTAGCACACCGAAGAACCTGGGTTCAATCTCCGTGCAAAGTAATATAAAAATTTTGTAAATAAGTTTTTTCAATTAGAAGAAAGTTTTTCTAACAGGAGTCGCCCCTCGGAAGTGATTTGCCAAGCACTCCGAGTGTATATCTGCCATGAAAATCTTCTTAGTGAAAACTCATTTGCCTTATAGATACCGTTCGGAGTCGGCGTAAAACTTGCAGGTGCCATCCCGCCAATATTTAGGAAAGATTAAAAGGAGCATGATGCAAATTGGAAGTGAAGCTCTGCCTAAAATCTCTTTGGAGGTGATGGCTCCCTGTGTTTATTCTATTCTAGAGCAGCAAAAGCCGATACGAGTTTGCTGAAAAAAGGTTGCATATATCAGGGCGCATCTTTAATCTTTTAATCTCCTTACTTATTCACGTTCTTCGTGCAAAAATTTCGCACAAGAGAACTCTTAGTGAATTTTTGTAGCGCAATTGTTTTTAGAAGCTTTAGGCCTTTTGGAGCCGTTTGAAGATTAATTTAATTTGTAAAGCTCAAAAAAAGGACAAAACAAAACCCATTTATGCACCTGTATATATGTAAAGCAAAACAGCTGTATTTGAAAAATATGCATATTTCTAGGCGTCGGTTTTGTAAAATTTTTCCTTTCAAGTTTTACAGTAATTCGTTGTTCAAATTATATTTACTTTCCAGCTATATGGTGCAGAAGCACGGACCATGACTACATCAGATGAAGCAGCTCTGAGAGTGTACGATAGAAAAGTTCTTCGAGAGATTTATGGACCTCTACGCGTTAGCGAAGGCGAATACCGAAGAAGATTTAATGATGAGCTGTACGAGCGATACGCAGACATCAACATAGTCCAGCGAATTAAAACGCAGCGACTGCACTGTCTAGGCCATGTTATGCGAATAAAAATGACGCTTCGGCCAAGAAAGTGTTTCTATCGGAGCCCGCCTCTGGAGCAGAGGTAGAAGGCGGCCCCCATTCCGTTGGAAGGACCAGGTGGAAAACGATTTAGACTCCCTTGGTGTGACCAATTGGCGCCTGTTGGCAGAGAGACGGAACGACGGGCCTTGTTGGACGGCCATAACCATTTAAACGGTTAAGCGCCAAGTAAGTAAGTAAGTGAATATACTTTTTTACATAAATATTTACATACGTTCAAACCTCTTACCTAAATTAAGTTGCAAGTAATACCGACTTCGAAAGTGCCGTAAACAAAAAACACTTAAGTATAAAAGACAACGCTTCAACGTAAAATATCTTCATTCATTCTGTAGCTCAGTGACTTGAAAATAATAAAACGCGCTGCTTTTTGTCCATTACTTAAAAACAAAAACATTAAATAAAATACTTCCATCAGAAGAGCATTCATATATTACTTAAAATATATGTATGTATATACATTAGGGGGCACTACTTTTTGCATGAAAAAAAAATATTTACCATAAGTTGAAAGCCAATTTCTAAGCCGCAATAAAAGGCAACTTCGAATACTCTTTATTTTGATAGACCACAGAGTCAAATTGGGAAAATTTGTATAACATGAATGAATTTGTACAAAAAGAGTTTCAAACCCTCGCCATGAATCATGTTAAAAATGTGCCATACAAATTGACCCACCCTCATACTTTTTTGTATGAGTATCGTAAAAGTTTTATTTGTATATTTATCTCTAACGTACTTGGTGTTCATGCATGAAATTTGACTGTCTCTGTCTACATGCAAAAGTCGTGAAAAATTGTCTGAAGTACCATTGCATGAAGTTTATCAAGAAGTTGTAGAAAATGGAATTGAGCAAAGATGTATTAAAATGCATTTGTATTTGTGAGTCTGGGAAAATGAAGCAATTTGTTATGCATTGAGGCGTTTGAGTAAATAAACCGCATATATCTAGACACGAAGAATCTCTCTTGCCATTAAATGCTACTTTAAACTAGGTAGGCAGTTGGAAAGCAAAGTCCTCGCTCGGCAAACGAAAATCATGCTCTACAAGTCACTTATCGTACCCGTTCTGCTATATGGTGCAGAAACAAGGCCATTGAAAACATTAGATGAAACGGCTTTGGGACCTCTACACGTTGGCGATGGCGAGTACAGAAGAAGATTTAATGATGAGCTGTGCGAGCTTTACGCAGATATCAATATATCCTGGCTAGGCCACGTTATGTGAATGAAAGATGACGCTCCGGCTAAGAAAGTATTTTTATCGGAACCCGCCTATAGAACCAGAAGAAGAGTGCGGCCTCCACTCCGCTGGAAGGACCAGGTAGAAAACGATTTACACTCCCTTGGTGTGATAAATTAGCGCCAGTTGGTAGAGCGAAGAAGCGACTGGCTATAACGGTTAACCAGTCAAGCCCCAATTAAGTAAGCAATATTTAAACAAGGAGGCATAACAATATAAATTAAGATCAAAAAAACTCTCTAATATAAAGAAACAGAAGTTGAATCAATCGTTCGAGTAGCAAACACACTATGAAAATCACTAATTAGCACCAGAATCTTTTAACGCATTCTGAGCATTAAGTCCCAATATAAACTTTTATTTAATCTACAAATACTGGTGATATCGGGAAGGACGAGATTCCGAACATCTATTACGAACGCGATATGTTAATTATTGAGTATTGTTGTCGGGATGGAAGTGATTCAAAGGAACACATTATCGTACTTGAGTAATGAATAACAGCAGAAGTGATTATTGGACCCGTATACCAATCTCTCCCTTTTTGTAATTCATTACCAAGTATATTTATTTATTTAGAATGTAAGTATGTACATATAAGACTGAGTCTTTTAAAGTACATTACAAAAGTGGAAATTCAAAAACTTTAAAATTTTGGTCTATTACATTACACAAGTAACATAAACGTAGTATTTTAAATTCAGAACTTTTTTTAATATTAATATTATATTTGTAATTTTAAAGTTAGAATTTGAAAAATTTAATAAAAGGAAAAAAACAAGGAAGGAAATATGTATAGGGCAAGTCAGATCGCAATCACTTTCACACTGTAGAAATAAAATAACTGTGAATTACCCCTCTGTAGTTACATCTACCCATAACAGCTTTAACAACTTCTCGAATTGAATTCCAGAGCCTAGCAGCATTAACGAAGAAAAGCCGTGAAGAGGACAGTTATTTATATTTAGGGATTGTCACAGTTTTTTGCCTTCTGGATCTTGTTAGTATTAATCTAACGTAAAGGTATTTCGGAGCTTTATATTCTAAATGCTTTTATATGAAAGTATAATTTCTAGCAGCAAGATAGTCGGAAATAGTGCACCCTAGGATTTTGGTCTTCCATGCAGTGATGTGATCATATCTCTTGGGTCCGTAGACGTAACGCGTAACATTGTTAAAAGCAACATCGATTTTGTGAGACGAAGCAGCTTGCTATATACAAGCTAAGAATAGGTGATGTGGGGTAGAATTAGTTGAAGAGCCAGTTTTTTTATCGTCTCAAGAGGCGTAGATGAAGCTGTAGAAGAACAATATACACATTGCTTACAATGGTCTGAGCAAGTCATCATAGAGTTTACAAAAAATCCAAAGGTTTAACCTTTTCAGTAAATACTGAATCAGAGTTACCAATATACAACTTTGGAACATCTTCTACATGCACTACGCTGCTACTTATAGGCAACACATATGACTTAACAGCATTCAAACAAAGACAATTAACAGTAGCCCATTGTGGAATAGATGACAGATCACAATTAATTTTATAGTACAAATTTTCAACAAGACCAACACGACTGGACAAATACAGTTGTATATCGTCAGCATAGGTGTGAACCTGCGCATGCTGACACACAGAGAATAAGGCATGCTTAACCAACGAACCGATATCATTTCGTTACGATAATTAACGTTAATAAACGAAACAAAGTCATTTCGTTTCGTTTATTAACGTTAAGAACGTGAAATTAACGAAATGATTTCGTTTCGTTTTCTGCCGTATCAAAACGGAATCAAATCGTTTATGTTGATTATTAATTTCAAACTATGCTGGCAAAGCTGATTGATGGTGGAGTCATTAAAGGTGAAAGCATTAGCCAAGCTGATTGCAACTTTTCTCATGAATTTTGACAGTACGAACATTTCTCAGAGTGTTTTTGACATTACCACCAACGAATTACACAAACAAATTATATGGAATTTGTGTGTGTATGTGCGCTCGTTGTTACCATCTTACGGCTTCACCATGGCTATAGCAATGCCAGCACAATTCAAACATAAAGTATCACGTTTTTGTTAACGTTTTTAACGTTAACGAAAGCTTTTAGTTTCGGTTAAAAACGAGATACAATTTATCTTGATAATTTCTTTATCGATAATATTTCGAAGTGTTTCAACGGAAACGGTGGAAATTTTTTGATAAACGATTAGCTTAACGTTAAGATGCATCCCTGCAGAGAATACATCATTGACAAAGAGACTAAATAAAACGGGACCAAGAACAGATCCTTGCGGTACACCAGAGGTAGCCATACTAGACATAGAGGACGCAGAGCTGCAGGTCAATTTCTGAGTTCTTCCAGCAAGGTAGCTAACCATGAGGTTGGTTTAGAGCACTGTCAGAAAATCCGAAAAATACTTGAGCTTTTTGCAAAGAATAGCATGATTCCCAAAATCAAATGTTTTCGAAAAGTCTAAAAGGTAAAGGAGTGTAAGATATCCTTTGTAGAACTCCATCCTTATGTCATCCATTATTTTTATCATAGCTGTAGAACAGCTGTGTTTAGGCCGAAATCCAGATTACAGTGGGGAAAGTAGTGTATTCCGTTTTACAAAAGCGGAAATTTGTATTGCCATTAAGGATTCACACACTTTCTAAAAAGCTGGCATTATGCTTATCGGTCTATAATCACTTGGGTTCGTGGCATTCCTCTTTTTTTGAATAAGTATTATGACAGCTTTTTTCCATTCCGTTGTGAAAATCGCAGTTGTAAAGCTGTGATTTATTATATGAGTAAGAGTTCCTATAATAAACGGCAATGCTAGCTTCACAAAATTAAGAGATATCCCATCATTGCCTATAGCATTTGATTTAACCATAGTGAGGGATTTTAGTACCTCAGACTCGACACGCAAATGACATAGAGTTTCCAAAAATATCCCTAAAATAGTCTAACTTTTAACTGGCTTCTCGCGTTATAATGTATAATATTCAAGCCATTGGACTGGTGGCATAAAATTTCTATTAAAACTTTATGACTTTCATTAATGTTGCCAGTCGATGTCCTGGAGGGGTTTAAGAGCATCACACCGAATTTTTGAAAGAGCAACTACAAAATTCATGTAACACAAAAACAATATAACATAACAGAGATATAATATGATCGCAGCTTAGAAAGGCATATACAAGTTTAGAGTAAAAAGAAAACAAAAGAGCAGATAAAATAATCAAGAAAATTAGCAGACAACATAAAAATGGGAATGTAAACAAATAGTGTTGAGACAGCAAGGGAAAGAGAGGAGAAAAGAAACATCATATAAGTGACTTAATTACTAAGCTTAAATAATTACACACTTGCTTTTACAAATAGTGCAAAAACGTTGTTAAATCAATTTGGCGCCAATAAGAGCATGAAGTAGGGCTCAACAAAACTGAATGGCTCCTGTGATACCTCGGAGGTTGGAAAGCACGTGTTTCCAAGCCACCCGCTCAAATTATTGTTTTTAAAAGAGACGTTTAACATAATCTCATTAGCACAAATGTGCTTTGTACTACATTTAATTAGACACATTGCATCTCTCTACGACTATGTAATGTGCACAACTGAATAGTTCTTAGATGGCTGCATTGATTCTAATTTATCGCGATAAACTTGATAGTGCATATTTCATACTACTAAGGCATATCACAAGATTGGTCTGACCAACGAGGTGAAAAGCGTTTTAGTAACGTATGGTTCATTAGAATCGGAATGTAAACATATTTTTCGTCGTACTCAGATGCAAAAATTTTCATTTGGCTTCTGACTTGGCTTTGAGCTAAGACGATGGCTCAAATTTAATACAGTACTGCATATAAACGCAATAAGGGTAATGCAACGTAGCACAATCCAGGCCTAGAACTTGCAAGTATGCATAAGTATATGACTACGTTCATGTGTTAAACATATCTGTGTGAGCATATATTTAAAATTTATACGAATTTTCGTTTTCGTGCAAGTAAGAGAACGATATTGCTAAGTGCACTTTGTATATTTTGTTTTAGTCCGAATTAAATTTAAGCTCAGCGTAGTAAGGGGAAACATACTACAGATAATTGCCTAAGCAGTAAACATACGTGAATGAGACAAAAGAGTGACAACTGCAATGTCGCAAATTGAATTTTCACATTAAGGGAGTTGCCTTTGAATCCATCAAATACTTTATTATTCATGTGAAAATTCTGATTTAAATTTTTCTGGTTACTAAATTACCTTCAATTTTATAAGGGCTAATAGTATTGGTGACTATCTTTAGAAACTTCAAAGCTCTTTTTATACTTTCTAATGGTATGCGGCTGATACAAATTTACGCTGCAATACTTCTTCCTAGTATTTTTGGGACCAAGCCGAAGCAAAAATATTAAGGCTGGATGCGTTTTAGCCTAGAAGGAGTTTCCTAGATAATAGGAGAAGAAAATGCATCGACCACAACGCTAAAAGGTCATGCAACCCTCAACGTTATGGAGCATATCAAGGTAGGTTTCCTCAAATATCTAGAAATGATATTGATATAACTTAAGTTCCACCAATAACAGATTTTTAACCCATTATTGACCATCTCTGAAAAATTTGGGCAAACTTTGTGCCACATCGGCAGCCATCAGCGTGAGGCGATTTGGTATAACCGCACAAAAAAAAAACTATAGGCGCAGTATCCATCAATAGATCGCCACACCGAATGATGTCACCTACCGCTGGAGAATCGTATTTCTAGAGCACCCTAGGCTCTGGCGACCTCAAGTTCCTCATGGAGCTAAGGGGTGTGGCAGGATGACCTAGAAGTTTTAGTATGGTCATATAAATTGTTCCCGATATGGGGTGGCTAGTACCTTAATGGTACGTACCGGATCTATATCCAGCAAAGGACCATCAACATCGATAAAACTCCCAAAAAACCTTCAATAAGTGTCTTTATCGCTACAAGATCAACAACAACAAACACAGCACTAACCATAACCTTCCTGACTATATGATAACTATTTTATATGCGGATACATATATTTTTAAAACTAAAACCCGGAATTCAAAAAGAAATCAAAAGCTTCCTTTTTTTAAATTTGACTTCCAAATTTAGGTTTAAAAGTATGCTCAGAAAAATAACTAATTTTTTTTTAAACTGTTTTAACGATAGCTTACAATAATTTAGGTTCTTTTTTAACTATTTATGTAGCAATTCAGGCAAACTCGTACCCAGCCTAAACAAAACTTTTGCAGTTTTATTCGAGTTTTTTGAGAATTTGGTGCTCAGCTCCCTCACGCAACAGGGTTGGGCAAAGCGCACTAAACACTTAAACATTTAGATTGGCCTACGAAGAGTTAGCATATTAAAATATGAAGTGTATCCAATGTTCGACATCCACTAATAATTTCTTTTAGAAATCAAAATTGATTTGTTATACTGCTACAATTTTTGAGTCTCCATAGAGCAATCATAACTTTAACCCGTATGAAACGTCTCTTATTCTTGACCAAGTTATTACCTTCTGAAGCGACCTGACCTGGAAAAATTATTTATTTAAATTATAGTGACCACCCTAGTAAACTTTTTGTATTTGCTCTGCATTTCTAGGTCACTAAGTAGATTCCTTCATTTCTAGTTCATAAGATATGTGAGGTCACTATGTAAAGATTTCGTGTGTTAGTCCAAAGAAATTGATGCTTCGCTTTTTGGATGGCCTGCTCTGCTCATTTGATTACCCAAGATCTACGTTAGTTTGCAGAGAAACCAAACGCTGTGGCAGATATACTCATTTACTTCATATTTTCATGTGGGTTGTAGTTTGCGCAATCTGTAGTCACTTAGAAGTAAGTTTTTTTCTCGAGTTATAACCTTCACACCCACTTAGTTTCTGCTTAGTTAATATTAAGAGGACGCACTTGAGATTCTCCCTCGGTATGGAAGACTACTTTGGATTAACAAATGAAAGCTCTCCACACTTTCATTCGCATACATTATATTTCACTTTTAATTCGGGTGAAGCCATATAAGCCCAACCAGATACTTTTTGAGTATTCTGCAACAAACCTCTTGCTTCCCATGTAATCTTTAGTAGGAACGAAAGACCAACCTTCCCTATCTATTCCCGATATAAAAACCATACGCACAGAAATCGTAGCTATCTTGTCTGTAGTCCTCAGAATTGGCAAAGAAAGTGATGGATTGGCTTTTTCCCTCATAATGAGTGTTGTGAGCTTGTTGGTATGAGCTATCGCCCATACACTGGTGCAATACCACCGTCGCCTACGTTGATATCCCTAAGTAGTTAGATTTGTACTGTTTAAGCAGAAAGCTTTTTCTTTTCATGTCCAAAGAGGAGCATAATGACTTTTATAGCATACCCCAGCGTATTCCTTGCTTTTCCCTAGGAGATAACCCAGTGGCGGTTATATGGAATTATTTGCCTCCTTTATTTCCATTTTAGAAACTTTCTTGGCAAACCGATTACCACATTTATTACCTTAAATATTGTTGTGACCTAGTAACGAACAAAAAACAGACATTGAAATTTTATCCAGTTATATTCTAATGCTTTTAAGGCAGCCTAGCTTTTATCAAATTTCGTTTCATAGCACTCCTGTGGCTGTTCTATTCTGAAGCAGCCTAGCTGTTCTCTCTCCTTGACATAGACTTCCGCTTGAAAGACATTGAAAAAGTCGTGAAATTGATACGATGCTTCAAGCACAATCTGGACCAAGTCCGATATTTTTTAATTTTGAGCTGTCTTTGTAGACTAGAACCTCTCTAGCGCTGACTAAGCAAAACTTTGATAATATGATCTCATTCCTTTAGCCAGCAAAAGACTTCATAACCCACCGTAAGTAGCTCCACCGCTACCTCAACACTTTATAACGCATATATCTGTATGCTTTTCATTTGTTCCACTCCATACTTCTTACGCACGCCTCAACACTCACACATCGTTAACGCGTCATTAACCAATAACTAAAAACACAAATTATCGTATGAAAAAAATCAAATGCTGCAACAACACATACTAGTTCAATTTGGCATGCAATGCATACGTAACGAAAAATATATTACTTAATAAAGAATATTTAAATATTCGAATAAATAAAATGCCACATATTTTATATGCTCACCCAGCAAATAGTCACATGGAAAATTCCACATGCAGTCAACATAAAAATATGCTTGTCCGTATACATGAACATACACTTGTACACTATAAGCAGCATAGAAGAAAAATTATCCACTCAAAAATGCAATTTCCTGTGAATGAATCTCTATACACATTGTACTTCTATATACTCCGCCAAAATTTTCAAAAGTTTTGTTGTAGTAACAAATACATTTATAAGTATTTGCTCATAGCGCTATGATAAGTGTAAGCATAGCCTTACACAAGAGTGTATATGTGTGGTTGTTAACACACATAGAGAGAATAAGAAGTGGCGGAAAATATTTGCCAATAACCATCACCCTTCTAAACTGCTAATCCAAGTGCAATGCAAAGACGTGACTGTATGCCCCATATGATCCTCTCGCTTATATAGCTTTCTGTGTATGTAAATGCGTTGTGTGTTAAATCTTAAGTGATGACACACTTACAAAAGTGTTCGATGTGCATTTACGCTTGAGTGAATTTTTTGTAAATCCTTTTCTTCTAGCGCCAAAGTGCTTTTCTACGGCCATTAAAATTGTAGTGTGCTTGGGTTACAGTTGCTGCTCTCTAGACACCAGATTAGAGTGAACAAAAAATAATTGTATGATGTGTAAAGATCTTTGCTCACGATACGGGATAGTCTTGAATGTAAGTATACGGTGTAAGCGTAAACGTAAAGGTACGTAAGTGTTATGCTATATTGGGGATATATGTAATATATAAATAAAATGTACGTGATAGAGTTGAGATCAGCGAAATAACATAGCAATTCAAGGCAAACATGTCACCTAAATATAAATTGAAGTCTCTGAGCATTCACATAATTTTAATGCATGCAAATACGCGAGGAGATGCTGCTGTTTTGTTGGGAAAAAAGAGCCACAGGGTGCTTACAATAACAAAAAACGTGGTTGGATGTTTAGGTTTAACTAGAAATTTGTTTCGTTTTTCGATTATGATGGTTGTAACATCTTACTAAATTTTTTGGTTTGGTTGCCTTGAAATATAAATAAAAAAATTTAAAAAAAGTATAAAAAATAAAACAAAGTAAAGTAAAAAAAAAAAAAAAAAATAACAATTAATAAAACAAAATAATATAAAATAATATAAAATAAAATAAAAGAAAATAATCTAAACAAATATCAAATTTAAAAAAGTAAATAAAATAAAGTAAATAAAATAAAATAAAAAAGCAAAATAAAACAAAATAAAAAATTAGATTAAGTAAAATAAAATAAAATAGAATAAAATAAAAAAAGAATAACGTAAATAAAATAAAATAAAATTAAGTAAAATAAAATAAAAACGAAATATGAAATAAAATAAATTAAAATAAGATAAAATAAAATAAAATAAAATAAAAATAACATAAAATGTAATGAAGCTGTAAGATAATATAAAATCAAATAGAATAAATTAAAATAAAATATAACAATATAAGATTCAACTAAAATAAATAAAATTTAATGAAATCGGGTTCTGATCGTCGAGTTATCGGAAACTTATCTAGTTATAAGCGAAATCGGTTATCAAAATGTTATTTTTTGATTTTTTATCGAATTGTTACAAATTTCCTATCGGACTGTTATCAAAAAGCTATTGATTTTTCAAAAAGTTGTCTATCGTTTTTGGAAACATATAGATTTATTATCGGAGTGGTGACCATTTCTGTTCGGCGTGTTATAGATTTGCTATTGAAAATTTATCGATTCTGTTATCAAAAATATATGGATTTGTGACCGAAAGGTTATCGATCTATTATGGGACAACTTTTTTTGAATTTGCTAACGACGAGCCGTTGGTTCGTTTTGAAACATATCCCGATAAAACTTCAATATAAAATAGATTGTACATTTGCAAGCCATCTTGAAAAAGCTGATAAGAAACCACAAATATAACGATAACAAGCCGATAACACGACGAAACTATAGTCAAAAAGACCAAAACTATTAGTGTCTGCTAAAGCTACCCCCGTTTTGGTTTAACTTCAACCCCTGGGCGAGCTTTATTTAACTTTAAAAAGTTAGTTTCCAGACGTAATCCTTTATATTTATTCCATATAAATAGTTTGGAGAATCACATACTATTTGAAGTTAATCCTTAACCTCGGATAACTACGAAACGAATAATTTAGAAACGGTCCTTTTAAACCATTTTTGGATACCGTTCAAATTTCTGTAGGGATATGTATATCTATTTTGGGTTCTACGTGTTAGAGGTCTGGTACACTTTTTATAAAAACTTGAAAATTCCCCATACTACTTATATCGAAACATTTAGAAAGCTGAAATTTTTACCGGCAGGTTCATTTGGGTAAAGGGAAAAATTTATTTAATTTTGACCCACCCTAATCCCCATGCTTACATCTATTGAACTCAGCTACTAATATATAAATTCTTGTGGATTTGCGGATGTGTGTTGTATATTATATTCAATATAACTATATATTATTCGGAATAGACTAACTGGTCTATGTATCAAAAATATAGCTATGGTGTATGCATAGTACGTATGTATGAATACGTTTTTGTATATGTATGTTTTACCTTCAGTCAGTCAGTGTACTTTTGGCGTTAAATGTAGATAACATTTCCTTCTTATAAAGACATACACACACATATACATAATAAAATTACTCCTCATGAGCATATACTTCAAGGCATCTCTAAAAATAAAATTACTAAGTCGCTTGTGCCAAATCGACCGTATTCCATATTCATTGAAAAAACTCTAAGGATACATTCAAAGGAACGAGAATATTTCCACGAGATCAAGTGAAACGGTATTGAAAAAACATCCACCGCTATCAATATCTTCTATTAGCCATGATCTGCTAAGCACAGTTTCTAACTGTCGCTTGTTCTCGCGCCCAATGCCGCCACTCCCTTTAACGGCCACTTATTACCATTACTGTCTTTTCAGTGTACTTCGTGATTTGGCAAATACTCCGAGAGTCTTTCTGCCATGAAAAGCTTCTCAGAGAAGAGTAGAATTCCGCGCAGATGCCGTTCTGAGTGGGATATAAACATGTAGGTCACATCCCGTTATTTTGTATGAAAAATTAAAGGGAGCACGACGCAAATTGGAAAAGAAGCTCGGCTTTAAATCTCTTCGGAGGCTATTGCGTCTTATATTTATTTAATTATTTATTTATATTTACAGCAAAAATCTTTAAGAGATTTCACCAACAAAGCCAGCCGAAGCCAAAATAATGTTTTGGGAAGTAATACGGAGCTGTAGAACCATTGCGTGAGCCTCCTTGACTTGCCCGCTGCTATGAGTGCGCTCTACTTCTTCATTTCATATAAAGCAATGCCGATAGAATAAATAGATGTTACAGCCGTAACGAAAGGATATGTTCCTAATAAAATCAGTAAGTCGTTGCAAAGAATATAACTAATACTTAATGAAAAACAAGTAAGGAAGGCTAAGGTCGGGTGTAACCGAACATTACATATTCAGTTGAGAGCTATGGAGACAAAGTAAGGGAAAATCACCATGTAGGAAAATGAACCTAAGATAACCCTGGAATGTGTTTGTATGACATGTGTATCAAATGGAAGGTATTAAAGAGTATTTTAAGAGGGCCATAATTCTACAGGTGGACGCCATTTAGGGATATTGCCATAAAGGTGGACCAGGGCTGACTCTAGAATTTGTTTGTATGATATGGGTATCAAATGAAAGGTGTTAATGAGTATTTTAAAAGGGACTGGGCCTTATTTCTATAGGTGGAAGCCTTTTCTAGTTATCGCCATAAAGGTGGGCCAGGGGTAACTCTATAATGTGTTTGTATGATATGGGTATCAAATTAAAGGTATTAATGAGGGTTTTAAAAGGGAGTGGTGGTAGTTGTATATGTGAAGGCGTTTTCGAGATATCGACCAAAATGTATATAATATATTTATATATAAATTACCACGAACAGTTTTCCTGCCAAAATTTCAAGGGCTTTTGATTTCGCCCTGCAGAACTTTTTCAATTTCTTCTACTTAATATGGTAGGTGTCACACCCATTTTACAAAGTTTTTTTTTAAAGTTATATTTTGCGTCAATAAACCAATCCAATTACAATGTTTCATCCCTTTTTTCGTATTTGGTATAGAATTATGGTATTTTTTCATTTTTCGTAATTTTCGATATCGAGAAAGTTGGCGTAGTCATAGTCGGATTTCGGCCATTTTTTATACCAACACAAAGTGAGTTCAGATAAGTACGTGAACTGAGTTTCTATCGATTTTTGCTCAAGTTATCGTGTTAATGGCCGAGCGGAAGGACAGAAGGTCGACTGCGTATAAAAACTGGGCGTGGCTTCAACCGATTTCGCCCATTTTCACAGAAAACAGTTATCGTCCTAGAATCTAAGCCCCTATCAAGGGTTTGTGCATTTACAAGGATTGGTGCATTTTTGTTCGACTTATGGCTGTAAAAGTATCCTAGACAAATTAAATGAATGAGGGCGGAGCCGCGCCCATTTTGAAATTTTTTTTTATTTTTGTATTTTATTGTACCATATCATTACTGCAGTTGAATGTTGACATAATTTACTTATGTACTGCAAAGATATAAACTTTTTTTTTTAAATTTGACTTTAAAAAATTTTTTTTTTTTAAAGTGGGCGTGTTCGTCATCCGATTTTGCTAATTTTTGTTAAGCATACATATAGTAATAGGGGTAACTTTCCTGCCAAATTTCATCATGATATCTTCAACGACCGCCAAATTGCATCTTGCAAAACTTCTAAATTACCTTCTTTTAAAAGTGGGCGATGCCACGCCCATTGTCCAAAATTTTACTAATCTTCTATTCTGCGTCATAAGTTCAACTCGCCTACCATGTTTCGTCGCTTTATCCGTCTTTGGTAATAAATTATCGCACTGTTTCGGTTTTTCGAAATTTTCGATATCGAAAAAGTGGGCGTGGTTATAGTCCGATATCGTTCATTTTAAACAGAGATCTGAGATGAGTGCTCAGGAACCTACATACCAAATTTCATCAAGATACCTCAAAATTTACTCAAGTTATCGTGTTAACGGACGGACGGACGGACATGGGTCAATCAAATATTTTTTCCATCTTGATGATTTTGATATATGGAAGTCTATATCTATCTCGATTCCTTTATACCTGTACAACCAACCTTTATCCAAACAAGGTTAATATACTCTGTGAGCTCTGCTCAACTGAGTATAATAAGTACATCGTGGAAAATTTTGCGATCTCCGAATTAAGGAAGCTTAAGCAGTAATCTAAGTAAGAACTCTTCCACTGGTATAAAAAATTCATGGTTTATCGTGAAAATTGTCCTAGCTTGTGTTGTCGATATAGACAATGTCTCTTCCACTTTAGGCTGGATCTGGTCAAAGGAGTCGTGGTAAAGATTTGATAGTGGATTTGTGCTTTGTGATTGCGGGGCTCTCATATCTATACCTTTAGAGAAACCATATAAACAAAGCGCATACAAAGTAAACGTTTAATAAAGAAATTTACGACGAAGGTTGACTTTAAAATTTTCAAAGTATACAATGTTATGATCATCTTAAAATAACGAAGCGCCTGGCTCATTGTGCTTTTTGTGTTCTATCATTTACAGATGATATAAAGGTCGTTTTAAGGCACACCAAGCTCAAACACCCCTTTACTACATTGAGAGTTATGTTAAAATTATATTAGTTCGATCCGGGCAAGTTTTACTCAGAATTGATGCGTCTTGTATTTACCATAGTCTTACATCTATGCAGCATCTTAAAATATCTAGCTTACATCTGAAATAGACAAGGCTTCATGGCATTATGTACCTCCGAACTTTACACCTGAACACCATCAAGGAATATTTCAACAAGGCCGTTACGGAGATAGTCTTATTCATATAAGCAGCATGTAATATAATAACGATAATTTTAGCAAGCTTTTCTTCTACACTTGGATGGAATTACGTACTCAGTCATCATCTGGAATATTGTAGAGAAACTAGTTTGAGCTTTCTATTAAAATTGATGATGAGCAACCAAGAAAAAACTAGTCAATCAATATAATATGCCCCTCTACAGAATAGAGGGCGTATTTCGCATAAAAAGCTAAATAAACGTGGAACCTATATAGCTTCAGAAGGAGTTATCATGCATAGATCCCAACTACTTATAAGTTGTCCCGAAAAATTCCTTCGGAAATTTACTCAAAACTTTCCAGATAAGAAATGTTGAAATACTTACTTCAAAAGTAAAGAACACTTTTCGATCTCATATCCTGTGGTCTGGTCTGATCTGGTTTGGTCCGTTCGGATCTGGTTAAGCCTGGTCTGTTTATAGGTCAAAGCTATGAGATTTCCCAAAAAGAATTGTTTAAGAAATATACTCAAAATTTTCTGGATTTAGGATTTCGACATGCTTCTCAAGTAAAGAACACTTGCCTATCTCTCTTGGTCTATGTTGGTCTGGTGTGATCTGGTCTGACCTGATCAGGTCTGGTCTAGTTTTGTCTTTTTTGATATGGTCTGGTCAGGTTCTGGTCTGCTTTGGTCTGATCTGAGTCTGATCTGGTTTGCTTTGGTCTACTTTGGTTTGGTTTGATCTGATCTGATCTAATTTCGTATGGTCTGATCTGCTTTATTTTGGTAAGGTCTGTCTCTTTTGGTTTGGCCTGTTCAGGTCACGTTTGGTCAGACTGCTTGGTAGTGTTTATAGTGGATGCTATTTACTTCAGTCTCTGAATTACTTTTAACCTTCATGTGCCCGGTAGTCTACATTTGTAGCAATTTGGGGAAAAAAGTCAAATAAAACAAAAAGTTCCGAAACAAGAATGCCCGAGGTTTTCATTAGCTTCCTGATTATCAATTCTAAGTCGATTAAGAGCATAATATCACTCGAACTATTATTTGCCTGACCCCCAGACCCTATTTGAAAAAAACATCATCTTGCAGCCGGTAGTCTACATTTGTAGTCACCATATAAAATGCATGCAAAATATCATTATATAGTTGACTTCAGCTTGTCGCAACATGATTTTTTGCAACTGCCATTACGCTTGCCTTACCCAAGTACGTTTGTGTGTGCGCATGTGTACATGCATGGCAAATTTTAACGCGATTTCGCAATTTATGATTGGAATACCGGCTATCGTACGAGTTCCAACCCAAACGATATTGGCGCAGGTGGTCTGATTTGTATCAATACTGAAGAATCTGACGCTGAAAGTGAATTAGTTACTGAAGAAGATGGCATGATGATGAGTAGGAAGAGGGCGCAATATACGAAGCAGATTTCGAGGATGATTTTGATTCAGGAAAATCACCCATTACGCAACGACATAATGCATGGCTTATGAACTTGCCTAGTCAATCTGTTCGCGTAAGTGACCATAATGTATTTCGGAGCAATGGTGTGGGCCCAACTCGCGGTGCCCGCGGTCTAATTGAGTCTGACGTGTTTGAGTTGATATTCACTCCATCAATGCTTCAAAAAATACTTATAGATACGAATGAAAAAGCGCGAAGAGCCTATGTGACTTGGAATGAAAAAAACTCCACCACAAATGGAAAAGAGTATTTATAGGCCTTTTGTTACTAGCAGGTGTGAATAGATCGAATGGCGAAGATCTGGATGTGCTACAGCGTTTGCTATAATCATGCAACAACGCCCAAGTCACGTTTCAAAGAAATTTTTCGATTTAGCGAGCTTACAAGAGCAGCTAGACTAAAAGGCGATAAGGCTGCTCCAATATCTGCATTGTAGATGCAAATGAACGCAAACCTTACCAACCGTCTGGAGAAATAACTGTGAATGAGCAACTATTTGCTTATCGCGGCAGAACTAGGTTTACCCAGTACATACCATCTAAGCCTACCAAGTATGGCATAAAGGTATTGTTTGCGTGCGATTCTAAATCGTTCTATCCACTCTAAAGTGAGATATATACGGGAAAGAACTCAAATGCTAGTCGAGCAACCAACGTAGGAGAAGGTGTTGTGCAAAGGTTAGTATGCCATTGGGAGAACACCGGAAGGACTATAATTCGTGACAATTTTTTCACATCGCTAATCGTGGGCAAGTATTTAATGTCCAAATGTCTTGCTCTTCTTGGTACTGTTCGCCAAAACAAGACTTTTGTACCAAATGAAATGAAGGCTGACCGCAATCGAGCAGAAGATTCTACCCTTTTCGGGTTTCTCGATGGAAAGTTTTCTTTGGTATCTTATGTCCCAAAAAGAGGCAGAGCAGTCATAATACTTGCCATTACACCTTTGACAGATTCAATTGTAGTTGAAAAGAAAAACAAGTCACAACAAAGTAGGCGTCGACGCAATGGATAAAATGCTTTCTGCATATTCAACGAAACGCAAAACTTTGCGTTGGCCCTTGGCCATGTTTCATAACATGCTAGATATAAGTGCACTTGCATAATTCATCATTTACTCGGAAAACAATCCATATAACCCTCTAGATGGATCCCTTGCGGCCACTTCTAAAGGTGATTCATCCATTTTACCTGATATTTCCAGCGACAAACAACCAGCTTATCCTGTACGTTGTCAGCACTGTGAAATAGGAAATCTTAAAAGTACACGCAAAATCTGTAGTTGGTGTAAAAAAGCTGTGTGCGATGCTCATGCCTAAATATATAATTTGCAAAAATGCGGTTCAGTTACTGAAAACTAATACATTTTTTGACTTAAAATTATTACTTGAATTCAATATTTTTAAATAAAAACGTTAGTACACACGTACATGTCAAATAATCACCATACCAGTCTTTTTTCTAAACATTATCGTGGTTTTACATACAGCTACATGCTTGCTACAAATGTAGACTTCCGACCGTGTACGTAAGTTTTATATCCCGGGCACATGAAGGTTAAGTGTGAACCAGAGGTACCTCGAGAAAGAGTTTTTACAATATAAAGCGTCAAGGGAAAAATTGAAACAACAAGTTTTTCATATGATTTATTTTAATAATTTAGCCAGATAAAAACGAGCAGCAAAATTTATTTAAACTAAAGGTTTTCATTTGCTTAACTTGTCTGAAAAAAGTTCATGAGTTTAAAATAAGAGAAGATACAACAACTCGCACAGCAGGATGAACAAAATGACATTGGCTTTGCATATAAATTTTTCCCCTGAGGGTGAGCTGAGTCTTTCCGTGTCTCTCTCTCACTCTTTATCTCTGTCTTTCCGTACCATAGATACCCATACCAATTTCCATATCATGCACTTTTTACAACTTCATCGCCATGCGGTTGATTAATGCCTATGCCGGCTGCTTGCTAAATCAGCTTCTTACACTAGCGCGCTTAATACAAGCACACAATGTTTATAAATTGCGAACAGTTTATTTAGATATCCCAGCGTAGCAAGCCAGTAAGCAAATCAGTAGCTTCACGCTACTAGTAAATCCGTCGTTAACTTGCATTTGCGACAAATTTGCTCATGACTTCGGCAGAATTGAAACTCATCAACATCAACTAATGCTGAGCTTAAAGTGAAAACCGCAGAACTCGCCAAGTAGCTGATGGATGACGGTCAGCATAGACACACGTACATACACAAAAATACAAGCAGCTATACCTAATACGTGCGTATGCATATCACGTGCTGAAAACTTGTGCAATATAAGGAAGTAATATTATTTTTTGTTTTTGCTATTCCACCAACGTTGCAAATTACATTTTACATAGAGACAAGGAAGCCAGTCAAATTTTACGATGCACCGCTTCAGCCAAAGCGCAAACGATGTAAGGAGCATAAGATATGGTGGCATGTCATTTAAATTGAATCCAAGTGCCTGCCAAAAACGCTAGTCAAAAGAATAAAAAGGAAAGTGGAAGAGGTATTGTAACTATATGGTAGAGTAAGAACAGATTTGGTTGCAGGGCTGATCAAGTTGCAGCAAAATTGAAGTTTTTTTGCATATTAGAAATTGTATGCATGTATGTATGAGTTTGACAAAGTTTTTGACTTAGCCAGTGAAACTTTGACTCATTTCGTTTAAATGTTATCGATAGATGAAAATATGCATGTGTATGTGTGCTTGTGTGGCTGCGTATTGATGTTCTAAGTTATTGTTAGCAAGTTTCGAAAGACGATATCAATAAGTTTCCGCTGTTGCTGGTTGAAGTTGATGTTGTTGAAGTTTTTGTTGAAGTTTATTTTGTTTTCTTTGCTAGTAGTTGTTGACTTTTCTTTGGCTTTTGTCTGCCGGGCGTTGTTGTCAAGGCGTCACGGACATGAACATGGCAGCCATGCTCAATTACAAAAACGTGCTCCAATATTGCAATTGCTGTTCTTTTTTTTAGCATGTCGTGGTATGTGTGCGTTCGTTTACTTCTTATTTTACTGCCAATAAGTTATCAATCTTATTGTGTGAATAAAGTCTTGTAGCGTACTACTATTGTTTGGGTCGGGTGTGAATAAACAAAAACACAAAAACATACAGGCGAGATTACATTATAGTAATAATAAATATACCCGAAAGCGATTTTTAGTAAGCAGGAAAGAAGTTGTGAACGTTATCGGGCCTGCGAGAGCAGATTCATATCTTACCGCAAAAACTCTATCCAAACTAAAGCGGACTGTGACTGATGTGCGTGATAGTCTGAAGAACATAAATTCCATAAATTCCCCTTTGAGTACGAACAACTTCTGGTACTTGAAGGACTATCACGAGAATGACTTTTGATTCTTCCAACCTTCCAATCTGTAGAAATTTATAGTGACTTATTACAGGCATGCCTTTTCGAGGTAATATTAAAAGCATTTTCACCCATAGCTAGTTCTGTCCGTGCAACGAAAGAACTAACTTAACTCTTCAGGGCAGACACAATTATTCGAAGATTTATCATACGGAGTTTAACCAGTTGACTACTATCGCTCCTCTTTTTGTACCAGTCATGCAAATACTGGTCCGCGTCACTGAGAAAGCTAACGCCAGTTGTACACCAACTTGGATTCTAATAAATCAGAATTAAATTAGGTTTCTAATTAATCTTAGTTGTTTATCCTTATGTCCACAGGTTTGGATAAATATTGTGACGAATATTAGCAACACTAAGGGATACTATCATCTCTAAGCCGGTACTAAGCAGTCACTTGTATCTACATAAGCAAATCAATCATTATGTCTACACATATGTACTTACACGCAACGGAGGGAAACGCACAAACACATGTATATAATTTATCTGAGATGCCCACAAATGTAGGCAATAATTTGTGCAAGTATCACTTACATATACACGCGCCTTATAAGAAGCTATAAACGTAGTTTATAGCTGGTAACTAAGTATTTAATTCTAGAAACGCCTATAAGTATGCGAATGAGGAAAGCGAAGAATATAAAAGAGCGCAAGCTGAGCTTAGTTTATACTTCAAAATGTTAAACTTTTTTATTTTTATTTTTGCTATTGTAACTTTGCTACATATGTAAATAAATAGGTATAAAAAAAATGCTCAATAAAAATCAAAATCAAAATGAAATCATGGAATCAGTTTGATTTAAGCACGCTATTGGTTGCGAAGTATAAGTGTTATTTTGAAGTACTTTAATAAAGGCCATTTTGCATTATTGAATATACACAGCTGTTAAGAGTACAAAACAAATGCATTGGAATCCCATGGTATGAATTCTCCTGGAGCTGCAAGACTAAAGCGAACATTTTAACGACTGAAAACACGTTCCAACTTATGCCATACTCTGGGCAGCACAAATCTATAAATCTTATAAAATAAAGTCGCTAAATGACATGTACGCACATAACTTCACACAGAATGTTCCGATTTTAAAACGGTTTTTTGCATTTGAAAGCCTTGTTACGTGAGATGGTACAGATAATACAATTTGAAGTTGTATATTATAGGGGCGTGGCAAATTGCCAAAATGTAGCAAAAAATCATAAAATTTTTGTTTACACAGCTATAACTCATAAACGTATGGATGGATTAAAAAAATTTTACTTTTCAGTAAAAATTTTAAATATGTACCTTCGATCTGCATCAAAAAAATACTTGATTCTTTTCTTATATCAGCCAAATTGTTTCAACAAAAGTAACTTTTTTAATAAGAAATGCGTGTGTGTGCTTGTTCGCTGTGAAATGTGCGCGCTAATTGCTTTTGAGTGAGACCTCATGCGACACATACGTACATATATAGCATTCGCTGCGTTATTAAACTTCGGGTGTAGGTTCATAGGTATGTATGGATGTACATGTAGTATAAAACAAAGTCGCTTTTTCTGTCCCTATGTCCCTTTGAATGCTTAATGATGAACGCTTTTTTTAATAGATAAAGAGTGATTGAAGAGGAAGGAACGGATGAACATATTTGGCTGAAAATTGGTGAAGGGATAGCTTATGACCAGGAGACAGGCATAGGGTAATTTTTGTCCCGTTCTGGCTAGGGTGTTGAGATCAAAACGTGGACCTGGGTAATTCGGGGATATGTTTGTACAATATGGATATCAAATGGAAGCTGATTATGAGTACTTTGATACGGGGGTATTTTTCGTACCCGCGGGTAACTAGGGTCTCGAGATATAAGCGAGAATGTGGACGCAGGTACCCTTAGAATGTGTTTATAGAATGTGGATAACAAATGAAAGTTGTTGATGAGTGCTTTAGTAGAGCGTAGTTTTCATACTTTTTGGCGACTAGGGTCTCGAGATTGAGGCGGAAATGTGGACCCGGGTACCCCTAGAAAGTGTTTATACAATATGGATAACAAATGAAAGCTGTTGATGAGTGCTTTAGTAAAGGGTAGTTTCCATACCTATTTCTGAAGGGTCTCGAGATATATGTAGGCCAACACGTGGATCAGGATTACACTAGGATGTGTTTTTACATTACGGGTATCAAATTGAAGCTGTTGATGTGTACTTTACTACAGATTATTTTTCTAAACCGCTGTGTGACTAGGGTCTCAAGATATAGGCCAAAATCTGGACTGGGATACCCCTAGAATGTGTGTGCAATATGGATATCAAATGAAAGCTGTTGCTGAGAGCTTTAAATTAATTTTCATTGCGATATTCGATTAAGTCGCATCAACCTGGCAAAACTGATAAATATGCATGCGAAGCCGAAATTAAGACATGAATTAATAATACCCACATAACTATTTACATACGTCCTCTTCGATTTGCCTGGAATAAGGGATAAAGAAGAATGGGAAAAACTTGAGAGAAGAGAAAAGACGGAAGGAGAAGGAGACTGAGAAAGAGATAGAGTGAGACGAAGATAGAGATAGATGAAGCGAAAAAGGGAGGGAGGGGGAGCAGAGTTAGACGGAAAAAGCTTATTAAAATGTATGTAGATAGACCAAATTTAGGGCAGAACAACGTCTGAATATATGAAAATTACATATTGGCTTAGTGTTGTTCGTAGTTAAAGGAGCAATGGCACTTTGAAAAGGACCGCCACACAAAAGAAAGAAATGACTGCTAAGACACTTTTAATCCAGTAATTGGGCAAGCAAGATTATTACATTGGTTTAGTTTCTTGGTAAAGATCAGAGGTGCAGTGCTATATGTACTTCCTTCCATCATTTCTGTATTCATTTCAGTTTCAGGAAATGTTATTGTCATTTTTGTACCGTATGCTACCCCACCACCAATAAAGTAATTAAGTTCGGGCCGCTATCGGCGTTATTTCTCAAACATGCGAAACGTAATCGGTGATGCTTTGCGGATCATCCAGCACTAACGAGTCATCGCTGTTTTCTTATAGATGTCGGGCTGTGTAAATGAAGGAGCGTTGACGCCACCTTTTCGTGAAGCTTCAGAATTCTAAAGGGAAAACCGGAATAATGCTAGTTGTGCGACTGCTTAACCCACAGCTCTATGCTATCAAGGAAACCTCTATGCACCCCAAAATCCTCATTATTTGGTAACATCCAATAGTGTAACCGAGAATCGTCTGCTAAATTATGATCCCATTAGTCCAACGTCACTCTTATTCAACTTCTTCAGGTCTGCTACTGGCAAACTTTCCTTTGATCTACTGTAATTTTCGGTATTGTCTCTCACTAGCGCTACTTTACTTTATTCGCAGCACTTGGCTAGAAATCATTTTTTGCTCAACTAATACTGCTACGTTACTAATTTTGTGTTCGCCAAAATTATCCTTTACTCAGTTACTTCACAGCTTCTCTGCTGATCCAGCTTTTACTCCCTAAAGAGAATCCCTGTTAGTATGGGCCCTCAACTACTACGTCCATTTCATTTATTTAACAAACTTTCTTTCCCTCTTACATTCATAATCACCACAGATCGTGTATGGGATACACAAAGGTTCATTTGAAGATGATTACCTTACTTCTACCTAGTAGAAAGGCTTCACATACATTGGTATCTAGTTGAAGTTTGAAACCTTTGCAGTGGAAATTAGTCAAAAAGCAAAATTGAAGATGATTCAGTAGATTTCCTTTTTACTTTTAGCTCAGGTAGCTCACTCCTAATCTCTTCAACTTTGGCAATACAAGCGACTGTTGAAGATCTCATAAAGCAAGGAAGCTTAGAATATTTTCCTCGGGGACTATATCAAAATATGTTAGTATTGGATAAGATAAATAAAATAAAATAAAAAAACAAATACAAGGCGCAATAAGCTCCAAAAAAGTTTTAAGCCAAGCTTCTCTTCAAATTTGCGTCGCAATCCTTTTAATTTTTTCTACGGGATGGGACATACATGTCTTGCGCCGACTCCAAACCGCGTCTGTAAGGCAGAAAAGTTTTCAATGAGAAGCTTCGGATAAGTTAGCATCTTATAAATCGGTTTACATAAAATCTGTGAAATTTTCTTAAATTGATCTCTTCTACACTGAGGCACCTACCTCTATGGCTTCACTCTGGTCAAATTTCGAGCAGATTTATATCGGGTAGAGCTGAACACATTATTTTGTATATGAGGTTTCACAATCTTTGATGAAGAGAATGAAAATTGAGCATTATCTCGCAACGATAGCTGTTTACTAGGGGGTATAAGCAAAAAATAATGAAATAAAATAATTACAACACGATGTTAAGAAAATACCTCCATCTGCCCAAAAACATACAGCTAACATCATATTAAAGCAAGCGAAGCACGTCTCACCCACACCCCATCAACCGCAAACTAAAGTTTTGCTGTATGTTGTGCAACAAGCAAAATAAGCGAATGCTGATAGACAGGCCGTCAGTCTCCTAATTGTGTGTTGATTTTGTATTCGTCTTCACGAAAAGGGAAAGAGTGCAGGAAATAGAACATAATATGTATGTATGTGTGTATGTATATTGTAAACTTTTTCCAAAGCACGTATAACGATTGAATTAGTAAGGGATTTCAAAAGATTTAGATACAATATATAGTACAGCAATACTCTGCCGGCATACACACAACATCCTAGACCACAGTTCGTCAATCGAAATAAGCTTTCAAGTGCCTACAATGTCCAGCACTTCATCGGGTCGGGGGCATGAACTTCAATGATATTGAAATCTTTAGATCTTTGAAAGCATTGAATATGGCGATACGGATGCTTGTTTGTGGGCGAGTTGGCAAAAAGTTGGTCTCTGTGAGAAGCTGTGGTGGCAGCAACAGCATATTGATAGATTACTGATTAAGATTGAATGGGGATGCTATGCTTTTTTAAGTTATTGGGAATGGAAATTTACGTAAAGAAATTGTGAAAACGACACGGATAATTTTTTACTCAGCCTAAGAAATGATTTCAATTACAAACCTTATAAGACTTTATTTTTCTTTAAAATTTAATTGGATATTATGAAAGTTACACTTAATGTTTTTAAAGCAATATATGCTAGTGGGGACAGGCACGTGTTTTGTTGTGTTTGTAATGGCTATGAAAATAATTTCTAAAAAAATTATAAACAAAAAAATTGTTTTATTTTTCCGATCTTTTTAGATGAATGACTGTTCGGATATCAGTGCTTTGTCCTCTGGTTTCGTAACGCGAATGACTTTATAATAACAGGCAAAAGAAAAAGTTATAGGTCTCTTTAAATTCGTATTTGTATTTGACAATTGTTATTTTTCGAACAGTGTTTCAGATTTTCTTCTACATAATGAAAAAAAAAAAATGCAATATTCGGAAAAAAAAATTTAAAAATCAATGGGAACTTCAACTAGAAAGTATAAGGTCCTGAATTATTCTAGACCTAAACTAGGAGATATGACTTTGCAGCAGAAACCTTGTACCAAATATCCAGGAATCATTCTAAACAGCATGTTCTCCTGCAAGTTCGATGTGGAAAAGGAGTGAAGAAAGCCTCCACGGCACTTTACGCATGTGAAATAATGCTGGTGTGTGCGGAAATGGAGGAAAACAGCTTAAAATTTCAATGTAGTCATGCTTAGTCATTCACAAAATGGTCGGGTTAGTGCCTTAATAGTGCTTGTTATTGGAACATACTGGTTCATATCTGGCAAAGGACCATCAACATCGTTAACACTGCCCAAAACTTTTGGGGGTATCCTTATCCCTGCAATAACAAAAATATTTCACTCCATCAATATCACCCTCAATATAAACATCCTTCTCATTATGGCCTTTATAAATATTCATCCTCATCGTCCTCTTTTAAAATATAATCAAATTATGTTAACTAATTTTTCAAAAAACGTAAAACAAAATTTTTACAACCCACAATTACTAACAAATCTATTTATACCAAACACAAGTATATCAGTTTCAACACTTTTGCTTTAGTATTATATTAAATGTAACAACATAGTTGTTGTTGCTGTAATTAAAGTTGTTCACATAGTTTAATTGTTCCCAGGTGTAACAAGCATGTCATACATACATACATAGTCATTCTATATGTAAAATATTGCTCCCTGTTTACCTTTCAAACATTTAATTCGAATTTAATCTGCAGACAAAATTTTACAAAGTAGAACTTTTAATTGAATTTTTGAGCCCTGCCAATTCGCCCTTACTTTCAGCTGCATGTGTGTGTGTGTTAGCTTTCATTTGCTACTAAACGTACTTTGATTTGTGTATGTGTGCATTAGCTTGCATGCTCGTTTATATGAATTTTGAGTAACTATATGAAGTTGTACATTTGGTTGAAACTAAACAAATATGTGACCAATATAAACATGACTGTGGTAGTGAATAAATAAAACACTTATGATTGAATTTTGCTAAAATTGACAAAACAACACAAAACAGTTTTACTACAGCAAACTGTGCACAAAATTTTCTATTTTCATATGGTATGTAGAAACACCCAGCAGTCAAATCTTGTAGTTTTAAATTGTTCATATTATCTGTTAAGAAAAAAAAATCCAATAAGTTTCTCTTTTTCATACATTTTTTAAGAATCAAGCAAGGTGACCAACACACTTATTAGAGCAAATGTGTTGACCACACCTTTAGCTATACTTATTAACTGGCGCCCGAGCAGGAACTCACATGCATATGCATCTTTGAAAAAGACCTCTCTCAATGGTGAGCAATGAATATAGACTAGACTATGAGTGCTGAATTGGATGGAGGAAAAATTCAACTGAATGAAAAATTTGTGAAATCCACTTAAACTATAAATAATGTATCTAGATTTTGTTATTGTTATTGTTGAAGCAGTGCTTTGCCACATCCAACAGGTGCGATCAATCACAAGTTATAATTGATATCCTCTGAAGGGAGTCCGAGAAAACTTGCTGTCTCAACGGATTTGGACAAAAGAAATAAGGGCGTTAGAGGTGTCGGTTACAAATCTCAATTAAAAAGAAGTTGGTATCATGTGGGTACATTATAAGCAGAACATTCTTTGGGTATGTAAAGTTGATTCTGGATAAGTGAGGGTTTAACCTAGTATCCAGGGCGAAGTTGAGCTAGAGTGACGCACGTCTCCCCGGTGAAGTTGATTCCCTTTGCGAGCACAGTTCATCGGGCATAGTAATCAAACATTTTTTGTGTATTTCTTTGATGACCTATTTGTGCTCTTTTCATTTTACAATTGACTTGTGCTTGAAATATTTGCTTGTTAAAAAGCAATTCGCGGAAACCGCGGAAATATAAAATATAAAACTTGAAGACCTAAATTAACCCTCATTTGTACTGATGGGTCCAACCAGACCTTTTTGAACTTTAACTCACTCTTTCTACGCCAGGAGATGAGTTTATGTTTCAACGCTTCTTGGTATCCTTTGTCATGTATTTTAGCATAATTTTTTTTATGCATACATTTATAAACATATGTAAATAGTTATTAAATTGAATTTTTCAGTGTCAAAGCCATATTGAGTACTGATGGGTCTGGCCAGACCCTTAAGTAAATAGTGTAATGACAAATTCGTTCGTATGCATCGGCCTATTTTATTTTCGGATTGTGCATGGCTTTCTTTGCTCTTTTGTGTTTGAAGTCCCGTTTTCCAAAATATTTTTGTTTTGTCACTTTGCACGTGACATTAGAATTCGGTGTTGTTCATGAAAAGTGTATTTATTTAGTAAAAATGAGTAAAATATATTTTATTTATGATAATGTGCCACGTAGTGATTCCACATTTTATGAGTTGGTTGCAAATTCTTTGGCCGAGGAAGTTGAAAACGATAATGACAATGACCAGAAAGATTGTGTCTCAGAAGTGGAAAATGAGTCGGAATTTGAAGCTTCAGATATTGAAGCTGAACATGAAAGTGAGGTCGCAGCAGATATATATAACAGTTCAGATAAGGACGATGATTTGAATACTGATGCAAGTAAAGCCTTTTTTGGTAAGGATGCGACCGTTTGGAGCAAGACAGTGGCGCAATCTGGACATATTCGCTACCATAATGTACTACGTGCTCCTGGTGGATCGACTATCAAATCGAGTTCTCCTGTTGAAGTTTTTGATGAGTTTTTACACCAAACATATCATACATTATAATAAGTGAAACAAACAAATACGGTATAGAAAACACAAATCAATGGAACTTGAAAAATCCTACCAATTTGAAATAATCATATAAAAGCAGAGCTGAGTGGTTTTCTCGGTATTCTTATTGCAGCAGGAGTCAGCAATATCAATAACCAAGCGGCGTCGGTTCTATGGAAACCGATTCAAATGCCGATTTTCAGAGTAACAATTTCTTACCATAGTTTTTTGACAATATCCCGTTATATGCGCTTCGATGACGGGCGCACTAGATCCTTTCGCTCAGAAAATGCACCTATACGATATATTTGGAACTTTTTAAATGGAAGCTTTCAAAGGAATTTTCGTCCATACAGTGACGAGCAACTCTTTCCTTAACGAGGAAAAACAAAAATTTACTCAATACATACCTTCAAAACCAGCTAAGTATGGTATAAAAGTATAGTGGGCATATGATGCAAAAACTCATTATCATTTGATTGGAGATATTTATACTCGAAAAGTAACCACTGAAGAGAGAGCAAAAAAACCAAGGAGAAAACGAACAGATACGCTTGGTTTCAAAATATGCAAACTCAGGGCACATAGTAGTTGCCGATAACTTTTCTAGTTTTAATTTATGTAAGCGCCTAATAAGCTTGGAGCTGTCCTACGTTGGAACTCTTCGAATCAATAAAGCATGGATCCCACCCGAAATTAAAAAACACAAGAATAGGGCAGTTGTTTCGTTTCCTCTGAGTAAAAAAACAAGATTATTTTGCCATGAGTGTGAAGAATCTCTTTGCCAGCAACACTCAAAATGCTATTACATACATATGTTTTAAGTGCACAAAAACAAATATATTTTAGTTTAATTATTTTGTTTTATTAATAAAATGTCTTATTTAAGTTTTCAAGATGGTATTAAAAAAAAATAAAGTGCAGTTTCGATAAATTGAAGTTAAGTTTCCTTGGGGTCCAGCCAGAACCATGGGTACTCAATATGACAATACAGGTATCCGTCAAAATGAGGGTTAAACACAAAAACCTATTCGGTGCAGTTTTCCTTGGAGACAGAAGGTTAGCTATATGTTTTATGTAGTATTCAAACTGCAGCTGCAAGACAGATTCATTTTTACAAAGAAGCTTTTCTTGACAGACTTCAATTTAACCAAAAACAAGTAAATGTGTCTCAGTTCGGGTCTAACCGAATATTATATACTCAACGTGAACTTAAGTTATACGATTCATTTCAGATAAATTAATTTTCTACATAACACGTGGCCGCCCGTTTAAAAAAAAATGTCTCCCCATTTCGTCTTACAATAAAAATTGATAAGTGAAATGTCATTGATTCGAAACTATTTTTGCTAACTTGCTTATTATTCTAGTCTAGGACCCTTTTGAACTTGTTTTATATCTGAGTTGCCGTGGTCTTTAACCGATCCTGTCCATTTTTACTAGAAATATTTTCTGCTATAGGGAAAATTTGTGTACCAAATTTTATTACGGTCCGTTAATTTTTCTTCGAGTTATGGCTAGCGAAACATAGAAATTGCGCAGTCATAAAAGGGCGGTGCCACGTCCATTTTTTTTAAATTTGAATTTTTCCCCCTTTTTGTTATAAATCCACTTGGGAATTGAAATACCATTGATATAAAGCTTTTTTTTGCAAAGATATAGCTTATTTTATTCATTCACGACTCTTATAAAAATATTTTGTATTAAAGTGGGCATGGTCGTTATCGATTTCGTTAATTTTTCTTCGAAGCATTCCTTATAGTATAGGCACCCTCTCTGCCGAATTTTGTTACAATAGGTTTAACGATTTTTGATTTATGATTAATAATATTTGTAAAATTGATTTTATTTACAAGTGGGCGGTGCCAAACCCATTTAAAAAAAAATTTTCATATTTCTCATATTTCTCAATATCAGTCCACACGTCAAATTTCAACATCCTTGGTGTATTATTTATTAAATAATCAGGTTTTGTTTTCCAAAATATTATATATATAAAAAGTCTATCTATTTTGGGTCCACATAAGATCGTGCACCAAATTTGGTGAAGATATCTCAATAGCGAGAAGAGAGAAGCTCGGCCTCTTCGGAGGTTATCGCGCCTTACATTTGTTTTTTTTTTTTATCTCAATATTTACTAAAGTTATCGTGTTGAAGGACAGATGGACGGACAGACGGACATGGCTCAATCAAATTTTTTGTCGATACTGATGATTTTGATATATGGAAGTCTATATCTATCTCCATTCCTTTATACCTGTACAACCAACCGTTATCCAATCAAAGCTAATATACTCTGTATGCAAAGCACGCTGAGTATAACAATTTAAGGCTTGTACAGCCCACGAAAAAGGCACAGCGCAAAAGGCACATGATGCACGTTCTCTTAGAACCAGCTGCGTCTGTTTTGGTATAGGTAGTCGGTGCTTCAATTAAACCATTTGATACGGTCAATGAACCTACTGACATATTTTTCAGAGCACAAAGTTACTTCCTCATGTGTGCTAGAGCTTGGAAATCACACAAGTAGTGTGCGACTGTTTCTTTGCAGCCCTCCTGCCGCAGCTACTGCTAGTGCGGCAAAAAGATATCCCATCCTCTCAACATGCAGGCCAAGTGGCCAGTCTCCCGTAATTTTGGCAGCGATCCTAAAGATTTTTTAGCTGAATTCTTTAGGAGGGTCTTTTTTTACTTTGTATCGTAATTTGGCCAGATTTGCCTGGTTATTCCCGAGGAGTTCCAGGTAGAGATCTCTATCTCCCTGAATGTTTTGTATATGTTTCTTTTGATTAGTGTGAGGGGATGATGCTTCTAGGCCGCTTCCGGAACATCCAGAAGAGCCCTTGCCTATGCAAGTTTGTTTTCCTTATTGTTGTTTTAGTGACCACGTATATACAAGGCGTTTTTTTTTTTTTTTTTTGCAAAAAAAGCTACGGTTTGGAGCGAATATTTATTTTTACTGGAACATATCTTTTTTAGCAATATTTTTAGAAGTAATATTTCCCCTATATATAAAAAGTTTTCCGTTTTGCGATACTCACAAGCAACTCGCAAATTTGTTTGTGAGAAAAGTAGGGAGAACTTAGGTATATACCTTCCAATTTGAGTGTTGGCCTTTGGTTTCGAAAAGCTATAACTTTTATTTTTTTTTTTTAGCCCATAAAACGTCAGTTCATGCACTAAAATAATTTTTAGCTTCTGCTTTTCTCTACTGGGCAAGTATGATAACACATACGTATATTTGTAAGGAATTTTTATTAAATATAGCTAAAACTCTATTGCATATGTGTGCGTGCACGTGTAGGTGTTGAATTAAAAACTCAGCATCGAACATCTCAATTAAGCTTAAACCAAATGAATTCTTGGAATTTAATCACTGAAATAAATACATATTAATTATTTGAATTGAATTGCTGTATGCATATTTGTATGTACAGCATCAAAAAGGAAAATAGCAGTAGCAAAATTTATCGAATTTTGTCAATTTAATTTAAACTTTTTTTTGATAATTTAAGAAAAAGCTTCTATGAATTTTGTAACTGAAAATTTTCCAATCAAATTCGAGTTTTCTAAGCTTTTAGAAGCTGTTATTGAATTTCTTCAGTTATATTCTTGGTTTTTACTATTTAGCAAAAAACTTTTCTTCAAATTTTGTAACGGAAAGTTTCAACGCAATAAAAAAAACCGTTTAAAAACAACAAAAAAACCAAAATTCGGGAAAGTTTGACGAAATTTACCAACATTTTATTTGGAGTTTTCTGATTTTGGTTTTTTTTTTTTTTTTGAGTATGCAGATTTGTAACCCAATCAATTTTAGTCTCATAAAGTGCTACTTATATGTTTCTCAAAATTCGATTGTACTTCGCTGGACTTAAATTGATTGGTCTATAAAAGTACATATTCAAAAAATTAATTATTAAAAATACAAAAATTTTAAATAAAAATTTCATAATTTTCGTTAAAAAAAAAAACCGTTTAAAAAAAATAAAAAAAAACAAATTCGGGAAAGTTTGGCGAAATTTACCAACATTTTATTTGGAGTTTTCTGATTTTGGTTTTTTTTTTTTTTTGAGTATGCAGATTTGTAGCCCAATCAATTTTAGTCTCATAAAGTGTTACTTATATGTTTCTCAAAATTCGATTGTCTTCACTGGACTTAAATTGATTGGTCTATAAAAGTACATATTCAAAAAATTTATTATTAAAAATACAAAAATTTTAAATAAAAATTTCATAATTTTCGTAAACTTTTAAAAATTTTGGAACTTTTTCGAAAACGTTTTTGAGATTAGTTTGTTTAATTTCATATAAAAAATGTACGAAATATTTTCATTTATCATCGTAACAAATACGATTTTAGCTGAGAAAATGGGACAAAACTTGTTACTGCTAAAATCGGTTGGGCTACTAAATAAAAAAAAAAATAAATGTAAAGCGCGATAACCTCCGAAGAGATCTAAGGCCGGGCTTTTCTTCCAATTTGTGCAAATTGACCGGACGGGACCCTTTGAACTTTTGCATGCTGTAATTTGGCAGACGTTGAAGATATCATGATGAAATTTGGCAGGAACGTTACTCCTATTACTATATGTATGCTTAATACAACTTAGCAAAATCGGAGAACGACCACGCCCACTTTAAAAAAAAAATTTTTTAAAGCCAAATTTTATCAAAAAATTTAATATCTTTACAGTATATAAGTAAATTATATCAACATTCAACTCCAGTAATGATATGGTGCAACAAAATGCAAAAATAAAAGAAAATTTCAAAATGGGCGTGGCTCCGCCCTTTTTCATTTAATTCCTCTAGAATACTTTTAAGGCCATAAGTCAAAAAAACATTTACCTATCCTTGTGAAATTTGGTAGGTGCATAGACTCTATGACGATAACTGTTTTCTGTGAAAATGGGCGAAATCGGTTGAAGCCATGCCCAGTTTTTATACACAGTCGACCGTCTGTCCTTCCGCTTTTTCATTAACAAGATAACTTGAGCAAAAATCTATATATCTTTATTAAACTCAGTTCACGTACTTATCTAAACTCACTTTGTATTGGTATAAAAAATGGCCGAAATCGGACTATGACCACGCCCACTTTTTCGATATCAAAAATTACGAAAAACGAAAAAAATGCCAAAATTCTATACCAAATACGAAAAAAGGGATGAAACATGGTATTTGGATTAGTTTATTGACGAAAAATGTAACTTTAGAAAAAAACTTTGTAAAATGGGTGTGACACCTACCATATTAAGTATAATAAAATGAAAAAGTTCTGCAGGGCGAAATAAAAAACCCTTGAAATCTTGGCAGGAATACTGTTCGTGGAATTATATATATAAATAAATTAGCGGTATCAAACAGATGACGTTTTGAGTCACCCTGGTCCACATTTTGGTCGATATCTGGAAAAGGCCTTCACATATACAACTACCACCACTCCCTTTTAAAAGCCTCATTAATACCTTTAATTTGATACCCATATCGTACAAACACATTCTAGAGTCACCCCTGGTCCACCTTTATGGCGATATCTCGAAAAGGCGTCCACCCATAGAACTAAGCCCCAACTACTCATTAATACCCCTCGTTTGATACCCACATTGTACAAACGCATTCTAGAGTCACCCCTGGTCCACCTTTATAGCGATATCTCGAAAAGGCGTTCACCTATAGAACTAAGGCCCACTCCCTTTTAAAATGCTCATTAACCCCTTTCATTTGATACCCATATCGTACAAACAAATTCTAGGGTCACCCTTGGTCCATCTTTATGGCGATATCTCGAAATGGCTTCCACCTATGGAACTACGGATCACTCCCTTTTAGAATACTCATTAACACCTTTCATTTGATACCCATATCGTACCAACAAATTCTAGAGTCACCCTTGGTCCACCTTTATGGCTATATCTCGAAAAGGCGACCACCTATACATCTACCACCACTCCCTTTTAAAACCTTCATTAATACCTTTAATTTGATACCCATATCGTACAAACACATTCTAGAGTCACCCCTGTAGAGGAATTCACTAACTTTTTAACGACATTTGCCATCGCTTTATTTGCGAATCGATAACTATAACTATTTCGTTATTCAGTAACTATTTTGTATCGATATTCGTCTATCGACGATCAGCTGTGTTGTTAAATAAACGGCAAGTAAATGGGCTGCGTTAAAAATCACGAAATTAACATTTCTAGAAATTTTAGTTAAAATAGGAAATCGGAACTTTAATTAAATACCTTCAAACACGAAAAGTTGCTTTATTTATAAATCAAATGGGATTTGTGTACTTGGCGTACGTTTTATCACAATATGAAGAATTACTAAGTCCATTGCCAGTGGGCAGACACCTTCTTAGTGAAGTAGATAACCCATTCCACTTGAATCCAATGGAGTTTCGAAAGCTGTACCGGCTAACCGCAGATTCATGATATTATTTCTCAACTTGATGAAGGGGTACAAGAATAATTGCGATATTCACAGAGAAAAAAGAAATTAACACCTCATTTACTTATCTTTTGTTAAAATATGTAAAAACTTGCACAATAATGGCTTTTGAAAGCAGTTAGTATACGGAATTTATTTGTTTTTGGCATCCCTTTTGTTCTTTTCGCATTTTCTAGGTTTCGTTAAGCTGTGCTGCCACCTGTCTAATATTAAAACGAAATTTAAATGCCATTTATTTCGAGTCGTTAAAACTAAGTTAGTGAATAGTACAATCGATAAGGCAAGCGGCAAAATCGTTAAATTAAATCTCGACAAATCGCATCGCTATAAGTTAGTGAATTTCACTACTGGTCCACCTTTATGGCGATATCTCGAAAAGGCGTCCACCTCTAGAATTAAACCCCACGCCCTTTTAAAATACTCATTAGAAGCTTTCATGTGCTTCCCATATCGTACAAACAAATTTTAGAGTCAACCCTGATCCACCTTTATGGCGATATCCCTAAATGGTGTCCACCTATAGAACTATGGCCCACTCCCTCTTAAAATACTTTTTAATACCTTTCATTTGATACACATGTCATACAAACACATTCCAGGGTTACCCTCGGTTCATTTCCTACATGGTTATTTTCCCTTATATTGCCACCATAGCTCTCAACTCAGTATGTAATGTTCGGTTGCTACCGAACTTAACCTTCCTTACTTGGTTAGACAAAAATTTATTTGGCTACATACATATATGAAAACCCCGAAAAATTCAGGAAACTTTAAATAAAAAATTCTAAATTTTTAAAAAATGTTCCAGTTTTTTCGAAAATCTTTTGGGCTTGGCCGGCATGGTTTGAGTTACAAAACTGATGGCACTTTTTTCGTATATTATCGAAAACAAAAACAGGGAATTTAGTTGAAGAACTTCGAAAAACTGCCACTGCTATTATCGTGTTCGCTGCTGCACATATACATATGAATATATCTATTTCTGATTGGAATATTAACTTATCTCGGCTGCGGTTTCGAAAACATCCTATCTCGGAAAACGTGGGAAACACCCCTGTTTCGTAACTAGTTTCAAACAAATTCTGGAAAAGGGCGTTGCTCAAGCGTTTTCTGAGAAAGGCGTTTTGTAAACGACAGCCGAGATAGGATAATATTCCGCTCAGAAGTCGTTATAAGGTTTTCCGAAATTCCAAATTGACTAAATATTCCTTTCAATTCCCATTTGTTCCATACGTGATACAGAAAATCTCAACGGGATTTCATAGAACCTCAAATGCATTTAAGAAAGAGAAAAAAGAGTTTCAGAAAAAGCCAAAGTTGTTTAAGAAAATCTCAGTATTTCCGTAAATCAACTACTCTCAAGTTGTTTGAACGTACTCCCCGATGCTCAATGTGATTGAAAAATTTAGATAAAAATGAAATCATTTGTAAAAGTTAGTATGAAATTTGGTAACATGAATAAACTGAGAGCACGGAAAGACATTTGTAAGATATATATGTAAAAGGGGTTATTTTGAAAAAAAAAAAAAAAACACGGTTGCTCCCGCTGTATAGCACTAACCAATTATTTTAATAGCTGCAGTATAATGTTGCGTGTCAATTGGATTCTATTATCATTTGTTAATAATTATATTAAATTTGCTGGGTTTGTCATCCTCTTAATTTGTTTAACTCTTTATTTAGAACAAACTGTTCTTTTTCGATGGGTTTTTATAAATCTGAGATTTTCTAAAGTATATTTGAGTTTTTCTGGAAAAGTTTGCAAAATCTGAAATACAGTTGACTTATTCCAAAATACATTTGATGTTTTCTCAAATAAAAATGAGGTATTCTGAACAGCATTTGGTGTGTCTGGAATACGTTTGGTGCATCTGAAATATATTCGTGGTTTTCTACACTTTTCTGGTTTTCATTTGAGCTTTTCTGAGATTAAATTGATTATTCTTAAATACGATTGCTCTTTTCCGTAATACAGTTGGAAAAGTTTAGAAAGGTGTTGTGCATACTTCGCTTCGTTTCACCAAATAACTAATTTACACAATTGGCCTCTCAATCGTTGAATAAAAGCAAGCACAAATGCCAAATTGTCATTTTTTAATTCAAACAAAAAAACTTCAATTAACAATCTCTAATGTATTTCTTATTAAATTTCTACTAAAACATCATAGCCGTATTGTTTAATAATATAACTTGTGTTTCATTGACGTTGGTTTTTATTACATTTCAATCGTATTTCACTCAACTGTCAAACCTTTTGCTTTTACTTTCTTGCTCAACCATAAATAAGTACTAAATAAATCGCTGTTAGTAATTGCAATATTTGCCCTTGCAAAGCCATCATGTATACGCCACGTTGAACTCATTTGGCTTCAATTAACGTAGCACCGCCAACCATTAGCCACTTAAAATGTCAATTGCCAACACGGCGGGGAACATTTCTAATTTAAGCTGTAAAGGAAAAAACTGTGATTTATGTCACTCAAGAATGCGTGCCAGGCCTTCCGCTATTTAAACACTTTTTCTCATGCAATATGGACCTTGGCAACCCTTGGCTTGATTGGACGCCAATTAATGCGCACACCAAAACACACCGCATTACAGCTAATTTATACTTATCGCAAATCGTATGTTTATTATATCTCGGGTAAAGTAGGGAAGCAGAAAATTATAATTAGTGTTTATAAACTAACATTCAGAGTTGGGCACTATTCGAATAAAATTCTATTTGACATGTATTTGAATAAAAAAGTATTTTTAGAAAATTTTTAAAAGCTATTTTTTTATGAAAAATTTATGTTTGGATAAATTTTTAATGCATAGTTTGCTTTTGAATAAAATTTCGATGGAAAATTTAGAAAAAACATTTTTTTCTACATTAACTGAAACAAAAGCAGTATTTTTTAAACGGTTCTATTTAGCTTGACTCTGTGTAGCGAGCGTTGTTTACGAAATTTGTAATTGAAATATAAGTAACTCTCCGATAAGCTACAAGCATGAAACTTGAATGTAGTTCAGAACCCGATGACAATGCAATAAAAATTTAAAAAACTCCGCTCCCATGCTCCAGGGCAGATATATTCAAAAAAATCGTATTTGTGGTCCGATTTGGTTCATATTTGGAACAAATATTACAAACAGTCCTGTAGAAATGACATCAAAATAATTTGGAGTTCGAGGAGGGATAAACATGCGTGGCGCTGAGTCGGGTAAAGTTCTTGGAAGGATTACGTATTGAGGAGTTAGATTGTAACAAATTGTTAGGTAAGAGTCCTTGTAATAAGGAGGCACTAAATGAACTAAATAGAATGAGAAATAATAGGTAATTAAATAAAAAAGAAAAACTTGGAAATAAAATAATATAAAAAAATGTTTAAGGTAAACGGTTTTATTGAAAACAATAGGTACTTACATTAAGTAATAACAATAATAAAAGCTAGCAAATAATTAGGTAGGTCCTAGATACTAGTCATCACACTCCTCATCAATCTAAGGCGTTGATCAGAAAAATAAATAAGAGCGTTGGGCGCGTGGAATTCCAAAAACGTGGGGCGTAGCATAACCTGATTAAGGTTCAGTTGGTCTTACTTATACATATACATATGAAAATATCATTTTTGAAGATATGAGCGGTTGACTATCAATAGAAATTTGACGCGGCCCACGCTTTTATTTATTTGTCTGATCAACCCCCTAGATTGATGAGGAGTGTGATGACTAGTACCTAGGGCCTATCTTATTATTTTCTAGCTTTTAGTATTATTGTTACTTAATTTAAGTATTGTTTGCAATAAAACCGTTTAGCTTAAAAAAAGTTTTTTTTATATTATTTTATTTCGTATTCAGTTATAATAAAGAAAATAATCTCTTCGCCACTCAAATAAAATTTCTTTAAATAAAGAAAACTATGCGCATGCGTATATCGCAAACACAAACTATTTATCTTTTATTCGTTATTTGAATAAAATTGGCCCAACTCTGCTTATATTGATATATGGGCGATTCTCCGCGAGCTCTCAGTTTACTAATCCAAAATTTTGGAAAAAATATTCGATTTTCAATTATTGTCAATAATTTTTCTATGATTTTTTATAGCTAAAAAACATTCCCAAAGTGGACGAGCTACAGCTATTAATTTCTGTTCTTGATACTGAATCCTGCCACGGTTGTGACATTTTGACAATAAATTGCTCATTAAAAAAAGCTAGTATGACTCGCAAGATTTTCCGTAAAATTTTAAGGTTATGTCAGCAAACTTTAAAGAAAAGTGGTGCAATAGATGGTATTTAACTTAAAACTACAAAGATACAAGTGCCAAGTTGTGACACGATTTTTTGATACGTACCGTTCCCCAGTTCTTCGGTGTTTAAAAATGGATATTAGTTATTCTAAGACTGCAACATTATCATGGAAATACGCGGGGACACTTGCTGATCAAAATTCACACTCACATGTCACAAACCAGTGTGCAATAAATCAGTACCAACCTAACAATTTGAATAACATTTTTTACTCAAAAACTCATGGACACTTTTCAATATCAATTTACAAAGCGAAAAGAGAAATGTTATCATTAAAACAACATTAAATATTGTAGATAAGGTCAAGTATTTAATATAATGACAATTTATTACTCGTGTAGCTAAAGATTAAAAAAGTTACAGCCTAAAATGTTATGAAAAATGTGGTTGTGGACATGCCACGATTGTGACATTTTTAGGATATTATGAACTATAACTTCATAAAACTGATGACCAGTCAATAAAATTCAACATGAAACTTTAAAATAAACAAAATTTTAACTCAATTACATAATTTAATTCATAGAAAATGCTTTAATGTACTTCCAATTTCGAAAAGACACAAAACTGTAAGCTCGCGGAAAATCACCCATGTGTGGAATTCCTAGTTACATCTATACGCATTTGTGCCTCTGAGTAGAAAAGTACTACGACTTTCTTCGCTTTTGGGTAGATAAGAACTGTTTATTGACTATTTCTTATTTTTATGAAATATGTTTCGAAAAGGCAGGCCCTAAATTCAGTACACAGTTTTCCGAATTTTTTTTTCGTTTTTTTTTTTAACTATTGTTTGCTGTGTTTCTTTATATAACGTTAATCTAAGCGAAAAAAAAAATATTTTTTATACATATATATGTATATATATTATTTTGTTTTTTACAAGCAGTCACTTTTTTTGAGTATTTTTCACGTCATATACAGCTCAGTTTGATCTCCTTTCAAAATTCTTGGGAATCGATTCGTTTCTTTTTTATACTGGCATACTTTCAATACTATTAAAATATTCCGTCAGTACTCTTACCAGAAAATGTCTCTACTATTCTAAAATATTTTAATAAGAATGCCATAGGTCCATTTTTCGACACATCAGCCATCTCATCTGTTGTCAACATCCATACTTTTGCAACTTATATCAGGACGAGTACGATAAATGATTTTCAGAGCATGATTTTCGGTTACTTAAAGAGTGATTTACCTTTTAAGACTTATCCAGCTTGGAGCAGCTTTTGTTTGTTTAAATGCCAAGACACAAATACATTGACTTTTTTCCTGAAGCAACTAATTTATTTGTCCTGGTTCACTTAAAAACTTAAGATTCCTGCTTTGTTTTTTAGTATGCAACAAGCACAACTTGCGACGTGTATATCATCCATTAACTCTCAAGAAAATATTCCATAAATGAAGCCAAACAAACGTTCAATACTGTCAATCACTGCCACTATCTGTGTCTCTAGCACCACCACTACCAACATCACTATCACTTCCGTTATCACTACCATTTTCACCACCACGACCAATACCACTATCACCAAAACTGTCACTACTACTAAAACAACCACTATCACTACCAATAACACCAATATTATCTTTACAACTGAAAATACCACTACCACTATCACTTCTACCATCACTACCAATTCCACTACTACTACCACTGCGACAACTACTACCAATAACACTAGCACTATCACTTCCACTATCACTATCCCTATCAGTATACCGCTATCATTACCACTAGAACTACTAACACTAACGCGAACTCTTCAGGATGCAACCAGCACATTTTTGAGCTTTTCCAAAGAAATAATCAACCTCACCTGCGCGAGACGAATCCTGTCAGAAATATGAATATATTATAGTCACGGGACTTTGGGTGAAACGGTGAGATAATCAAATGGGTTCAGCTTCGTCATTTTAAATTGTTCCTGATGTCATCGAGCTAGTACCTTAATGGTTTAAGCGACCGGAGAGTACTGGAAGAATTTTCTTATAGGAACTCCGACTTCGATAACATTCCCGAAAACACACACATTGTAAACTTTAAATGTTGATGTGAGTTCTAAGAACGTGAGCACAGTGGAAGGAATCATAATTGTTTTTAATGTAAGTCCCGCACAACAATGCGCATAAAAAACTTATAACTAATGAGCGATTTAAGAAAAAAAAATTGGAATAAAAAAGTTCAGCATAATCCGCTTACCATCGCCATTTTGCTAAATTTTTTTATGGTAAATTATAACACTTCACTTTTTTCGCAATTATCCCAGATTAATTCCAGTTCAACTTCAACTTTTCTCGAACTTCGCGTTTAAAAAAAAAATTTAATAAACACAAATGTATCTGCTATATACTATTTATGCTCATCAACACTCACTAAGCATATTTGATGTTACCGTAAATTAACAAGAAACAAAATTTATATAAATTTTTTGCGCGCATATTTTTTGTGACCAGTTCCGCGTTTTCCCACCCTCAGCACCCACGTAACAACAACCACTGCTTTTTTTTTTCTAAAAATATGAGCAAAAGCATTTGGCAGCGTGTTTAATGAATGTTGCTTTGATGTTGTTAACGAATAAACGCTAAATTTGGCTGCATAAATCGCTGTTGTTGTTGTTACTTGACCAAAAACCTTCATTACATACATACATACCTCAATTAATCGGTTTTGCTCGAGGTGCGGTTAATGGTATATGGTGAAGTAGCTTGCCACACAACCACTTTACCCTGCCAATGTGGGTAATTAAAACATGTTAGCGCTCTCTGCTGCGTTTTGTGTTCATACACAAATACATACACCCATTTGTTGTAGAGCTGTGCGTATGTTTGCTTTTGAGTTAGGCATTTTGACATACTAAATGGTTATAATAAACGCTAAACGTTTTTTTTTAGTGCTAATAAATATAAAATTTTTTTGGCTTTAATGATGCTGCTTTCAAAAGGGATAACATTTTTAATGGTTCTAACATTTTCTGTAAATTTACAAATAAGTTTATCTAAATCATAATTACGAAAGTGTAGCTCAAAAAAGGTTTACTCATAGTCCGAAATCAACATTGGTATCATTACTTTAAGTGTTGAGTGCATAATCTCTAAGTCAGAGCACTTCGGGTATGCAATATCAGGATATCAAGGACTTTTAATATCAATGTCCAAATTTGGTTAGTATTTTTAATTTGTATCATAAAAATCATCATTTAGCTGTTATTTTTTACTTTTATAATAAAAGTAAAAAAATAATGGTTAAAATATATATGTAATTTATTTTATAACATAAGTCAAAAGTTAATAGTTTTAAATTTTTAATTAATATACATTTTATTATAGAATTTAAAAATAACAAATAAATGTTGAATTTTATGATAAAAGTTAAAAAATAACTATTAAAATTTAACTTTTCTTTTTTTTTCAAAAATGATAGTCGAAAATTAAATTTTATCGCAAAAGTAAAAATAAAATTTAAAACTGTACCGTGCTCGCCCCTAAGGTCGTTGGTTCTAGCTCCGAGTATGTTTCTGCCATGAAAAGATTCTCGGTATAAACTCATCTGCTCGCAGATGCCGCTCGGAGTTGGCATAAAACATCTAGCTCCCACCTTTCCATTTGTAGGAAATATAATATAAGTAATCTTGGTCTTAATTATTTTTGTTTTTAACAAAAGCCTTCAAGAGGTTGCATTGGTGATTATCTCGTGACTACTTCGAGATAATTTCCGTATTGGTTTTTCCAACATTCTAGATTCATATTAGAGTTATTTGGGAAGTTTCAAGTAACTGGGTCGCAATCATTAAAGGATTAATACGGATTAGGTTTGATATCCGGGAATTTTTCTGTTTTTTTTATTTATTTTTTTTAATTGTGATATTGATTTCGAGATAATTTCAGTACTATTTCGACTGTTGAACAGACGAGCACCTCTCTTATCTATTTATTTAAAACGCCTTATCTCAGAAAATTTTTTTGCCCATTTCGGCATCAATTAAAGGCTATCTCAAGATCGTTTCGGGATGAATTTGCTCTTGTTTTTGATAATTATAAAATTTCGGGATCACCTAAAGACCGTTTCGGGTTTTTTCGGAATATATTGAGATAATTCCCGGACCGACTCAGCATTTTTTCCAGGATCATTTTCGAAATGATTCAGAATCATTTCAGGACTATGGGGGATCATTTAAGGATCACTTTAAGACTATTGCGGAATCTCTTCAGAACTATTTTAGTATCTCTTAGTACGAACGAGTTGAAATCGCTAAATTGTATTTCTAGAGGAATCCAACACTTCATTTAGTCAAGTCTTCCCATTGTAACACTATCACAAGAAGCGTGAGCAACATCTTATGACCACGAGTGACTACAGCCCTTGAATTACCTCATAGGATAAGATGGGTTAGGTGGTAGCTGCCCTGATAAGGATAGCTCACTTGGACAACACGAAGGTCCGTTGTGATACCACATACACCAAAAATAACGGTGACTTAGATCTAGCTACTTAGAGAATCGTTGGGTAGCAACGATAAAGCTCCGAATGATACCGATCTCAACTTCGGATATATCCTCGGGAGATCCAAGTGAGTCGCGACCGAAGTACTTTCGCCTAGTTCTGGGAAAAGCTGGACAATCAAGCATAAAGTGATTTGGTAATTCCACCTCATCATCCTCCATACAGCTGCAGCAGGATGGAGTTTCCAGTATATTGAGACGTACCGCATGGATACCCATGGGACAGTGCCCTGTCAAAACTCCAATGACCATTGATAGGTGAGCCTTAGTGAACCCAATTATTTCAGCAGACCTCCTGCCATCTACTTTTGGCCAGAAAGATCTTGCTACACTGCAAGACGTGGTATCCGCCCAACGTTTGCTGAGCTGATTCGAGGCCCAGCTATGGAGAAGCAATCCACAGGTGGCCAGCGGGATCCCGAAATCCCTACAGCCATCTTCATCCGGTTCAGTTGTACCGATGCGAGCTAAGAGATCCGCCTGACAGTTACCCGGGATATCACTATGGCCCGGGACCCAGATAATCTTAATTGTAAAATAATTGATGCAATCGCAAGCGAGGTCAGGCACTCCCAGACCACCCTCAATCGCACTGTAGTTGAGCTCAAGGCCTTGATAGCCGCTTGGCTATCAGAGTAGATGTTAAATTCCCTAACTGTGGTAGCACTGGATAGCATACCATCCACCGCATCCTTAATCGCAGCAATTTCCGCTTGGAATACACTGCAGTGATCAGCCAACTTAAACTTGCGGCTTAAATTTAGCTCTTGACAAAAGACCCCCCACCAACCTTTCCATCCAGCTTTGACCCATCCGTGAACAAGTTAACCGGTCCCATGCCCCAGATAATTCCTCTTCCCCAATCCTCTCTCTCTGGAATAACTGGGGTGAAGGTTGTATAGGGAGCAGTTATCGGCATACAGTAGTCCGTTCTTTCCGGGAAGAAGTCGAAACTGGTAAGAAGGCTAGAGTGTCCGCGGTCAGAAAGTCTATATCCCATATCACGAAGCCTGACCAACGACCCTGCCGCGGCCGCCTTTCCCGCAATATCTACTGGGTATATGTTCAGCATGACGTTCAGTGCCAAGGTAGGTGTTGTTCTGAGAGCGCCACTGATACCGATCAGCGCCGTCCGTTGCACTGACAAATATTTTGGAGGCGCTCGCCGTGTCCAGTGCTTTCCACCAGACCAGCACCCCATATAGCAGAATCGGTTTGACCACTATCTCATAAAGCCAGTGTACTATTCTTGGCGAGAGTCCCCATCTCTTCACGATAACTCCTCTGCAGCAGTACAAGGCAATGGCGGCCTTCCTGGCCCGATCTTCCACATTGGGTCTCCAGGACAGTTTCTTGTCCAAAACAATCCCCAAATATTTAACCCTATCAGAAAGTACCAACGGTACCCCTCCAATCGAGGGAGTTCTGAAATCGGGCATCTTATATCTCCTTGTGAAAAGGACCAATTCCGTTTTTCCCGGGTTGACCGCCAATCCACATGATTCAGCCCACCTAGCCACAGTATCCAGGTAGCCCTGCAGAACATCACGCAGGGTGCCCAGAAGCTTGCCTCTGACTAGGATAGCGAGGTCATCTGCATAGGCAACCACCCGACAACCATTGGCTTCCAGCTCCACAAGAAGCTCGTTTACTACCACAACCCAGAGGAGAGGAGATGGGACACCCCCCTGTGGCGTGCCCCTGCACACCTTCCTCTTAATTATGGCTCCTCCCCACTCCGCTGCGACAATTCTGCCGCATGGAAGTTTGCTAATAAATTCAACCAGAGCCGCCTCGACTCCTAAACCCACCAGAGCTCTTTCGATTGCCCCCGGTAAGACATTGTTAAAAGCTCCCTCGATGTCTAGAAAGGCACCCAGAGCATACCCTTTGTGTTCTAGGGACCCCTCTATTTGCTTTACAATCGAATGGAGAGCCGTTTCCGTCGATCTGCCCTTGCAGTACGTATGCTGTGAAGCCAACCGTAACCCTCGAGGTATCCTTTCCCGTAGGTACAGGTCAATCAACCGCTCAAACGTCTTAAGAAGAAACGACGAGAGACTGATTGGCCTGAAATCCTTAGGTGATACATGAGAGCTTCTGCCGGCCTTCGGAATGAAAATAACCCTAACCGTGTGCCAAGACTTCGGGATATAGTTAAGCCTGAGGCAGTTAGTATATATGATGGCCAACCAGCGGCAGGAAATCCCCAAAGACTTTTGAAGCTGCGCAGGAATGATTCCATCCGGGAATGGAGACTTATAGGGCTTGAACGACACTATAGCCCAGGTTATTTGACTTTCCCGTATTGGAATGGCAGGCACTTCTGCATGGCCAACGACCGCCGACCATGCAGGCGAAGATCCCTGCGCAACTGGGACATCGGGAAAATGATTGTCCAGTAAAAGCCTTAGGGACTCCTCGCCACTCATCGACCAGTCCCCACCATCATCTCTCAGATACCCCAGAGGAGCGGGGTTCCTAGAGAGTATTTTTCTAAATCTCGCGGATTCAGTGCAGCCTTCTACGTTTTCGCAGAAGCTTCGCCATGCATCTCGCTTGGCTATCCTTATTTCATATTTATAAATCCCCAGACTCACCTTATAGAGCTCCCAGTCCGAGGGTAATTTACTCCTCCTAGCTCTGTTGAAGAGCCGCCGACTGGACGCTCTTAGGTCGTCAAGAGAATCCGACCACCAGGGCGGCTTGCCCTTCCCCCTGTAAGTTTTCAATGGGCAGGACAGCTGAAAGGCGCTATTGCTTGCCGAGGTGAAGTTTTCCACCAGAACGTCTATCTCAGATTCGGACAGGCCCGAACTAATGATAGGCACCGCAGGTAGTAGCTCTCCCAGCTTCCTACAATACAAGTCCCAGTTAGTACTTTTAGGGTTCCTAAAAGATATTTTACCGGGACGTTCTTCGTTCACTGAGAACTGTATATATCGGTGATCAGAGAAGGAGTGCTCGTTGAGAACGTTCCATCCAGATATCCGACCTTCCAGTTCTCTACTAACCAGGGTGAGGTCCAGGACCTCCTCCCTTACCGCAGTAATAAAAGTCGGGTCATTCCCCCTATTACATATACAAAGTCCCTCATCTACAATAAAAGTAAATAAAGACTCACCTCTAGTGTTTGTATCCGAGCTTCCCCAAATGCTATGATGGGCATTAGCATCGGCACCGATGATCACGCCAACACCTCTCCGCCTTGCTTCAGCGGTGATTTCACCCAGTATCGCAGGTGGTGGTCCCTCTACGTCCCCGTGGGGCATGTACGCTGAGACCACCCACATTTCATTACTTCCTCGCTCGAGGCAGACCGTGCTTACGTCAGCATTGCTGAAATTAGAGAGAATAAAAGCTTTAATCTCTTTTTTAACAAGCACACAGGATCTAGGCCTACTTGCCTCCCCATGCACCAAGGTGTTGAATTTTCCAGTCCTTAATCCAGAAATCTTACTGCCGTTACTACTCAGCCACGGCTCCTGGACAAGGACTGCTGAAGATTGATTTGACGGATATCCATCAAAAGCGCTCTTCTTCCGCACCCCATCCTTGGAGGATTCGTATTAGTCTTGTCCATTCTAAAAAAGTCCCCCCTCAAGGCCGCTATCCGGAGCCGATTGTGTAGTCGCCCTTTAACGGTCTCGTGGTTATCTATGCTACGCAGTGAGGCCACGCGAGGGTTGACGCATTACCTTATGAGTAATGCGTTCAGAGCCAGACCGGACGCGAAGCGGGAAAATCTTCAACCGCACCTACACCACCAACTTAACGGCGACGGAGCCGGAACGTACCTTGAGGCCCGCCACGGTTTTAACGGGACGTGGGCAGGTGCAACATTGGCCTACCAGCCATTTCGGTAGGGTTTCACCCCGACCTACTAAAGTGGCAGAATACCGCACCTACCAGCCCAAAGTCATCAAGTCAAAATTTAATGTCAAATCAAAGCCCTAAAAAAATGAATTAGCTCATATTTGGCACGATCCGAATCAGGCGTTTAAGCTGGATCAAAGGGGCTGTAGCCTTCAATCACTTTGTAATATACAGTTCATAAAGAATTATGTGATATTCGAGATACAACTATTAATAGATCACGATCCAGTAAGATCCGTTTTTATACTGCGTCATTACATTTTCTATCAAAGAATTAGCGTTGACTACATGTCTTAACCGAGAAATAGGAATAATTCTCAGCTACACAGTGGTGGTGAATATTGTGCACCAGATTTTGCCAGGTCAGTGTTATTCAACACCCTAGAGTAAAAAGAGACGATTTTATCGAAAAAATACCTTACGTCGCGAAGTGTAATTACGACGTGCTTAAAACTGAAAGCTTCACTCGTAAATTTCAGACCGAGATAGATTCCTGCAGAAAAGCTAACATCGTTCTGATCTGTATGACCTAGATTAAAGAGCTGATATTTTTTCTTACCAAAAAATCTAAAGATTTAAGGACTTTTTCACTGAATAGTAACTTTAAACATTCCTTCATATAACAAAGCGCTCTTTATTCTCTCGAGAAAATACCAATTAGAGCCACAGCCAGCATCGAAAGGTGTCTCTTCGACTCATGGGAGTTTTATCATGATAAAAGGTATTCAACCCTCTAATTACGACCTCATTTTTGATATGAAATATTTTTGAAGTTTTTTCATACACATTAGGTAAATGAAAGTAATAATCATAACACTCTTATCAAGTTCATTAGAAAAGTATGCCAGAAATTTATGGTTAAGCTTTTCTCATAAGGTAAATAATATATTAACTAGCCAAACAACACTCATAATATTATTAAATTAGTTTTAGTTGAAACACATTGTTTCACCTGCATACAATGTATGAATACAAAATATTTTTTTATACAGCAGCGAACACGAAAATAGCAGTGGAAGTTTATCAAATTTAGTGAATTATATTCTTCCGTTTATATTTTCTATGATCTAGGAAAAAACTTCCATGAATTTTGTAGCTCAAACTAAACACAATCACAAAAAACTTTTCGAAAAGCATTGAAAATTCGATAAAGCTTTACAAAAATTTCGAACTTTTCATTTAGGGTTTTTTGATAAAATGAAGTAATTTCAAAAATTAGAGAAAATTGCACCAAAGTTTCGAATTTTTCAATTGATTGATTTCACTGAATTTTTCTTTTTTTTTTTTTTTGTATGCAGTTTTTAGCGCAATCAATTTTCGTCTAACAAGGTAAAAGTTATAGATCTGCGTAAGTTCGCATTAATTTTAAACAATTTTTTTTTTTTTTTTATTATGTTTCAGATTTTCCACATATGAAAACTGAAGCTAAGTGACCGTCTCAAAACAGTTTTGAACAAATCCTAAAGCTTGAGAAAGTCTTACGAACATTTTGAATTCTTTATTTAAAAATGTCTGAAAAAATTTCGAGGAAATTACAAAATGTCGAAAAAATTTTAAACAATTTTTTTTGTGAATTGTGTCACAGATTCTCTCCGTATTAAAACTGAATTTCCGGAAATTTTGAGCTTTTTATTTAGATTTTTCTGAAAAAACTTCGAAAATTCGAGAGATTTTTAATAATATTTCGAAGTTTTCATGTAGATTTTTCTGTACAAAATTCCGAAAAAATCGAATATTTGAGGAATGTTTACGAGAGTGTCGAGTTTTTTATTGAGAGTTTTGTGAAAAAAATTCAAAACAAATTTCGAAAATTTTCAAAAATTTGAGAAAGTTTTACAAAAAGCTAGAAATTTTTATTTAGAGTTATTTTGATTTCTAGAGTATACAATTTTGTAGCCCTATTAATTATAGTCCAGCTAAGTACAAAGAATGGGTCTCTCAAAATCTACATTGATAGAATTCTTTTTCCCAACTGTGTTTCAGATTTTTTCCCTATATAAAAGTTATGCTCCCTTTTTATGAAAGAAAGTAGAGAACACCTTTTGGAAAAAAAATTGCCAAAAATCAGTGCGACTGCTGAAAGATCAATCACTTGTATTTTGTAAGACTAAAATTGATAGAGCTTTAAGCTACATACTCAAAAAAAATTCAAAAACTTCTAAATAAATTGTTCGTAAAAATTTCTTGACCTTTCGATTTCTTTAGGAAAACATTTTTTAGATTGGTTTGCATAGTTTCTATTACAAAATTCATCAAAATATTGTGACAAATACTATCAACACTAAGATGTACTGTCATCTCTAATCTGATACTAAGCAGAGACTCGTATGCACATCAGCAAATCAATCATTATGTCTACCCACATGTCCATACGAGCAGCGCAGAATAGACGCACAAACACATGCATATATCTTATCTGAAGTGCTCATAAAAGAAGGAAATAATTTGTGCAAGTTTCACTAACATATAAACGTGCATAGGAGAAGCTATAAACGTAGTTATAGCTGGTAGTTTTATAGCTGATAACTAAGTAGTAAATTCTAGAATATAAAAGCCTAGAAATATGCAACGGAGAAACCAGACAGTATAAAAGGTAGCAACAATCAATTTGATTAAGCACGCTATTTGCTGAGCAATAGAAGTGTTATTTTGAAAGTAGTCTAATAAAGACCATTTTGGATTATCGAATATTGGAGTTATTCGTTACAGTATATTCCTAAATCATCGAAAATAAAAAAGTACTTAATTAATGAAATTTCATTAAATCATCGCTGCTATTTTCGTGTGCGTTGCTGTATATAAAATGTTTATCACATACCCATGCAGCTACTTAGCTTGAATACATAAGAGACTCCCTAAAAAACAATTTTTAAATTGTATATTTTGCGAATACAAAATCATATACACATGTATTTATCATCTAATATTTTGCTAAAGCGCAATATATATTTACACTTATGAATTTATTTGTCCTTTGGGATTGAAAATTATATTTGTATACTCAATGTAGCATAAACACATGGCTAACTATGTGCGAGCTAAGTTCAAATGCCGAGTAATTTTGTTAAGTGCCATCAAATAGTCAAAAGTAACTGTAACACCATCGATCAAATGGCATTTGTACACTTGGGTAAATGTTGATAACGTAAGAACTTATTTAGCACCAAATTAGCCGATAAGTTGTAAAAAAAAATGCATATGAATGCAAAATAAATGGATAATTCAGGTCATCGTATTAACGAATTCATATGTTTGTAGATTTAGAAAAAAAAATTTATTTAAGTAGTTTTGTTACCAATTTATTACAGACATATATTTTTAGTAGGTATTGATGACTAAATGATTTTAACTTTATATACTGACATGGATGGGAAAAAGTTAAATACAATATGAGGTGAAAGCTATTTTTCTATCAGATAAACATTCACTATTTGTCTATGGTTGGATGATAGAACAAATTCCTTCTGGAGTTTAAAATCCTATCTCAGAAAATTTTCAAAAACACTTTACCGAACGATTTCAGAGCGTAATTTTTGCAATTGTTGTATGCATATTAGCTCAAGATATAGGAGATTTTGTTTAACAAGCCCAACAAAGTTATTGGAAAAAGGGCTGTCCTAAATATTTTTATAATTTTTTTTTTTATAGCTTTTTTCTTTTTTACATTCTGGACGATTAGGCCCACTAGCAGAACGACATGTTATTTTTTTAGGTTAAAGTTAATTAAAAGAATGTGTCAAAACTTTATGAGTTTAATCCCTCATATCAAGTTAAGTTGCAGGTGGGCCTTAGTTACTCCCAAAATAAATTTTTTAAATGAATTCTGAAGTAGAGCTATGCAAAATGGCCAATGTTTGCATATGGTTATTGAGTATCCAATGACCTGCATCTTATGTGATTGGCTCTGCTGTTATATCACATATTTACATATATTTTTTAGTAAGATAAGGTTATCATGTGATAGTCGAAACGTATGATTAGGATGGCTAACCCGTTATGTTATTTATGATATGACTTTAAGCCCTTTAGATATACAAGGAACCTAACCTTTCCACAATCCTTTTAAACGCAGAATGTTCTCAAAAGCTTTGTTGATTTTTTCAGAAATTTGGCCAGCGCAGAGCATATAAACAACTCTTTCTGGTTTCCTCATGAGTTGATGCTAGTATACTTCTGGCAGTACCATCTTTAGTGTAGTCAAAAGCAAGCCAGCACTGGCACATTGCAGGGGAAGTACAATCTGTTGAGTGAATCTTCTCGCAGCGAGCAATGTGCTACATCACTGCAGCAATTTACAACAAATATACTCGGCTGAGCCTTTTTCTGAGTTTGACCTCCCCCATTGGTGAAGTGTTATTGCTGTGAAGAACGTGAATGACAGTGTGACTGTTTGAGTCAAAAGATGCGAAAGTAAAAGTGAAATAGTGGTCTCCTCTAAAGTTTTTACTGCATCCTATTTAATGCTATAAAACTTGGGTAGCCTCAGATTATATATCAAATACCTGGATCAATAGTGAGCTCACTCAAAAATCTGAAATTTCAAAGTACCAAGAATGTTCGTACTTTCTTATTTTATACGCAACGAACTGTATACTCAATTTAATAATACATCAACTAATCAAGGTAAAAAGAGCTTTTAAAAAAAAAAATTGCATTACCGCATATTGGGGAGGCATCCAGTTTTTCGATTTTTCTAAAAAAAATTTCTTTTTTATCGCTGTTGGATTTAGGTTTGCAATATCAGGATATGTATGTGTTTTCATATACCTGATAGCTTAGAGAGTATAGCATTCTGTCTAGCCACAAATGAGCAGGCGGGAATGGAAAAATGTCGAGAATAACTTCCAAAACTTTTTTAGGTGCGGATGGAAATGAACCTCTTAATAGCATTTCAAAACATATTTTCAATATATCAACCAGGCAGATAGCGCTTGTTTTAATTTCCTTATTACTACTTAGTCTAGTTTCGAGGCTGTTCGCTTCGTCATAAAGCTGCTTTTCGGTATAAGATCTTTTAACAAAACGCATTTAACCTTTTATGGTATTTTTTATGATTTCCTATAGAAGACATTGTCTTCTTCATTCCTTTTCTTTTGACTTGCAAGAGTGAAAAATGTTCAAGAAATTTTTTCTTTGAACTGTCGATGTAAAACTTAAATGTTTAGCTCCTGCGGCAAGGCTTGCTTTGAAGAAAGCATTCGCCACGTTTTCCCACTTTCGAGTATTTTCAGTATTTTTTTTATTTTTATAATCTTTGGAGAAAAAGTTTAGCTTTTTCTCTCCGTAACGTAAAAACCTAGCGATAAGCGATATCACGCCTTTTACCTACTATAGCATTTTCAGGTCAAATGAAACTTTTTTCAAGTCAAGTGAAACTTTTTTCATTTCAAATGAACCTTTTTTCATTTTAAATGAAACTTTTTTCATTTCAAATGAAACTTTTTTCATGTCAAATGAACGTTTTTTCATTTTAAATGAAACTTTTTTCATTTCAAATGAAAATTTTTTCATTTTAAATGAAACTTTTTTCATTTCAAATGAAACTTTTTTCAAGTCAAATGAAACCATACTACTAAGGTAATTGTGAATATATATTTGTATCGTACTTTATAACGCTAAGTATTTATAAAATTTTTCGATCGCGGGTTCGAATCGAGCTCAAGGCCTAACAATGATTTTTTATCATTATTATTGTTATGATAAGTTTTTTCTTAATTGAAAAAATTTTTAAATTAGAATAGAAGAAAGAAAAAATTTTAGACAACTGCCAAAGCTCGTTGTATAGATCCATTTCGGGAACTGCTAAATTCCTTCATCGGCAACGTTTAGGCGCCGCTGCTATAACCATTCAGCCACCACAGCGGTTTTTTTGTTTGTCTTCATTAATCCTACTTCTATTCTGGTTCGTGCCAATTGATATTCACACCACTGCAACATCTGTTGCAGAATAGCTGTGAAAATTGGACTTGTTTGTTGGCAATGCTGCCATAATGTTATATTTTATTGACACTTTTTTCCCCGTGCTCTGGGATGTATTAACAATTTTTGTTGTTATATCGGCCTACTGATTTTAAGATCGCGGGTTCGAATCGAGCTCAAGGCCTAACAATAATTTTTTATCATTATTATTGTTATGATACATTTTTTCTTAATTGAAAAAATTTTTAAATTAGAATAGAAGAAAGAAAAAATTTTAGACAACTGCCAAAGCTCGTTGTATAGATCCATTTCGGGAACTGCTAAATTCCTTCATCGGCAACGTTTAGGCGCCGCTGCTATAACCATTCAGCCACCACAGCGGTTTTTTTGTTTGTCTTCATTAATCCTACTTCTATTCTGGTTCGTGCCAATTGATATTCACACCACTGCGACATCTGTTGCAGAATAGCTGTGAAAATTGGACTTGTTTGTTGGCAATGCTGCCATAGTGTCATATTTTATTGACACTTTTTTTCCCCGTGCTCTGGGATGTATTAACAATTTTTGTTGTTATATCGGCCTACTGATTTTAAGATCGCGGGTTCGAATCGAGCTCAAGGCCTAACAATAATTTTTTATCATTATTATTGTTATGATAAATTTTTTCTTAATTGAAAAAATTTTTAAATTAGAATAGAAGAAAGAAAAAATTTTAGACAACTGCCAAAGCTCGTTGTATAGATCCATTTCGGGAACTGCTAAATTCCTTCATCGGCAACGTTTAGGAGCCGCTGCTATAACCATTCAGCCACCACAGCGGTTTTTTTGTTTGTCTTCATTAATCCTACTTCTATTCTGGTTCGTGCCAATTGATATTCACACCACTGCGACATCTGTTGCAGAATAGCTGTGAAAATTGGACTTGTTTGTTGGCAATGCTGCCATAGTGTCATATTTTATTGACACTTTTTTTCCCCGTGCTCTGGGATGTATTAACAATTTTTGTTGTTATATCGGCCTACTGATTTTAAGATCGCGGGTTCGAATCGAGCTCAAGGCCTAACAATAATTTTTTATCATTATTATTGTTATGATAAATTTTTTCTTAATTGAAAAAATTTTTAAATTAGAATAGAAGAAAGAAAAAATTTTAGACAACTGCCAAAGCTCGTTGTATAGATCCATTTCGGGAACTGCTAAATTCCTTCATCGGCAACGTTTAGGCGCCGCTGCTATAACCATTCAGCCACCACAGCGGTTTTTTTGTTTGTCTTCATTAATCCTACTTCTATTCTGGTTCGTGCCAATTGATATTCACACCACTGCGACATCTGTTGCAGAATAGCTGTGAAAATTGGACTTGTTTGTTGGCAATGCTGCCATAGTGTTATATTTTATTGACACTTTTTTTCCCCGTGCTCTGGGATGTATTAACAATTTTTGTTGTTATATCGGCCTACTGATTTTAAGATCGCGGGTTCGAATCGAGCTCAAGGCCTAACAATAATTTTTTATCATTATTATTGTTATGATACATTTTTTCTTAATTGAAAAAATTTTTAAATTAGAATAGAAGAAAGAAAAAATTTTAGACAACTGCCAAAGCTCGTTGTATAGATCCATTTCGGGAACTGCTAAATTCCTTCATCGGCAACGTTTAGGCGCCGCTGCTATAACCATTCAGCCACCACAGCGGTTTTTTTGTTTGTCTTCATTAATCCTACTTCTATTCTGGTTCGTGCCAATTGATATTCACACCACTGCGACATCTGTTGCAGAATAGCTGTGAAAATTGGACTTGTTTGTTGGCAATGCTGCCATAGTGTCATATTTTATTGACACTTTTTTTCCCCGTGCTCTGGGATGTATTAACAATTTTTGTTGTTATATCGGCCTACTGGTTTTAAGATCGCGGGTTCGAATCGAGCTCAAGGCCTAACAATAATTTTTTATCATTATTATTGTTATGATAAATTTTTTCTTAATTGAAAAAATTTTTAAATTAGAATAGAAGAAAGAAAAAATTTTAGACAACTCGTTGAATAGATCCATTTCGGGAACTGCTAAATTCCTTCATCGGCAACGTTTAGGAGCCGCTGCTATAACCATTCAGCCACCACAGCGGTTTTTTTGTTTGTCTTCATTAATCCTACTTCTATTCTGGTTCGTGCCAATTGATATTCACACCACTGCGACATCTGTTGGAGAATAGCTGTGAAAATTGGACTTGTTTGTTGGCAATGCTGCCATAGTGTCATATTTTATTGACACTTTTTTTCCCCGTGCTCTGGGATGTATTAACAATTTTTTTTGTTATATCGGCCTACTGATTTTAAGATCGCGGGTTCGAATCGAGCTCAAGGCCTAACAATAATTTTTTATCATTATTATTGTTATGATAAATTTTTTCTTAATTGAAAAAATTTTTAAATTAGAATAGAAGAAAGAAAAAATTTTAGAAAACTGCCAAAGCTCGTTGTGTAGATCCATTTCGGGAACTGCTAAATTCCTTCATCGGCAACGTTTAGGCGCCGCTGCTATAACCATTCAGCCACCACAGCGGTTTTTTTGTTTGTCTTCATTAATCCTACTTCTATTCTGGTTCGTGCCAATTGATATTCACACCACTGCGACATCTGTTGCAGAATAGCTGTGAAAATTGGACTTGTTTGTTGGCAATGCTGCCATAGTGTCATATTTTATTGACACTTTTTTTCCCCGTGCTCTGGGATGTATTAACAATTTTTGTTGTTATATCGGCCTACTGATTTTAAGATCGCGGGTTCGAATCGAGCTCAAGGCCTAACAATAATTTTTTATCATTATTATTGTTATGATAAATTTAATAATACATCCCTGAGCACGGGGAAAAAAGTGTCAATAAAATATGACACTATGGAAGCATTGCCAACAAACAAGTCCAATTTTCACAGCTATTCTGCAACAGATGTCGCAATGGTGTGAATATCAATTGGCACGAACCAGAATAGAAGTAGGATTAATGAAGACAAACAAAAAAACCGCTGTGGTGGCTGAATGGTTATAGCAGCGGCGCCTAAACGTTGCCGATGAAGGAAATTAGCAGTTCCCGAAATGGATCTATACAACGAGCTTTGGCAGTTGTCTAAAATTTTTTCTTTCTTCTATTCTTCTTCTTGGCAACTTGGTACTTGGCAACTCAAGAAAAGAATGGGGAGTGGTCAACACTATTCTAAATAAAAACTGCATTAAGGGTGATGAGCCAGTTGTATTGCGTACTGAAAATCAGCTAATTTCAGACACTGTAGAAGTAGCTGACAAATTTAACCACACTTTACCACGATTGGTAATCTAAGTTCACGCAGCTGTGATTGTCAGTCTCCTCCCTCGTATAGTTGTGCTCAAAATAGCTTCTTTTTTAAAACCATTTCAAGCTTTGAAATTTCTAAAATTATTAGCACACTGCAACACCCGAGTTCGTGTGGTGAGGATGGTATTTCAAATATACTACTCAAGAGAATATCTCTTAATATAGTTGATATATTGAAATACTTATTCAATGCCAGTATTACTCTAGGAATTTTTCCTGATATCCTTAAAAGCACTGTTGTTATTCCGGCTTTCAAAAAAGGGGCAAGAAGGATGCAAACAACTATAGACCCATATCGCTACTCTCAGCTTTATCGAAAGTATTTGAAAAAGCAGTCAAAAAAAGAAATTTAAACTTTCTAGACAATTCACACTTTTTCAGTCCTATGCAGTTTGGATTTCGTTCCGGTTATCAACAGAAGACGCTCTGCTGAGTTTCTGCACAAATATTTACAGAGCTATAGACGGTAAAAGAAACTGCGCCGGACTATTTGTTGATATAACAAAAGCCTTTGACATGGTCGATAGAGATATTCTCTTGGATAAAATACACCATGCAGGCTTCCGAGGCTTTATTCATAACTGGTTTAAATCCTATCTTTCTAACAGAATACAAAGAGTAAAAGTAGATAGCAGTTACAGTAGCCCACTTTTTGTAAATCTGGGAGTACCCCAAGGTTCTGTTCTTGGTCCAATATTGTTCCTAATATACATCAATTCAATATTTTCCCTGCAATTTAAGGGCAAAGCAACTACGTTTGCAGATGATCTGGCCATTGCGTACAGTACAACTAGTGAACTTGAATTAATATGTGACATTGTCTTTGATTTGCATTTGCTGAGAGCTTACAGAAACTACTTGTTAGTAATAAAACGAAACTTATGAATTTTAGCCATGTTGCCAAAGAACTACCTAGCTGTGATATTATATTTCATGCCGAAGAATGCCTACGTTTTAACTTACACCATATGGAGTGCACTCAGAATGTTGCGATAAGTTCTTTCGATTGCAATATTCAATGCAGCGACAACTGTTTCAGAGTTGATGTTGTTGAGAATTTTAAATATCTTGGTATAATAATTGACAATCGTGTGAATTGGTCTGCGCACATCCATACATTGAAACAGTATTTTCTCTATACTACTAGGCAGTTGTATCGTCTCAAAAAGTGTTGCACTGTATCTACTTTAAAAACTTTTTACTACGGCATATTCCAATCTAAACTTCAATATGGTATCAGCTGCTAGGGTGGCGCCTCGGCAAATAAATTGTCACCACTTGTAACGATTCAAAAGGGAATTATTAGACGTATCTGTAGTGCAAAATATAGATCACACTCTATGCCGCTTTTTAGGAGACTGGATGTACTACCGTGCCGTCATTTGTATTTATATAAAGTCATGAGTATTTTCTTTATTCGTTCAGGTTACTTGGAAAGCTTTCCCTCAGAAGTCTATAACTTACGTAGGAATATACTTCCAACTGTACAAATTCCGTATTCTAGAACATCACACTTTAGAAGCTTTTATATTTACACGTCGCGCAAGTTCTTCAACTCCCTTCCTAACACTGTACAGGTTATTAGAAATTTTAACTTCTTTCAAAAAACAGTTAAACTGTATCTGCTTGGACATAATCATTATGAACTGGAATCGATGATGAGGGCGATATTATAAAAAATTAAAAATATAAAAATAATTTTACCTGAAGTTCTTTTTTAATAAAATTTTTTAGTATTAGTAAATACTTAATGTACACCCCACACAAAAGTAGTACTATTTTAATTCTTAAAATAATAATTGCCATCTACCTTTCCTAAGCTATGTTATAGTTAATGTGTTGAATACAATATGGAAATTTAAAATATGTACATAGCATTAAGAAAATGATTAATAAATGAAATGAAAAATGAAAAAAAAAAAATATGAGCAGGCTAACCAAATATTTGAAAACTTGGGAACGGCTACTGAAATAACATAAATATAGTTAAAAAAAAAACTAAACAACACGCCGTGCACAGAGGTTCGTGTCTCCGATGGTTTGATAAAAGTGGATAAAATGAAGAAGATGTTGTCGTAGAGAAAAAGTTAACGAATTTGCACCTTGGAAACCACGCCGCTGTTGGCAGCTATAATTTCGAAAAAGTAAGAGATTTCGTATATTTGAGAACGAGCATTAACGAAAACAACAACATCAGCTCTGAAATCCAGCGAAGTACCAATCTAGCCGTAAATACTTATTTAGTCACGGTAGGCAATTGAAAAGTAAAGTTCATCTGGGCAAAAGAGAATCATAGTCTACAAGTCTCTTATCGTACCCGACCTGCTATATGGTGCATGGACCATGACAACATGAGATGAAGTGGCTCTGAGAGTGTTCGAGAGAAAAGTTCTTCGTAAGATTTACCGAACCCTACGCGTTGGCTAGTACCGAATATTGACGAGCTGTTCGAGCTTTACGCACACAACGCAGGGGCTACACTGGCTACGCTATGTTATGCGAATAAAAGATGATGATCTGGCTAAGAAAGTATTTTTATTGGAACATGCCTATGAAAGCAGACAAAGAGAGCAGCTGGGAAGACAAGGTGAAAAACAGTTTAAATTCCCTTGGTGTGACCAATCAACACCAGCTAACGCAGCGAAGAAGCGACTGGCCTTGTTGTACGCCCATAACTGTTTAAACGGTTAAGCGCCAATCAAGAAAGTAAGTAATATAACAAAACGAAGGGAGCAACATACGCAAATCCAAAAGCTACATTTGCTGAAACAAAGACAGCATTCAAAGCTCATTCTGCGGAAGTGGAAGGCCAGACTGAGTAAACATAATTCTGGAGACTCGAAAGTGATAGCAACAGAAAAATACCGGAGTTATTAGATGTTTTAAGTGCGGTAACCTAAGTCACATGGCACGTCATGGCGGCATCGTCCCCCGTGGTGTCAATAACATGGGTGGTTTTAAATGCAAAACCGAAGAAGATGAGACAGGGTGAAGGCTGGCTCCCGCTATTGAATGCTAAGTTATCTCTATATCACAAATCAGAAGGATATATAAGCTTTGTTTGAATAAGTGGATGAAGAGAAGTATTTTCTCACTGCAGACACGAGCGCATAACATTACATAATTCAATCTAATTTGTTCAAAAAGAAGATAAGGCCAATGCACTGGGAACGATTGCAATAGGTGAAGGGCTATTACAAATAAGTCCGAGGTGAAGTGATATCATTCATTCATTGGTAAAATCATGGTTCTACACAATTTCATAATGGCAGAGATTGTTGATGAAGTCAAATTGGGAGTATACTTCTTTGTTGGCCATTGTATAGAGATCAAAATACAAATAAGAATTATGGGATATTATATGAGGAATATGCCGCTCAAATGAGGCTGTGATAAAATGTTCAGCACAAAACGAATGCTGGAGGATAGTCAACAAATACCATCAAGATCGGAGGCATTATACTGGGCAAAAATTTACAGAAAGTATTGGAAAAACAAATCAAAGCGGAATATGCCTGTAGGGAAAAAACTGTCACTGACAGAACGAAGAGAACCAAGAGAACGCATTGCAAAAAAGGAAAGAACTTCTCCAAAAGAAGGCACAACTAGTTCCAAGCCAGGACGCATTACTGTTGGGAAATATTATTTCGACACTGATGATGCAAGGCCGATCCGTCAAGCCTTTCGAAGTGTTCGACACTGCACCAGAATCATGCCTAGTAAGATGATGAGATAAGAAAGGTACGACAAAGAAAAAAGTTCGGGAGGCTTTCTGGAGGGAGATATGGTACTGTTTTACAACCCTTATCCGCAGAAGGGATTTCATCAAAATGTCAGTGTTACTGAGAAGGCTCGTACAAACTTTTTAAATAGATCAGGAATGCTATTCACCACATACGAAAAAATGGGAACCACGAAACACAAATACGTTTATTCATTTTGGGAGACTAGCAGCCTTTGGATAGGGAAATTTGTCTGGTCGAGATGGTCATACTTATTGAGGTAGATAGCAGTGTTAAGAATATTACCAATTTCGACACATCGCCGTAGGGCTAGTAAGTAAATGCTGCACTACTACAACAGCAATATAAGCATATGAAACAACAAACAGCTACGTACACATGTACACAGTAGCTAAGAGCGTATACGACATTACTCCCGCATATGAATCGCAACAAAGTGCTCAGACGACAGTAGTCATACTTGTAAATTAGGGTTTGTCTATTTGTATGGACAAAAGTTGACCGATATCGCGCCATCGATTTTTTGATAGGATTTCATTTTTTTTGCTTTTTTTCGAATTTGATTTTTAAGGTTTTTTTTCATGACCTACTAAAAAAATTTTCATATGTATACCCTGTCCGACCCAAAAATGTTCACTAAAAATGTTGTCGATAACAGTTTTTTGAAAAAAAAATTCAAAAAACTGTTATCGACAATGTTTTTAGAGGAAATTTTTGGGTTGGACAGGATATACATGAAAATTTTACAATCAAATGAAATTTTTTTACTAGTCATGAAAAAAACCTTAAAAATTAAAGTCAAAGAAATCAAATTTCGCAGGCTCGAAAATTATTTTTTTGGGTATACGTAGTGGAACTTTTTTTCCTGAGCCGAAATCCAATTGAAAAATCGATGGCGCGATATCGGTTAATAAATCGACCCAGTCTAATGTACATAGCAAACAACAGCAAACGTGAGGTGCAGAAAATGACAGATTTTAATAAGCAAAAATTTGAACCCTGGAAGAATGGGCGAAGGAGGCAAATGAGAGTATAAAAGAGTAGCCCAATTCCCCAGCGGGTTAGGGCGCTTAAAATATACGCAGGTATGTCTGTCGTAAGAGGCGACTAGAATTACCTTCGGGACCGTCTTTATCGCTACAACAACAACAAGAGTAGCTCAAGGCATTGAGTTTGATTTTAACACGTTATAATTGGAGTATGCAAATAAATTTTGAAGTTCTACTACCACAGTACTGCTATAAATAAAGAGCATTTTATATACAGAGCATTCAGTTGTATTTATTTCGGCGCAGAATTATCGAAGTGTTTTTAAAATTTGCTACAACATATGCATAAAGAGAAATTTTAAGATACTTTCCAAGGAAATTAATTATGACTGGAAATAATTCGATAGATACTTTGATCACGACATGACCTCTCCACATAAAAGCTAAAGCTATGTGCCTTTTGTATGGACTAAAATTCAATGGGAATTTGCATACTCATAAAAATTCTCAAAGCTCTATACAGCTCTATATTACAGTACGAAATTAACATGCAGACTTCTCGAACTTTCGAAATTTTTTTAAAACAGTTTTGAGAAGAAGATGATTAGAAGCAAGTCTAAGTGAAAATCGTTGTCTTAACTAAGTTTGGCAATTTTTCTGTAATACCGATAGATTTCATATATATTAAAAAGATTTCATATTAAATTTTTTTTAACCAAGTGCGTATTAGATAACAAAACATATTTTTTTATTATTATATAATACATAAAGTTTTCTTCATACATATATATAAACATATATTTATAACAACCAAAATTTACCTGTATCCTAGCAGCAACACGCTCGCCGTTGTAACGATTTGGTATAAACCAACCTTTCGTTGAACCCGTCACAAGCACAACACCGAGTAAAAAAAATGAAATTAACGCCGTTATTAATAATTTTGCGCGCGTCGATATAACCATCGCCATTTTGTTTGGATTTATTTATTATTTTTATGTAAGAAGAATATTTACTTATCTTTTTTAATCAAATTAATGCAAGAAAATATTTTTTTACAATTTAATTGGATTTTTAAAATAGCACGCGCATAATTTTTAGCTAAAGCATGAAAATTTTCGATATAAGCTTTTTATAAAATTTTCCTACAACATGGATTCGCTTGTGTAAGTACACTTAATTGCACTAATTAATGGATTTGCTCGTCAAAGAATTTCAGCTTAATTTGCACAAACTTGGCGCGAGCACACTGGATGGCTTTTTAACTTTTGAAACTGTTTTTGCTATTTGACTTGCTGTATTAAATGAACACGAAACATTTTTTTTGTTACTTTCATTTTTGGCTTGAACGAGTAGAAACTTGGATTTTCTTCACTTTTTCTGGGTTGAGTTTTATCACTTTAAAATTTAGTGCAGGAATATCGAAGTAAAAAAAAAAATTTTTGTTTGCATTTTTTCTTTAAATTGATATAGATTTCTTTGCTTTGTTTCATCAAATGGTTGTTATGCTTGGTTTATCGGAGTCAATTTCTGAAGTAATAGTCTTATAAGTTTCGTATGTTTTGAATTTGTGTTGCGATATCATTTTTTTCTTTATTATTGTAATTGATATAGTTGGCTTTTTGTAAGAAACTGCAATTAAAATGTATATAAATAAAAGATTATTAAATATGGAATTATGGTATTACGCTCGTATCCAATTGCAGATTCATTTTGAAAGCAAAAGCTTTTTTTATTTATTGTGTTGAAATGGCCGGTCCAAGAGGACCTCACGTAGACTGAATGAGTCCGTAGTATTATTTTTTTTAATTTTTTTTTACGTGTACATTATTAATCAGAAACTCACTCAAATGTTTAGATATATTGCTTCCTGTTCTATTTGTTGTAAAATCTTATACAAAAGGCCGTTTTGAAAAACCACCTCTTTTAAAATCGATTGTAGCTCGCAAATGGATATTTTTTATCTGTGGGCGAAATCATCAGTACACACATTGTCTTTGGTCCTAACACCAGTAAAGGTGTCTAAGTTCGGGTGTAACCGAACATTATATACTCAACGTGAGCTTCAGTTGCACATTTCATTCCAGATAAATTACTTTTCTACATAACACGTGGCACCGCCCGTTAAAAAAAAAAACTTTCCCCATTTCCTCTTACAATAAAACTTGATAAGCGAAATATTATGGATTCAAAACTATTTTTTGCTAAATTATAGATAGCTTATTATTCTAGTCTACGACCCTTTTAACTTGTTTTATATCTAAGTTGCCGTAGTCTTTAACCGATCCCGTCCATTTTTACTAGAAATATTTTCTACTATAGGGAAAATTTGTGTACCAAATTTTATTACGATCCGTTAATTTTTCTTCGAGTTATGGCTCGCGAAAAATAGGAAATTGCTTAGTCATAAAAGGGGCGGTGCCTCACCCATTTTCAAAAATTTTAGTATTTTCCAATTTAATTTTATAATTCAATTTAAAAAGTAAAATTCTATTGATACAAAGCTCTTTTTCACTAATCTTATTATTTTCGTCTACGACCCTTTTAAATATCTTTTATAAAAAAGTGGGCGTGGTCTTTAACCGATCTTGTCCATTAAAAAATATTTTCTACTATAGGGAAAATTTGTGTACCCAATTTTATTATGATCCGTTAATTTTTCTTCGAGTTATGGCTCCCGAAACATAAAGAATTGCTCAGTTATAAAAGGGGCGGTTAAACGCCCATTTTTTCAAAATTTGAAGTTTTTCCTATTTATTGTAATAAATCCACTTGGGAAATGAAATACCGTTGATATAAATCTCTTTTTTGCAAAGATATAGGTTATTTGATTCGTCCACGACCCTTTTAAAAATCTTTTATATTAAAGTGGGCGTGGTCCTTAACCGATTTCGTAAATTTTTCTTCAAAGCATTCCCTATGCTAAAGGTAACCTCTCTGCCGAATTTTGTTACGATAGGTTTAACGGTTTTTGATTTATGATTAATAATATTTGTAAAATTTATTTTATCACAAGTGGGCGGTGCCACGCCCAATTTTAAAAAATGTTTTCAAATTTTTATCAAGAATATCAATATCAGTCCACGTGTCAAATTTCAATATTCTAGGTGTATTATTTACTAAATAATCAGGTTTTTTGTGTTTTCCAAAATGTTATATATATAAAAAGTGGGAGTGGTTATCATCCGATTTCGCTCATTTTCAATATATTCTGGGCCCACATCAGCTCGTGTACCATATTTGGTGAAGATATCTCAATATTTACTCAAGTTATCGTGTTAACGGGTAGACGGACGGACGGACATGGCTCAATCAAAATTTTTTTCGACACTGATGATTTTGATATATGGACATCTATATCTACCTCGATTCCTTTATACCTGTACAACCAACCGTTATCCAATCGAAGTTAATATACTCTGTGTGCAAAGCATAAAAGAAATTTAATTGTGTTACAAGACTTGAATATTTTGTGAAACGGACACATGGCATCTTTCAGCTCATCGCCGTCCGCGATTTCTTTTGAAAATACTACTGTAAATTAATTCATCTAAGCCTTTCGCGCAACTCAATCCACATAAATTATAAATAAAAATTCTTTGAACTAATACAATCCGAGCAATGATTGTGTAAAGAAAACTGTAAAACAAAAACAATAATCCGAAAATTAAACTTCCGTAAATTATCCCTAAACACTACCGAAATGGCCTCGAAATTATTCATAGAATAATTCCTAAGCTCTTCTCAAACTTTCCTGAAAAATTCCCAAAGTAGTGCCACAATATCTCAAACACAACCAAAACATTAACCAAAACCGTATCAGATCATTCTTATAATAGAACTAAAAATGATCCCAAGCCGAAATCGGTTTTTATCTTAACCAAATTTGACAAGGGATGTGGAAAAGTAGTTCCAATATACAGCGTTCTTGCAACAGGTGCAAAAGGTGTTGAAAATATTCAGAAATGGTCGAAAATCATTTTGAATTTATGTCAAAAAAGCTTCGATACTATTCCGGAAACAAATAACAACATCAAGTCACTAATCGTACCCGTCCTGCTATATGGTTCAGAAGCCTGGAATATACCAATATCAAAAGAAGCGGTTCTGAGAGTGTTCCGTGCGTAAAGTTCTTCGAAAGAGTTATGGACCTCTACTAGTTGGCGGTGGCTAGTAAAAGATTTAATTATGAGCTGTACAAGCTTTTAAAAGCACGTATATGCAAATAATGGCTTACTGTAAATACTATTTAATTAGTACACATAAAAATGTATATGAACTTTAATGTGTGCATTTGTTGTCATACCTTAGAGGATACATAACATATTTTAGCGAATGAGTTCACATGTAACTTTAGAAAATATATACGCATGCACACACATAAGTATGTATTTAAAAATATGTGTAGTTCATTCAACATATGTATAACGCCTGAAGTGGTTTTAATTTAACGGGAATACATTACATCATTATGACTTTATCTTCTATGACAAATGTAACGTCTAACACTCCAAGGTTGTAGGATCCTGATAATAGCATTTTATGTTAAATTTTCGGAAAAGTAGGATAATGTAGGAGTAGGAGTTATGTAAAGTTTGCCACGTAATGCGCTAATGATAGTGAAAGAAGTGTTCAACGGAGTTAATTTGAGCCTTGCTCACATTCATTCGAAACTGGAGGATTATTTTAAAGCAGCATATCTGAATATAAGTATGTGTTTGATGTGATTTAATAGGATTGATAAAGTTGCTTATGTATTAAAAAAATAGGCAAGGCAAATATATATGTATATTAAAGAGATAAATAGCAAGCTATCCACCAATAAAAATGCTAAAAGTATCTCAATTTTCATAATCAAATGCAAAAATTATAATTTAAGTTTTTTAAAAAATCTATCGCTAATGACGTTAGCATTTCATTGCTGCACCGTAATATAAAGATATCTGTAGGTATCAAAAGCACGCCAACTCACAGCTGACCGGCTATATCAATACTGGCGGCACTATCATTCTCGTGACTTAGTTAGTAATATCTTAACAAGGAGAAAACTACAAAAATGATATTAAGTCTTAGCGTAACCAATGGAAAACACAGCTCAGCCTCTTTTGTTTTTTTTTTTTTTGTTTTTTTTTTTTTAGAAACGATGTTAGGCCCTGGAGTATGAATACCAATGGGCATGAACATATTATGATTTATATTTCTTAACAAACAGGGATAATATTTGTTCCTACAAATTAGTGAATCTTTCTTCATACTGAGGTTAATATGAAATAATGAACTTCGAGTCAGAAGCTCAGCATATCAGTTAACATTGAGAGATCCTATATAACATGTGAAGTAAGAGTGGAACGATTTAGCTAATTTCCACATCCACACCTATGCAAAATTCGGCTTCAGCAAACAGGTTTCCATCCGAAATTTTCACTTTAGGTGAGGCAAAACTGTGTGTCCTTCCTCTTGTCCAGGAACGATAACAGCTTCCCTGATAAAAAATTTTTGAGAATAAAGTTCGGACTATAAACTGTGTCATTTTCCACCCTTTGCAAGTGCTTCTTAGAACTCGCTAATATTAACCCCGGTTAGTCCTGAAAAAACCTTGAATTTCGCCAAGCGCTCGACAAAACAAACACACGTGTCCAAATATACACAGGAAAATTTGTAACGAAAAGCAGCAAAGCCAAAATCTTAGTTCATTCGAAACAAAAAATTACGACGTGTATACGATATTTAAATTTAGTATATTTCTTTCAAAGAAAAGCCTAGAGATTCTAAAGGTAGTAAGGGCGTCCGCACACGCCTTGCATTGTAATCGTACCGTCATCGTATATTTCAAAAATCTATGATAAACAATTTGACACATAATCGTTAAAGTTAAAGAATTTCGTTTGTAAAAGTTTATCGTTGGAAAACAAGTTCTATGTCGGGAGTCACTGGTCTTGCATTACAAGTGGAAAGATGGTTTGCATCGCGTCGAGACACTTCATATCCAGCACTTACTTTGGAAACGTCGCTGTGTATTCCATAAAACATTATACAACATCAAAATCGAAAGAAGTGACACCCCTTTACAAGATTTGTACATCTAAATATAATAACTGCGTCAACTGAGCACGATTCAGCAAAGGAGCCTACCGACTTAATTTGAAAGCAGTTCAAGACGTCCCATGGAGTTTTATCAGGCTTGAAGCTTTTCGCAATGTATGACGGGTAACACTTGAGTGGCTGGCTAATTGCAAGTATTGCATCTTTGCCTTTTTTGTATTTTTTCCGAAACCTTTCAACAAGGACTTCAGGATTTTTTAGCGGCTATGCACTTTAGAGGCAATCGTGATCGTATGCAATCTCTGTGTTTGTACCACTAATGGTGGCAGCACTTTTTTATGTTTGACCGCTTGCATCATAAAAAGTCAGGTGACTTTGTCTTCGAAAAAACGCATCAAAATCCTGTCAGTACAAAGCGATTCAACACTGTTTCGTGTCAAGCTACACCATATCAAGTCTTTCTACACCTACCTCTCTCATCCACTCAAGCGAGTTTTTCCCCTTCCTCTGCTTGGAAACTGCGGTGTCGATTGAAATAACTCCTTGGCCAGAGTTTTTTCTTCCATCCGCATAATATGACTTAGCCACGGAAGCCTTTGGGTTATGTATTTGATGAACTATCGTTGTGTCTGCGCAGAGCTCGCACAGCTCATTATTATACCTCCTCCGATACACACCATCAACATCACGGACAGGGCCATACATTTTTCGGAGAACTTTTCTGTCGAACACTCCAAAAGCTATGTCATCTTCCCTCGACACCGTTTATAACTCCGAGACATACATAAGGACTGGTATGACAGGCGACTCGTATAGGATGAACTTCGCTCGTGGGAAGAGGAGTTTTATCTTCATTGCCTACTCAGTCCAAAGTTGTACTTGTTTGCAAGATTTAATCTCTGTTTTATTTCTAAGCTTGTTTTTTTGTTTTTCCAGTTAATGGTGGTTCCCAAATAGACAAAATCCTTTAAAGTATCGAATTAATGTGCGTGAACAATGACGTGGACGGCAAGGCACGAATGCAATAATTCTTTCTTGGATCACAGCAAGTAATTCTCATTTGCGTCAAGACCTCCTTTTTTGCTTTTGTGTCCATTTGGCGGCCGAGGTGGTGTGTTTGTAGCGTGCTCTGCCTACCACACCGAAGATCCTGGGTTCACTCCCCGGGCAAAGCAACACCAAATATTTATAAGAAATTTTTTTCAAGCGATGTCGCCTCCTGCAGTGATTTAGCAAGCACTCCGAGTGTATTTCTGCCATGAAAGGCTTCTCAGTGAAATTCATCTGCCGTTCGGAGTCGGTATAAAAGATGTAGGTCTCATCCCGTCAATTTTTTAGAAAAATTAAAAGATGCACGTCACAAATTGGAGGAAAACCTCGGCCTAAAACCTCTTAGGGTTAATTTGCTTTATCGCTTTACATTTATTTATTTCTAAGTATCCGTCGCTAGTCAACGCAGTTGGCAAGTTTTGCGCTTGCGATAAAGATATCTGGCTAGTGGCAAAATGACAGTAACGCACCACTCGTCTTTGCTGTCCCATTTACTGTGCTTAATACATATCATAATTTGTCTCTGTCTACTACAATTGTCCAGACAGTGGCAAAGGGTGCGTTAAAACCGTTGCAAATTTTTGAATTTTCGCTCCCAAGTCAGTTACCTATATCAGGGTGGTCATGCATATGTTTTTGATTATAGGGTCAGCATCGTCTAACCGGACAGAAGTGGGAAAATTGATTTGTGGCCAATATTGGGTTTAAATGCGTGAATAGACTGCATGCTAAGCTTCGATTTGTTTGAAGGACTGCCAGGTATTTCGGATCGTGCTTGGCCTTGAGAACAACAGCTTTTACGGCGATCTCACTAAATTTCCAACTCAATATTAGTCAAATTCATTTAATCGTAGAAATTATCCTTCAAAAAATCAAAAAAATAGGATTAAACTTGTCAATGGGGCTCTGAGTGGTACATTTCCTTTACGGGTCTAAACGCTTTGACAATGGCTAAAAAACGTTTGGATACGTCGAATTGCGATACGAATCTCGTTGTTATTGTTGTTGTTGTAGCGATAAGGTTGCTCCCAGTAGGCTTTGGGGAGTGTTATCGATGTGATGGTCCTTTGCCGGATACAAATCCGGTACGCTCCGGTGCCATAGCACCATTAAGGTGCTAGCCCGACCATCTCGGGAACGATTTATGTGGCCACATTAAACCTTCAGGCCATTCCCTCCCTCCCTACCTCCAAGTTCCATGAGGAGCTTGGGGTCGCCAGAGCCTCGTCTGTTAGTGAAACAGGATTTGCCGCCGATAGGTGAGGTTGACAATTGGGTTTGGAGAAGCTATATATTGCGCTGGCAACCTGAAAGGTTGCGCTACACAGCCCCTTGAATCTGGTATTTTAGTCGCCTCTTACGACAGGCATACCTACCGCGGGTATATTCTGATCCCCAAAACTAATGACCACCTCGCATAAAACCGAAAGTTCCATGACCAAAAAGTAACTACTAAAGCGTTTCCACTAAAAAAAAAAATAGTTTTAAAAACTGCGCCATAAAAATATATATGTACGTAACAACGCCACTAGCATAAAGTACAATTCGTTTGACATATGAACCAGTTGGTCGACTGCACTGATGACTATCTCTGCAATGCTTTGTTATTGAAAATCGTTACGGCAGCTGTTCGATAAAGTAACACATGATTTTTTTTTTTACTTTGCATACAGCAAAATTCATGCTTTAACACAAAAAACATACAACCATATAAGAAAGCACACACATGCTAAAAAAAGCAGGCATATATGTAAGTATACATCACACGAATTTTACACCCATTTCGCTTAACGCGGCGCTTATTTTGATTACATTTTACATAGTTCCCTATAAAAGGTGCACACACGTCTCATACAGAAAAACAATTACTTATATGTACATATAAAAAATGTATTACAAACAAACTCTGTGCGGAATATTGGAAACTGAAAGCCAAAGTCCTCTACACTATTGCCAACGGCAGTGAATCAGTGTGTCAGCATGCCTGATGCTTTAACTTTATTTTAGCTTGTTTATGCGCCGCCCGCAGACTTTTTGACGTACTCAAAAACTGTGTGCGAAATAATAGCAATGCCTTATGAAAATTTAGTCGTAGTATTTTTACACCTCAGCCAGCATTTTTTGAAATGTTTAATGAAAAAATATTCAAACATCTTTCAGATGATTAGAAACGTTCCAATATAAAAGAATTTTCTATTCGAAAATTAATGTATCGTCGGGAGAAAAAAGTACCCTAAATGTGATTGCTCTTGAATAAACGTTAATGCTTCATATTTCGAAATGCTTATTATTCATATTTGATATCATTGTAATAGTTAACTTACATTTTTTTAGAGTAATATTTTATTGTTTTTCACAGTCATTTTCTGATCATGTGCGTGAACATTTTTCAATTTTGGTTCAGATTTTTAACCAATTTTTAATACGATTATCATGATTTTTATACTCAGTTGAGCAGAGCTCACAGAGTATATTAACTTTGATTGCATAATGGTTGGTTGTACAGGTATAAAGGAATCGAGATAGATATAGACCTCCATATATCAAAATCATCAGTATCGAATAAAAATTTTATTGAGCCATGTCCGTCCGTCCGTCCGTCCGTCTGTCCGTTAACACGATAACTTGAGTAAATTTTGAGGTATCTTGATGAAATTTGGTATGTGGATTCCTGGGCACTCATCTCAGATCGCTATTTAAAATGGACGATATCGAACAATAACCACGCCCACTTTTTCGATATCGAAAATTTCGAAAAATCGAAAAAGTGCGATAATTCATTACCAAATACTCATTAAGCGATGAAACTTGGTAGGTGAGTTGAGCTTATGACGCAGAATAGAAAACTAGTAAAATTTTGGACAATGGGCGTGGCACCGCCCACTTTTAAATGAAGGTAATTTAGAAGTTTTGCACGCTGTAATTTGGCAGTCGTTGAAGATATCATGATGAAATTTGGCAGGAACGTTACTCTTATTACTTTATATCTGCATAATAAAAATTTGCAAAATCGGAGAACGACCACGCCCACTTTTTAAAAAAATTTTTTTTTTAATTCAAATTTTAAAAGAAAAGTTAATATCTTTACAGCATATAAGTAAATTATGCCAACATTCAACTCCAGTAATTATATGGTGCAACAAAATACAAAAATAAAAGAAATTTTCAAAATGGGCGTGGCTCCGCCCTTTTTCATTTAATTTGTCTAGGATGCTTTTAATGCCATAAGTCGAACAAAAACTAACCAATCCTTGTGAAATTTGGTAGAGGCTTAGCTCCTAGGATGATAACTGTTTTCTGTGAAAAAGGGCGAAATCGGTTGAAGCCACGCCCAGTTTTTATACACAGTCGACCGTCTGTCCTTCTGCTTGGCCGTTAACACGATAACTTGAGCAAAAATCGATATATCTTTACTAAACTCAGTTCACGTACTTATCTGAACTTACTTTGTATTGGTGTAAAAAATGGCCGAAATCCGACTATGACCACGCCCACTTTTTTGATATCGAAAATTACGAAAAATGAAAAAAATGCCATAATTATATACCAAATACAAAAAAAGGAATGAAACATGGTAATTTTATTGGTCTATTGACGCAAAATATAACTTTAGAAAAAAACTTGGTAAAATGGGTGTGACACCTACCATATTAAGTAGAAGAAAATGAAAAAGTTTTGCAGGGCGAAATCAAAAGCCCTTGGAATCTTGGAAGGAATACTGTACGTGGTATTACATATATAAATAAATTAGCGGTACCCGACAGATGATGTTCTGGATCACCCTGGTCCACATTTTGGTTGATATCTCGAAAACGCCTTCACATATACAACTAAGGGACACTTCCTTTTAAAACCCTCATTAATACCTTTAATTTATGGCGATATCTCGAAAAGGCATCCACCTATAGAACTAAGGCCCACTCCCTTTTAAAATACTCATTAACACCTTTCATTTGATACCCGTATCGTACAAACAAATTCTAAAGTCACCCTGGTCTACCTTTATGGAGATATCTCGAAAAGGCGTCCACCTATAGAACTAAGACCCACGCCCTTTTAAAATACTCATTAACACCTTTCATTTGATACCCATATCGTACAAACAAATTCTAGAGTAACCCCTGGTCCACCTTTATGGCGATATCACGAAAAGGCGTCAACCTATAGAACTAAGGCCCACACCCTTTTAAAATACTCATTAGCACCTTTCATTTGATACCCATATTGTACAAACGCATTCTAGAGTCACCCCTTGTCCACGTTTATGGCGATATCTCGAAAAGGCGTACATTATAGAACTTAGGCCCACGCTCTTTTAAAATACTCATTAATACCTTATATTTGAAACCCATATCGTACAAAATAAATTCTAGAGTCACCCCTGGTCCACCTTTATGGTGATATCTCGAAAAGACGTCCACCTATAGAACTTAGGCCCACTCCCTTTTAAAATTATCATTAACACATTTCATTTGATACCCATATCGAACAAACAAATTCTCGAGTCAGGCCTGGTCCACCTTTATGGCGATATCCCTAAATGGCGTCCATCTATAGATCTATGGCCCACTTCCTCTTAAAATACTCTTTAATACCTTCCATTTGATACACATGTCATACAAACACATTCCAGGGTTTCCCTCGGTTCATTTTCCTACATGGTTATTTTCCCTTATGTTGTCACCATAGCTCTCAACTGAGTATGTAATGTTCGGTTACACCCGAACTTAGCCCTCCTTACTTGTTTTCGTTTTGTTTTGTTTGAAAGGGCGCCGAAGAAGTGTACGAAGGTCAGAAAATACGTCGTTTGATCCAAGGCATGTCTTCAGCATAATAAGACGTGGTTATAGCAAAATAGATTTATGAGGATGCTTCCCTTAATACTTACGAACTTGTGCCCGCTTTGATGGATAAAAGAGAATTGTATGTACAAATAATGGAGTCGAATATGCCACCACACGCAGAATGGAAGATGCTGCTGAAATTTGTTTACCAACACGACAACGATCGTAATAATAGCAGCAGGTTGGACAAAAATTGTTTTTTTTTTTAATTGAATTGAGGTCATGGACTAGGCGAATGGGTCCTCTGACCTTAATCCCATTGAGAATCCTTGGGAAGAGGTCAAGAAAGCAGTAGGGAAAGATAATCGCTCAAAGACGAAATAGCTATGGAGTGTTGTGAAGAAGGCCTGAAAAGCCATTCCTCTCAAGAAATACAGGCATTTGGAGGATTCTATAACGAGGGGATGTGCAGCTGTATTATGCAATAATAGTCGTTCGAAAAAGTATTAAAAATATAAGCTATTCGCTTTATCATTATATTGAGTTAATTATCGAACGTTGTAAATACCAAATAAACAAAAAATAATAATAAGTGTAAGGCGCGATAACCTCCGAAGAGATTTAAGGCGAAATTTCTCTTCCAATTTGCGTCGTGCTCCTTTTAATTTTTCCTACAAATGGGCCGGACGTGACCTACTTATTTTACTCCGACTACGAACGGCATCTGCAAGACAGATGGGTTTTCACTGAGAGCTTTTCATGGCAGAAATACAGTCGGAGTGCTTGTCGAACACTGCCGAGGGGCGACTCCGCCTAGAAAAGCTTTATTCTAATTGAAAAGACTTGTTTCTAAGATTTAGGAGTTGCTTTTCCCTAGAAGTGAACCCAGAATCGTTGGTGTGATAGGCGGAGAACGCTACCATCACACCACGGCGGCCGCGCGAAGCTCAACTTTAAATAAAAAATAAATCCTGCTTACTTGCCACTGCTAATGTTTCTAACACAATTGTATGTACCTTTAAATGTATACATATGTAAGTCTTTCTTCATGTATATGTAGATATATACAACAATAAGGATAAATGCGGTGGCGCTTTTGCAGTTATTTGTTGTAGGGACTTCGTTTTCATTCCTACAAACCCAATTTAATTTTTATCATTTTTTACTGTTTTCTGTTGTTTTAGTTATTTTCGTTGTACTTTGCTCTTGTTATTATTTCACTTTTATGCGCACACACACACTCACGTTTGTAAATATACATACATATATTGGGCGGAAAATATATAAAAGTTACAACGAAAAACTTTGTGTTTCCGTGTGCAACGAATTGCAAACAGGCAGGAAAGTTGCTCATACGCCCTGTACCTAATGATGTTGCATGGAGACATATTGGCGTATTGTATGTTGTTACGTATAAGGTGCTTTCGGGCGCAAGATTCGCCTTTTTTCAGAAAAAAAAATTATAGCAGAAAAAAGGAGTTGCACACATGTATGTGCATCACTTTGTTGAGGTGCTGATTTAAACGGTACAGTTGTTTGCTTCCCTTTAAGGGGAGTACTGGGCTATCGTCTCTAAAAACCTTTGTATGTAGCTGGCCGGTACAGACTGTATTTCCACATAAATACAAAAGTACAGGAAGGCAAGCTTTGTACTCAACCATGTTAAATAAGAATATTTATTATCAAGTAAAATTTAAAAATTGTCACAAGATCGGCAAGACTACTTCAAAAGTGCATGGCCTCTACAAACCACTTCCAGACATTGAATAGAACATCGAGGTACAAATAACCATCTGATCGGTCAATGTCGAGCATAAGCTTCTACCCTCGTCTTGACACCTCATTCTATTATGCGAAACTATGTGTTCTTACATACCAATTTTACAGGCGAGGACTTTGAGGAGCAACTAAGTTATATAAATATCTTACCATAGTTGTGGTAAATTTTGCTAGTCATCTTAATCGTCAGTGGTAAGTGGCTATCGATAGTAAGACTTGCGTGTCATTATCTTCGCGTTCTTCGTATGTGCGACTGACCAGTCGGGTTCATAATCTTGAAACGCCGAACCTATATTGACGACTTCAGGCGAAGGCAAATCAAAGAGATTGCGTAAGAAACTGAAATAGTGTTGTAAAAATGGCGATAACAAGCCGCAGGCACGATAGGGAATCTAAGTTGACTAGTGGCAAAACTCTTACGAGCGAAAGTATTGCATAAGAAAAATCCTTTTATAATAAAGCAGCCCGCTCAAATGCCGGACCACTGAAACGAACCGATAACAATAAATCTAAAAATCTTAAAATAATGAGACGATGTTCTTCCAACTCAAAAAAGAGTTGGAACAATCTGGACTAAACACAATTAGAAAAAATATGAGCAAGCATAATGAGTCTGATAATGCGAGAAGAGGTTAAAAGGGTTGTTGATGTTGAAGGGTTTGGCATTCATCGTGATGAGGAGAAAGCACCAACAAAAAAGGAGAAGAATCAGCTAGTAGCAACGGCGGATAAAATGCGCTATTGACTGTGTTGACTTAGATCCCTTCAGTGAAGGCAATCAAATACTAGTTACGTCTAGATTGAAGTTACAGGAGGCACATATTTGCAGATACACTGGCAGAAGAAAATACATATAGGCATCTCACCTAAAAGCGTATTTGGAAGTTCATTGCAAATGTCAGCAAAAATATCATCGCAAATAAAAATTAGTATATTGAAAATATCAGAATAAGGTTTGGTAAGGTTATACTGGCCTGTCCATGAGGAATACACATAAACAGAAATAGTTCACATTTTAAGCAGAACATTGCCCGAGGACCAAGATGAAAAACCTTACCATAAACGATCCTATTGGCAGATGCAAGAAGCTTCCTAAGACTAACGCTACTTACAGCTTCTAGATTTGATAGCTGTGCCACTTTTAATAGCTGCAGTATAAGGATTACTTGCTTAAAAAAATACACATATTTATACGTACACATATATTTATAAATACACATTTTTGTATGGCTCCTACAATAAATTTCAATTAATAAACTTTTTGATTGGACAGAATTAAAATACAATTTTGATTGACATTACAAAACAAGTTACTAAGCAGAGAGTCATGTTCCTTATTTCGCTACCCATTTAGTTGACAGAGAAAAACTGAGCTGTGCTTAGTCAGCGCTAAAATGCTGAAGCGAATGTGTTGGATTATCTTTTTCTATGAACAAATTTGTGCATTCAAATAAATATTTTATTTTTTTTTTTTTTAACTTTGAGTAGGTAAAATTGCTGCAATCATTGCAAATGGCATTATCTAATACAAAAGTTACTAGACTTTTTGTTAGTACGTGTCAAAATTTTGTCAGTTTATAATTTAGTTTTCAAGTTTTTTTCATTATTTAAATTCAGATATATATGAAAATGTGAGAAGCACAATTTTATTTGCTTCTTTTATTAAATTTTTTTGTTTTTTGTTTTTTGCACTACAGCAAAAATAAAGCAGCTCTGAATCTGCGACATACATTTACTAAATATTAATATAAAATTCGATTTAGAATTCAACGAAGCGAACGAGAAAACGAAAAGTCTAAAATATTATATTGATGCTTTTTATGAGTTTATTTAGGCTTGAACCACGCATTAACCAAAACTAGCAATTTCTATTATTAAAAGCAATCAATTACACGAAACCATGTACGTACCGCCTGCACTAACGGGTGCCTGTGCGTATGCGTAACATTTTATTTATATTTTTTATTATAAGGTTAAGAAGAGAGTTACGTACATACATAGGCATATGTATATGTAAAAGTAAATTTTTGAAAATTATAATTTAAAAAAATTTCAAAAAATATATATTAACCAAGGTTTCAAAAAATGGGTTTCGTCATGTTCTTTTTTTTTTTTTTACTAAGTATAAGAATACCAGAGTACCCCGCAGACTTTGTTCTGCACGAAAATTGGTATGCCTACATTCAAAGTTGTGCCGCGCTGCCCTTCTTTACTATCTACCACATTATCTTCTACTCATCTTCTATTTACACTCAGTTGAGCAGAGCTCACATAGTATATTAACTTTGATTGGACAACGGTTGGTTGTACAGGTATAAAGGAATCGAGATAGATATAGACTTGCATATATCAAAATCATCAGTATCGAAAAAAAATTCGATTGAGCCATTTCCATCCGTCCGTCCGTTCGTCTGCCCGTTAACACGATAACTTAAGTAAATTTTGAGGTATCTTGATGAAATTTGGTATGTAGGTTCCTGGGCACTCATCTCAGATCGCTGTTTAAAATGAACGATATCGGACAATAACCACGCCCAATTTTTCGATATCGAAAATTTCGAAAAATCGAAAAAGTGCGATAATTCATTACCAAATACGGATTAAGCAATGAAACTTGGTAGGTGAGTTGAACTTATGACGTATAATAGAAAACTAGTAAAATTTTTGGACAATGGGCGTGGCACCGCCCACTTTTAAAAGAAGGTAATTTAGAAGTTTTGCAAGCTGTAATTTGGCAGTCGTTGAAGATATCATGATGAAATTTGGCAGGAACGTTACTCTTGTTACTATATGTCTGCTTAATAAAAATTAGAAAAATCGGAGAAGGACCACGCCCACTTTTAAAAAAAAATTTTTTTTAAAGTAAAATTTTAACAAAAAATTTAATATCTTTACAGTATATAAGTAAATTATGTCAAGATTCAACTCCAGTAATGATATGGTGCAACAAAATACAAAAATAAAAGAAAATTTCAAAATGGACGTGGCTCCGCCCTTTTTAATTTAATTTGTTTAGGATACTTTTAATGCCATAAGTCGAACAAAAATTTACAAATCCTTGTGAAATTTGGTAGAGGCTTAGCTCCTAGGACGAGAACTGTTTTCTGTGAAAAAGGGCGAAATCGGTTAAAGCCACTCCCAGTTTTATACACAGCCGACCGTCTGTCCTTCCGCTCGGCCGTTAACACGATAACTTGAGCAAAAATCGATATATCTTTACTAAACTCAGTTCACGTACTTACCTAAACTCACTTTGTATTGGTGTAAAAAATGGCCGAAATTCGACCATGACCACGCCCACTTTTTCGATATCGAAAATTACGAAAAATTAAAAAAATGATATAATTATTTACCAAATACGAAAAAAGGGATAAAACATGGTAATTGTATTGGTCTATTGACGCAAAATATAACTTTAGAAAAAAACTTGGTAAAATGGGTGTGACACCTACCATATTAAGTAGAAGAAAATGAAAAAGTTTTGCAGGGCGAAATCAAAAGCCCTTGGAATCGTGGAAGGAATACTGTTCGTGGTATTACATATATCAATAAATTAACGATACCCGACAGATGCTGTTCTGGATCACCCTGGTCCACATTTTGGTCGATATCTCGAAAACGCCTTCACATATACAACTAAGGGCCACTCCCTTGTAAAACCCTCATTAATACCCTTAATTTGATACCCATATCGTACAAACTCATTCTAGAGTCACCCCTGGTCCACGTTTATGGCGATATCTCGAAAAGGCATCCACCTATAGAACTAAGGCCCACTCCCTTTTAAAATACTCATTAACACCTTTCATTGGATACCAATATCGTACAAACAAATCCTAGAGTCACCCCTGGACCATCTTTATGGCGATATCTCGAAAAGGCGTCCACATAAAGAACTAAGGCCCACTCCTTTTTAAAATACTCATTAAAAACTTTCATTTGATACCCATATCGTACAAAAGGAATCTAGAGTCACCCCCGGCCCACCTTTATGGCGATATCTCAAAAAGGCATCCACCTATAGAACTAAGGCCCACTCCCTTTTAAAATACTCATTAGCACCTTTCATTTGATACCCATATTGTACAAACGCATTCTAGAGTCACCCCTGGTCCACGTTTATGGCGATATCCCGAAAAGGCGTCTACCCATAGAACTAAGGCCCAATCCTTTTTAAAACACTTATTAACACCTTTCGTTTAATACCCATATTGTACAAACGCATTTTAGAGTCAACCCTGGTCCACTTTTATAACGATATTTCGAAAAGGCGACCACCTATAGAACTAAGGCCCACTCCCTTTTAAAATACTCATTAACACCTTTCATTTGATACCCAAGTAGTACAAACAAATTCTAGAGTCACCCCTGGTCCAACTTTATGGCGATATCTCGAAAAGGCGTCCACATATATACTCATTAACACCTTTCATTTGATACTCATATCGTACAAACAAATTCTAGAGTCACTCCCTGTCCATCCTTATGGCGATATCTCGAAAAGGCGTCCACCTATAGAACTTAGGCCCACTCCCTTTTAAAATTATCATTAACACATTTCATTTGATACCCATATCGTACAAACAAATTCTAGAGTCAGGCCTGGTCCACGTTTATGGCGATATCCCTAAATGGCGTCCATCTATAGAACTGTGGCCCAATTCCTCTTAAAATACTCTTTAATACCTTCCATTTGAAATACATGTCATAAAAACAAATTCCAGGGTTACCCTAGGACTTTTTACAACATGGTGATTTTCCCTTACTTTGTCTCCACAGCTCTCAGATGAGTATGTAATGTTCGGTTACACCCGAACTTTGCCTTCCTTACTTGTTTTCTTATAATTCTTGTCCATTGCCTCTTCTATTGATTTGCTCTACTCCCACTCCCCAAACCCATTCCTGCTCCCACGCCTACTCCTACTTCCGCTAAACTTCATATTCCCTTTCCCACTTCTAATCCAGTTCCACTCCCACTACAACTCCCTCTCTCATTCCTATTTCCTCTCCCTCTCTCACCTTAATTTCCTCATATATGGAATTTTCATGCCAAATATCGAATACCTGATTCACCTGGCCGACCCATTTCAATATCTTTGATTGCGTAAGCCTTAAGCCAACTATTTGCAACTAACTAATTTTTTAAATCGCTTTCTTTTCACAAATAAGACAAAGATAGATAATTGATCCTGCCCTTAATATTCCTCATTGCAATTTTATAACTCTACCAGTAATTATTTGTCATATTGTACCGGCTGCAAAAAAATTAAGTTCTGGCCCCTTCCTCTTTCTTTTCATATTTGATCCATGTCTCTCTATCGTATCTTCTCTTTTTTACATTCTCGGTTTTTCTATCTTCTCTTCCCACATTACTTTCTCTCCCTCAATATTCCTTGCATATGCTTCCTCACCTTCGCATCTTTCCCTCGCGCTTTCTTTAATTTTGTATCTTTTTCCAGTCACACTTTTTTCTTCTCTCTAACCTTCACTTTTCTTTCTCAACCAAATTGCACCAAAAACAAGATGTTAGTTAGGCCTCTAGTCGACATGCCGGATAGAAATTTTTCCAAATATATAGCTTGTCGAAGAGGAACTCCTATTCTAAATTTTAAGCAAATCGCACTATATATAAGATTTTTTTTTCGAAATGGACGGTCACTACTTCACAATAGGTCGAGCCCGTTTCCTTGGATGAAAATTTTCTCCAATATTGTCTTTGTCAACGAGGTATCCCTGTACTGAATTTCAAGTAAATCGCACCATATTATAGATATTTTTGAACAGGTCGTTCCATAGTTCACTTCTCGGGAACAAAAGTTTTTCAAATAATGAGCTGGTCAGGGAAATACCCCTTATTTTATTTAGGACAGGTCGGCCCCTGGCCCATTTCCCGGAATCGAAGTATTCTCAAATATTTTCTTTGACAAACAGGTACCCCTGTACGGAGTCTCAAGCGAATTGTACCGCTAATAAGATTATTTGGAAGAGATCGGCTCCTTGTTCACTTTCCGGACCAAATTGAGAATCTGAAGCATTCCCGGGTCGTTTAGGAGGAGTTCAGACTCAAACACATGTGCAGCACATATATATATATAAGATGTTTATGTCATGTCATGTCATGTAACAAAGATTCACATTAAGTGATCAATTTATTTGATAAGGGGTTGCGAAAATAAAAATAAGATATATGGAATTAAGTCAGGAAAAGGCTGTATCCGGCTGTGTCAAAGGCCATTAACATTCGAAAAATGCAAAATTTATCTGGTTAAGTTTTTGGGAATTATTTAGCTCAGAACGCAACTATACTCATGTTTGAAGAACCTTGTTTCGTTGCAGAGCACCGGCCGTGCATGAACTATTCGTAGGAAACACATGAGTTGTTTGAAGTTTTAAAATATAAATATATAAAATATAGATAATGGCGAATAAACGGAAGTCCTATATTTGAAATACCGATTTTATGAAGGATATCTAATGTAGGGGTCCAAACCGTTCGGTTCCGAAAACTATCCAATGGAAATAAGAAATACATCCGCCCACCAAATTTTATTGAGATGTCTTCACCTTTTAGTATTAACAATTATCTGGAACAAAACTTATATTGTTCATAAAGGACATAATGAGAAACCCGTTAACATCAACAACTACATAAACAAACTTATTTACACAAAAATTGAAAAAAACATATTGTTCGGGAGCAAAAGAGGACTGCCGAGTGTATTGTGTCCAACACTGTGAATATTTCTCTTGGCATCTTTATCTTGTATTCATTTACATAACAAATGAGTTATGTACAAATAGATTATTGAAGATCCTAGATATTTCTAAAAGATTAAATGTAAGAAAAGTGTCGTCTTGTTAGATTATAAAAAAACAGGATAACAAACAGTTGAACTTAAATCATTACAGGGCTAAGTTTATGCAAAGCCATACGTTTTCATTTAATTTGAGCTGGAATTGCCCTGCAGTATAGTGAACTACTTCCATTTTGTAGGATTTAAAAGTTTTAAAATAAGTTTATTGATTTGAGATTTAAACATAATTTAAATGTTGTTTACCTCACACATTTTTTTATTACTCTATGATGTCGGCTTAAGGACATTGCTGCTGCTTAAACTTTGACAAGCTTCCATAACTTATAATGAAATTATATACTTTAACTTTGTGCTGAACGTTATAATGATGACAGAGACAAAAACAAAAACCTGACGAAGATTCACATACATGCGCAAATAAATCCAGACAAAAGTACATAGAACAAAAAAGCGCATCAAGTACTAAACAGTTTGAGCAAATGAAGCTTATTGTTTCAGATATTAAAAACAAGTTTAAAAAAATTTAATTCTGGAGAGAGTGGATTCTATGAATAAATCCAATTACTCAACATATTTGAGAGAACAAAGTAACGTTGTCTATAATGTATTTTATTAGATTGATTAAAAGCGCTCCAAGAAATATGAGGAGTTTGCTAATCTTAAAATTACAATAAACTCGGGAGCATAAAATTACTTACTTATGAGTATGAAGCTATGTATGCCATTAACTTTTTTTTTCTTCCAACTACCCCAACGACTCTACGGTGTTACAATAATAATGGAGATAATAACAAAGGTGAGTATCTTATAATCAAATTAATGATTTTATTATTCTATAATAGCTTTAGCTACATCGGCTACACCCACACTCATATGAAGCGCACAAGCGAAGAATAAAAAAAAAAACAAGTAAGGAAGGCTAAGTTCGGATGTAGCCGAACATTACATACTCAGCTGAGAGCTTTGGAGACAAAATAAGGAAAAATCACCATTTAGCAAAATGAAACTAGGGTAACCCTGGAATGTGTTTGTATGACATGTGTATCAAATGAAAGGTGTTAATGATTATTTAAAACATAGTGGGCCTTAGTTCTATAGGTGGACGCCTTTTCGAGATATCGCAATAAGGGTGGACCAGGGGTGACTCTAGAATGTGCTTGTACGATATGGATATCAAATTAAAGTATAAATGAGGGTTTTAAAAGGGAGTAGCCCTTAGTTGTATATGTGAAGGCGTTTTCGAGATATCAACCAAAATGTGGACCAGGGTGACCCAGAACAACTTCTGTCGGGTACCGCTAATTTATTTATATATGTAATACTACGAACAGTATTCCTGCCAGGATTCCAAGGGCTTTTGATTTCGCCCTGCAGAACTTTTTCATTTTCTTCTACTTAATATGATAGGCGTCACCCCCATTTTACAAAGTTTTTTCTAAAGTTATATTTTGCGTCCATATATCAATCCAATTACTATGTTTCATCTCTTTTTTCATATTTGGTACAGAATTATGGCATTTTTTTTTTTTTCATTTTTCGTAAATTTCGATATCCGAAAAGTGGGCGTAGTCATAGTCGGATTACGGCCATGTTTTACACCAAGATAAAGTGACTTCAGATAAGTACGTGAACTAAGTTTAATTAAGATATATCGTTTTTTGCGCAAGTTATCGTGTTAACGGCCGAGCGGAAGGACAGACGGTCGACCGTTTATAAAAACTGGGCGTGGCGTCAACCGATTTCGCCCATTTTCACAGAAAGCAGTTACCGTCATAGAATCTATGTCCCTACCAAATTTCACAAGAATTGGTAAATTTTTGTTCGACTTATGGCATTAAGAGTATTCTAGACGAATTAAATGAAAAAGGGCGGAATTACGCCCATTTTGAAATTTTCTTTTATCTTTGTATTTTGTTGCACCATATCATTACTGGAGTCGAATGTTGACATAATTTTCTTTTATACTGTAGAGAATTACATTTTTTATTAAAATTTGACTTTAAAAAAAAATTTTTTAAAAGTGGGCGTGTTCGCCATCCGATTTCGCTAATTTTTATTTAACACACATATAGCAATAGGAGTAACGTGCCTACAAAATTTTATCATGATATCTTCAACGACTGCCAAATTACAGCTTGCAAAACTTTTAAATTACCTTCTTTTAAAAGTGGGCGGTGCCACGCCCATTGTCCAAAATGTTTCTAATTTTCTATTTTGCGTCATAATGTCAACGCACATACAAAGTTTGATCGCTTTATCCGTCTTTGGTAATGAATTATCGCACTTTTTCGGTTTTTCGAAATTTTCGATATCGAAAAAGTGGGCGCGGTTGTAGTCCGATTTCGTTCATTTTAAATAGCGATCTGAGATGAGCACCCAGGAACCTACATACCAAATTTCATCATGATACCTCAAATTTTACTCAAGTTATCGTGTTTACAGACGGACGGACAGACGGACGGACGGACGGGCGGACATGGTTAAATGAATTTCTTTTTTCGCCCAGATCATTTTGATATATAGATGTCTATATCTATCTCGATTAGTTTATGCCGTTACGGATTACCGTTATGCGAACAAAGTTAATATACTCTGTGAGCTCTGCTCATCTGAGTATAAAAACAACAAGAAAATAATGATGCGCCACGCACTCAGCCTGCTTTTGTGGCAAGAAGTAAATCGTTTGCGAAGTTTTTCAAAAAACTTTTCACTTGCTCTGCTTTCCTAATTTGCATAGCATCGTTCGTTGGTCTGATGTGTTTACTTACGCGTTCTCTTACCACAAGGCAGTCTTGCTGTAATTTATTGTCTACTTAATCGTTGAGGAAATGAAATCGCTTTAGCAACGTTGAAGCTACCAAGGGGCCGCATTTTATTCGCGACGTTTGACAAAAATTTGGTTTCACCCTATTATGCTTTTAAAAATAATTTACTCGCCTTAGGGTAAGTAAAAAGTATCCTTTCTCTTTATCCTTTTGCCAACGAAAACCTTGGCCCAACTTTTTTTAACAAAGTTTTATATTTTTTTTTACTTTCACTTGCTTTAACTTTAACTCAGAAAATCATTAGAGTCAGCAGCCGTATTTACATATTTATAAGTAAAAGGTAAAGTTGAGTGCGTGCGTCTTTTATTTATATTCGTTTGCTGTTGTTTTTGTTTTGTGTTGTGTGTTAAGTAAAAAAGTAAGTAAAAGCTGGCTTTTTCTCTGTTGCGTTTCCTCGATGTGAGCAATTATGAGGCTGATTATGATTATGGATAAACTGCCGATGTAAATGGGCTACGTAATGGGAGAGGGAGATGGATAGTGAGATGGAGAGGGAGGGAAGAGAGAGAAGAAGAGGTAGACGTGAAGGAGGAAGAAGTGGAAGAGGAAGAGGAATGGGTAGAAGAAGATGAAAAGGAGAAGGATTGGAAGGAGAGAGGGAGAAAGTGGCGAAGGAGGAGAGGAACAGGGAGATGGCGACGGGAAGAGAGAGAGAGAGAGGAAAGATACGAAATTATCAGCTATTTAGATTCGTAGAAATTTCATCAACATTCTTTCGTTAGCACTCATTCCTCTCCGACCGTGGGGGCTTAAATATGACATTGCAATTTCTGCAAAGATCCCAATGTGAATTGAGAAAACTCCCATAATTCTTACAACTCTGGGAGGCATGTACATGTGAACACATCACTCGTTGTTATGTGGTATACAAAGATGTCAGCAGCAACTCCACCCTACTCCAAGTTGTACAGCTGAATGATCAACTGCCGGTTTTTTGAATAGCTTACCGCGAACGGGATCTTGGGATGTTAGGGCAAGGTCAGCTGGAGTAGACCAAACCCATCTATTTTACGCTGTGGAATAACAGGAATAGTGCAAACAATAAAAACACAAAAAACAATGAAAGCGAGAGCGTTTTGGAAACGCTTCAGCGGGATGATCACAGTGGCTCTTAGAAAATCGAAAAATTTCTAAATATCACTGCCTATGGATAAGCACCATAAGGGCATTATTTATAATAGAAAAAATCTGCGGCATATCATGCGGAGCCTTGATCAAGGAGTACGAGTATGCCGAAGGGGCTTCCTTCCACTAGTGATTCAGTACTTGGCAGGCGCATTTATAGCGAATTGGTCAAAGATCACGCCTAGCTCTATCTTTTAAATTTTGGTCATAATAATGAAAAGTTGGTTCTGAAAATATCATCGAGAAACTTATGGCAAAACAAATTCTAGTTCCTGGCTTCAAATGCATGGATGTTTTCTTGTGGAAATTCCTAGTGAAATATATTTCTTATATAAACGCAATTGATCGTAATTACATATCTGCTTCGAAAATTTCTATGAGCGCATGGTTGGTTGCTTATCTAATTCCTAATGCTTCCAAATCAGGAACCCATACTGTGGCTAATCTGGAAAGACTGTTTGGGGTTACTCGAATAAAAATGATGATGTACGGTATCAGAACGGTAAAACTGGCAGCTATAGCACCAGAAGATAACTCGGATGAGATTGACGAAGTTAAAAGACTCTTAGTTAAGGTCGACTTGGCAGACCCAAGTAAGTATGCGGTCTCTTCAACTTCTGAGAGGAACAAGCCCGTTCACAGTCCAATCATAAGCTCAAATTATCAAATTATCATTATCAAAGCTCATCAAAATTTGAAGAGTGACATGGGAAGTGTAGTGCCAAGAGATACATTGCCAAACTATATTGAGAGAAGAACAAGGAGCATGCTGAGTAGATCTAGAGCCGACACCTTTAAACTTAAACGCAAAGATGAGCTTCCTCATAATGACCACTGCAGAAGTTGTAAAGACATGACTGCCGAAGATACTGTTGAGCACTTTTTGTGTAAGTACATTTCTCTAGCTAGAACACGTCCACGATCACTTTTAATTTACGGGCAGGGTGAATAATTGATCTTTTCCTCTAAACCAATTTGTAAGGCATGCGGAAAATTGGTGCAACATACGTCATGTCTAAAATGCTTCACAAGACTCTTTCGTGAAAATCTGCGTAGATTTTGGAAATATTAATTCAAAATATGTTCGATTCTACACACAACTCGGGCTGGTTTTAGTACATATTCGATGTAGCAGTCAGTAAGTTCAAACTAGGTTTATGTCATCAAAACGGCATCTCATTAGCTAAATGAGTTATCTGGGTCTAATCGCCCTAAAGATCTTGAAAACATTTTTTTAAGGCAACTGATTCGAAAGTTAATCTGCTTGAAAGTTTTGTTAATTGCAAGTTTTGGCAAAAAGAATTATTTTCATTGATAAAAGTACTTTGTTTTGCATTCGGTTCACCTCAATTATATGCTAAACGATTTTTCGCTGACAAGCTCCTTAGTTGGTTAAACAAATCAAACCAAACCAAATTTCAATAATCAAGGTATACAGAAAGTTATAAAGTTCGATTGAGTAAGGTCCCGAGGAAAAGTAAATAAATTTTTAAGAACGCTAATGTACAACGTGCACCGCAAATATGTAGGAGAGTCAAATATTAAAAGTGGCATGCCACAAATTTGAAGAGCAGTTCAACCTTGATCTTATCAGGGGTATATCGTGGCTAAAAGTTAATATCAGAGTTTAAGATTTTTCGACTACAGTCTTTGTAAATAATAGTCAACAATCAATCGTAGTTAGCTAAAACTTATGATCAATAAGAGAGCGGCCTTCTATAAAGCAATTTTTTGCTATGCACGTATGTTAATAAAATAAAGTTGATTTGAATTTTATGAAAGTTTCTAATACTGTATCATCCTTATACTTGTATGCAACCAATAAAATTTTGGAGGTGAAAAAATATCTTATTGTCTAGAATGCAGTATAATATATAAAAATTGCAAATTATAAAAAAAAAAAACAAAAACAAAAAAATCGAAAATTTGTGAACTGAATTGCCCTGGCGAATATGATCAACCTTAACATTCCTAAGGGAAACTTATATGTAAGTATATAACGCTAGAAAAAACTTATATTTTCATAAAAAATTAGTTAAAATATTTCGTACGCCATGTTGCTCAGCGCACACCTTACTCAACGAAGAAACATACTGATTACCATCATCTTGCTTTTCATAAGCTTACTCCTTAAATACAGACTACACACCTAACTTACTAATGACTGTCTTTATTACTTTTACTAAAATTATATAAACTCAAACATAAAATTATTGTAATAACTTAACAAATTTGCAACTGCCTTCACTACTAAAATCGTAAGATAAATACCTTCATATTGAAATAGGCATAATTCACAAGTTCATTTTAGAACATTTAACCATATTACATATATACATATATCTGCTATGTATGTAAATAAGTATGGCCTTGTACAACATATTTATGCGAATTAGTGACATTTGTTGAAACAAACTTCAATACAAATACCAGTTACATGATTTTCTCATAATGACAAGACGAGCTGTTAAAAGTAAAATATAATAAATTCTGTATTACATGATTACTTTCGTAGTTATGTGTGGATGTGAGTCGATAAGAATTAGAATAATCGAAGAAAAACATTTTAATATAAAAATCGTAGTAAGAATGAAAGTCCTGTGGTAAAATAAGCATCGAAATTATTAATATTTTATAAGTTAATATTTCAAATTCTACTTTATTCTTCTATACTGAGTAGCATAGCTTTCTTATATAATTATCTTTTTTTTTTTTATAAGCAAAACTTATCTCGTATCAACGCAATTTTGGTTTTAAAATATTTAAAAAATAATCATGAAATTCCTGTTAGGGAATAACATACATACATATATACAGCTCCTTGTTTCGCCAATGCTTCTGCACTATCGAGAAAAAATTATTACGGTGAATAGAAGAGCGAGAATTTCTCGGAAAGGCTCCTCGCAAAAAGTCTAGACCCAGGGAGAACATAATTACTGAGTGCTATATAAGCAGCACAATCTAAACAATAATACAGTGTAAGAACACGAAGCAAATAATCAAGAAATTGCCCAAATCGTTGTTTGTAAGGCTTCTAGCTCATACAAAGTAAAACTTACGTAAGGAACTTCTATTAGCCAAAAGGTAGAATATAACAACTTTTGTATAAGGCTTATGAACCAACAAAAATAAGGCTTAGTTACATAAGGCCTTATTAAAAGAAACTACTTGCTGTATTAGAACCTTTTCTATAAGGATTATATATAGCCCACCTAAAATCAGGCTGGCATAAGCTGTTATAATAACGGGTATGAATAAGTATTGGTGTACCATAGTATAACCTTATTATAAGTTTTATTGCATATATAAAATAGCTTGGACTTATAATAAGACAACATCCGATTTTAATTTCCTTTACTCATATTCATTTTAACCTATTTCAAAACTTTTTTTTAACCGGGAGTCACTCATCGGCAGTGGTTCGGCCAGCCCAGAAAGTGTCATGAAAATATTCCCTCTAAAAATTCATTTGCCAGATATAGTTTGGAGTCGGTGTAAAACACATACCAAAAACTTGAAAAAGAGGTTCTCAGACAGTGTGGAGTGATGAGTTTACATCTTTCGTGGGTTCTTTAAAAGGACAAAAAATAGATTTTCTTATTGAAAACAGCTACTTACACTGAAAAAAAAACTAAAAGGATATAACTGGGTATTAATAACTTCCTAACTGACTCCATTGCGGAGGATATAATTATTTTCGAAAATTAATAGATTTATGTTAGTAATTTCTAAAGTACGCTCGATGAAAATTCAAAACATCGAACCAGTATTAATCTGTGTAGTAGGGTTGCATTAGCACTGATGCGCTGTAACGTGACCTGGGCCTAAAACTATGCTTCAATAGAACAGTACAGCGCATAGGCGAGCTGATAAAAATGCAACGAGCAATAAGTGATGAACCAACAGCTGATTACCAAAAATCTTTTTCCAAATTAAGTAGAGTGCTTTGATTCTCCACTACATTATGATATTAGCTATTAAAGGAGACATATTTTCCAAATTTGAACTGAGAATATAATTTGAAAGTAAATACATCTCTCGACGAGCAAAATAATAAACTAATAATAATAATGGAATGTGCGGAATAATGGACAGTGTCAAGATACGAAAACACGGCCCCTAGAGTTTCGAGGGAAAAGTTCCCCCGTTGATTGGCCCTATCCATGATTCCGACAACAATTATCGGAGCAAGGATGAGCCGAATAAACTTTACGTAGAGATAAGCATAGAGAAACGAAAAAGGTACAAAGTCATAAGTATTATGCGAATGGTAGAAGAAGACTTGAACTTCCTTGGTACACCCACTTGACGTCAGTTTTTGGGTAATAGGGATAATTGGCGTAATTTGTTACACAGCAGCCAAAAATAGCGATGTAGCGGTAAGGAATCGTTGCTTCGAAGTAGCAGAATACCCGCCACCCCGTTTCTTGACACTAGTCTTTCCTGATGAATGGTTTCTTTAATGTGGACAGATTGGTTTTAACATAATGCCTTCTCCAAACCCGCATAAAGCCAATTTCAGAGTAAAAGCTGAGACAACTCAACGAAGGGCCAGCACTCTAATGGAGCCTCATGTGGGTGAGAAGAGATCTCTTTTTGGGCACAGCTAATCTGATGGGATGAGGCTCTTTGCTTGCCTCTAGCCATGCTGGTGCATTGTTTACGTCGTGAGGGGTTAGCGGGTGCTTTAAGCACAACACCTTCTCTTCTTTTATACGAAGACATATTTTACACAAAAACGTTTGCACACCACCGCCCACATCATACGATAGGAGTAGAGATATCTTAAGCACTTCCCTAACACTCTAATGGAAATTGAAAGTATCCTTGGGTAAGTCTTTAAAAGATGAAGCTAACGCCATGGAGCGTTGGATGGAGGGGGATCCATGTTTTGACTTAACAGATCTTCGTTGATTTTAGCTGGCCAGTTCTTTAATGGATAAGCTAAGTTGGGTCCCCTGCAGCCAATATATGTCACCGAAGGAATTTTCGTGTGACGAAGTATACCTCCGAAGAAGCAATCACTGTTAAAGTTAAACTTCCTATGACCTTTTAGTTATTTCCCACAATGCCATTCCTTCATATTTTCTTCCGGAAGAATGCGCTAAATTCCCCTCATCTAGAGGAGGCAGGCACCAAGCTCGTGCCATCATTTGGCTTATACGGCAGCTCCCATTAGACTTCCGTCCTATCACTGCTCATTGCGACCTTTGTCTGATTCAGTTATTTGGCCACACCCCCCATCGTTTGTCTACCTTCTGCCCGAAACTGATCATCACAACTTAGGAGTAGTCAACGAAAAGAAAGCTCGGTCACCTTGCTTTCCTCCTTGTACGTCAAGCCATATTTGTGGGTCTGTTTCATTCTTACATATATATCCTGTATTTTGATTGCGTGGAGTCTTTTGAAACCTTTTCTTTACCGTGGATGTCCTCAAAAGTCTCATGTTTGCATGTTACTAATCCCTAATGGGACCTGGTATTTTACCATTTTTAACATGATATGTGTTCGTGTTTGCTTTGAGACAAAAACCCTCAAGGGTGTCTTACGATTAAGGTTATTAAGCTTAAGCTAACACGTGCCATAATCGAAACAGACAGTTGTTTGCCTTAAACGTAAATACCCGCATAAATGTGTACTTACTAAGGTAATTATACAAGGTCAATCGTTTATGTAAGTATTTATTACAAATGTACCCACGTGTATTTATTCACTCGCACATATTTGTTTTTTGGTAGTGCGCTTATATGTGTATATGTATGTATATAAACTTTACTTTACTTTACTTACTTTACCCTTTTTACGTTTAGTGCTTTTCATGGCGATGTAAAATATTAAATCATATTTAATTAAAACACGCAAGCAAACGTCACTACGTAACTGTTACACTATGTTATATGATAAATTTAATTTATTGCACACGAGGAGCGAGTGTGAGTGTGCGTGATGTGCTTACAATTAAAAATGTAAGAATCGCTCATATATTTTGTGTGTGAGAATAAATGATGAATTGTGGTAGGACTACTGTGCTTGTAGTTTTTAATATATAATATATCAGATATGGTCAGGAACTGATTTAAAGGCACTTTCGTTGTACATGGGAATGTTTATATGTTAAAAATTTTAAATGATCATGAACAGGGCCGGATTAACAAGTAGGCAGAATGGGCAGTTGCCTGGGGCCCCCGAAAAATGAAAAAGACTGCTAAAATTTTCTTACAAACATAAAATTCTAGAGAGTGAAAGAAAAATATAATAGAACTGAAAATATTTTTTTCTCAAATAAATAAAACTCAATTGACCGCATTCAAAAAGCGACGACCGACGAACTAGACAAGGTTCCTAAAAAGGAAATTTCCGATTCATTGGTCAAATTTTATTGTGCAAAGAAGTGTATCGAAGTGAAAGGAGGGTATATTGAATAATAAAAATTAATTATCTCAAAATGTACACTGGTTGTTTTTATTTTGAAAAATTTCCGTTATTTTTGGAACAGAGGGTGTAGAAGCCTTCAACGCTATTTTGACTGCTATGCGTTCAGTGAGTAAGTCATAGCAAAGTAAAAAAACAGATTTGCAAACGTGTGATTTTTTGTACGATCGTTGGAAGAGAGTTTAGTTTCATTCCATGAAAACTTCAATGATTTCGAGGAAAAACAAAACAATTAAAGGAGAATCGCGAAAAAGTTAATCAAGATATCACAAGGGTAGTTTACGAAATATTTACTTTTCCAAGCGGTTTTCAAATTTTAAAAAATGCAGTAATAAACATAGGTTTTGGGATATAACACATTCAATTTATTTAAATGACTTAGTTTTAATCATACATACATATTAATTTGTTCCCATTGTAAATATCGATGTGCCATATGAAAAGTAACACTTTAAAATTTGTTTACAAGAAAATCCTATGAAAAAAATTTTGCAAGTGTTACTTTTCGTATGGCACGTCGATATGTACTTATTAATTTGTAAAAGCTGGTTTAAAGAAGCAGTCGAGACTTGTTTGTTTTTTTTTTTTTTTCTTTTGTGTAATAGCCTTTGACAATTTTCGCCCGCATATTAATAAGATCTGATATCTGGTATCCTTACTGTTCTCATACCACTTTATCAAGGTATTGATGAATCCAACTGCTTCCAAAAAATTCACTTTCTCTTGCTGCATATCTTGCTGGATAGATTATTCTCCGTTATCATTACTTTGCAATCTTCGTCATTTTCCATAATTTGAACGTCGTTCCAATTTTCAATGTCGTCAATGCTGACGTCAACACCACCCACCTTTGACAATATTACAGAAATAGGGGAATACCCGCACTTGTTTTTATTGTTAAACAAACTTTAGAATTTAAAAAAATCTCAGAAAATTTAACCAATAATTAACTTTATAGAGCGTTACATGGACGCTTGAGCTCGGTCAACTTAGCCGAGCGTTTAACTTCCTCGAGAGTTAACTTCTTCGCGATTCTACTGTTTTACCTGGTGTAGGTTATACAGAAATCGTAAAACGTACTCGTCATAGAAAAAAACAACCTAATGAAGGAAATTCTACAGAAGTAGAATTTTTACCTCGCGATGATTTTAGAACAAAAGATTTCCTCGAAATCATCGACAATCTTCACAGTGAAAGTCTATGGATGTTTCAGAGAGATTTGCATTTCTCATCAACTTTTCTCTAAGTGATGGAGACCTCCACGAAGCTATAAATAACTTAATTATTTTTTTGTTCAGGAGATTTGGAAGAATATTCATTTAAATGAAACAATTCCAAAGTTACGTGAACTCCAAATACACTGATGCACAAAAAACTCATAGTCATTTGTATACGATTTTAATGGAAGGTCAACTAGCCGATGCATTTCTTAACACAGAAATAGCTCTTCGGATTTTTTTAACTTTAATGATCACAAATTGTTCTGCCGAACGATCCTTCTCGCAATTGAAGGAATCAAAGCTGCTGAAAGTGCTACAATGCGACAAGAGCGACCCGAGATATTAGGTATAATTTGCATTGAGTCAGATTTATTGAACAAAATCGATGTTGATGATATAATTTATGAATTTGATGAAAAGAAATATAGAAAAAGACATGTTTAAAACGTAGATAGTAATTTTATTGATATTATTACATTGTGACAATAAAACTTTTATGAAAGATATAAGTTTGTATTTTTTAATCGAAAAAAGAAGGGAACGGACGTTGAAAAAGTGTCCCCAAATTGATGGTTGCCTAGGGCCCCGTTGATGGTTAATCCGGTCCTGATCAGGATTCAAAACGAGCTAGGAGTCTTAACTATAATTTTTTTTAACTATTCTTGTGGTTTATTTATGGAATAGAAGCAAGAAAATTTAAGACGACTGCCAAATATGGTTTTCAGAATCTATTTGAAGGGCGGCTAATACTTCTTTGGCATTAAAAAATAGTTTCTAATTGCACGCAAAAATGGAAAAAGATAGTCAACAAAGTCAATAAAACTCAGTTTTAATCAAAACTCGGCAGAGAGGTCGCTTTTACTATAAGGAATGCTTTGAAGAAAAATTAACGAAATTGGTTAAGGACCACTCCCACTTTTATATAAAAAATTTTTAAAAGGGTCGTGCACGAATAAAATAAGATATAATGTTTGCAAAAAGAGCTTTATATCAATGGTATTTCATTTCCCAAGTGGATGTATAACAATAGATAGGAAAAACTTCAAATTTTAAAAAATGGGCGTGGCACCGCCCCTTTTATGACCAAGCAATTTTCTTTGTTTCGGGAGCCATAACTCGAAGAAAAATTAGTTCAGAATAGAACCATATGTATATGTATTATTTCGCAGCCTTGTAACACTATTAAGTGCACAAAAAAAACAACAACAGCATTTCAAGTGTACAGCTGGGTATGTAATGTTAGGTTTCACCGGAACTTGCATAATCGAAATTTTTTTCTGGAGAACTTTTGCCTTTTCGGCCATCGGTAAAAATCAAAATAAATGCACCCTGCCTACATCATGTTACAATGAAATATAGGACATAAAATAAGGAAGTAAACCCCCCCCCCCAGGAAGTACAATCCTAGATCCACCACTGCTACAGACCTACATATATATAAATGCATGTCAAGGTCATATGAGATGAAAGTACATACCTACGTACATATATATCTCTAAATGCACTCCCAAAGTTAAGTACGGCTAGCGAATGCGCTGAAAGCAAGTTTTCTCGTACAATTCACAGCGAACATATATACATTTTCAACGTGTAACTTTTGTGTTGCATTTCACTGGTTAAGTTCTGTCAAACAACCCTCAAAATATTTCCTACAATTTTGGATTAAAAACATTTAGTATATACAGTGAAACACGCACTCTTTGGTGACTCTAGCGATAGAAACTGGTTTTTTCAGTTTTCCGTTCTAAATTCTTAGGGCATGCTCAATACTACTTAAATCTGGGCTTTGGGGGTGTAGTAAATTATCTTGTAGCATATAAAAGCAGCCAATCTTTAGCAAAGTGTGCCGTCTACTTTGGATCGTTATGCTGCTGAAATACTGGAAAGGCAATATATAAACTGGAAAACTTTTTTTAAAATTACAACATTAACACAACATTCAAAAACATCAAACAATTTAGGTAGAAAACTAAGAAATAAAACTAACTCAGAGGATCCGTTTAACACCCATGGCGTATACGAGCTTACCTGCGGATGCTAGCATAGTTCCATAGGACAGACAGGACGGAAAATAAGAACGAGGTTCAGAGAACACATAAGATATCATAACAAAAAAACCAGACTCTAACTTCGCAAGTCACATGGTCGAAAATTAAATTTCCCTAGCAAACATCAATAAATGGTTGAAGTTACGTACTGGAAAGCATGGAAATCTACAAACGGAAAACGTTCCGGTAGAATAATAAACGCACAGACAAACAAAATTTCTGACACAATATTTTAACCCTTTAAAACTTGTTTTAAAAGAAACATATCTATCACCAGGGTACAACAGAAAAACACTCAACAAGAAGCAAACACAAAATAATAAACGCACCAAATCAACAAACATACAAAGGAGGTCAAACGACTAGAATTACTAACTTCTACCTGCCTCAGTCAGCCACACAAGTTGTTCAATAATAAACCCCACTCGATTCAGAATGAATACACAGCAAATACACATACACATAAACAAACATCCTTTTTGACAATAGCTGATCACGTACCTACAAATTATAAACACAAGACAAACGACAATCAGAATGAAAATTGATACTGATGAGGGCACAATCTTTTTGTTCTAGTTTTCATAAAAATCAAAGAAATTTCTGTTAATATAAAGAAACTATCGTAGCCCCCACCTCACTATCATTTGACATTAAACTGTATCTTCCTTTTGAAAGAATAAACGATCGCAGCAATTTACGTAGTTAGGCTATGGTGGATTTCCCAAAGTAGAGCAAACGAATGTGTAGTCCCTTTTACTAGAAGTTATTAACTATAGAGTGTGCGTAAGAAGTTAAATAAATTTGTTTGCGCTGAATGTCATAGAATTCAATAGAGCTCTGCGATAAGCAGTTGATGAGGTGCAACTTGAAGACAACTGTGAGGCATGGCGGTGGAAGTGTGATGGTTTTGGGCCTATGTGGCTATTTCTAGTGTTGGAAAAATAACTTTCTTTGTTGTTAGAATGGATAAAAATCTGTATTTAACCTTACCAAAAGACAATTTGTTGCACAGTGGCCCTTATTAAGGTGTACGTCGTCGATTTCGCAATTACCAAGACAAACACTCTAAACACAAATCCAGAATTATGCAGTCATGGGTGATATGGAGATGTCTACACCTCATGAATCCACTTCCACAGTCTCGCGCCATAAATAGCATTGAAATTTTGTGGTCGATTTTGGATACACGACAAAGGCAGGTTAGTAAGATTAGCGATTTATAAACTATTCTTGTCGAAGGATTGCATAGAATACCACCCAAAGAAGCTCAAAAATCAATTGCGTGTCCGGAAAATCGGTTTGAAGATTTTATTTAACAAAAAAAAGGTCATACAAGGTACTAAACAAAGTAGTTTTTTCTAAGGCAGGAGGCGGTGCACGAAATAAGCTTTGGCCTTAGTTTTTGATTTAATTTCAGTTTTAATCAAATAATTAGCGCAAACGTGTAAACACACAAAAATTTAATATTTGTTCATATAAAAGCATATTTTTAATTATTTTATGCATAATGCATTTGAATTTTTTTGAAACCGTCACTAGTTTCCTTTCTAAATAGGTTTTGCCCTGTAGCTGCATGAAATAAGATGTGAGTCACTGCAGATATCTGAGGAGAGGTCACCCTCAGTGGAATTGTAAATTTTTCTTTTATTCAAAACTCCTTTAAAATTAATTCAAATTTTTGAAGGCCCAAGTTTCGGTCGATAGATTCTGACCTAGCTGTGCCATGCAAAAGAATAGGAACCCATATAAATCTCTGGTCTGATGAACCACAATTTATCAAACAATTAAAATTTTTCGTAGTCTAGAATCGATGACCTTTCGAAACCGGTATAAGTTTCTTATTTGGAGAACTCGAATTTTGAATAAAAAATTCAAGCACCCACATATTAAGTTTTGGCTCTTTTGTTTTTGAAGAATAATATCTTAGCTTTCCAACAAGAGTTTTAAAAACTTCTGTCTAAATAGATGTATGTACGAATACCTAACGCGAGCAGGGCTATTATGGCTCGTGGTTATAAATGTTTGGAAAATACAAAATTTTGCGCCTACAACAAAATCTACCGTAATTTCTTTCAAAATAATATTGGTTTACCACTTCATTGAAATAACTCATTTTCTTAATCATCTATATAAATACATACAACCTAAGTTGTTTTAAAGCACAGATTCTTTTTACCGAAATCAGTTTCAAAGTCTGACATACTTGAGTATTTGTATGCACGCATGCAGACGTGCCTACCTGCTCTTCTACCTTACTTTAAAGCAAAAGTGTGTCATTTAACTGCCTACATACTAAATACTCAACTCTCTTTTATTTTATGGTATATAGTAGAACTTTTATGCACATACTTAGCTACATACATATGTATGTATATGCATTCTAGGTGATATTTCTACAAACAAATTTGTCTGCACTCAAACTGCTTCTGATGTTGTTTCTCTACATATTAACTATTCAGCATGTCATCAAAAGGTTTGTATATATACTACTCATGCATATGTATTCATAAAATTGTTTTTGTTTACGAAAGCAACATTTGTGAATTCCTTAGTAAACGAAATATTTTCATACATTTATTTGTCTATCACTACATTTGATAAATTATCATGCGTGTATCTTTCAACGGACCATTTATCATTTTTATTCATTTACATTTACTTAAACATTTATGCTTAATATTGTAAAGAAATTGGTTTGAGAAAATAAATATATTATATTTTTTAATGGCATTGGAGGGCTTTGCATCAAAAATGTATGTGGTTAAGAAGAAGTTAAATTCAATATGTTGGGTTGTGCCAGCACAAAAAACTCTGAACGCATGGAGAAAAAAAAATCCGAAAATCAGAACTCATATATGGCACGATCGGTGTTTGAAATTATGTTAAGTGGCTGTTACAACAGATTTCTCAAGTGAGTGAGTACATCACATTTTGTTGGAATTCTAAGACTCGAAAAGTGCTGCAATTGCTCACGTCTGGCGTGAACGCATGAAAGAACATTGGCAATATGTTTTTCCGGTGAATAGGCATGAAAACAAGGATGGGTAGCTTTACTGGTCAAACATTGGCGATTTCGTCACAGCGAATAAAAGATAACATAAAATCTTATCTATTGGCAGTTTTCAGCGACATCTAGCTGTTTATGGTAGCACAAATGTTGGTCGCATTGATTCTCACAATGCTGGCGAGGGCATTTACATTGCCCTGAATGTAGCGGATTTCTGCTTAATCAGGCATTTGATTTCGCGGCTCAAAACAGCCCTCGTACGTATTAACTATATGCCATATTATAGAATAAGGAATTTTTTCATACCATAAGCTTACAAAGTTTAAAAGTTATAACTTAAGAAGCAACAATCAATTGCCACTGCCCCCTTTTGTAAAATTGACAAGTAAGGAAGGCTAAGTTCGGGTGTAACGGAACATTACTTACTCAGATGCCAAATTACAACTTGCAAAACTTTTAAATTACCTTCCTGAATTTATTTTTTCGCCCAGATCATTTTGATATATAGAAGTCTATATCTATCTCTATTAGTTTATACCATTACGGGGAACCGTTTTGTGAACAAATTTAATATACTCTGGGATCCCTGCTCAGCAGAGTATAAAAATAAATGCAAATGGCAAAAATTTATTGAGTCACATAACTGCATATTTACTCAAAAGTATTCGGAAAAATCTAAATAAAAATTTAAGTTCGAAATTTTCCTATAGTTTTCTTGAACTTTCATATTTGAAAAAAACTAATTGGGCCGGATTACGTAATTTGGGGCATGATGCAATTACAAGGTGACTGACGTAATCCGCCATCTTGAACTCCCACTCTGAAACTCAATTTGCCTCTTTGCTAAACTACTTTTTCATTCAGAAGATAAATTGTATTAAAAACCACACAAATCAATTTTTCTAGAGAATTATGCAACGGCATTACTTTTTTTCTCCAATTCCATTTTGTGTTGATTTTTCTATCATTCAAACTTGTGACAATTCTCAAAAAAATAATTGTTTATTCAACAAAATTATTGAAATTTTACCTAATTTTCGGTGCTAAATGATGGTAAGATGTTTTATAATTTTAATAATAGCGATATATATTATTTTAAATATGTTTTCATAGTTTTATTTACTGGTCTTGTTGTGAATAATGCTTGAAACTAACGTGCAAACAGACGGGCACATAAACACAAAACCGACGTGCCACAGGTTGCCATCACCTCCACAGAGATTCAAGAAGCCACCAAAAAGGCCAAGCCCGTTAAATAAATAGGCCCAAACGTTATAGCCATGTCAATACTAAAACACCTTTGCGATTAGAGTGTAGGCTACCAACCTTTCGTTGAATTCCTCTGCCATTCCCAACAGTGTAAAATGGCAAGATTAATGCTATACGACAGTGGCTCTCTTAATAGACGTCTAATGGGAATGGTGTCAAAAGACGTGTTTCGTCCCAGGATCACTAATCCGAAATCGAAAAACAAAAATGACCCCGCGTCTCTCCGAAACCGGGGGTGTTATTCATATTTTTTGTGTGCTGAGCACCTTTCGGCGTTCTGCGGTCCACCAACAGGTTTGGATCAAAACTAAATCCATGCAAATCCCTTTGTACACAAAATATTTTCCTGTGTACAATATTACAACAGCCACATGAAAATATTCAATTTCTTTTTCAAATATAACCTCACAGAAGCTAAATTTTATTATTCGCGATCCTATGTCCAAAACGCAATGATAATTCTACTACTAAAGCCTGGGAAGCCAGCTAATAAAGGTGAGTCATATCGACCGATATCACTCCATTCGCCAGTTGCGAAGACAGGGGAAACCGTCCTTCTAATTTATTTCACTGCGAATTTTCGCTTAGCTTCCCATCAGCATGGCTTCCGCAAAATGTATAGCACTACCGCTGCGCTAAACCCTATAAACACCCAGATAAATAATGGACTGAACTAGAAATAACCTCATCAACCACGGCACGTCACTCCAAGACATAGAATGTTCACTCCTTCCCCTTTGTCTTAACAGATGGACCGCAAATTATCTGAATGGTCAGCAAGCGGCGGTTCAATTACGGGATACACAACCGCAGCAAAATCCTCAAGTCGCTTGCCGGCGGCACTCGGGAAGGAGAGAAAGAAACTATGCTAACCAGTAAAAAGCAATCGTGTGCTACGCGTTTGGTAGCCTTGTCCTAAAAACACACACTGGAAAAGGATGCAGACCTGTCAAAATGCTGTACTCATAACTGCCACAGCATAACGAAATGCGGAAAGTTTTTGCTTAGTTGTCACAAACCTGGACACCCTAGCAAACAACTGCTTGATCTAGCCCCACCTGAAAGAGGCTTATGGGAACATCTCCATAGCACTATGATGAGATCCGGCAGCCGCCAACACAGTCGCTTGATCCAGACCAGCATAAGCAGGCAAAATCCACACAGAATTGGTAAACGCTTTTGCCAGGATGCGCCCGGCGAACCACGTTATCAATATACACTATCCTACCCTTTCAGAAGAACAGAGCAGCAGAGAGAGGTGCCGCATCAGGCACCACCAGCACGAAGGCTTTGAAAAATGAATTATGAATTAGCTTATTAAAATCGGGACGAGAATTTTGCTCCCCCCCCTTCCCCCCCCCCCCCTCTCAATTCAATGGCGATAGTGTATAATCATAAATTAGCGGGACCTGCATGCTGTATGCCAACTCCCAAATACCCTCAAAGCATTTATCAAACTATTGCGTCGTTAAGTAAAAATTTGTTTCTAAAGTACTTTGAACTGGCTGCAAAATAATTTTCTTATGGTTAACAAGCACATTACCTATATACACCGGCGGTCACTTTAACCTTTATCCACTTATTTTTGCAAACAAATTACAAAATATGATTTTCGCTACTATTTTGAATTAAGTGCTTTGTTAAAAAAAAAAGTTCTAGATTTAATACTATTTCAGAATACCGTCTCTTCTGTTCTTCCCCTGTCTCTCATCATTCGCTTTGTATGAGAGTATTCAAAATGAGCTGTCACTACATATACCACCTTGTCTTTATTACATCATGGTTTGAGGCATGATGAAATGAAATTTCAGTTGTTTGCATGACATTGACGTTTTCCGTTATTCTGACAAGATCGGCATGCATAAAATATGTGTGTAATAAAGTGATACCAAACCTACATAATTTATTATATTTCCATACGAAATTGAACAAAATGGGAGCAAACATCTAAAAAAATATTGGTAGGCACTACTTTATTTCTGTCATTGTTTTGATTTGAATTTCTCTTTAAAATAAAAATTATTCGTTGACAAAACCGAAAAATTGCGGAAATATACATATTGTAATTTTGGAAAAAAATAAGTTTTAGAAAAAGATATAACCATTTTTTCTTAAAACAGGTTCTCTAAATTTGATATCGGAATGGTATCGTGTATTTAATATTGAAGTGGATGCTGAGGTGCTATTATGTTAGCTCATTGTTAAAAAAGTCGGTACGTGTCATTTGGTCGTTTTGCAAATTACATTCTATAATAATAATTGTTCTTGTATCACTCTTGCTCATAGCTTTCCATCCGTCTGTGACCGGCAACCAGCAACCAGCACTGCCAGCTCCTAGGCTGTTTCGATTTTCTACACATTCCAGAAGTAGCGCTGAATTTATTTCGAAAAGCGAATTCGAATTGAGTGCAGCTTCACTGTTGGGCGGCTTGACTGTCTGGGGTATCCAAGTTGTAAGTTTTGCTGGTGTGTTCTTCGGAAGTTGATATGTTGAGTTTTTATTCTCAGTTTATCCATGCTGTGGGATAACATGACCAGGTTTCGCTTGACTGACCTACTGCTAGGTGTAGTTGGAGTCAGGTGGAGGATTGCCTCGAACTCAGGTATTGGGCATTTTGGTTTGTTTTTACGACAGGCATGCCAACCGCGGGAATATTCTAAGTCCTTAACCCGCTGGGGTCGTTTGGTCGGCTTTAAAGTGTTTACCTTGAAATTCACAACGACACATCATCCCTTTTTTTTAGAACAATGCTCTTTTCATGATGTCATCGGCAAAGCCCTGGCATGGGTTTTATTGTTTGATACGGCTTGAAGCACTGTCCACCTCGAGGTCACCCCTTGGTGGTTTTGACAGTACCCTATACAGGTTTCATCGGCTAATTAGTAGTAGTGACTGGTCTCTTCCTCTAGATAGGACTTTGAACTCCACTCTGCAGTAGTTATAAACTTCTGCTGGACTGTCACCTGTTATCGGAAGCCCCTTCAATATCTAGGAGCCAACAGGTCACAGTTTGGATGCATTTGAAATCCCTCTGGGTCTTTGCTAATAGCTATCCCGTAAAAGAAGTACTAGAATACTTGCAGTTTCAACAGGTTTGGACCAAAAATATATGGATTTTAGAGGTATTGGTTCCGCATTGCAATAGAAAAGATAGCTGGTGTCATGTGCGACACATTACATTCATGGTTCTGGACAAGCTAAAACCTATTGCAGTATCCAGAGCAAAGTTGTGCCAGAGAAACGCGGGTTTCCCCGGGAAGTCTGCTTTACAAGTGAGGTCGATTTGATTTGTCAAACACTCCGAGTGTATTTCTGCTATGAAAAGCTTCTCATTGGAAACTCATCTGCCTTGCAGATGCCATTCGGAGTCGGCGTGAAACATGTAGGTCCCGACAATTTGTAGGAAAAATTAAAAGGAGCACGATGCGAATTGGAGGAGAAGATCGGTCTAAAATCTTTTCGGAGGTTATCGCGCCTTCTATTTATTTTTACTATCGCAAATATCGAATCCAGCGGTCTGTTCATCTATATTACTATGGCCGTATGGTCTCAAGCTGGCAAACTGTTCCGAGGCATTGAGTCTCATTGCATTTGTTGTTGTCGTTGACAAAAATTGCCGAATATAGATCCGGTACGTTCCAGTAACAAAGCACCATTAAGGTACTAACCCAACCATCTCGGAAACGATTAATAAGACCACATTAAACCTTCTAGGCCATCATGCCCCACCCCCTAGTTCCATGAGGAACTTGGGGTCGCCACAGCCTCGCCCGCTAAATATGTGTATGATACATTCTTATTTGTAACAGGATTCCTCTCGCGTAGGTGAGGTTGAAAATTGGGTTGCCGAAGCTATAAAGCTTTGTATTGCGCTTACCAACCCCTTGAATCTCATGCCTGCAGGTGCGGTGTTTAATCGTCCTGCAACTTAACATGCAGCGGATCTATCTGGCTAAGACTGGTTCATGAACCGAATCAAGTTTTGCAAAGTGTTTCGAACTGAATTCGACAGCTTTGATTTTTTAAGCAGTTTGCTTTTATTGGATAGATAAACTTTACAGTTTACTTGAGAAAACCGGTCTTAGTATGTTAATCCTTATTTCAAAGTTTCTGATACGTCAGGCCCCAATATATGGTTATATGAGGCTTTTTCTGCAAACTGTATTAACACAAATAATGAAAAATACCATATATTTAGTCATCAATATTTCTTATAATGTACAGATATATTTCTCGATATAGACAATGCCTAAAAAATCCTGTACGTTGTGTCAGACAACGTGAAAAAACTGCAGTTTAAATTTCTTTAGTGTTCCAAAGGATGAAAATAGAAATAGGAAATGGGAAGAGGCTCGTGGCGTAGAATGGTCTGAAGAAGCTAGGCTATGTCAACTTCATTTTGAGGATAAAGAAATGGATTTTCATAAAGAAAAAAAAAAGCGATGAAATAAATTTCGCATGCATTTTTAAATTAAGTTTATAAGCAAGTCTCTGAAAAATAAATAAGTTTATTTTAATAACATTAGTGTCTCGTATTTTCCTTATATCCTTTCAGAGTGAGTTACAAGCTTTTCTATAACTTAAGGCAGAAAATCTTCAAAATTGTGGAAACCATTTTTTTCGGCCTTTTTAGAATTTCACCTCTTATGACAGTCAACTGGCCTAAGTTAGCCCAAGCAGTCTGATAGTTGAAGATATATTTTTTTAGGCTACTGTTTGCACTGGGTATTTCAATTTTTCTTTTTATACAAAAACCAAATTAATACCCAAAAGGTAATACGTAATAGTAATAAATTTTTCCCTTTTTCGCTACCCTAAAATACATACATGAAAGCAATACAGCTGCGGATAAAGTGAGGTTGTGTCGTTGACATCACCTTTATTATTTCATCATGAGTTTGAGGTACAAAATTTATGAAAGTTTTTTCGTAAATCAACAAAAATAGAAAAGGGCATGAATATCAAAGTATTCGGAAAGTTCGGTGTGCGTACGTAGAAAACAAATTTATTTAGACCGGCTAGAGCTCACCTAGGGTAGAGGTTGAACCAAAGTTATCTTCAACAAATAACAAATAGTTTCAGTATTTTTTAGCAATTTAGCTTTGGCAATTTATCAGTAATAACTCAAACACAAGTTATTCTTAAGTTATCGGCTTATTATCTATGGAGAGTGAAAAATTGACGTCGAGTTATTGCCAATTTATTGGCTTCTTATTGGTTTCGATTTGTTATCGACAAAGACATATCTGTTAATCGTCTATAAAATGGTTTGTTATGTGGATAATAAATCGATAGGAACCCGAAAACCAATTGGTAAAACTCCAATAGGAAATTTATAACATTTAGTTATCATAACTATTCAATTTTAAATCAGTAACGCTCCGATAACAATTTCGTTACATTTCAATAGCAAATCCATAACTTTTCTATAGCAAAACGATAACTTTTTTTGAAAATACCGATACTTTTTTTTTAAATAATTAATAACTTTTTGTTAATAAATTTATAACTGATTCAAGGTTCGATTCGAGCTCCAGGCCAGAAAAATATTTTTTTTTAATGATAATTATTGTTATTTTTTTAATTTTTCTAAATTTTAAAAATTGTATTTTGTTTCTGGAATAGTAAGTAAAAAATTTTTCAGACAATCATTAGAAAAAATTATTGTTCTGGCCTTGAGCTCGAATCGAACCTTGAATCATTTATCAATAGGCCGATAAAAACAAAAACAATTGTTAATAAACCATGAGCACTTGGGAATGTCAAACAAAGTAATTGACAATAAACAAAAATCCAGCATTATTAGTGATTTGCACCAGATGGCGCAGCACTGAATAAATATAGTTGGTAAAAGGAATAGAAGTAGCAAATTTGCCAGTCAAACAAACCAGCGCTGTATAGCTAAATGGTTAGCACAGCGTGCCTAAAGCGTACTGATGATGAAGGCTTAGTAGCCTTCGAAATGGATCTATCTGCACAGCTATGGCAGGTTGTCTGAAAAATTTTCTACTTACTATTCCAAAAACAAAATACAATTTTTCAAATTTAGAAAAATTAAAAATATAACAATAATTATCATTAGAAAAAAAAGTATTGTTCTAGCCTTGAGTTCGAATCGAACCTTGAATCATTTATCAATAGGCCGATAAAAACAAAAACAATTGTTAATAAATTTATAACTTTTATTTTTTAATAGTAACAAATTTATAAAACTTCTTTAACAAGTCGATAATTCGTCTAAACTTTGTCGATAGCACACCTGTAATAAGCCGATAACTAATCGATAAGAAATGGATTTCACGTTCATAACTCATCAATAGCAAACCGATTACTTGTGTATAATAAACCTCTCACACATCGATAAAAAAAATGATAACACGCCGTCTGTTTTAGCTTCTAATCTTTCCTCTTCCCTCCTTTCCTTTTTTCTTTTCTTTACTTTACTTAAATTTAATTTCTTTGCCTTTACGCTTTAATGTATTGACTACACTTGCGCTCATGTTCCAATACCACACACAATGTCCACGCTCACACCTAAGGGTCCCTTATAGAGCATGACACCTGAAAAGACTACGCTTACACTTCCACCATATTCATGAACCAAGATGTCTACACATCAAAAACTCTACGCCTGCTACTAGCTGGTCTTTGGGTGCAGCAAAGATTGGCCATATGCACATTCCAATGCAATTTATGTCGACTCAAAGCACGAATTCGTTGGTTATAAATTTTTAAATGCTTGGCTAAATGCTTTTATGCTGAGTTGTGTGGGTACTAATTAAAGTGTAAGATTGTGTTGTTAGTGCTGTCAGCTACAACGTCGCAATACATTGATTATTTCAGCTCGCAACGGTAGTTCCACCTACAAATTTACTCTACTCTACCACACATGAAATATGTATAAGTGGCATTTAACAGCATTTCAATGTTAACTAGCTGCTATTTGTTACACAAAAGCGACCACATAACGGATTTTGCGGTTTACCAGCACATGTACTCAAAGGCTGAGCCGTAATGGCATAGTAACCAACACTACACAAAAATAATGATTAAAAATTACTACCACCAGCACTTTAATTTATTTTAGCGACATTTCAAAAATCATATACAAACATAAAAAATAATATATATAGCACATAATAAAATATATACGAAAATACCATAATTCAACGCTTTTATTTTTTAAATGGAGCAACATGATAGAGTTCGTTTTACATAGGCGGTCAAAAGGGATCCACTTAACAAATTTTAGGTTAAAAATTTATTTAATTTTTGTATGGATACCTTTAAAAGTTTTGAGGTCATTTACTACTCTTTTTCTGTGGTTTGACGGGCTTCGCCTTTTAATTACAGACGTCTACGCTATTGGTAATGGTATCGTCTTCATAAAACTAGGAGGCAATTATTGTGCAGGTTTTACGCTTCGACGAGTTAATTTACTACTCTTTTCCAGACATCAAACAGTGTTCGTGCAGCAAATTGTTGATTAATTAATAACTAATTTAATGTCGCGTATACGCAAAGTTGTACAGCGCGCAGGCTTGCTAAGTAAAGAAAGTAAGTAATTTTTGATTAGCTTCACATTTGCACGCTACATGAATTTGGGACTATTTTGGGTAAGGTGGTATTTAGATTTAATGAAGCCTACTTAAAAGGTGGAAGTGGTAAGCAGAAAGTTTATTAGAAGCTTTCATTGAAGAGGAAACCTTTTGAATGAATATCTCAAACTCAAAAGTTTTTGAACGAGACAAATTTAAAAAACAAATTAACTCTTTGACCCTCAGCAAATTTTTCAAAAGCTACGCACAAGCTAAACGCTTAAATAGAACGAATATTTAGCCTATCTACGTAGTGTGGATATATAGCGACGTAAAAGTCTCGTAGATAATAATAAGTCTTACCAGTGTAATTACCACTTCTTCTTGTAGAAGTGTTTGGCCCCATACAACGTGAGTAAATGGATGCAGTCATTGCGTATGTTGGGATTTATTCAGGATAAGAAAGAATTTAAAACATTGCAGTATCCAGATCGAATTTATGCCAGAGTGTGGCGTGTCTCCTCCCTGAGAAGTAGGCCCTTTTTGGATAAGGTTGAGGCGATAATTATGCATTTCTGATATAAGCGGCTGAGTACTTAATTACTGGGTCCTCTTTGCGATTAGAACTTTTAACATGATGTCAGAACCCATCCCCATATTGTTTCGAAAAATTTAATAACCATTTCGAGATAGTTTTCGTTTCTATTTCAAAACTGCTTATCAGATTATTTCTGAACAAAAACTAGCAATTTAAGTATTTTTATGGCACATCTAGTTGTGGTTTTTGTGGACAATTTTGTGACTTTCCCGTCACCTTTGATGTTAGGTACCTACAGCGGGAGCCGATTATAATAACTCTGCTTATAAGGACCAACCGCTTTCAGAGGCGTAATCTATGAAAAAAATGCCCACAGAAAAATACATGGAAGCTTCGTCCAGCATATTGCTACGTGCCAGGTAGTGAATATATGTATATCGAAAGAGCTTTCGTCACCTGACGGTAATTTTGAAGTCACTCAAATTAAAGTTTAGTAGGTGTACGTATATTGACTAACAATATGCGCTAAAATTTCTTTAGTAAAACCGTTGGCTGTAATTTCATAATGGGAACCATTCCTTAAATTTTATTTAAATAAACCTTTTTAAAACAAGCCTATTTGCACGAAGTTTGATTAGAGTAAAGTATTTTCACCGTGGATGTCGTTTTAACCAAATTCTATTATACTATAATGGCTTTGACTTTCGGCCTACTAAGTCGAATGTTTGAAAGTGTACTAGAAATATATGGCTGGCCTGCTTTCTGATGTCACCATATACGCAAACCCCGATATTACGGCTATACAAGGCATGTTTTTAACGGAGAATGATTGAGAGACTACCCGCACTAACTGCAATGTTATTGAGCTTGTGGTGAACAAAACACTGCGTAGCAAAGTATTTTCATTTTCGCCTGTAGAAAGGCACTATTAACAGATAGCAGTGAGCCCATGTACCAAGCCACCAGAACTCACAGAAGAAAAGGAGCAAACCTTCTTGGCATTCAAGGCGTTGATAAGCGCAATACAAAGCTTTATAGCTTCATAGCTTCCGCAACCCAATTATCAACCTCACCTACACGACGGGAATCCTGTTATGAATATGAATGCTTCGTACACGTGTTTAGCAGGAGAGGCTCATATTGCACTAGGCGATTGGTGGGCGGTGTGGCCTATAAAGCTTAATGTGCTCATATTAATATGGTCGGGCTAGTAACTTTACAGTGCTTTGTTACCCGAACGTACCGGATCTGTATCCGACAAAGGACCATCAATATCGATAACACTCTCCAAATCCTTCGGGGAGTGTCTATCGTTAATACAAAAACAACAACAACAGCAAATATTCTTACTATGTACTTAGACTTACCCAAGTCTAAGTGTTATGCGGACCGTGCCTATTGGACGATTTGAAGCCAGTGGATAAATTCGGCTGTATTCGAACGGAGCCTTCCCGATACCGGGCACAACGGGATGTATTTCTGGCCTTACCAGAGTAAGGGGCGGTGCTATGGCGGAGGGTTCTTTCTCCGTATATAATACCCGACCGCCTTTTCGGGCAGGTGGTCGTACGGCCAAGATGTAGAAGTAAGATCTAAAGAGGAGGACTAAGTCGCAATTCAAGGACGACAAATACGAATTAAGCGATGCGTCGGACTCGGAGAGAGAGAGTAGTGCTGATTCAATGAACTCCGTGTTGGAGAAGCACACAAATGAAAACGGAGTAGAAGAGTGGAGCAGGGTACGAGGCAGAAGAAGTAAAATAGCTCTCTCACAGTATCGTGCAGCACTAAGAATTGTACAACGCTTGGTAGCAGTGGTCGACCCAACATAAGTGGAGATAGAACGCTTGGAATGGGCCCATGAAGCGGTAGAAATAGGTCGCAGTTCAAAAGGTTTGCTACGAGAAACCCTCGGTTCTGCAACCGATATGAGGAGGAAGAAGCGTCGAATGGCAGAATGAAGAGGCAACGTTCGGCGGAAGGCGACAAGCCTGCTTTCAAGAGGCAGAAAGGACCCAGTCTTAGAGCCGCGAGGTAGGGCAGTCGCATAGACAAGACAACTGGGCCCAAAGCTGTAAGATAGGAGGGCTCCAATAGCGAGGTAGCAACTACCTCGAAAGCTGCAAGTCAGAGGGAAGTTCCAACTACGGAAATAGGAGATAAGCCAAAGGGAGATAACGCTAAGACTCCGGCTTTCTCGGAGGTGCTAAAGGGAGTTAACGATAAGACTCCGACTTTCTCGGAGGTGCCAAAGGGAGATAACACTAAGACTCCGGCTTTTCCCGAGAAGATGAGTGATGTAGCAAGGCAGTCACTGACTGTGGCGCTGGTTGATCGTAGCAGTCCTTTCGGATAAATGACTACTGAAAGGTGGAGATCTGTGGAAAGGGAGCTTAATGCTTAAGATGATACGGGAACAACCAACTAAGCCCCTTCCATACTTTGATTCGGGGGGATGGTATAATGGTGTGAAGATGATATCGTGCAACAACATACCTCAAAAAATTAGAGGGGGCATGCAGACTATCGATGCTTAGCATTACGGGAACCCTGAAAACAACCCCGGCGGCTGCACTGTATGCCATTCTTCACATTCCCTATCTGCGCTTCGAGGGAGACCTTAGGGCTACAATAGAGGTGGACGGTTGGCGCAAGGGTGCGCAAATGGCGGACGAGGCGACACATGTGTACACAGATCGTTCCAAAGTAGTGGAAGGAGTAGGGTCTGCGGCATACTGTACTGATCCGGAAATAAGCAGATCCTACAGGCTGCAAGATTACTGTAGCGTTTTCCAAGCGGAAATATTAGCCGTAACCAAAGCAGTAGAAATCCTGGAAGAGAATAGCTTAAGCTGCAACCGTGTTAACTTTTATATTGACAGTCAAGCAGCAATTAAGGCAATAATCTCGCATACCACAGCATCTAGATGTGTGTTAGAGTGTAAGCAGTCTCTGGCGAGAATCGGGACAGGGAGAAGCAGAAATCTATATTGGGTCCCAGGGCATATGGGAATAGATGGGAATGAAAAAGCGGACGAACTAGCTAAAAAGGGCGCATCCCTTGCAGCTTGCTGCGTAGACGTCCCAATTAGACTGGGCGGAATTAAGCGAAGGCAAGAGGTGAACATGACCGACCAAGCGGGAAAGGCGTGGGTTCAAGCGCGGGGCTGCAAAGTGTCGAAGATTATGTGTAAGTCTTACAACCTTAGACTAAAAAAGTTACTTCTATCATTAAAAAGAGAGGACTGTAGACTCATGACGGGTATTCTGACTGGACACTTCCTTCTGGCGTCACATGCCTTTAAATTAGGCTTGGTCAGTGATAGCAGATATAGGAAGTGGGGGTTGGAGGAGGAAACGATCGAGAACATTCTATGCTCGTGCCCTGCACTTGCCAGGCTAAGACTCCAGTTATTAGGAGTGATAGACCTGTCAGATCTAGAAGCAGCAAGTGGCTTAAGTCCTAGGAAGCTTCTAGTAAATGCCAAGAGGACGGAGTTATTTTATAACATAGGTCCTGGTTTTTGATAGGGTATTCAATTTGGTCGTTAAAAACACACTTCTGGTAACACTACGGACATCAATCAGTCTATGTGAGGTCCTCATGGACCGGCCAGTTCAACCTTACCTAACCTACCCAAGTCTTACTAATATGTTTTAAGGCACTACACTTTCCGCAGTTTTTCTACTCTGGCCCCTTTTTGCAGAAGTCTTGCTTATCTTCAAGGTAATACTATTGTGAGTTTTTTGATAATTTACACATAATGGGCACATTTACTTGTCAGCCGATATCAGGTGCAGGCTAATCATAGTCTGTTCAAGTCTTCTATTTTATTTTGCAAACCTTAACCCTTGTAATTTTTTATAAAAAACCCCATCTATAGTAGGCTAATAAACATTTCACCAAGCAGCCATTTTGGTGTCTTTCACAAACTTTGCAAAGTAAAAAATGATGCAAAATAAATGTTAGTGAGTAACTAATTAATGAACTTGCTTTACAGACTATTCATAGATAGCAATTAGGAAGTAAATTTCATTTCACTGGATGCGGGAGGAGCAAACTGTGCATCATCATAATTAATTGAAGCTTATCCTCCTAAGCGATTTTGGGCGTTTTGTAATAAGTCACGCCAGGTATACCTGTTTCACGATAACAGGCACTAATTGGGAGCACCAAGGGAGGGCAAGTCTTCCTCTACCTGTCTCTCACAACTCTTTTTCCAAACTGCGGTGTCGACTGAAATGCATTCTTGTAGAAGCGCCTTCGTCCGTTCCCATAACATAATCTAGCTAGCGAATCTTTGTGTTCTTTTTCGATACACTATCGTCATATGTGCGAAGCTCATACAGCACAACGTTATAACTTCTTCTATATATCAATTTCACTAGTTTCTATCAAAATAGACCAATAACTAAGAATTCAATTTCCTGCTTTTGCTCCCCGCTACTTTCATCAAAATATGTTACGTGTATATGTATGTATGTATGTATGCACATACTTGTACTTGCCATGAAAAATATTGCAAAACCAAATATTTCAAACACACACACACACATGGTGCGTGTGACATTAGTATGAGTTTATATTTGGAATTTTCTATATGCTAGTTTAAGTATTTATATTAGAAGCTTATTTCATTGTGCTTTGATTTTACGATTTCAAAATTGGATGACTTTATTATTTGTAGCATATGTTTGTATGTATGTATGTCTGCAGATAAGCTGGCTTAGCTGTGATGATGTTGTTGTTTGTATTTATGTAGTACATCAAAATAAATTACTAAATTATGTATATGTGTATGTTGTTAGTATTTGTCAAACGAAGAATTTTAATTAAAAAATTCTTTTGGCTAAATGAAACATTTAATGTATGAATGTTGCGTATACGCAGTGCTGTCCGAAATACATAAAATAGATATTGCTTAAAAAAATAGCACACAAAGTCTGAATTTTCCTTGCTAATAGTTGAAAACCAACCTAATTCAATTCCGCTTCAGAAAAAGACATTCCCCGAAGTCCTTGGGGAGTGTTATCGATGTTGATGGTCCTTTGCCGGATGCAGAGCCGGTACGTTCCGGTAACAAGCACCATTAAAGTACTAGCCCGACTATCTCGGGAAGGATTTAGTATGACCACATGAAACCTTCAAGGTCATCCCGCCGTCCCACCCCCTAGATCCAAGAGGATCTTGGGGTCACCAGAGCCTCGGCTGTTAAAGCAACAGGATTCACCACGAGTATATGAGGTTAACGATAACAATTGATTTTGGGAAGCTATATATTACGCTGACTAACCCTTGAAGGGGTTGCGCTACACAATCTCTTGAATGAATTTGGTGTTTTAGTGCCCTCCTACGATAGGCCTACCTGCCACGGGTATATTCTCAGACCCCTAACCCGCTGGGTAAAAAAAAAAGATATCTTACAGCTGTTCAAAGCTAGCACTCCGAAATGCCTTTTTTTATAAAATCGATATGGCTCGTTTGCCCAAAGTTTGTGTGTTCCACTCTGTGCCCACTCTGAAAGTTCATAGCCTTCTCTCATTTTAGATGTTTTTCAACTAAAAATATTTTCACGATAATTGTTCTATTAAGGGTGGGCTAACGAAAAAAATGGTGGGCTGACCTGGGATAACCTGGGGCCAGCGAACTACACTGAGAAAACAAACATTTTGTATTTTTCTGTTTTTGGGGGGCTTACAGCTTAAAAACCTTGGTCAAATGAACAAAAGTGAAAATAAAAACATTTTGCTTTTTTTGATTTTGGGGAGTTTTTAAGTAGAAACATTTTCTTCGATAACTTTTTATGCAACTTTTCGCTAACGAAAAAAAAGAATGAACTCTCCTGGGCTAATCTTGGGCAAATAAACCACAAATTTTTAAATAAAAATCCTAATTCGGGGTGCCAGCTTCATACGTGTTGTATTTTTTTTTTTTTTTTTTGATTTTGAGGACGTTTTGAAAATTTTGTTTACGAAAATTTGTTTCCTAAGGTTGGACTAGCGAAAAAAAGACATGGGCTATCCTGGGCTTACGTTGAGCAAACAGACCAAAATTTTATACTAAAAAGAAATCCCAGATCGCTGTGCCAGCTTGGAAATTTTCATTCCGATGATTTTTTCCGCAAGAAAAATTGGTGGGCTATCACATTCAATATCAATTTTTTTGCAAAAATAAGTGAACGGAAAAAAAGAAATGATAGAAAAGGAAGCTCTCATTATTGTAGCTTTTAAATTTTAACTGTATTTTTTAGGTGTGTGTGATGTGCTGCCATTCACTACGAATCATACACCAAAAGACGATATCGATTTGGCTACAACATCGACGATGATTGATATGCTGCATGTGTGGCTCATAAATCAGCGAAAGTCAGCAGATACACAGTTTACGAAATTTTATGCAGATACAGAAACCATAAGCGGAAGACTTTGATATTACGAAGGAAAAACTATAATCGTGCAGTCGACAAAGAGAATGCAATGAAATCAGCAGTTCAACTTGTAACGGTAATAACAGGGCGTGAAGATATAATCCTCCTTTGGGCTTTATCAGTGAAGATCCCGCTACTCTTTTTTTCACAAGGTTATGTATGGACTTTAGTTTAATTTGATGCTGGGGGGAGTAGTATGAACCCTAAACACAAATGAAATGTAGAATATATTCAACAATATGATAACGAGATGCATTCTATCACCCGACTGTAATGAAATTAGATTGGCCGCACCGGCATCAATAAAAACATATTGACAGGAAATGATGGGCCACTGACTGGCAGTGTTGGTGACGACCATGCAACAACAAAAACAACAATAACCACGCATCAGGCGCTCTCTGCTTTGCTCGGGTGTCTAAAATTGTTTCAAGGATTCTCGTTCTCAAACCAATAATGCTTAAAAAATTTTAATTTCATCTTAAAAAATGCACGTTCATATAAATTAATACAAAGAATTTTTCTATTTTATATATATTTTTCTAAATAATTGCAGATTTTGTTTCGCCTACTTATTACGCTTCAAATAGAATTTAGCACACCAACTAATTTATTTTCTAATAAATTTTTTATGAATAAATTTATTATTTTTCGTACTGAAAATAAATATATGTACAAACACACATATTTATTTATTATGTTTTATGCACTCATTCAAGCAATATAATCTGTGCATATAAGCAATCTCTCAGTTAATCTGCTCAGTGACAGCTTTTAATAGTTCGCGTGTGATTAATTTGTCAAAAAGTTCATGAAAATTTGATGCAACAAAAAAGCGAACAAAAATATTGGGGAGATATTTGTGCTTAATAAATAAAACCAGTATTTTAAAGTAAACTAAACTTAATGGATTATATATGGTAAAATATATTGATATTGAACAACATAAACAAAATATTATCAATAAGGTACTTCCCGATTGAAGGTACTATTTTCCGATATATAATTTTAGGCGCATTTTATTACATACTAATATACAAACTAGAGCTTACGATTACTTCTCGAACACAAGCGAGATTTTCGAGACCCGAGAAATCTAGAACTCGACTTCTCGCGGGATTCTCGTGTATCGAAGTACTCGTAAATCTCGCGAGCTTCTCGACATTCTTACTTAATCGTTGTATGAACAGTATTTATACAATTGGTTTTTTTAAAATGTGCCTTTTTTGTTGATTATATTGCTTCAATGACATTTAACTCAAAATATGTTTATTATACATATAATTTTGTTCACAATATTTTATTTTTCAATGGACATCAAGAACACGGCTTCTCGCTAGATTCTCGAATTACTCTTAAGGCTCGCGAGATTCTCGAATCTCGAATTACTCGTAATACTCGCGCTCTTCTCGACTTTCAATCCATTCGCTGCATTGGCAATAATCTATACATTTCGGGGTTTTTACTTGTGGTTTTGCGGACATTTTGGCTTGTGCTCCAGAAGAAATCGTAAGCTCTATATAAAACAGCCAATGGATCGATTAAGTTGAATGTCGAGAAGGCCGGCTGCCTTACGAGTAATTCGAAATTCGAGAATCTCGTGAGAAGGCGAGACTCACGAGAAATCTCTTCTCGAACATGTTCGAGAACAAGTAAGCTCTAATACACACAGCCGCGAAATTTTTTCAAATTTCGTCAATTGAATTCTTATTGTTTGAATAGAAAGCGAAATATGAAAAAACGCCGCCAGCTGGCGCAAGGATCAGATATTAAAAAAAATCGTATTTGGGTCCGATATGGCTCATATTTGGAACACATATTACATACATGAATAGAAAGCGACATATGAAAAAATCGCCGCCAGGTGGCGCAATGATCGAGATATTCAAAAAAAATAATTTTAAAAATTTTTTTTAGTTAAACGATTTTATTGAAAACAAAATACTTACATTAAGTAATAATAATACTAAAAGATAAAAAATAATTAGGAAGGTCCTAGGTAGGACTACTCATCACACTCCTCAACAATCTAGGGCGTTGTTGATCAGACAAATAAATAAAAGCGTGGGTTGCGTCAAATTTTTATTGATAGTCAACCACTCTTATCTTTAGATATCATATTTTCATATTTCTATAAGTAAGACAAACGTAACCTTAATCAGGTTATGCTACGCCCTACGTTTTGAGAAATTTCACGCGCTCAACGCTTTTATTTATTTGTCTGATCAACGCCCTAGATTGACGAGGAGTGTGATGACTAAGACCTACCTAATTATTTTTTGTCTTTAGTATTATTATTACTTAATTTAAGTATTTTGTTTTCAATAAAACCGTTTAACTTAAAATTCTTTTTTAATAATTTTATTATTTAGATTTCTCAGCATTTTTGGAGTATGCAGTTTTGTAGCTTAATCAAGTTAAGTCCAACGAAGTTGATTTGATTGAGTAAAAAAAGTAATTTTCGTACAACTTTCTCCAATTTTCGAATATTTTCAAGATTCGTTGGCATAGACTCTGTTACAAAATTCATGGAAAAAAAAACGATAAGTTAGTTGACGAATCTTATAATAATTATCCCTGCTACTTTCGTAATCGCTGCGTTATTTACCGCTGGAAGGCATTTTTTCGGTACATAAATTTAGGCGCATTTTCTTGCATATTACATAGATCGCGAATTTTAGGTCCAGAAGTGGGTGTGTAAATTTTTCAAGGCCTGCAGGACTTTGAACTTCAATCTGTTGACAAAATTTTTAAATTGCTTCTGTTTTTCCTGTAGCGAGGAGTCCCTAAGGCTTTTACTGGACAATCATTTTCCCGATGTCCGAGTTGCGCAGGGATCTTCGCCTGCATGGTCGGCGGTCGTTGGCCATGCAGAAGTGCCTGCCATTCCAATACGGGAAAGTCAGATAACCTGGGCTATAGGGTCGTTCAAGCCCTATAAGTCTCCGGGCCCGGATGGAATCATTCCTGCGCAGCTTCAAAGGTCTTTGGGGATTTCCTGCCGCTGGTTGGCCATCATATATACTAACTGCCTCAGGCTTAACTATATCCCGAAGTCTTGGCACACGGTTAGGGTTATTTTCATTCCGAAGGCCGGCAGAAGCTCTCATGTATCACCTAAGGATTTCAGGCCAATCAGTCTCTCGTCGTTTCTTCTTAAGACGTTTGAGCGGTTGATTGACCTGTACCTACGGGAAAGGATACCTCGGGGGTTACTGTCGGCTTCACAACATGCGTACTGCAAGGGCAGATCGACGGAAACGGCTCTCCATTCGATTGTAAAGCAAATAGAGGGGTCCCTAGAACACAAAGAGTATGCTCTGGGTGCCTTTCTAGACATCGAGGGAGCTTTTAACAATGTCTTACCAGGGTCAATCGAAAGAGCTCTGGTGGGTTTAGGAGTCGAGGCGGCTCTGGTTGAATTTATTAGCAAACTTCTATGCGGCAGAATTGTCGCAGCGGAGTGGGGAGGGGCCATAATTAAGAGGAAGGTGTGCAGGGGCACGCCACAGGGGGGTGTCCTATCTCCTCTCCTCTGGGTTGTGGTAGTCAACGAGCTTCTTGTGGAGCTGGAAGCCAATGGTTGTCGGGTGGTTGCCTATGCAGATGACCTCGCTATCCTAGTCAGAGGCAAATTTCTGGGCGCCCTGCGCGATGTTCTTCAGGGCTACCTGGATACTGTGGCTAGGTGGGCTGAATCATGTGGATTGGCGGTCAACCCGGGAAAAACGGAATTGGTCCTTTTCACAAGAAGATATAAGGTGCCCGATTTCAGAACTCCCTCGATTGCAGGGGTACCGTTGGTACTTTCTGATAGGGTTAAATATTTGGGGATTGTTTTGGACAAGAAACTGTCCTGGAGACCCAATGCGGAAGATCGGGCCAGTAAGGCCGCCATTGCCTTGTACTGCTGCAGAGGAGCTATCGGAAAGAGATGGGGACTCTCGCCAAGAATAGTACAATGGCTTTATGAGATGGTGGTCAAACCGATTCTGCTATATGGGGTGCTGGTCTGGTGGAAAGCACTGGACACGGCGAGCACCTCCAAAATGTTAGTGTCAGTGCAACGGACGGCGCTGATCGGTATCAGTGGCGCTCTCAGAACAACGCCTACCTTGGCACTGAACGTCATGCTGAACATATACCCAGTAGATATTGCGGGAAAGGCGGCCGCGGCAAGGTCGTTGGTCAGGCTTCGTGATATGGGATATAGACTTTCTGACCGCGGACACTCTAGCCTTCTTACCAGTTTCGACTTCATCCCGGACAGAACGGACTACTGTATGCCGATAACAGCTCCCTATACAACCTTCACCCCAGTTATTCCAGAGAGAGAGGATTGGGGAAGAGGAATTATCTGGGGCATGGGACCGGTTAACTTGTTCACGGATGGGTCAAAGCTGGATGGAAAGGTTGGTGGGGGGGTCTTTTGTCAAGAGCTAAATTTAAGCCGCAAGTTTAAGTTGGCTGATCACTGCAGTGTATTCCAAGCGGAAATTGCTGCGATTAAGGATGCGGTGGATGGAATGCTATCCAGTGCTACCACGGTTAGGGAATTTAACATCTACTCTGATAGCCAATCGGCTATCAAGGCCTTGAGCTCAACTACAGTGCGATCGAGGGTGGTCTGGGAGTGCCTGACCTCGCTTGCGATTGCATCGAATTATTTTACAATTAAGATTATCTGGGTCCCGGGCCATAGTGATATCCCGGGTAACTGTCAAGCGGATCTCTTAGCCCGCATCGGTACAACTGAACCGGATGAAGATGGCTGTAGGGACTTCGGGATCCCGCTGGGCACCTGTGGATTGCTCCTCCATAGCTGGGCCTCGAATCAGCTCAGCAAACGTTGGGCGGATACCACGTCTTGCAGGGTAGCAAGATCTTTCTGGCCGAAAGTGGATGGCAGGAGGTCTGCTGAAATAATTGGGTTCACTAAGGCTCACCTATCAATGGTCATTGGGGTTTTGACAGGGCACTGTCCCATGGGTATCCATGCGGTACGTCTCAATATACTGGAAACTCCATCCTGCTGCAGCTGTATGGAGGATGATGAGGTGGAATCACCAAATCACTTTATGCTTGATTGTCCAACTTTTGCCAGAATTAGGCGAAAGTACTTCGGTCGCGACTCACTTGGATCTCCCGAGGATATATCCAAAGTTGAGATCGGTATCATTCGGAGCTTTATCGTTGCTACCCAACGATTCTCTAAGTAGCTGGATCTAGGTCACCGTTATTTTTGGTGTATGTGGTATCACAACGGACCTTCGTGTTGTCCAAGTGAGCTATCCTTATCAGGGAAGCTACCACCTAACCCATCCCCCCCACCCATCTGTTTTTCCTGGCATTTGTACGCAAAATGCTAAAAAACAGTGGTTTTTGTAATTTATGCTACGCTTTAGCGGCTCTAAAACGTTTGTTTTATTTTAAAGCAATATATAAAATTTGCAAGTGCAAATAGTTTCATTGAAAAAATAATGTTATCTTTAGGATTTGATTTGGGATATCGATCTTTATGCTGTATAAGGTTATCGATATTTTTTCATACACAATTTGTTCACAAATTTGAAGTACACTTATAGGCGCGTTTGGTCGCTTATAAATTGCAGCTAAGCACTTAGGGTCAGCAGTTTGTGGATATTCGAATTTAATTTATAATCAAATAATAACACAAAATATTTAAATTAAAAGAAATTATTTTTACTACACCATCTCCTACATAGATGGAAACAGAATATAGGAAATTTGCCTGATAGTGTGCAGCACATATTCGAGTACAAAGTACATACATATGTATATCAACATACCTCATATAAATGTCGAAAATAAACGATGTTTGTGATTGAAATAACTGTGCTTTTAATTGGTATACTTCAATTTCTAATGAAAATTGGCAAAGCTGCGAACTGAATGCAACCAAAAAGAGTGATTTTGTTCCTTTATGAAAGCAAATTTTGAAAGCAAGAACCAAAATGAAAAATCTTATTCAGATTAAGCCCAACATTCGAAAAAAATTGCTTAATTTTTGGGTCTTTATTTTTTTGAAATTTTGTCTCGTTTTGTTACTTAGTCACAAATTTTCACAGCAGAAATCGCTTCTGAGTTCTTTATGCCATACTTTTAACTGACCCCGCTTAGTTAAAGCAAAGTATAGTTTGCGAGTCAGTGGATAGTGAGAATATGTTTATATGAAAAACTGCTCCTAACATTATGCACAATCATATGTCTAGGCAAGATAGCGGCTTGAGGTTTTCTTTGGTTTCAAGTAGCCATACAAATAACATATAATACATAATAGCATAGTTCATGGACTACGCGCGAACAAGTTTCTGACATATTTATATGAATCAAGTAGTAGTTTCTGTTAAAATCTCAAACTAGCGAAGTAAGACGAACTTACCCCGTCCTCGAACATAATCTTCGTGAGCTTAATTATTTTATAGATGAATTTAGCATATATGCGATCAGCAATTTGTTTCGCGTAAGAGGAGAACTATTAAAAATAAATTATGAACCTCATCTTGAGCAGCCAGATAATCACTGTCTAATTTACAACTCAGGAAACGAAAAAAACGTTTTACACTTTCTGGGTAGTTGTCCCGTACTTATGTAATATAAAATATTATTTTTCAAAAAAAAGTGTATTAACACACCAAGAAATTAATGAATACCTAAATGGCAAAAACTGGATCACGTTGAATCACTACGTTAAATCAGCGACAACTATAGGAAGCAAATTTTAGAAGAGGAATTTTGAAACTTATATTTGAGAAATATTTTATTATATAATGTACAGAAGAACTTATTACAAGTACTTATAAACTGACGGCACTGCGCCAAAGTTTAGTCATAAAATAAAATTTTATATTGCAATGAAATTTGTAAAAAGATTCTGTTTAATAAAACAAACTACTACTACTACTAATACATATGAATCAAAAATCCAAAGTTTTTTCAATTTGTGAACAAATCCGTCCGCTTGCAACTCAATAAATATAAAGAAATAATTGGCGCGAATTACCGACCAGAAGATTAAGGTCGAGCTTCTATTGGAATATGCGATGTGTTCCTTTTAATTTTGCCTACGAAGTGAAGAAACAGGGTGCACTAATTTTATACCGACTCCGAAATCCCGATGAAGGGCAGATCAATTTTCACTGAAAACATTTTGATAGTAGAAATACACTCGAATTGTTAGCCAAAACACTATAGAGTCGATTAGAATAACTTTTACCTAATCGAGAAATTTTTTTTCCAAAATTGTCGATAATGCTTTTCCGGGACCTGAATCTGAACCTTCGGTCTGGTAAGCATAACACGCTACCACCATATCATGGCTGACGCGGGCAAAACTAGACAAGGTGCGCCTTAAAATACACAACGCTAATTGAAATGCGTATTTAGAGAAAATCGGCAAAAAGTCGCTTCACACAGTACTGCAAAATTGAAATAAGGAAACTAAATCAAAATCATAATGCAGGAAACTTCTGTAACAAAACAAATTTTCGTATGAGTTGGCGCGGTTAACACAGTTAAGATATTCCCCACTTTTCTCCAAAGCCTTCCGGGGTAACCTTATCGCTACAACAACAACAACATGAGTGCTCAGGAACTTGCATAGCAAATTTCATTAAGATACCTCAAAATTTACTCAAGTTATCGTGTTCACGGACAGACGGACGGACATGGCTAAATGAATTTCTTTTTCCCCCAGATCATTTTGATATATAGAAGTCAACATCTATCTCGATTAGTTTATGCCGTTATGGGGTACAGTTATGCTAACAAAATTAATATACTCTGTGAGCTCTGCACAGCTGAGTATAAAAACTAGGTATTACTTGTAAACATAATAGGTTTCTGTAACCAGTAAAATAAAATACTAAAATTTATTAACACCATCATACCCTTACTTTTTGAGAGTTTATGCCACGCAACTCCTTAAGGACACACATTAGACAACAAAAAAGCCCACAAAAGACAGCAGGGTAATCAATTTTCCAAGCAACCATTTTTCAGCGCTATAATAAAAAAACAAATGGGGAGGGGGAGGCATTATTTGATGACTATCAATGGCAGTGACTTCCGTGACGTTTACATACAAAAGTCAAACAAACAATTAGATAAATATCAAGAAGCAACCAAATGTGACATTGAGCATGCCGGCAGGCAGCTCTTTAAGCGCTGTGGTTTATATGGAATGTTCACACACACACATACATCAATAAACAAATAAGCCGTGCAAGCACGCACGAATACATGTCTATATGATTACAAAGGATTTTTCAAGCGGTTCAAAAGATTTTTTACTCTGATAAGGCATAAATCGATGGTATCATGTAACTACATACAAGTACGCCTACAATATGCATAGATATGCACATATATCAAAGTCAATTGAGGTAGAGAGTTGTTTTTTTTATGCAAATGAATTAATTTTTAAGTGTTTGCATATACAAGTACGTGTATATGTATGTGTGTATTTATTTATTGTAACTTATATGTAGAAGTAACGGTTGAATGAATATTGTTTGAAGGGTTTGTATGCACGCAGTTTAATTTGTTCTTTATTTATATTGGGGAAGGCGAGTTGACATGTGAGCACACACATTCATGCATACACACACCTGCTTACATATACATATGTAAGTTATGTCATTTAGTTGTTATGTTTTATAAATAGATATTTACATTATTTCATGTTTTTTTTTACTGCATACCTAATTAAAGTTTGATTTGTTTACCTAAAACAAATAACGACAAAAACGTATTCTTAAATGCATTTAATGAATGCGCAACTGCTGTGATGAATATTAATTAAGTTATAATATACGGTTGTTTAGTTTCTAATAATTTCAATAACACCACTGCTCGAATGCGCATCAAATAAATTTTAATAGAAAGAGTTTTAATTGACATCATCGGTTGGGATGCAACTTATACTCCAAGCACGGGAGGGGTTAGTATTGGATGATGGACATGATCTTGCAATAGGTAATACTGGAATAAGTGTCCCACCACATGATTATGATGAAGTCGAAATAGCAATAATCAGATTAAAAAACAGAAAAACCGCGGGCAATGTTGGATTGCCTGCGGAGATATTCGATTCATGTTCTTTTCTCAATCTGCAAAACGGGGAGAGTCATGCAACCTGCACTAACTATCGCGCAATCAGCCTTCTTAATATCTTAATGTCAAGAACATTGCTTGAAATAATGAAACCGACGTTAAGAGTGTGACTTCAGACCGGGTAAATCTGCCATCCACCAGATTTTTACTATGTGCCAAATCTTGGACCACATCGCGAAAAACGAATTGACACACATCACTTCTTCGTTGATTTTAAAGCCGCCTATATGCCTCTAAATCTGAATTGGGCGTCCCCGCGATACTTATGTGGCTATACAAAATGCCTGGTCAGAATTAGCAAGGACCTCTCCGATCCGTTCGAAAATAAGCGAGATTTCAGATGCAGTGCCTCCCAGACGTCCGATTTTTTCAAACTGGAAAAAGAAGCAGATTGGTTTGGTGGTGAATTAGTACAGCAGACCAGCTGTCATCGAGCAAATAGTCAGCGCATTGGCGCCTTGGCAACCACGCTACTGTTGGCAGTCATAATTTCGAAATGATAAAAAACTCCGTTTATTTGGGAACCAGGAATAACTTAAGCAACAACATCTCTTAAATCCAGCAAAGTATCACTCTTGCCAATAAATGCTACTTTGGACTAGGTAAGCAATTTAAAAGTGAAGTTCTCTCTCAGTAAACGAAAATCATGCTCTACAAGTCACTTATCGTACCAGTACTGCTTTATAGTGTAGAAGCATGAACCATAATAATATCATATCACATGAGGCGGTTCTGGGAGTGTTCGAGAGTTTTTCGAAATATTTACGGACTCTACTCATTGGCGACGACTAGTACCGAAGAAGATTTAATGATGAGATATACGAGCCTTACGCAGACATCAACATAGTCCAGCGAATTAAAACACATCTTTCACGCTGGCTAGGCCATGCGAACGAAATATGATGATCTAGCTATGACAGTAGTTTTTATCGGAACACGCCTATAGAAGCAAAAGAAGAAGATATTTAATTGGCTACACCTATTCGTCCAGAAATTTTGGTTTGTCAAAAAATGTGGGACCTTTTTGAGTTTTCTGTTATTCTTCCTAATCTTTCACTTTTATTCCAAAAACCGCTAAGCTTTAAGAATGCGCTAAAAACTAGAATAAAACCACTTATACTTCAAAGTAAATAACATCCGAAGACTTCCGCACTTGACAGGAAAACGTATATTTGTTTTCCACTATCATTGCAATAAAGACAACATATAGCGAATATCCGCACCACAGGCATAGAGTCCTTATCATACGACAAAATTCATTTCGTTAGAGACGGAAGCAACAATAATTTATCTTAACTACAAATTAAATGCAAAATTATACACACATAAATGCATATAACTTTACATACATTTCCTGCTTAGTGAGCGCGTAACTGTTTTATCTACAATTCCACAAAAACGAAAAAAAAGCAATAACAACAAATGCAACACATCACTTATTTAATCGCATGTATTAGATTAATGAGCACTTGCTTTACGAACACACTACAAAAAGGGAGGAAGAAAAGCATGTGCGCTGTTTGTCATGATTGCATATTTTTAGGCGCATAATAGCACGTGAGTGAGTTTCTGAGCTAAAAAAAAAGAACTCTTTGCTTTTACAAAACATTTCAAAAACATTAGCGTCAACTACCGGCATTTGCAATACTTTTCGTTACCTTAGCTGTGTTTTGTTGTTGTTCGTTCACTTTGTGTTGTTTACGTTTTGTTGGTTTAAATCACTACGTTACTTTGTCGCTCACATAATATTATTTTTTAATATATTTGTTTGTGGTGTTTAACTAGCGTAAAGCACGCTACACATCACACGCACGCAACACTTTTATGAATTCAACACTTTCTTTCTGTTTTCTTTCTGTAAATTTTTAGTTGTTTTTATCGTTGGTTGTTTGGCTGACCGCTCGCTTGCTTTCGCTTACTTTATTACTCATACGCCCTGTCACATATACTCTTTTGCATGTCGTCAATATGTGCAAATATTTGCGCGCGTATAGTGTGTATACAATTTGTACTGCAATAAAAGCAACAATAATAAAATAAAGCACGAATAAAGCGCTGCCGGTAGCGCGCAATTTAATGCCTGCTGTGTTTGATTCTGAAAAAAAGCTAAAGCCAAAAGGATACGAGCGAAAATTTTCATCAGTAGGGGCTTCATTTTTATATTTTATTTGTTTTTGCAAATTTTTCTCTTTTGGGTCATTCCATGTAAAATCGAGCGATTGGTGATTGGTGAAATTGGCAAAGTTTGTTTGTTTTTGATCCTTGTTTACACCGTTTTTGTACAAAAAAACATTCTAAGCCACCAATACACTACGCTATCAATAAAGGGTTTATTTTGATGGAAAGGCTTTAAAATGAAACATTTTTAAATAAGCCGTCACTTACTGAGTAGAAAGTCTAATGTTAGTGAAAGTCTTAAATATATATACATGTTAAACCTTAAATAGCGGAATACATTGCAAATTCCTCAATTCGTTAGTCGTCATTTGGTAGTTTTTTTAATGCACTTTTTCATACTGTCACGGATATTAGCATCACTAAGCTATACCATCACTAAGGCCATGCTAAGCAGTATTTACGTCAATAATCAAATCATGTATACACATATATAAGGCAGCAGAGAGATGTCACACACAGATGCATTTACGCCTATGTGTACGCGAGAGACTGTAAACTACAAACATTCACATCAATAATTCAATCATTATGTATCTACATAAACGAATTAATCATTATGTCTACACATATGTAGGTACACGCAGTTGAGAAGCAAGGCACAACCATATGCTGACATCTTATTTGAGATGCTCCTAAATGTAGGCAATTATAATTGTGGAAGTGTCGCTCACACATACAAGCATGGGGTATGAGAGAAGCTATAAAATCGTGCAATTGTAGTTACAGCTGAGAAGTTTGAGAGATACTGGACTAGTGGATTCTGGAAGCGTCTAGAAGAGGCGAACGAGGAAACCAAAGAGTATAAAAGGCGACAGATGTAGAGGCGCTGTAATTCAGTTTGAGTTGAGCTATCAATCAGTTTGCTTAAGCACGTGATCTGGCAGCCAATAGTAGAGTTTCATTTGAGTTATCAATCAATTTGGTTATTAAGCCAGCGAGTAGCAAAGTATAAGTGTTATTGTGAAGTACTTTAATAAAGGCCATTTTTCCATCATTCAATATTGGAGTTATTTATTCAACAGTTTAGTGATTCGAACTTAGCAGAGGATTGCAAATAAGAGGATATGCAAGCAAAATTCGTTACAATACATTCATAAAATTTTTAGACTTTCACGCATTTATTTTGATTTTTTAAACTTAACTTAAAATATAGTCGCAGAGCCAGTCTCGAGAATGTGAAAGAGTTTCAGAAAGGAACATTTTTTTCAGCTCACCTTTTTTAATTAAGGTAACAGGCTAATTAACGCTGACTTGTCCCTGGAGCAGTGATGCCAGAGAAACTCCGTGAAATTACCCACAGAAATGAAAAAAATGCCCCTATTTCGCACATCTTAAATAAAAAAAATCGCATGAAACTCCCACACGTATAAAGTATTTATTCCTTTTCTCGGACATTGTGGCAGCGCACTGCCTTCAAGTGATCCAATGATGCAAGGCTTATCCTGTTCATTTTATTTTGCGAGTTTTTATTGGCAGATGGATGTCTAAAGCTGCTCAGCTACAGAAGCGATGTAATCAGCTGAGCAGAATACTTAAATTAATAGAATGGAAACATAGATATAATACAATAATTATCAAGTGAGGTAAAACAGTATTTTTGATAGAAAAAAGGAAACCCGATCTATTAAGTGTCTTTGAATGAGTGATGGGAGAATGTGGTGAAACATCACAAATTATTTTTTCTGAATAAATAGTTGCCAAAAAAACAACTGTATTATCTAGTAAAATTGTGTCAGGGTACTGTAAAGTCTAATTTCTCACAACCTGGTATGATTGCTAAATTGGCGGCAAAATTAAACTTTAAATTTTCCTTAAGGAATTCCATGAAAAACTCATCTTGCTAACAAGTGCTAATTTTAACTTTGGAAATTATAGCGAAGTAAAGTCCTTATTTGCCAAACTGTACAAAAATCAACATCAGATGAATATTGGAATATTCGGAAAAGGTCCTTCGAGGTATATTTCTGGTTTTAACTCAGTTCATTTGAATAATCCCTAATTGAATAAAATTGACTTCTTATTTTAGATAGAGATGATAAATAAGTGAACCACGCACTGAATGAGTGCAAGAAGATGTACTTGTGTAGGATTTCGTCTATTTAAAATCTGTACAAAATGCGCGGAGTGGGTTCGGAGTCCACAAGCTATATATGTGCATACAACATAGTACAAGGTGACCTACGTACTGTACTTACTTAGTCTACGTATGCGCATCTCTATACAATTGCTCTTTATTAACGTATAGAGGTTGTGTATCTAAACATACTTTTTGCCCTTCAGTTACTTGCGATTGGTAAGGTGCAGGTACCGCATAGGCGAACAAACGCGTCTTCTGAAAAGCACCTGTCAGCACTGAGAAGTCAGCAAATCTTTAGAACGGAAATGATTTTCGCAAAAAAGCGAAGAGTTGCTTAACGCCAGACCACACATTTTTTTCCACCGATGTCGTCTTTTTTCAGAACAAGGAGCCTTAGAGCACCGAATGGCTGCTATATCCTGCCAAACTCCTCTGATCTCTAAGTTTTTTTCTATGAATACGCGTAATATTTTTGTTAAAACAAATACTCAGATTTTCACTTATTGTATGCAATTTTAGACTCGAATATATGTACACGTCATGACGCATAATAAAATCAGACTGGTGAAGTGATTAGTACAATAACACAAATTTGATGGCCCTCATAAACCGGTCATGAATTTTAAAGTAGTAGGGAGGTAAAAAAGCCAAGCTTGGTGTATCTGCACATTGTAAACGGGGACATGAAAGAAAATAGAAAATAGATTAAAATGGGAAGAAAAAGTAGAAAAAGTTGGGAGGAAGTCGGAAAATAAATAAAACAAGAGGAAGATGGATTTTGGGAGTTAAAGTAAGAATAAGGGTAGTGGCTTGAAAAAAGTAGTAAAAAGTGGTTAAGAATAATTATAAGATTAAGAGTAATAGTGAGAGTTAGACTTTGATATGAGCAATAGCGAGAAGATTTACGTAAGAAGGAAAGGGGTAAGAAAATATAATGATCCGATTCAGGCCAACTAGATATAGGATACAAGAAATAAGAGAAAGTCAGAACATGTCTGTCGCATCAGGTAAATCTATAAGTTCTGATTTTTTAAGGTATCGTTACTGCAAAACCTCTGTTGCTATATATTTTTACACCAGCCATCTATTTGCGCGTAACAAGCCTACCTAAACGCTTGGTATATATAGATAAATATTGGGTCTTGGAACCATATAGCATCAATCTCGAGTTTCCATATAACAAGCTTCCCAGATACTCATCCGCACTTCACGATATTGTTCCAGGTTGAAAATCATCTCATTGACACAATTTTCCAGACGAGTTTTAGTTGAAATTCAAAAATTTTTCAGATCGAATGGTTAAATGTTTTTTTTTTCCTTTGACGCATGAACTCCTACCGTAAAGAGAGAACTGTCAAGCCCACTATCAATTTCTTTCAAATATATTAATCTCTTTTAAATCACTTTTTGAAGATCTTCTTAAAAGTTTTGACAGCTTTCTTTTGTGAATAAAGTAAAATTAATATATTCAGTCTACTATTTGTCCCGTTTTTGGCCGTTAGTATATAAAATAACTAAAATTTTTGAGCTCAAGTTCGGGTTTTTAAATAAAACAATTGAGTTTTTTTACTTGAAGTCGATTATTGAAAAATAAAAACCAAAAAAAAATACTCATGCAAGTGTTTTTCTTTAAAAACCCGACCTTGAGCTAAATTAAAAATTTTAGATATTCAGTCTATGTGAATTCTAAACCACTTTTTGTACGCATTTTCATGAAAATTTTGTAAAGTTTGTAGCAGATTGCAGGAAAATCTGGCAGCTTTAATTTAAATTTAATTTATTCCTCTGAAATTGTGTGCAATATATGATTTGGACAAACTTTTGTTGGGTCTTACGAAAGCAACAAAAAAAACATCGGTATATATCTAACACAGTCAATTTCCGTCATTACTCGATTTGACATGGATTGACTCAATTGATATCCTTGATGTGAAAAGTTTTTTGTTGCAAGTTTATTTATTATTATTATTTTTTTTTTCCAACTTGTTTTTTATTATTTAAACCTTTTTTGTTGTGATTTTTTTTTTGTTCTCTTTTTATCTTTCACCACCACTACTTTATTATATTCCACTATATTTTAATTTTGTTGTTGTTTGCTTTAATGCTTCATTTACGTTTACTTACGATTTACAATTTCATATGGCCGCTGTTCGCTGTTGATTACACTCTGCTTAATGTGCATGTATGTTTGTGTGCCTTTCGTTGTCTGTTGTTTGCTGGCTGCTGCTGCTTTTAATATTGCTGCTGTTGCAGCAACCTTTGCCACTTGTATGCATAAACTCAACATGAATTGCACATGTTCTACACAAGCATTGTTGTTTGCTGCGCAACATTAACAATAATAATAAATACTTTTTGTTGTTGTAGCAGTTATTTGTTACTTTTGTATTTGTGTTTGCATTTATTTGTTAATTTTTTTTTATTGATTTCTTGCTTTTAACTACACCATTTTACCTTTCAATACTTAATTAATTTTTTACACAGTTGAATGTGTATTTTGTGATTTATAATTGCAAACTGACATATGAAAATTCCATTGGTTAAAGTTGTTGTTGCTATTATTTTTTTTAAACAATTATTTCAAGTATTTGAGTATTTGGTTTAATTATGGGTTTGCCATTGTTTTTATTGGTATGCATTTAAGTGCTATATCATGTGTGTTTAATTGGCATATGCAGCACGTGCATTAATTACAATTTTTTTTTCACTATATATAATTTTGTTTTTTTTTTCACTAGATATCATTTTTTTTCTTCAATTGAAAAATATTTCTAATTTCTACATTGCTTGTTCTCACAACATTTTTTTGTAACTCTTTTTACTTTTATGCGCTTTTGCTTTAGTTACGTTTATGTGCTGCTGCTGGCGCTCACAGTTAATCAAAGAACCAGGTGGCAGCCAATTTGTCTGTGCGCTATCGTTAATTTTCCAGTGCAATGACTTTTAAACACATTTCGATTAATTAATTGCGCGTCGTTTACATGAGATTTACGCGTTTTTCGTATTATTTCTTTAAAAAAAAATTTTGATTTCGGTGTCGTTTTCGATTTTTGCACTACTTGTAGCAAATTTTTTAGCTTGCGCGTTTTTTTTTTTTTCGTTGCAATTTTCGTTTTACCTTTTCGCTCAATTTTTCTTTTCACTAATTTGTATTATTTTCACTTTTGTTTAGAACTTCGATCTTATATTTCACGTTGTTAATACGCGCGTTCTCTGTACTTAATTGACCGCGTTTCTCGAACGTTTACGCTCAAATGCTGCAACGCATAAGTTTTCACGTAAATTTTAAAACTTTTTCCGACGAAAAAAATATTTAGTTTTTCGAAATTTTAAGATTTTTCTTTCTTTCTTCATTCACATACAAATATATGTATGTATGCTTGTGTGTGTTATATGTGTATTTAATATTCAATTATTCCACCGCGCGCGTACGTTCTCAAAATCCTTGATGGAGTCCATAAAAAATCACTTAAATGCTTGAGTACTAAATATGCACGCACACATATATGTACATATGCACGTGCGTGTACGTTAGCGCTTATTTACCATAGCTACGTTTTGGCAAAAATACATATGTCGTAAGCGTACTGGACTACTTGACAGTTCTGATATCTCATTACTAAATAATTATTTTTTTTTACTTAAGCTTCTTCTTAATTACACTCTTAAATTTTTTTCAAAGCTTCTAGGCAACTATTATGACTACAACACTTTCAGCCCTTTTTTTGGTGCACTTAAACAGCATCAAATTGCTTTTTCGTTGCCAAAGACATCTTCAGCACAGCTTCATACAAAATAACACTTGAAATCAACACCCACACACACGCACAGATACATTTATTTAATCACCTTTGCACTTACACTAAATTTTGTGCATGTATCACTCATACACATACACACACTCTCGCATATGTGCATGTATACATGTGTAATGGGCATAAATTACAAAAAAAAAAACGAAATCTCACAGAAAGCACAATCAATGTTGCGGCGTGAGTAGCGCTGTTCACCCAATTTTTCGTGATGCGTTAAACGCAGCTCAAAAAGAACGTAATACACACACACAAATGTTTTACGCGAAAAATTTTGTCGACAAACTCCCGTTTAGCACATCTTAACCGGTTGCAGCACCTAAAACGACTAAGGTAAACGCACTTGAAGAACATAATTTTTTAGAAAACAAAAAAAGCACATACACAACACCAACAAACACACATGCGCACATACACGCAGTCATGTATAAATATTAGCGCTCGTATCATATTCGGTATAATCAGTGTAAGCTCAGTTCAGCGAAATCAGCATTGCATTTGTACTCAGCAAAAATTTTGTTTTCTACCCAGCATTAACGAGCCACAGAGTAAATGCTTTCTTTGCCAAATTTAAAGTAAGAAGTTCTTTAACTATATAAATGCTTAACAATCGTTTGCAAGCCGAGTGTTTAAGCACTGTTCGTTTGCAACGAGCTACAAGTTCATTAGAGAGCGCATAGACATACTTTTAGAAATAGGTGAAAAAAATGGCTTTAAAACTAAGTGAATAGCTTAAACGCCTATTAAAGCGTTTATGATGCGAACGAGATTACTACTCAGCACCACAAATTTGATGTAAAGGAATTTGCTTGATATAACACTCATTCTGCTTACAAAATTCAGCAAGCAAAAACTGTGAGGTAGGTCCTTAAAAATAACAGGTCTAAAGAGCATAAAATAGTACACTCAAGTTTCACTCTATACAAATAACTTTTTACTCATATCACATATTCCCCATACTAACTGCTCCCAGTGCCATCTAACGTTTGCAACGCCTTGCACTCAATTATTGCAAGTAACCGTTAGTAGTGCCGTTGTCTACACACGCTACCCATTGTGTTCACAACTCAAGTTGAACTCAAAATTACGCTCTGCTTTCGTTCTCTCTTGCGCTTTTTCTCTTATTTTCATATCACAACCACTATTTTTAGCTACTCATAATGAAAGTCTAATGCTTCGAATCCGCTGTATATTATTTTGGCGCTGTTGCTGTTAAAAGGTGGATAGCTTTATTTTACATTCAGCCGGAAGTCGTGGTGAGAAGCTCATACGCCCACATCGTTATAGATACATGTGCATATGTATTTCGAATATGAAACATTTTGTATGGAAACCAGAAAGTTTCTAAAGAAGATATATGCTCCTAAATTTATTTTAGGATTTAATAAAATTTCTTTATGAAAAAAAAAATTTCCAAACTCAAATCGAAGATCTCTCAAAATACGAATTTTTTGAAGATTGTTTGAAAATTTACTTCCTACGAAAAGCGCATAGCCTTTTTTTTTATATGGCAAATAATCTAAAACACCAATTAGAAAAAAAAATTTTAAAAAATCAATGGGAGTCTTGAGAGACTCATAACTTGAACTTTGTTAGACTAATATAAATTTTACAGCAAACTGCATACTCAAAAAATTTCTGAAAACTTCAAATTAAAAGTATGAAGTTCTCGAAAAAGTTTATCCAATTATTTAATTTTTACGAAAACGTCATTGAAAGTGGTTAAAAGTTCGAAATTTTCGTTAAATTTATTGGGAGATAAGAAAAATGGGAATTAAAGATGGAGAGCACGATGCTGAGGGACTTTGCTAAATATATAGGAGTAATTCCAAAAAGGAAACTTTATATGGGGCTTTGGATTGGTGAAAGAGCTTAGATACTAAATCAAACCTAAGGTTATTCCAGAAGGTAAAAACAAGTGCTCTAGTCCGCGTGGGGGTGCTCTGCGTACCACACCTGCAGAAGAGCTAGGCACTAGTCAAAAGCAATGCGCGGCCTTTTCTGCTATGCGGCTGCGAGAGCTATCGGACTGGAAAGACAGTATGAATATGCAGCCATTCTTGAGCATATGGATTCGCCTTCGTCTGACTATTGCGTTCCGATATGAAGCACGAAGTTTTCATCTCGAATAGGGATCATTGGTTGAAGGAGCCTCGGGACCTGGGCGATGAGCGTCAGATATATATTGACTGCTCAAAAATGGATAATAATATTGAAAGCGTTATATTTGCACTTCAACTAGGGTGCAATCTAGCCTACCCGATTAGTGCAGTGTCTTTCAAGCGGAGGTCACTGCCTTATCACATGAGAAAGGCTGTTTACGAGTTTAACAAAATTAGTATTTAATCTGACAGCCAGGCTGCACTAAAAGTGCTTGGATCGGTCACCTGTTTGAAAATTGCCAAACAAATTTCCCTTGGTCTGGTATGGGTGTCTGGACATTGGAGTATACCGGGCAATAAGATGGCTGACGAGCTTGCAAGCCGAGGCACATCTGTTTCGCTTTCGTCGTCGTTGAACGGATTCAGCAGGCCGCTCGCTACCTGTAAGATCATTATGAAAGGTGTTTGCCTTAGGAAGGCAGGTGTGGATTGGAGGAATATTGAATCCTGCTATCACACTCAGCTCATGTGGGCTGAATGGGGTGTGAAATTATCTCTGGTGGTCGGGCTTATAATCGGCCACATAGCAATTAGGAGACATGTACAACGGCTGGATGCTCCCCATAATGACTATTGCAGGAGCTGTAGAGACGAGGAGGAGTTAGAAAATATTGAGCATTTCTTGTGCGATCATTCTTTGCTTTTGCACCAGAGGAGGAAATTTCTGTGATCTGCCTTCTTTGGTGATCTTTGCGATCTGGTTAATTTGGAACCTAGGAAACTCCTGAGATTGATTGCTGAAACGACCTGTTGGTTTAAGTAGGGGAGCTATTCACGTGGTATCACAACGAGACCTTGCTTGGTCTAAATACACTGGTACTGGCACTGGTGACCACTCCAACCTTATAGGATACAAAAAGATAGGAAAAGGAGGATTTTTTCACTACAGATAATACAATTGGACGGCCGATTTTGTGGCTCTTAATACAAATATGAGTTGAGAAACACCCACTGGGAAATGTTACAGGCTTCACACTCAGAACTGGGTCGTGATGAGAGTGCGTCTGAGGGCATACTTTTGTACTTCAGTACAATCACTTTTTGACACGGCGTCTACGGACTACAACCACAATAAAGCAAAGATTGACGACAACCGTAGCCAAGCATTAGCTTCTTGATTACTTTGAAAGCGGCAGCCACCAATATAAATTACAGCAAACAGTAGCGAAAAATTTAGAAAAAAATATTAATTATGTTTAAAAATATCCAAAAGAATGATTGTGTTACTTAGTTCTATTTTAGTTTTTATTGACAAAATAAAAAGGACGCCACTCGCTGTCGCTTCCCAAAAATAGAATTAGGTTTAGTCTGGCTACAACGGTTTCGTGATTGATTGTCGTGCTGCTCTGTGGCGCCGAAATTAACGACGCTCATAAGAACATGTGTAAAAATAATATGAAAAATGTGGCGGCTACACCGCCGTCGTGAATGTAGTCAGCCCTATTTTCCTTTTCACTAACACAGGGTGACAAATGAAGTCAAATCAACAAATTTGAGTAAATTGTAGAACAAATTGGGAAAATCTATTGTGAATACAAAAATAAAAAAAAAACAGGAAACTGGCCCTTTTTTACATTTAACTGACAGTCGATGACACAGTAAGAAACAACGAGAAATTCGATATCTTATAGATATATAATTGATAGCAATCTATCAGATAGCTTTATTTGAAATTTCCGTTTTCACACACACAGGGTGACCAAGCCTGGTTAAATCGATAATTGTGAATATTTTATAGAACAAATGGCAAACATCTATTATGAATACACGACACTTGCCAAACAGCTGAATTTTGTTTACACTTTTTCCATGGACTCAACTAAGACGCAAAACTTTAGTTAGCATGTAGGAAACAAAGATTTCGATAGCTAGCTATGAGCTGACTGACGCAAGACGGTGAAAACGGTCTTTAAAAATATTTTAGCATGATATAAGAAAGTTATAGAAAACAAATTGCATTATTCATTCAGAGTGAAAAAAATAACCTATTTTCATTTTTTAAATCATTCAATTCACAATAATATTAAAATGTTCAATTCATGCGGAAATATTTGAATTGTTTTGTGTGATACGTTCAGCTGACGAAATTCCAAAAATATTAATTGTAGGTCAAGCATTATCAGCAAAAATATTAATCAAATTTCTTCATTCAATATTGGCTATTTGTTTTGTTCATAAATGAATATAACATACGCACATACATATAAATTTATTTATAAAAATATTTCGTTAGGCGCCTAATCTTCTCTAAAATTACTTAAGACAAAAAAAATCTGAACAATATATTGATATTTTCTTTTCAATAATGAAATCATTAAAAATTTCGTTTGATCTCAAATAAGTTGTGTTATTAAAGGAATCGCAGTAATTAAACTAAGTGCTTTTGAAAAGTTGTATCTTGATTACTGAAATTGAATTACAGCCATCACTTAAGTAGAAGTCAAATAAAATGTGTCTGCTTTCCCACGCGTTTGTGTACTTTCCCAAAACATAAATAAAGGCGAACCAAATATATAAAATGGCATACAAAATGACTTACCTCAAAGTGTCCTGTTAATATGAGACCAGCTTGCGCTAAATATAAAGTTGATGCTGAATCGAATACTAATTCCTGCGGTTCTCTTACCACCGGCGTTGTTTCATTCAATTCACAATCATAGTAAAAGAGCACCTTATCGCTGAGTACCTGAAAAGAAAGTGTAGTCCATTCTTTGCCACGGTAGGGCAACGAATAGCTAACCAATTTTCGGCTAACACTATTTTGATCCGATTGCGTGTAGAGTAATGAAATATTCCAAACATTTTTAATCACCGGCGATAAATGTAAGCCCAGCTGTACCACAGTATCCAATGGATTGACAACACTAAATAAATAACCTCCTTTTGGGCTGTTCGGTAGAAATTTTACCAACATTGCAAATTCGTATAGCTTTTCTGGCAATAGTACACGATATGAAGTTTTAACATCTGATGTGGGAAAGAATTTATATGAGGGAAATCCATCATCAGCCTCCTCATATTCAATGCCTTGCGAGTGTACGCTAATCATGTCGGTGAGTGAAAATTCACCAAAGGCATCTACGGAAAACAAGAACAAATTAAACATTTACATCATGAAATAAAATTTAAAATATTTTTGTTTAAAATATGTTTATTATGTTGATTAAAAAATTACACAAAATACAAGCGGCAGTTAACATATTACTACCAACAAATTGATTGTTCGAAAACTCGCTTTGTTGCTGTTCGCGAAAAAAATTATAGCTTTATTGAAAAAAAAAAAACTATGTACAAAATCGCATTGCACACTACAATAGTTATTGTTGCCACAATCATATGAGCACATTTAATTTTTTTTAGAAATGCTCATGCATTTTCTCAAAAAACGTTTATGTTTTCAACGCAAAAACGGAATTTTTATGATCCGAAAAGCAAACATCCAAAGTTTGTTGTTATTTCAATAAAAATAATATAAATATATTTTCAATAAATATAATATAAATATAGTTTAAAAAAAAACTAAAAAAAATGCAAATATGGTGCCGTTTTACTTCTTCAATAATTGCCGCTAGATGTGTCTAACTCTGCTTTGCGCGCCTTCCCTAGAGAGTTACAAATATGTATGCTAATACAAGCGTGTTAAAAAGCGATAACAGCCAGGTTGATTCTGGGCAAGTTATCGACTTTTACTGGATTGTTATTTATTTCTGTACTATGGATAGCAAGCCCATAACAACCCAATAACGAAACCACCACATTTCGATAACATAAGTTTATTATCGATAACAAACCGTAAAAATCAAATATAAACCAATAACACTTCGATAAAAATTCAATGAATCGTCAATAACGTTGTTATCGATAACAAATAAGTTAAATTTTATGTTTTTGGCACTAATGCTGGATATTTTTTAGATTTCCTTTTTGATAATTCCGAATAATTCCGGGACCCTGCAGTGATAAGTGAAAATAATTTCCCGCTTTTTCTAGATAAGGTTAGGTTGAACTGGCCGGTCAATAAAGACCTCACATAGACTGGATGTGTTCATAGAGTTACCAGAATTTGTTTGACGACCAAACGGAAGAACCCTAATCAGGTACTATGACTTATGTTATAGAATAACTCCCTCCTCTTGGCAAATACTAGACGTTTTCTAGAACCTAGGTTAATTGCTGGCTCGTGATCTGGCAACTCTGCCGCCCATAATAATTAATGCCTTAACCTGGCGAGCGCAGGACACGAATACAGAACGTACTCAACCGTTTCTTCCTGCAGCTCGCACTTCCTACACCTCCTGTTACTGACGAGGCCTAAGTTATAATCGTGTGACGCCAAAGAGCAGTATCCAGTTAGTATGCCCATTGCGAGCCTTAAGTCTTCTCTCTTCAGAGGTATGAGCCACTTTGTGAGTCCAATATCATAGGCTTTCCAAATGGTCTTAAAAATGTTGTAGCCCCTCGCCTTTGTCCACGCTTTTCTTGCTTGAAGTTCTTCCAGCCGGATTGGGACGTCCTCTGTCGTTCCAGCGAGTATTGCACCCCCCTTTGCCAACCCATCGCCCTTTTCGTTACCTTCTATCCATTTATGACCCGGAACCCAGTATAGATATATGGTCCGGCCTGAGCGTAGTTTTTCCAATGATTTTTCTGGATTAGTTGGAGATCTGTTTGTAATTACTTTGTCAACGCTGTGTAGGAACTATCCGTAATAAAGTACCTGTGTATTTGTTTTGGATCAGTTCGGATAACTGTGGGTTCGGGTCTTTCTGCATTTTTTCATTGGAGCGTGTTTAAACGTTTCAAATATCAACCGAGCATACAGCCCCGGACCGCATTTGGATTTTAGTCGCCTCGTAGTCGTATAATGCTTTTATATACAAAGCAACCAAACCCAAAGGTTTAGAAAAACCCCGTGCCAACAAGTGCCTCCTTGGACGGAGTAGGCAATTGATAAGAACTATTTGTGGTAATCGGTTGTTTTCTCAATGTTATCGGCTTGTTATCGATAACAACATTATCAATAATTTAATCGATTTTTTTCTTTGTTATCGATAAAATTTTTTTGTCGAGTTATCTTGACTTGGTTGTAGAAATGTAATCGTAACATCGTGTCATAATTTTTTATCGATATGAACCTAATCGAAGAGTTAACGAATTGTTTTCGAAGTGCTTCCGTTTTATGTATTAGTTAATTATCGATAGGGAAGTCATGGATGATTTATCGAATTTGTATCGATAAGTTATCTGTTTGTTAACGATTCTTCATTTTCCAAACATTTTTGGCAAATAATCATAAAATTATTTGGTCTTGATTTTAGAAATAAAGCCCCGACAGGGTTTTATAATTTTGCTCCCACTAAGGTAAAGTTCTAGCCACGAAGGCCTGCGCAACGACGGTACAAAACGCCGTCAGAACGTCTCGAAAAGTGCCGCTTTAAGCTAATTTACCTGTTTGTCACATTTTATTTGGTTATCGGTTTGGAACCGTGGAATTAACTAAACCGTTCAACATGAATTGTTTCGTTTAGTTTGGATGCCCACTCTGATAATCGTCCTACGTATCTGCTTAAACATTTATCACATAAATTTAAATGGCTTTATCTCTAAAAGGAAAATTTTACGAATCAAAAACCAATAGCTTACTCAACTCTGCAATAGCAACAAAAGGCAATATCAGTTGAGAAAAACAGCCTAAGTACTACAAATGATATAAATTCTGTTTCGTCACAGTCAAAGAAAAGGTCAGTTTTATAAAATAACGCTTTTTGCTTTCGCATATAGCGACCTTTTTATACTCAGTTGAGCAGAGCTCACAGAGTATATTAAGTTTGATTGGATAACGGTTGGTTGTACATATATAAAGGAATCGAGATAGATATAGACTTCCAAATATCAAAATAATCAGTATCGAAAAAAAATTTGATTGAGCCATGTCTGTCGGTCCGTCCGTCCGTCCGTTAAGATGATAACTTGAGTAAATTTTGAGGTATCTTGATGAAATTTGGTACGTAGGTTCCTGGGCACTCATCTCAGATCGCTGTTTAAAATGAACGACATCGGACTATAACCACGCCCACTTTTTCGATATCGAATATTTCGAAAAACCGAAAATGTGTGACGATTCATTACCAAAGACGGATAAAGCGATGAAACTTGGTACGTGAGTTGAACTTATGACGAAAATAGAAAATAAGTAAAATTTTGAACAATGGACGTGGAACCGTCCACTTTTAAAAGAAGGTAATTTAAAAGTTTTGCATGCTGTAATTTGGCAGTCGTTGAAGATATCATGATGAAATTTGGCAGGAACGTTACTCCTATTACTATATGTATGCTTAATAACAATTATCAAAATTGGGGAACGACCACGCCCACTTTAAAAAAAAATTTTAAAGTCAAATTTTAACAAAATATATATAATATATTTGCACGCCCACTTTTTCGATATCGAAAATTAAGAAAAATTAAAAATGCTATAATTCTATACCAACTACGAAAAAAGGATGAAACATGGTAATTGGATTGGTTTACTGACGCAAAATATAACTCTAGAAACATTTTGTAAAATGGCTGTGTCGCCTACCATATTAAGTAGAAGAAAATGAAAAAGTTCTGCAGGGCGAAATCAATAGCCCTTGGAATCTTGGCAGGAATACTGTTCGTAGTATTACATATATAAATAAATTAGCGGTACCCGACAGGTGATGTTCTGGGTCATCCTGGTCCACATTTTGGTCGATATCTCGAAAACGCCTTCACATATACAGCTACCATCACTCCCTTTTAAAACCTTCATTAATACCTTTAATTTGACACCCATATCGTACAAACAAATTATAGAGTCATCCCTGGTCCACCTTTATGGCGATATCTCGAAAAGGCGTTCACCTATAGAACTAAGGCCCACTTCTTTTTAAAATACTCATTATCACCTTTCGTTTGATACCCATATTGTACAAACAAATTCTAGTGTCACCCCTGGTCCATCTTTATGGCGATATCTCGAAAAGGCGCCCACCTATAGAACTAAGGCCTACTCCCTTTTAAAATACTCATTAACACCTTTCGTTTGATACCCATATTGTACAAACAAATTCTAGAGTCACCCCTGGTCCACCCTTATGGCGATATCTCGAAAAGGCGTTCATCCATAGAACTAAGGCCTACTCCCTTTTAAAATACTCATTAACACCTTTCGTTTGATACCCATATTGTACAAAGAAATTCTAGAGTCACCCCTGGTCCACCCTTATGGCGATATCTCGAAAAGCCGTCCACCCACTCCCTTTTAAAATACTCATTAACACCTTTCGTTTGATACCCATATTGTACAAACAAATTATAGAGTCACCCCTGGTTCACCTTTGTGGCGGTATCTCGAAAAGGCGTTCATCCATAGAACTAAGGCCTACTCCCTTTTAAAATACTCATTAACACCTTTCGTTTGATACCCATATTGTACAAACAAATTCTAGAGTCACCCCTGGTCCACCCTTATGGCGATATCTCGAAAAGCCGTCCACCCACTCCCTTTTAAAATACTCATTAACACCTTTCGTTTGATACCCATATTGTACAAACAAATTCTAGAGTCACCCCTGGTCCACCCTTATGGCGATATCTCGAAAAGGCGTCCACCCATAGAACTAAGGCCCACTCCCTTTTAAAATACTCATTAACACCTTTGGTTTGATACCCACATTGTACAAACAAATTATAGAGTCACCCCTGGTTCACCTTTATGGCGGTATCTCGAAAAGGCGTTCATCCATAGAACTAAGGCCTACTCCCCTTTAAAATACTCATTAACACCTTTCGTTTGATACCCATATTGTACAAACAAATTATAGAGTCACCCCTGGTTCACCTTTGTGGCGGTATCTCGAAAAGGCGTTCATCCATAGAACTAAGGCCTTTTTTTTTTTTTTTTTTTTTTTTTTTGCGGGGAGGCTGAAAAATGCCTAATGCACCATAATTGCTGCCGTCGCAGCAACAGTGTGTCCGTAGACTAAAAAACAGCCCCGTTCTGGAACCGTCGCCCACCCCGGCACCACTTTCGCATTACTTCAGGGTGGCGTTCCATATTTCTCATTTTTTAAGAGCCTACTGTTGTCCCTGCGTCCAGGTTCCCGCTATTTGCTCTGAGTGTCCATTTAATCACCACTGCTTCGCATGCGCATTTCTCTGCGCTCCCTCTCAGCATCCATCAGGCGTGTCATTACTATAAATGCCATTTTGCTCACTGCAGTCCAGCATTCTTTCCTGCTGCACATATGTGAAACTAAATTTCTCGTGGTAGGTTCCTCCCCAAAGACTCCATGCAAGGTGAGTCTTTCTTCGTGGAAACGGGGGCAGTAGAACATGACGTGTTCTGCGTTTTCTAACTCTGTGGTACACATTGGGCAATGAGGATCTTCCTCTATCCTACGCTTCCATAAATACTCTTTGAAACCGCCATGTCCACTCATTATTTGCGTGAGATGGTAGTTCAGTTCGCCGTGCTTCCGCTCATTCCATTGAGCTACATTCCAAACTAGTGTGAAAGTCCAACGCCCTTTACTCGAGGCCTCCCACCGTTCTTGCCACTTAGCTATTGTTTGTGTCCTTGCTCTTTTCTTGTCTTCTTCAGATGGTCGCTCGATATTAGTGTTATACAGATCGGCCATTTCGCTTGCCAGTAAGTCCACTGGGATTTTCCGGGTTAGAACCAGGATCGCGTCGTCGGACACCGTCCGATAAGCACTTGCTATTCTTAAAGAAGCAAGTCGGTACGCTGCCAATATATATTTTTGATGGGTCTGTTTAGATCCATACCACACTGGTGCTGCGTATAGTATTATTGAGCTGGTTACTGTGGACAATAGCTGACGTATAGCTTCGCTCGGACCACCAATGTTAGGCATTATTCGCATAAGTGATCCATTAACTTTGGTAATTTTCTCCCCCACCGCTCTGAAGTGCTCTTTGAAAGTTAACTTAGAGTCAATGTGCACTCCTAAGTATTTTAAGGAACCCTTTGAGGTGATTTGATGATCCCCGACAGTTAAGACTAACTCGTTCGCCGGCCGTTTGGAGCTTACTAATACCACTTCCGTCTTTTGGATAGCCAACTCCAGTCCTGTATTGGTCAGCCATTCCTTTATTCTTGCTACGGCGTCATTACATAATGCTTGAAGCAGGTCCAGTTTCTTGGTCACTACTACCACTGCAATATCATCAGCATATCCCACAATTTGCGTGTTTTCTGGTAGATCAATCTTTAGCACCCCGTCATACATTACATTCCAAAGCGTTGGACCGAGAACAGATCCCTGTGGAACGCCTCCTGTGATTTTGTACCCTTTAGCTCCTTGATCCGTGTCAAAAAGAAGTACTCTGTCTTTAAGATAGCTACCTATAATTCTGCGTAAGTAAGCTGGAGTGCCGAAGCTTTGCAGCGCTGCCATTATCTGCATCCAGTTCGCAGTGTTAAAAGCATTCTTGATGTCCAACATAATCAGTGCACAGAACTTCCTTTTATTTTGGCCTCCAGAGATAGCTTCTCTAGCTATATTGACGACTGTTTGTATTGCATCTACGGTGGATCTTGATTTGCGAAATCCATATTGACAATTCGATAAGCCACCTGGTCTTTCTAGAGTCAGCTGTAGGCGCTCACTAATTATACGCTCGAAAATCTTCCCTAGGGAATCCAGCATACAAAGTGGCCTATATGAGGATGGTTGGTCCGGCTGTTTACCACGTTTCAGCAATAAGACAAGTCTTTGTCTTGAACTAAGGCCTACTCCCTTTTAAAATACTCATTAACACCTTTCGTTTGATACCCATATTGTACAAACAAATTCTAGAGTCACCCCTGGTCCACCCTTATGGCGATATCTCGAAAAGGCGTCCACCCATAGAACTAAGGCCCACTCCCTTTTAAAATACTCATCAACACCTTTGGTTTGATACCCATATTGTACAAACAAATTATAGAGTCACCCCTGGTTCACCTTTATGGCGTTATCTCGAAAAGGCGTTCATCCATAGAACTAAGGCCTATTCCCTTTTAAAATACTCATTAACACCTTTCGTTTGATACCCATATTGTACAAACAAATTCTAGAGTCACCCCTGGTCCACCCTTATGGCGATATCTCGAAAAGGCGTCCACCCATAGAACTAAGGCCCACTCCCTTTTAAAATACTCATTAACACCTTTGGTTTGATACCCATATTGTACAAACAAATTATAGAGTCACCCCTGGTTCACCTTTATGGCGGTATCTCGAAAAGGCGTTCATCCATAGAACTAAGGCCTACTCCCTTTTAAAATACTCATTAACACCTTTCGTTCCATACCCATATTGTACAAACAAATTCTTGAGTCACCCCTGGTCCACCCTTATGGCGATATCTCGAAAAGGCGTCCACCCATAGAACTAAGGACCACTCCCTTTTAAAATAATCATTAACACCTTCCGCTTGATACCCATATTGTACAAACAAATTCTAGAGTGACCCCTGGTCCACCCTTATGGCGATATTTCGAAAAGGCGTCCACCCATAGAACTAAGGCCCACTCCCTTTTAAAATACTCATTAACACCTTTCGTTTGATACCCATATTGTACAAACAAATTCTAGAGTCAGCCCTGGCCCACCCTTATGGCGATATCTCGAAAAGGCGTCCACCCGTAGAACTAAGGCCTACTCCCTTTTAAAATAATCATTAACACCTTTCGTTTGACACCCATATTGTACAAACAAATTCTAGAGTCACCCCTGGTCCACCTTTATGGCGGTATCTCGAAAAGGCATCCACCCATAGAACTAAGGCCTACTCCCTTTTAAAATACTCATTAACACCGTTTCGTTTGATACCCATATTGTACAAACAAATTCTAGAGTCACCCCTGGTCCACCCTTATGGCGATATCTCGAAAAGGCGTCCAACCATAGAACTAAGGTCCACTCCCTTTTAAAATACTCATTAACACCTTTCGTTTGATACCCATATTATACAAACAAATTCTAGAGTCACCCCTGGTCCACCGTTATGGCGATATCTCGAAAAGGCGTCCACCCATAGAACTAAGGACCACTCCCTTTTAAAATACTCATTAACACCTTTCGTTTGATACCCATATTGTACAAACAAATTCTAGAGTCACCCCTAGTCCACCCTTATGGCGATATTTCGAAAAGGCGTCCACCCATAGAACTAAGGCCCACTCCCTTTTAAAATACTCATTAACACCTTTCGTTTGATACCCATATTGTACAAACATATTCTAGAGTCACCCCTGATCCACCCTTATGGCGATATCTCGAAAAGGCGTCCACCCATAGAACTAAGGCCCACTCCCTTTTAAAATACTCATTAACACCTTTCGTTTGACACCCATATTGTACAAACAAATTTTAGAGTCACCCCTGGTCCACCTTTATGGCGGTATCTCGAAAAGGCATCCACCCATAGAACTAAGGCCTACTCCCTTTTAAAATACTCATTAACACCTTTCGTTTGATACCCATATTGTACAAACAAATTCTAGAGTCACCTCTGGTCCACCTTTATGGCGATATCTCGAAAAGGCGTCCACCTATAGAACTAAGGCCCACGCCCTTTTAAAATACTCATTACCACCTTTCATTTGATACCGATATCGTACATATAGATTCTAGAGTCAGCCCTGATCCACCTTTATGGCGATATCACTAAATGGCGTCCACCTATAGAACTATGTCCCACTCCCTTTTAAAATACTCATTAGCACCTTTTTCGTTTGACACCCATATTGTACAAACAAATTCTAGAGTCACCCCTGGTCCACCTTTATGGCGATATCTCGAAAAGGCGTCCACCTATAGAACTAAGGCCCACTCCCTTTTAAGATACTCATTAACACCTTTCGTTTGATACCCATATTGTACAAATTCTAGAGTCACCCTTGGTCCACCTTTATGGCGATATCTGGAAAAGGCGTCCCACCTATAGAACTAAGCCCACGCCCTTATAAAATACTCTTTAACGCCTTTCGTTTTATAAAATTATATAGCGTTAAACTATATTTTTATTAAAAATTTATTTCACAGTCAAATTAAATATTTTCACATTTTAAAAATTCTAAAATATCTGATTTGAAAATTTTCATTTTGACATGACATTAAAAGTAAAAAAACATAAAAATAATTTACAAAATTAAAGTATATTTCACAAAGTAGATAACCCTACATATACTCCCCCTCCAGTGAAACGAAAAATTAATTTTTTAAATGTTAATTTACAGTGTATATTGATTACTGTAAGAATTTTGTGTTGTAGTTTGAAAAATGTTTGAATTTTGTGTTGTAGATATATTGTATTTTTATTTTTAATTGTCAGAATTTTGAGAAATGTATTTTTCTGTTAATTGCGTTAAAAGTTTATGTTGGTATTGATATAAGTACTCAATCTTTTGATGATTCGATGTACTTGATAGTTTATTTTATTTTTTAATTTTCGGTAGGTGTTGTTATTGTTTACTAATTGTAATAACATTTTATGCATATTAATATTAGGTTGTGTTATTGCTATGTTGTTGAGACTAAAAATAACTTAATAGCTGTTTGTAAACTATTGTCAATTATAATTATGTTTTTGAAGAAATTAAAATGAGGTTGAATGATAGTAGATGGCAAGTTTGTGTGCACAATCATTCAAAAATTAAAATCTTGTATTATGCAGAATATATGTTCAATATATAATTGTACTCTGCATAATGTATGTCCAAGTTGTAGATAAGGAATTAAATGTTGATTCCTTTATTTGTTTCAGGTAGATATGAAATTGTCATGATTTTAATTTCAATATGAATAAATTGATATATGTCAATAAAAATTATTTTAAGAAATCTTTTGAGGTTTTTTAAAATTGATTATAGTAATTAGTTTTATTTAAAAAATTTAAAATTATTTCTTTGCTCTTTGGTTTGTTAAATATAAATTTACTTGTATTGTGAAGTTTGTATGTCTGTTGTAAAATTTCTTAAATGTGTTAATGATATATATTTTTGATTATAAACTGGAGAAAGTGTATACATAATTAATATAAATAATGAATTGACTATTGTTTTAAACCAATTAATATAAATTTTTAAATAATAAAACATCATTATTCTAAATGCAACTAATTTTGTTTAGATTAATATTTCATTTCATTATGTAACAAAAGATTGAAGAAACAAACTTCTTTTTATGAATATAAATATTTTGTTGGGTACACCTTCCTTTAGTTAATTATACATGAATTTTCTTTTGTATATGATATATATATATTTTTAATTAGTTATTGTAAAAACTAATATTTTTAATCATATGTTTTTTTGCATTTATAGTAATATATCCTCGCTAACAAACATGTGCAGTAGAGCATGAGGGATGTGATTGTAATCTTGATTTGTTTATTGGTTGACCCGACTGGATTAATGGTTGGTTAAGTGTCCAAAAATATATTTGTTATTTCTTTTGTTTGTATAATTAATTGGAAATGCATTTCAATCTCGATTTGTTGCATTGTTAAATGTTGCTTGCATAGCGTGTCGTTTATCATTTATAATTATATATTGCAGTTAGGAAAAAAGAAGATAGCACCCAAAACTTCAATAAAACTTGTCGAAAATAATGAATATTGTAACGCTTTAAATTTAGTTATATCGGTATCTTAGAAATTCGCAGTCCTCAAGTTAATATCTTCATTATTATATGATAAGACACTTGAATCCGTAATAACATCTATGATATTTTGATGTATAAAATTGGTAGTAACTATTTGCAAATAAATCACTAAAATAAATTTAGGTCCGTTGGTAGAATCGCCAAATTATATAGCGTTAAACTATATTTTTATTAAAAATTTATTTCACAGTCAAATTATATATTTTCACATTTTAAAAATTCTAAAAGATCTGATTTGAAAATTTTCATTTTGACATAACATTAAAAGTAAAAAAACATAAAAATAATTTACAAAATTAAAGTATATTTTACAAAGTAGATAACCCTACACCCATATCGTACAGACAGATTCTAGAGTCAGCCCTGGTCCACCTTTATGGCGATATCCCTAAATGGCGTCCACCTATAGAACTATGGCCCACTCCTTCTTAAAATATTCTTTAATACCTTCCATTTGATACACATGTCATACAAACACATTCCAGGGTTACCCTTTTGTAACGAATGTTAGCAGCACTGAGCGATGCTATTGTCTCTAAGGCGATGCTAAGCAATGACGTGAATTCACATCCATAGATCAATCATTATGTATCTACATAAACGAAACAATAATTGCGTCTACACATATGTACCATGTACGTACACGAGCAGCGGAGAGTCAATGCACAAACATATGCATATATCTAAGATACTCCTATAAGTATGCAATGAGAAAAACTATAAAATTGTGACAGCTGAGAAGTTTGAGAGCTGCTGGACTAGTAGATTCTGGAAGCGCCTAGAAGATGCGAAGGTTGAAATCAAAGAGTATAGAAGGCGGCAATTGTAGAGGCGCTGGAATTCAGCTTGATTTGAGTTGTCAAGCAGTTTCGACTAAGACGTTATCTAGCGAGCAAGAGCAGTATTATTTTGAATAGTAGAGTTTCATTTGAGCTATCAATCAGTTTGGTTATTAAGCAAGCTATTCGTTGCACAGTTTGAGTGTTATTGTGAAGTACTTTAATAAAGGGCATTTTGCATTATTACATATTGGAGTTATTTATTCAACAGTTTAGTTATTCGAACTTAGCAGAGGATTTGCAAGTAAATTCGTTACACTATCACGATAGCTCTCAACTGAGTATGTAATGTTCGGTTACACCCGAACTTAGCCTTCCTTACTTCTTTAATTTAAAATTGCTTAAAAATAGGGACATAAAAGCTAAAGTGAAATTATAAGATGACATTTTCATACTAACATTTTGGAAAAAGAAACAAAGTGAAAATTTTAACCTATGCATATCTTTTATATGCATTTATTTTATTAAGAACAACAAAAAGTAAACAAGTTTGAACTTAAATAAAACGTATTTACTTGTATTGAGTGTGAATATCTTCGATTCATCCTGAATCCTGATTTCAAGACTCGATTTGAACTTTCAAACCTCTCAAATATGATTATAACTGTTATTGCTTGTGGCCCTAGTGTGTTACGCCAAACGGTGCGCCAAAATGTAGGCAAAATATTTTTCGCGTTGCAAGAGATCAATTAGTCACAGTGTACAGTGAAGGCTGCGTAAATTATGCTGTCGATTACATTTTTAAAATAAACGAAAAACTTCTGTATTTTGCCATTTAACGTATAGCCTAAAATAATGCTATACATACATAAATATAAATACCAGGCACAGTGGCGGTAAGACAATTGCGTTGAAAAAATGAGGCAAATTCAAAAATTATAAGTTACAATGAATGATTTCCATAATTATTTTTTTTTGCTTATTTTTTAACTTTTTTGCTTTTTTTTTCCTTTTTAGTTAATAAATTGCGGCCACCGCGGTGTGACGTAGAGCTGCAAAAGTATCGATATTCGGCATACTCGATATTTAAGAGGGAGGGTATCGATATATCGCGATATATATCGAATTTTTTGTTATAGCGAAAAGCGCGTACTCAATTTAAAAGCAATATCAAGTATATATCAGACATTTATGTAAATATAATATATACATGTATTCTTAAAGGTAGTGAAATGACATCGATTTAAACGCTTCTTGAAACGTTGAAATGGATGTCTGTAAATTAGCGTGCTATGTTTAACGCGTTATGCTTTATGTTTAAATTAAATATAATATTTTACCAAGATATTTAACGTCCGAGATATGCTATGTATTATATGTATATTGATTTTAGAAGGCCACCTCTAATGTCAAGTGCGGCACAAAATAATTTGTTTTATAAAGGAGCTAGCTTATTTAATTCATTGCCGATGGAAATAAAGTCTGAATCTAATATGTACATATTTAAGAGAAAAGTGATTGATTTTGTTAAAGTTAATTATGATTAAGATTTGAAATGTAATAATGAATTACTACATTTAATTTATAATTTAAAAAGTAGCTCAATTGCTAAATAAATAAACTCTACTACTACTACAACTATATTGTTACGAATGTTGGCGGCACTAAGGGGTACTGCCATCTCTAGGCCGATGCTAAGCAGTGACGTGAATTCACATCAATAATTCAATCATTATGTCTACACATACGCGTGCACGCGGCTGAGAAGCAACGCACAAGCACATGCAGATATCTTATCTGAAATGCTCCTAAACGTATGCAATTGCGATTGTGGAAGTGTCGCTCACACATACAAGCGCATGGGGTATGAGAGAAGCTATAAAAATTATACATCTGTAGTTGTAGCTGAGAAATTTATAACTAACTAGTAAGTTCTGGGATTAGAAAAGCCTAGAAATATGCAACGGGGGGGTCGGACAGTATAAAGGGGTAACAACAGTGGAGGCGAGAGATCAGTTTCATTTAAGCTATCAGCAGTTTGGTTTAATTAAGCAAGCTATAAGTGTTATTGTGAAGTACCTTAATGAAGGCCATTTTTCCATTATTCAATACTGGAGTTATTTATTCAACAGTTTAGTGATTCGAGCGTTAGTAGAAGATTGCAAATAAGGGAAATTGCAAGTAAATTCGTTACAATTGGTGTCAGAAGAATAATTGTTGAATAAATTCCGAAGACTTCGAATACAACTTGGACATGCCAAATTTAAGTGAATTGAAGATCCAGCAACTGAAGAACTAGAACTAGAACTTCAGGAACGACTACGACAGGCAATGGAATTAGAAGGAATTGACGTGGAAGAGTATGCCTTTCATCTTGATGGCGAGGAAACAACAAAAATGGAAGAGACAGTTACGCAGACAGTTTCGAGCACAGACTTGGACATGATTTTGGCTGCAATATCTGCACAAACATCGACAGTAAAAGAAATATCGTCAGAAATAACATCGAAGATTGAAGCACAAGAAACGCGTATGTCAGAAATGTCGACACAGATTACATCCAAGATGGAAACTCAGCTGGAATCACAGGGGAACCGTATAACAGCGAGGATTGAAATATATTTAAAGAACTTCATGAAAATATTTACTTTTTTCGCACAATTTAAAGAAACTTGTTTAGGCAATTCACAATTGCATTAATCAAATTGTATATTGTAAACCATGGAAACAAGTCAATTCTCTAAATTTTACACAAATACGCCACTCTTCTGAATTAACCCAGTGGGAAAAAGTAATGCAAAGTAATCGAAAAAATAATAATTAAAAGGGCAATTTACACATTCCAAAATGCATTTTTTTTCCACGGTGATGTCCTAGAAAAGTATGGGATTAAATTTTGCATTTATATGTAAACGAATAAAGTATGCATTATTTTTATTTAATTTTTATTATTGATCTTTTAATGTATGCAGCTTATTATGCATAAACAAGGCTTTCATTTTTACATTCATTACACAAATATTAATTTTTGGATGTATGAAAACAAAAGTAGCAATGAAATTAGAATTTAAATGAATCCATTTAATTATTAATTGATCGTGATTTTAAAATGTATACTGTCTTATATAGGTAATTATGCTTGAACAAATCTTAAATTTATATATTCATTGTATGAATATTGATAATTGAATGTATGAATATAATGGAATATTGTAATCGGTATTTAAACTTATTTGTAAAATGAATAATATATAAATAATAAACACTAATAAAAAATATTTAATTTAACATATTATATATAAATAATAAATAATAATAAAAAAATAATTCATTTTGCAAATAATGGATAAGTGGAAAATGGTAGAAAAGTTTCACTGATCCTTGGATTTCTGCCTCTCGTCAAACTGGTGCTTGTGGAAGCGCAGCTTAGCATTTTTAATTGCCTTAATTAGCCTTTTAATTTTTAATTATTTCTTTTGATATAGTGAGTGTTAACCGACTTTTTGAAACCAACCTAAAAAAGTGTTATATACATACATACATACATATGTATGTGGTTAGTATTATATTGTAAGGATTTTAGTGAAATTCCTCTTATTTGCAACCTTCTGCTAACGTTCGTATCGCTAAACTATTGAATAAAATAACTCCAATATTCAATAATGCAAAATGGTCTTTATTAGACTACTTTAAAAATATTTATTTAAATATATATGCCCATTGTGAATTCATACAAGTGAAAAACCTTTCTATTCCTCAATTGCCATGCCTACCTGTCAAATAATAGCTGACAGGGAGAACGGCTATCGCGAATGGCCAGAGAATGGAAGAAAGGTTTGTTTTTTGCTCGCGGTTATTAAATTGAAGTGCCATGAATTGCCCATTTGTGTTTAAAACTAACTTTTTTTTTTAAATGTGTATACAGAAAATCAGACGACATATTAATATTTATTTCTTAAATCTAGTTAATAGATTAAATTAGAGCAGCCAGTTAAGCAAACATTTTAAAATATGTAAATACTGCAATATACCAGTCGTCTACAAATATTTTTGAAAAACACTATTGAGCAAATTATTTTAGTAATCGAAGAGCGATTAAGCAGGTGATAGAGGCTGTTTACTATTGTGAACGTTTTTATCAAACATTCGCCACTTGTATGAATTTACAATACCCATGCCTCAGCTGGTGCTGCTTTTATACTCTTCGGTTACTCGTTTGCATATTTCTAGGCGTTTCTTCTTCTAGAATTTACTACTTTTTTACCAGCTATAAACTCGCCAGCTATAAACTCGCCAGCTATAAACTGCTAGCAACTCCAAATGTACCACCCCTCTATTTCGTGTTTTCCCAATGGTTTGTATGCGATAGATGGTATCACTGATACCCTTCACAACTTTGTAGGGGCCTTCCCCACTGCACCAAAATATGGATGGAACACCTTCCCGCCGATGAAGGTTGTATAGCAGTACCAAATCTCCCTCCCGGAAACCGTCCGAATTATTGTTCTTGTCATACCTGTGTTTCATCCTAGTACTCATTATCCTGATTCGTTCACTCACACTCTGTTGTTTGACCAATGAACTACTTCGTAGACCTTGCACTTGACGGATTGGCTTTGCATAATCAGTATCGCTCCAACGTTTCGTAACAGTAGTGCAGGTTTTGGGTTTGCGTATGTCGCTCGCTTCGTTTCGATGTCCCGTATGCCATTTATAAAGCTCTGGATTTTTACCCTCTCGGTGTATTCCATGGGTGCGACCGCATTCGCTAAATGTGCCAGCCTTGCAACATCCGACGCAAACTATTGCAATGTTTCACCATCCCTCTGGAAGCGGTTCAGTAACTCCATTTGATATATCTGTCTCCTACGCTCGGTTCCGTATACGTCTCTCTAGAGCGCCAATAAATGCCTGTGATTCCATCTTGGATGTTAAACGTGTCTCCTGTGATTCCAGTTGCGATGACATGTTTGTGGATATTTGTGATGATATTTCGGACATTTGCGCCGATATTGCAGCCAATATCATGTTCAGGTCTGTGTTCGCCATTGTCTGCGGTATTTCATTTTTCTCTTCAATTTTTGTTGTTGTCTCTTCCCCATCAGGATGAAAGACATCATCGTCCACATTAATTCCTTCTGACTCCATAGCGTCTCGTAGCCGTGCTTGCAGTTCGATCTTATTGCCGGTTGTATTCAATCCACAGTTCTCCAACTTCTTTTTCAGTTGCGGGATACTTAATTCACTTAACTTTGCCAGGTCATTGTTGTTCTCTGGAATTTATTCAACAATTCCTCCTATGACACCAATTGTAACGACAGTTTGCTTCCTACATATTCCTGACTCTTAAAAGCGCTTTAAAATAATCTTCGCTCAGGCGTTCCTTCAGATTTTTTATAATCTCATCTGCCTCTTGTTGTTATTTTCTTAATAGTGTATGTTTATGTTTAATAAGTAAATTAAGTATTTTTGTATGGTAGTTAAAAGCATAGCTGGGGAATAATGATTAGTAATCCTAATGATTAGTAATCGGATTAGAAACTTTATTTTGCAGAATAATTGATTAATTATCATTAGTTGGCTATACTAATCGATTACTTATTGATTAGATTAGAACTAATCAAAAATCTAATTGCGATTAGTGACGATTAGCATATCTAATCATAACTAATCAAAAAAAAAATCGATTAGATTTCTCGATTAGATTTGATTAGATTTGATTAGATCAACTATTTTGAAATATTTTTGTAAAAAAAATTATTTATTTTTGTATATACTCTCGTTTTTTTGTTAAATATTCAGAATAGAACATTTTTGGTTATAATTGTTGTTCGCGCCCCTCTATAAAATATATCATCGCTACCATTGCCTACACACAATTCTTCGTCTTCGCAATATGCATTTTATCAAAATGCATTCTCTTCGCATTCATATGTACATATACACCTGTACATATAAACGCAATAACTACAGCAGAGCACCGCTTAGTTAATCACTCTCGCTGTTATCGTCATCATTGGTATTACTTTGAATATACATAGCGACATATGTACATATGTAAACATACAGAACATCACACCACCAGCAAAACAAAGTCAAATTGAGTTATGATTAGAGAGCTGACCTGGCAGTCCGCGTTAAATAAACACTTTTCGTTTTTCATTGTGGCCTTCATTCTATAAAGTGTTGTAAGTTAAGTGGTGAAAACTCTATTTGTGAATATAACATTTTCAAATGGTAAATATCGTAGTTGTCGAAATAGAGCAAAATGGCGGAATGGATCGAGATCTGTTTGAAGACCAAGACTTCTCGGCAGATGATGATGTTGGTGACCCAAATTTTATCCCGGAGAAGGTGATCCGCAAGAGGAATATTGTTGCGGATAGTGATTCGGCAGTGAGCACTAAAAGAATGCGTAGCGTCGGAAGGAGTTCGCCTTAATTAATTTTCAATTCAGAATTTTACGTGGCAATGGAAAAAGTATGTTAAACTAAGTGTTGGTGAATATTTTATTAAATTATTGTACCAATGGCTTGTTTTTTGTTACGGCAGTCAAATGGAAGAACAACGGCTAAATGTTCCGCCTGTAATAAAATCATACGAGGCACCGCGGAAGTAACTTCAAACTTCATATCCCATTTGAAAGTTCGCCACAATGACTTACACAAAAAGTATTTAAGTATGAAATCTGGCCCCTCCCGTGAAAACATGACACAGGAAGCTTTTGAAAAAAAAATTATCCGTTTTTTGGTAGACTACGCGTTACCCGTTTCTATTGTAGAAAAAGAGTCCTTCCGTGACTTGTTTAGTGGCACTGGATTGCATGTTATGTGTAAAAAGTCTGCCATGAAAAAACTTGACCGAAGCTACAATAGCATGGTGTCTGCAGTACGGAATAACATATCGCTATCAAAGTATTTTTGTACCACAGCGGATATATGGTCGGGTAATCACAGAAGCTTTTTGGGTTACATATGTCATTGGTTCGATCAAAACTTCGAGAGAAAATCAGCTGCCTTGGCGTGTAAGCGAATATTTCGTATCCATTCTGCGGAGAAAATCACGCAAATGGTTGGAGAAATCAACTCTTCCTTTGACTTGAACAACAAAAACATAATTACAACCATCACGGACAACGGTTCAAACTTTGTCAAGGCATTTCGAGATTATGGTTTGCGAGAATATGATAGTGATGAAGAAGAGGAAAATAGTGAAGACGAAATGCCGATTCTCGAAAATACCAAATATTTGCCGAAACACGAAAGGTGTGCCAGTCACACATTAAATTTATTAGCCAGCACTGACTATGCCATGATTTTGAAAAACAAACCAACAATGGAAATTCAGCACTCAATGGTAATAGCTATACATATTTTTTTTTTTTTTGAAATGCAATTAAATTCATTTCTCACAGACGATCAAAAAGTGCAATCACCTTTGGAAAAAGTGCAAATGGCCAAAATCCTCCGAAATCATTCAGAATATTTTAGGTTCAGCTCTTCTTGTACCAGTAGTAACTAGGTGGAACTCACTATATGATGCAATCCTGAAGTTACTACAGTACAAGGAGAAATTGAACGAGCTTTCCAATGAGCTGCATCTGTTTCTTTTTACATCAGGTGATTTTCAATATTTGGAGTCGTACAAGCTGCTAATGGAGCCTATTTCCCAAACTTTGGACTTTCTCCAAGGTGAAGCCAATGTGAAATATGGTTGTATTATTCCTGCGTTACTTTCTTTGAGTAATAAACTGCAAAAGTTATCCAGAAAACCCGAAGTTTCGAGCAATGTTAGCTCAACAGCAGTACAATTAGAATATCGATTGAGAGAAATGGTTAAACTATATTTCACATTGGCTCCTGAGGTAAATATGGCATTAGCGGCAGCCGTATTGACACCTAATGTGAAAATGAAATGGTTGCTAGTTATCCAAAAAACTTTGCCTGACTGTAATGAGGAGCAGATCAGTAAAAGAGTGATTAAAGTAATAAGCACTTTCTTCCAAAATGATTCCACATGTTTTGAAACGGCCGTGCCTCAGTTGGACTATGAAAGCTCTTTTTATGATTTCAATGATGAAGGTAATTTCATCTATATTATATGATTTTTCAAACTAAATATTATTTTGGTTCCAGAACATGATGAGGAGGCGTTAATTCCCAGAACACCAATTTCACCAAAGGAGTCAAACGGTTTCAAGGAAGTGGTTAGCAATCAGCTATATGCGTATTTGAATGACCCGACACCAGGTCCTGAAATTTGGAATAAATATGGTGCACTGAGGGAAGCGTGTCTAGCGTTCACTACCCCGCTTACGTCATCAGCGCCCGTCGAAAGGCTGTTTTCATTTGCTGAAATAGTCAATACCTCAAGACGGAATTCATTGTCTGACTTTTCTTTTGAAAAGTTGGTAGTAATGAAGTCGAATATAAACTTTTTGTGATACATATGTAATATAGATTAGCATACATTTAAAGCGTCGAGAATCTCATGCTTTTTTTTTCAGAACGTGCCTTTAATTTTTATACTACCACTAGTATGAGAAAAAGTTGAGACAGACCCACCAATAATTGTACCGAAATGACCGGGGCTATGATAAGATTTATGTTTACAGTGAAATTTCGAATTAAAGTTCTTTTAAGTTTGTTACTTTATGAATTAAATGAAAAAACAACAAAAAAATTTCAAAATAGTTGATCTAATCAAATCTAATCAAAACTAATAGAGAAATCTATTCGAATTTTTTTTTGATTAGTCTTGATTAGATATGCTAAGCGTCGCTAATCACAATTATATTTTCGATTAGTTCTAATCTAATCAATTAGTAATCTAAAATATTAAAGAATCAAAAAAACTAATGATTAGATAATTATATTTTTCTAATCGTAATGATTTCTAATTCTAATCGAGGTTCCCCAGCTCTGGTTAAAAGTATGTCTATCTAAAGTTTTTTCCATATTTTTGTGTATGTCTAGGTCGAAAATAAATAATTGTTTACATTGTGTTGTATTTTTGATAACCTTAGGGATTAACTTAGACTATCTACATTTTAATAAGAATTTTTAATTTTAAACTAGACCAGAAAAAACGAAAATATTTAAATCTGTAGTTTATGTACCTAAACTATCAGAGCGCTTTGCAAAATCTGATTGCTATAATAGTGAGGAATAAGAATAGCCCACAAGCCAATCAATACTTTAAAATGTATTTTCAATCGTATGAGATCTCTAATACCAGAAACAGAAAAAAGTTGAGTTATATACAAAATACCCTGCAGAGGTAATGACCAAGAATTAAGTAACAAGATATGTGTGGGCACTACGAAATCAAAATTGAAAACACGTCTCGTACAACACAAAACTGATTTCAAAAATTGTAATCATACAAATTAGCACAAAAAAGCACGCATGGCCCCCTGTGCAAGGGAGGCACATACTCCGAACTTCGATGACGCTTCAGTTATCCAAAAAAGAGAAACAATGGAAAAAGAGATATATATTGGAAATGTTACATATAGTTAATACACCGACGGACATACGTATGAATTACAAAACAGATATTGATAATACAGCTCAAGCATACAAACACTTGTTAACAAAAAATAAACGGTTTAATACTCCTCGTTATACAGTACGGATGTGAAATAAATGTATGTATCATGTGTTTTGATTAAATTATAGAAATATTGTTTGTTACATTATATGTTTTTATACTCAGTTGAGCAGAGCTCACAGAGTATATTAAGTTTGATTGGATAACGGTTGGTTGTACAGGTACAAAGGAATCGAAATAGATATAGACTTCCATATATCAAAATCATCAGTATCGAAAAAAATTCGATTGAGCCATGTCCGTCCGTCCGTCTGTCCGTTAACACGATAACTTGAGTAAATTTTGAGGTATCTTGATGAAATTTGGTATGTAGGTTCCTGGGTACTCATCTCAGATCGCTATTTAAAATGAACGATATCGGACAATAACCACGCCCACTTTTTCGATATCGAAAATTTCGAAAAATCAAAAAGTGTGATAATTCATTACCAAATACGGATTAAGCGATGAAACTTGGTAGGTGAGTTGAACTTGTGACGCAGAATAGAAAACTAGTAAAATTTTGGACAATGGGCGTGGCACCGCCCACTTTTAAAAGAAGGTAATTTAGAAGTTTTGCAAGCTGTAATTTGGCAGTCGTTGATGATATCATGATGCAATTTGGCAGGAACGTTACTCTTATCACTATATGTCTGCTTAATAAAAATTAGTAAAATCGGAGAACGACCACGCCCACTTTTTAAAAAAAATTTGTTTAATTCAAATTTTAAAAGAAAGGTTAATATCTTTACAGTATATAAGTAAATTATGTCAACATTCAACTCCAGTAATGATATGTTGCAACAAAATACAAAAACAAAAGAAAATTTCAAAATGGGCGTTGCTCCGCCCTTTTTCATTTAATTTGTCTAGGTTACTTTTAATGCCATAAGTCGAACAAAAATTTACCAATCCTTGTGAAATTTGGTAGAAGCTTAGATTTTAGGACGATAACCTTTTTTCTGTGAAAAAGGGCGAAATCTGTTGAAGCCACGCCCAGTTTTTATACACAGTCGTCCGTCTGTCCTTCCGCATGGCCCTTAACACGATAGCTTGAGCAAAAATCGATATATCTTTACTAAACTCAGTTCTCGTACTTATCTGAGCTCACTTTGTATTGGTGTAAAAAATTGCCGAAATCCGACTATGACCACGCCCACTTTTTCGATATCGAAAATTACGAAAAATGAAAAAAATGCCATAATTATATACCAAATACGAAAAAAGGGATGAAAAATGGTAACTGTATTGGTCTATTGACACAAAATATAACTTTAGAAAAAAACTTGCTAAAATGGGTGTGACACCTACCATATTAAGTAGAAGAAAATTAAAAAGTTTTGCAGGGCGAAATCAAAAGCCTTTGGATTCTTGGAAGGAATACTGTTCGTGGTATTATATATATAAATAAATTAGCGGTACTCGACAGATGATGTTCTGGATCACCCTGGTCTACATTTTGGTCAATATCTCGAAAACGCCTTCACATATACAACTAATGGCCACTCCCTTTTAAAACCCTCATAACCACCTTTCATTTGATACCCATATCGTACAAACAAATTCTAGAGTCACCCCCGGTCCACTTTTATATCTATATTCCAAAAAGGCTTCCACCTATAGAACTAAGGCCCACTCCCTTTTAAAATACTAATTAATACCTTTCATTTGATACCCATATAGTACAAACAAATTCTAGAGTTACCCCTGGTCCACCTTTATGGCGATATCTCGAAAAGGCGTCCACATATATAACTAAGGCCCACTCCCTCTTAAAATACTCATTAACACCTTTCATTTGATACTCATATCGTACAAACAAATTCTAGAGTCAGGCCTGGTCCACCTTTATGGCGATATCCTTAAATGGCGTCCATCTATAGAACTATGGCCCACTTCCTCTTAAAATACTCTTTAATACCTTCCATTTGATACACATGTCATACAAACACATTCCAGGGTTACCCTAGGTTCTTTTTACAACATGGTGATTTTCCCTTACTTTGTCTCCACAGCTCTCAACTGAGTATGTAATGTTCGGTTACACCCGAACTTAGCCTTCCTTTCTTGTTATTTATATGACCTAGAGCCAGCAAATAAAAAGGTAACATTTAATAGGACGCTAAACAATCACGATTTTTATTTCCTATTTTTTATGCTATCGGTATTTTATTGCTACACTCCGGCATCTCATCGATTATACCTACCGGCATCTCATCGGTTATACCTACCGGTATCTCATCCCTAATACTTGGAAAATCAGCTTGAGCGCTAGCGTTCCCTTCAGCTTGCCGCAAGTTGCAAACGCTATCACGTTCTAATTTCACTAGTCTACGCATATGAGTTTTTGCGTCAAATAATTTATTATAAATTTCAGAGGACTTGACTGCGAACACAAATTGATAAAGCACAAATTGAAATGCGCAAGAAGATGTGTATTTGCTATTACAGATAGTAGCATATCGATAACTGCTAAGATATCCCGTTTTATGTACATACTCGTATTAAATTCTACTTTACTTTGTAATTGCAGATTTGAATGCATTTTAAATATATTATATTTCAGATTACTACATACTAAGAAAAAATAATGTATAAACTTAGTAATATTTTAAAAACATTTGAATTTTGATTAAGATGTAATCAGTAAATGCATCTATAACAAGTAAGGAAGGTTAAGTTCGGGTGTAACCGAACATTACATACTCAGTTGAGAATTATGGTGACAATATAAGGGAAAATAACCATGTAGGAAAATGAACCGAGGGAAACCCTGGAATGTGTTTGTATGACATGTGTATCAAATGAAAGGCATTAAAGAGTATTTTATGAGGGAGTGGGCCATAGTTCTATAGGTGGACGCCATTTAGGGATATAGCCATAAAGGTGGATCAGGGTTGACTCTAGAATGCGTTTGTACGATATGGGTATCAAATGAAAGGTATTAATGAGTATTTTAAAAGGGCGTGGACCTAAATTCTATAGATGGACGCCTTTTCGAGATATCGCCGTAAAGATGGACCAGGGGTGACTCTAGAATGCGTTTGTACGATATGGGTATCAAATGAAAGGTGTTAATGAGCATTTTAAAAGGGAGTAATCCTTAGTTCCATAGGTGGACGCCGTTTCGAGATATCGCCATAAAGGTGGACCAGGGGTGACCCTAGAATTTGTTTGCACAATATGGGCATCAAACGAAAGGTGTTAGTGAGTATTTTAAAAGGGAGTGAGCCTTATTTCTATAGGTGGACGCCGTTTCGAGATATCGCCATAAAGGTGGGCCAGGGGTGACTCTAGAATTCGTTTGTGCAATATGGGTATCAAACGAAAGGAGTTAATGAGTATTTTAAAAGGGAGTGGGCCTTAGTTCTATAGGTGGACGCATTTTCGAGGTATCGCAATAAAGGTGGACCAGGGGTGACTCTAGACTTTGTTTGTACGATATGGGTATCAAATGAAAGGTGTTAATGAGTATTTTTAAAAGGGAGTTGGCCTTCGTTTTATAAGTGTTCGCCTTTTCGAGATATCGCCATAAAGGTGGACCAGGGGTGACTTTACAATTTGTTTGTATGATATGGGTATCAAATAAAAGGTGTTAATGATTATTTTAAAAGGCCGTGGGGCTTAGTTCTATAGGTGGACCCCTTTTCGAGATATCGCCATAAAGGTGGACCAGGGGTGACTCTAGAATTCGTTTGTGCAATATGTGTATCAAACGAAAGGAGTTAATGAGTATTTTAAGAGGGAGTGAGCCTTAGTTCTATAGGTGGACGCCTTTTCGAGATATCGCCATAAAGATGGACCAGGTGTGACTCTAGAATGCGTTTGTACGATATGGGTATCAAATGAAAGGTGTTAATGAGTATTTTAAAAGGGATTAATCCTTAGTTCCATAGGTGGACGCCGTTTCGAGATATCGCCATAAAGATGAGCCAGGGGTGACTCTAGAATTCGTTTGTGCAATATGGGTATCAAACGAAAGGAGTTAATGAGTATTTTAAGAGGGAGTGGGCCTTTCTGGACCAGGGGTGACTCTAGATTTTGTTTGTACGATATGGGTATCAAATGAAAGGTGTTAATGAGTATTTTTAAAAGGGAGTGGGCTTTATTCTATAGGTCTTCGCCTTTTCGAAATATCGCCATAAAGGTGGACCAGGGGTGACTCTAGAATGAGTTTGTACGATATGGGTATCAAATTAAAGGTATTAATGAGAGTTTTAAAAGGGAGTGGTGGTAGTTGTATATGTGAAGGCGTTTTCCAAATATCGACCAAAATGTGGACCAGGGTGACCCAGAACGTCATTTGTTGGATACCGCTAATTTATTTATATATGTAATACCTGCCAAGATTTTAAGGGTTTTTTATTTCGCCCTGCAGAACTTTTTCATTTTCTTCTACTTAATATGGTAGGTGTCACAACCATTTTATAAAGTTTTTTCTAAAGTTATATTTCGCGTCAATAAAACAATCCAATTACCTTAACATATTTCATCCCTTTTTTCGTATTTGGTATAGAATTATGGCATTTTTTTCATTTTTCGTAATTTTCGATATCGAAAAAGTGGGCGTGGTCATAGTCGGATTTCGTTCATACCAAGATAAAGTGAGTTCAGATAAGTACGTGAACTGAGTTTAGTAAAGATATATCGATTTTTGCTCAAGTTATCGTGTTAACGGCCATGCGGAAGGACAGACGGACGACTGTGTATAAAAACTGGGCGTGACATCAACCGATTTCACCCATTTTCACAGAAAACAGTTAACGCCATAAAATCTATGCCCCTACCAAATTTCAAAAGGATTGGTTAATTTTTGTTCGACTTATGGCGTTAAAAGTATCCTAGACAAATTAAATGAAAAAGGGCGGAGCCACGCCCATTTTTAAATTTTCTTTTATTTTTGTATTTTGTTGCACCATATCATTACTGGAGTTGAATCTTGACATAATTTACTTATATACTGTAAAGATATTACATTTTTTGTTAAAATTTTACTTTAAAAAAATTTTTTTTTTTAAGTGGGCGTGGTCCTTCTCCGATTTTGCTAATTTTTATTAAGCGTACATATGGTAATAAGAGTAACGTTCGTGCCAAATTTCATCATGATATCTTCAACGACTGCCAAATTACAGCTTGCAAAATTTTAAATTACCTTCTTTTAAAAGTGGGCGGTGCCACGCCCATTGTCCAAAATTTAACTAATTTTCTATTTTGCGTCATAAGTTCAACTCATCTACCAAGTTTCGTCGCTTTATCGGTCTTTTGTAATGAATTATCGCACTTTTTCGGTTTTTCGAAATTTTCGATATCGAAAAAGTGGGCGTGGTTATAGTCCGATATCGTTCATTTTAAATAGCGATCTGAGATGAGTGCTCAGGAACCTACATACCAAATTTCATCAAGATACCTCAAAATTTACTCAAGTTATCGTGTTAACGGACGGACGGACGGACGGACATGGCTCAATCAAATTTTTTTTCGATCCTGATTATTTTGATATATGGAAGTCTATATCTATCTCGATTCCTTTATATATGTACAACCAGCCGTTATCCAATCAAACTTAATATACTCTGTGAGCTCTGCTCAACTGAGTATAATTACTTAAAATGGAATTCATAATATATGCTTTTGTTACTTATTTGAAAATTTAACTTTTGTGTGCATTATATAATGATATAAAGGACTAATTCATTACCATATTTCCCACTGGGAACCTATTAAGTATGCAGTATTACAGCTAAATCAACTTTAGGCTCGAAAAGTGTGACTGAAGTCTCTTTAAATTCAAATAGATTTTGACAAATTTCTTTGAGATTTTTCTTTATATTAAGAGTATTGGATACACCTTTTTCGAAGAAAATCTAAAAACATTCAATCTGTTGGCCTAAAATTGAACGGACAATATAACTGCATACTCAAAATACTTCTACAATATCTCTGAAAAAATTTCGTATTTTTCAAGTTAAATGTGATCAATTTAACACAAATTTTGTTTCAACTTACCTTTTATAGATTGACCTTGAAGCCCATCAATACCCACAACTGACGACGGTATAAAGCCGACAATATAAATTAGTAATGCAAATATGGTTAACATTTTGCGCCCAATACTGTAGTTGTTCTGCTTTATTTGTGTTTGTTTACTACTGTACTTATTGTTATTTTTAAAAATGCTGGCGCTGCAAAATAGAATTGAAAATAAAATTGTTGTTATTGTCATAAATTTCAGCCGTAAAAATTGATATAAAAGTCGCCATAAAAGAACAGCCAATACAAACATGTCATTGCATGCATAAAAGCTTATACATACATATACATTTACTGACATTCATACAATCATACGTACATATCCTTGCATATTTAGGTATCATAACAACGTTAACTTTGCAGAGCTAGTAAATTTCACGCATACACAACTCTTTCAAGCGAGCGTGAATAGATTGATTGATACAGCCATTATATGAACTTCAAACCTTCAATTAGAGAAATCTAAGTGCGGGTGAAACTAAACATTTTATACTCAGCTATAGAACATAAGCGAGATCACGACTGCTTTTGCCTTTTTCTTCCAACTCAGTGTAGGCCTCCCTCTTCCTCTGCTACTTATACGTTTTTTTTTTTTTTTTAGAAAAAATGGCCTTCTCACAGTTTTATTTTTCCTATTAGATTTTTTTTCGCTCGAAAAATAACAGATATTTTATGAGTTTTTTAATTTTGCTCGGAAAATTACAGTTTTTTTACCAGTTTATTTAATTCCAAAAATAATAATTACTCCTTGAGTTTTTTATTTCGTTCGAAAATTAACAGTTATACTTGAACTTATTTATTTCTCTCGAAAATTATCATGCTGGTCTTATCCTGCAGGAATTTGTACCGGTATTGAATAAAACAGTTATTTTTTAAGGGGTTTGCTTCGCTCGGTGAAGAAAAGTTATTTTTTGAGTTTTTTATTTCGATCTCAAATTAACATTTGTAATTTTAGGGGTTTGTTTCGCACTGGAAATAACCATTGTCTTTTGAAAAAACAGTTGATTTTTGAGTTTTTAATTTCCGACGTTTTTTTATTTCACTCACAAAAACCAGGCACGTCGTGGGTTCCGTCATAAATCGCATTTTCTATAAGAATTTTCCAATTAGCCAGCAGTTCATCGTACTCCGACGATAAAGAGATTCAACGAAGGTTTTGGGTAGTTTTATCATTGTGGATGGTCTTTTGTCGCATACTTGCGTTACTATCACGAGACCCTTCTATTTCTTCCCACCCCATCTTTCTCTGAGAAAATTTGGATCTCCAGAACACCACCTGCTAAATAAATGGAATTTCGGTATATAAAAGGGTGTGTGCCAGACAACCCCTTGAGACTCACAATAACGCTTCCCTTCACCATGCCTTGCTGCATTCTTATTTAGCGTGGTCTTGTAGGTAGGGCCATTCTCTACCGAGGATGCGCAACATTCATCACCGTGCTAGGGGTTTTCAAGGCTCTCTGGAATCCCATGGTGAGGTAATTAAATCGGTCCTTAGTTAAATCGGTAAACCAAAAATTGCTCCCAATTGGCAGTTATGGAAACAGTGTGTAGTAATCATCGGCTTTTTGTATATCAAGCAGCCACTCAACGGCAAACTTTCCTCTGTGTATCTTGGCTGTCCACAATGTAATAGTCTGAAGTAAATATTTGGACGCCGTAGTATGTGCATATCCAGCACACTGCTGATATGTCTGCCACCAATAACGACGTGATGGACTTGTTTTCATGTTCTTGAACAGGAGATGGCCAAGTACCTTGGTGTATGTTCTGCGGATTGCCATATTTCACGATGCGGCAAAGTCAACCAGATGTAAGCCGTTGGTAGGTCTTACATTGTTAAGTTAGCATTATCCGATTACAGCATTAAAAAACACTTCCTTGCCCGCCCTATCACCAACGATGATGTTGATATCGTGTGGTGAGAAGTCATAATATGGCTTTACTAGCTTCTTATAGACAAGCCCTTATTCAAGTTGGCCGCGTTTTTGATTGGCGCTCGGACAGATTGATGTTATATAGAAAAGCTTCACCTTTATGCGGATCTCTTCGCAGCCATAAACGACATTGTTTGGCGGCGAAGTATTATTCCATCCACAAATCCAACACCGCGGCTATGTGCAGTTTTTTGCTCTCAAATGAATATATATATATCGACGTTTTTCTGTATCTAGACTATAAAGTACTAAAAACTGCTGGGTATATATATGTGTAGTAAATTATAAATATTGAGATGCTCGGTAGTACAAAATTGCAATTGGCGATCGCAATTAATTGTCCATAACGCATTTGGCATATAAAGTACACAATTACAATTGGCGCCATGTACAAAAAAATGATGCCACAAAAGAAATTTAGCAAGAATATCAACCAACCCTGTTTTATATTGCAAAGTGTAAATTTCCAATACACACCTTTGTTCCCTCGCACTTCATTGATTTATCGCTAATCGAAATTGCAATTTCAAGTTGCTAAGTCCATTTAGTCCTTTCGGATTTTGGGAATACATTTCGTATATCGTTAACAAGCAAAAGCAGCAATATGTGAAGCCCGTGTGGCATGGCCTGCTTGTAGTGGACTGCAGGTTTGTGGTGTTGCAAATTGACTTCAGCTTTATGGTAGCCCAAAATATGTATAGGGATTTATGCATACATACAAACATATATACGAGAGCATATTCGAACTCTTTCAATCGCGCTTACAATTGCTTTGTAATTGTTTGTATTGTTGTTTTAATTATTGCTGTTGTTGTTGTTGTTTAGCAAGCATTTCGTGGCCAGTTGGTTGTTATTTGAAACTGTCCATATTTGTGTTTCAACCTACAGACGATTTATGTCAAACACGTGTATGTGTGTGTGTGTATCAGGGATGTGTGTGTTTCATGCTGTAGATTCTACAGGAAAACGACCTTGTTGTAAATTATTTTACAACTGGTATGAACACGAAGCAGAACTGGTCCTTGGAATATTTTTTTTATCCTTTTTCTATTGACGAATTATCGATTTTTTATTAAATTGTTTTAAACTTGCTTTCGATAAAAAAAGGTTATCAATGTGCTACCGATTTTTTATAGACGATTTATCGGTTTTATATCAAAAATTTATCGATTTTTTATCAAAATCTTATCAATTTTTAATCAAAAAATGGTCGATATCTTATCGAAAAGTTATTTTGGAAAATCTATGGATTATTTATAGAAAATATATCGATATGTTATCACAAAGTCATCGATTTTTCAGTGCAAAGTTAATGAAAGTCCATCGAAAAGTTATCGATTTATAAACGAACAGTAATCGATTTATTATCGAAAAATTACGATTTCTCATCGGTTTCCTATGAAATCGATGCTCAAAACACTCTAATGACGCTTTATGTGGGAACATACATACATATGTATGTATGACTAAATCAGATACCAAATTGGGACAAAGCAAGGCTTGCTATCGTTTTTTATCAAAGGTTTATCATTTTATTTTGGACTGGTTGTGGGCGTTTTTATAGGTGTGTTATCGATGAGGCATAGAAGAGTTATAGATTTGTTAGCGGTATATTAAAAAATTGCTATCGATAACAAAAAAATATCTATGAGTTACCAATTTGTTTTCGACCAGCTATCGGACCGTTGTCGAAAAAAAATCGTTTTGTTATAGAAATTTTTTCCATCTATTATCAAGAAGTTAACGATTTCTTATCTTTCTTTCTTATTTATTACGAAAAAATTATCGATATGCCTTATTTACCAAGTTATAGGCTTTTTGTAGGAAAAACATTAAATAATTATCGAAAATTTATCCGTTTGTTATCAAGGTGTTATCGATTTGATATCTAAAAGTTATGGATTTCTTATCGTAGTTTTATCAGTTAGTTATTGGGGTGTTAGTGATTTGTTATCGATACCGATTACACTTCAATAACAGCACAACAAGCCCAAAAGAAACCAACAAGAAGCCCATAACTCAGCGGAAATCGACCGATAACTCAATGATAATCTCGATATCGATAATAAATGAATAACTTGTCGATATCGGTTGTTACCGGTAAAAAGCCAACGAACTTCTTTACTCAAAGCCATGGATTATTTGTTTCTGGTAAAGTAACTATGATTTGAGAGAAATTAAATGGAATGCCCAACCCTTTCCTGGAGAATGAACCAATAGGGGCTGGTAAAAGTGCTTGTGAAGGAAAATGCTGGCATTACACTCACTACGTATCGCCCTGCTTAAGTAGTGATCTCGAAAACTTTGTAAGAAATGAACATTCCTTTTCATGTCGGCCGAGCCAAGGCTTTTAAGTTATCGCAAATTATTTAAGCTTGTCAAATTGAAATCTAAAATTTTTGATTTGAGGTTGTTAAAAATTTATAAATTTTTCGGAGTTGTTCAATCTCACCGAAAAAATTCTAAAAACAAACTAGTACTTTATGGACTTACTTTGTGTCTCCCTGCATGTTAAAAAAATACATATATCTTTGTAATAGGAACATAAATATCAATAATTACAACAACAACACACATTGATTTGTTGCCTGCTAAACCACAAATATTACGAGCACACCAAATGGCTTTCCGGCATCTACTTGAATTTCATTGGTCTGCTATGGCATTTGAGGGGTGAAAACTGTGCACGAGCTGTGAATCTATATTGACTTTACAAAAATGTAATACAAACTCACTTTTTGCGACATAAAAGGACACGTGTGTGTGTTCGCCAGGGAATGCAAATTTGCACCTGCATTTAAGTACACATTTATTGAGGCGGATTGGTCATTTGCCGTTTTAGAGTATGAAACAGTTTCAATGTTTTCGGAGAATACATGCAATAATTAAAAAAAATTAGTATGACACTTCTCTACACTAGAAATATTCTCCATAAATTAGAACTTAAATATATTTTTTAGTGAGTTTTAGATTTTCTGAAGTGTACGCAAATGAAGCAATTCTGCGCGATTTCAGGATCATTTCTGGATTATTTTCCGAATCATTTGGAAACTATTTCAGAATCAATATGGAACAGTTTCAGGCCACTTCGGAACTAGTTTCAGAATTTATTCAAAATTATTTCGAAAATAATTCGAAACCATTCCAGGATTTCATCGGGATTATTTTAAGTATTGCTTCGAAGACTTCAGCATCATTTCGATACTATGTCGGTACAATTCATTGCCTGTTTTAATCTCAAAAGTCGAGCGATTCTTTGTTTAATATTTTCTCCAAACTTTTAGGTGAGTAAGTTCTTATCTCAGCGAAGACCAAATTGGACAAGTTTTCATCCGATTCTTCACTAAAATCGAACCAAAATATAGGAAAAGTACCGGCGTATTCGTCTGAATAAAAATATACTGAAAATAATAAAATGTAACTGTTACTCGAAGTTATTAATATATTAAGAGGTGGGGTGTTAATCAAAGTAATTGAGCTTGTGAACACTTAAAAAAAGTGGTTTTCACCACTTTCGAAAAGCAGAATGATTCTAGTGTCAATATCTTGACCTTGTGACCATTGCAAATTTGCTGTTGTGACCATTTTATATGGTCATAATTTCAATTGACTTTGTGGCCATTTGAGCTGATCATGTCACGCCATAAACCTGAGAGTTCTCAAATTTGTATCTATACTCTACCCAACACAAAAAAATAACGTGTTGAGAAATGTCAAATTTATCAGAAATGTTGCTTCATGGGGCCCGAGCAAATTTTTGGAAGCCATCTATATCAAACTACTAGACACTTGTATTTTTAACAACACCCCAGTATTTATCAATACCCTTGCTATGTTGTTGTTGTTATAGCAGTCAAATTAAATGGGGTTACACCGAAAGGACAGTCCTTGGTCGGGAAAAATCCCGAATCGCTTCGATACATAAAATCTGATACTCTTGCTATCTCTTTCCATCCTGCAAACATATTTCGGTGTTTCTTTAGTTTTCTCAGTTCTACCAATTTTAGCGACGAGTCAGAAGCAATTATAGCCTCTAACGCTACATTCTATAAAGAAAGAACAATTTGTGCATTGATAAAAAACTAACGAAATAAGCGGTTTTTTTCAGTCTCAATTTGTATGCATACATACAGTAATACGTTGTGAGGTACACAAACCAAAAATAGTTCCCACATAAATTGAATATTATTTATGCAAATATATAACTTATGTGGTTATTTAAATTTAAGCCCAGACGAACCGCAAATATGACTCTGTCATACAGCTTAAAGCCATGGTAACCACAAAATATGTATAATTATGGTAAAGGTATTGGCTAACAAAAAGACTTGGAAGGCAGGAAGTCGAAGTTAAGCAAATGCTCGTGTATCAATTAGTTAAATGGGAAAAGGAAATATGCAAACGATAGTGAGTTGAAGTCAATAAATCTGAAGGGAGTGTAACAATAAGAAGCCTATTTTGGCATACATATTAAATATAAATATTGTTATTGAATTACAAATAAAAAGAAAATAAAAAAATTTTAAGCACTTCCTTTATATAAATGAAATGGAATTCAGCGAAAAATGTGTCATTACGCAACGGCATATTCTTGCTGAACTTTGATTTTAAAATTTAGATACAGAAATTGAAAAAATATTATGAGAGATAAAAATATAAAAGTGGAGCGCACATCACTTGGATTGGAAAGTTGGCATAAAAGGAGTCAACTTATCAATATATGGTCAATTTATTGCGCTCCACGTTTATATTTTTATTTTTTCATAAATGTTTTTACAGTTTCTAAGTCAAAATTTTAAAATCAAACTTCAGAAAGAATATGTCTTCATATAAGGACACATTTTTCTGATTTTTCTCCATTTATATAAATGAAATGCTTAAAAAAAATTTTTTTTCCCCATTAGTTTGGCACAATCAAGCTCTTCTATACGAAGATCATTCAACGATTTTACTCAGCTCAATGCTATGGAAGCCTGGCCTTTGGCGAAAAGTGCAGATCGTATATTCACCACTTCTTTATCCATCTTACACCCTTGCACTTTGTGAACTATGCAAGCTCAACACAGTATATTAATTGAACGCAAGATTCCCTCAGTTCCGTACAATTCTTGTGAATATCTCGATCCGTGCTCTCCCTAGCGAAACTTTTTGTTTAACGTTTTATACTGTCATTGGCCGCTGAATTAAGTTTGAAATTTCAAGTCTGTAGCTCGTCGAGAAGGTAACTAAAAGCCGGTTTAAGTTTTCATCTAATTATTTCGATCCGTGCGCCACCTAACGGATCTTTTTCCCCTTTTGTTGCATTGTATCATTGTCTTAACCCATATGTGAAGTTTCAGGTTTGTAGCTCGATGAGAAGCTACTTAAAAATCGATTGCAAAATTTGTATTTAAAATATGGAAAAACATTCAACCGATCTAATATAAAGGAAATAAAAAAAGGATTTTAATACGAATTAGTGAAGTGTTTAATTATATGTGAAAATCATGTGAAAGCTTAAATTACCCGCACATAAATTTAACAAAGTAAAAAAACCTGCGTTGAACTGGCTAATCCCTAAGGACCCCGCATAGATAAAAAAAAAAATCTTCCTAAAATTAATTTACTGACCACATAAATGCAAATGTGCAGCCAATCAGTTTTTTTTTTGTTGCACCTTTTGAATCGATTGACATTGACGCGAAATTTCAATTTTGATGTTAATGACAGCGACGTTGATGTGATGTGTGGTCAAAGGCGTCAATACATGAGCGCGTTCATGGACCACAACATGCAACTAAATGACATTGTTTTAAGGAAAGATATATCGTTCTACACATATACCCGCTTAGTACGTGTGACCGCTGCTCATTCACTGCAACAGCATGCATTCTACTGCCCAAACGAACTGTTCCAAATTTTGCCACTAACACTTTGATGCTCTTCATTGATGTCATTCAATGCTCAGGGCTTCCATGAGCATTGTTTGTTGTAAATATTTTGCATATTGTTTTATAGTTGTATTATTGTTGTGTTACTAAGGATGTACTGATGTCATATTGACGTAAATTTACTGCTACTATTAGTGAAATGTAATGGCGGCATAAATTAAAAATGCCACTCATTGTAATTGCTTGAAAGTGGTTTCGGAAGCTTGAAAATAACAAACTTACTTGTACAAAAGTACAACAAATAGGTATATACATATGTACATATATTTACATTCTCTGTCATTAACTTCATGCACATTTGTATTGTTGTAAAGGCAAATCCCTGATGAACTGCCAACAAGGCTACTTTTGTGCAGGACATTTGTATAAACGAAGGATTTGAGCAAATCTAAGCTTTACAAGAACAACGCTTACTTTCTTAAATGGGAGCTCATCATCTACTTTTGGCGCTTAACCGCACAATCGATTTTAGCCATTTAGAAACAAGTCACGCCAGCAAATCCTGTGTTGCGAGAGCTGACGCCAACTGGGAACACCAAGAGAGATCTTATTCCACCTGCCTCTTTCAACTCAGTGGGGATTCTTCCCTACAAGCTGCGGTGCCGACTGAAATACTTTTTGCCCCATCCGCACAACGTGAATTAGCCAGCGAAGTCTTTGGGTTTCTATTCGCTGCACTATCGTCATATCTTATCTATCATCTCATTATTATACCAACTTCGATACTCGCCGTCGGCATCACGGACAGAACCATGAATCTTCCGGAGAACTTTTCACTCCAAAAGCCATCTCATCTTCTCTCGACATCATCCATGACTTCGAGCCAGGGCAGGTATAATAAGTGACATGTAGAGCATGGTTTTTGTTTGTCCAGAGAGAACTTTACTTTTCAATTGACTACCTAGTTCAAAGTAGCATTTGTTGGCAAGAGTTCTTCTCGGTTTGGTTGCAAAACCGTAATTTTTTTTATCTGTTAATGCTGGTCGCCAACTGAACGGAATCCTTCACAGTCTCCAACTTATACCCATCCACAGTTTGGTGGTTGCAAATGCGCTAATTTTATCTTCGATCACAGCAAGTACTTTGTCTTCGTTCTAATTTACCACAATACCCACTTTGTTTGTTTCTTTATCTAATCCAGAGCAGGCCGAACTCACAGCGTAATTGCTTAGGCCAATAATATCAATATCATCAGCATACGCCGGTAATTGTACGCTCTTATAGAAGATTGTACCATCACGTTTTACTTCTGCGGCCAGAACTATCTTCTCTAGCATTATGTTAAAGAAACTAAATGAGAGGGAGTCACCTTTTCTGAAGCGTCCTTTGGTTTCGAACAGCGCGGAGAGGTCCTTTCCAATCCTTACGTAGTTGGCGGTGTTGCGCAATGTCATTTGGCACAGCCTTATTAACTTTGCAAGTAACTTAACGTGGCATACAGCCAACTTCTTTTCTCGCTGTCAAGGGCTGCTTTGAAGTCGACAAAAAGATGCCGAGTGTCGATTATCTTATCGTGAGTCTTCTCCAGGAACTTGCTCATCGTGAAGATTCGGTCGATAATAGATCTACCAGATCTGAAGCCACACTTATGGTCCAATCATTTTAGTCTTTCGGCGTTATTTAATTTAATTCTAAAATATGGCGTTTGAGAACAAATCAATGGCGTTCTTTAAACAAATTATTTTATTTATTTATTTATTTAATCAACAAAGAATAATTATAGATTATTATAGACTGTTAATTAATGACTGTTAATATACAAAACTTCAATTTTACATAGCTTATATAAAAAGTATAGTTCACTTTATGACAAGTATCTGATTATCAGGTTCTTAAATGTAAATTTACTACAACCAAAATCAAACGCCAAGGAATAGGAATAAGCATTAAATTGAGAAAGTGTCCTCCTAAGGGGACCATTCATTGCATAAACCGTTCTAGCAACACTCATATAAAACAACTCGTTACAACGAAGGATACGACAGGGTACATTAAAACGAATTTTCATGAGGAGGTAAGAACAGTCAATTGAGCCCGAAACGATATCAATGACAACGTATATTGACAACAGAATTCGCCTGGAGTCTAGTGACATAAAATTTATCAATAAACAGCGAGAGTGATATGATGGTACAGGGTCTACAAAGTTCATCGACCGCAATGCAAAGCGCTTAAAAGCTCCCTGAACAGACTCCAACCGCTTGATATAAACTGCATGAAAAGGTCTCCAAACAAATACCGCATACTCCAACCTCGATTTAACTACAGATGTGTACAATAGTTTGAGAGTATAAGGATCTGAAAATGATGAGCAGTTACGGCGGATAAAAGCAACCATCGCGTACGCTTTAGAAACTATATAGCTTATGTGAGTGTCAGCTTGGTATCAAAATACACACCCAAATTTTTAACTTCAGTTGACTTTTTTAATCGAACGTCTGATATACTATACGATGTAGGAACTAAACCAGAACCTTTAGCATAAGTGGTAAAATGACACTTACAATATTTAGGAATAGAAGATTACGGACACACCAATGGTATGAGTTTCTAAGCTCATTTTTTAAGATTAAAGAATCATCCAAGCACTTGATTTCATGGTATATAAGATGTTTGCCAACAGCTTGCTGAGATGGGGTGACATTCGAATCAGTAGTCGATATGATATCATTCGTTGAGATAATACTGAATAAATAAGCAAAAAAAAATAACATTTCGCTTAGAGCTTTAATATACTTCCTTATGAAATTATTTCAGTAGATTGTGTTATTAAAAATTTCAGAGGATGAAATGTCTTCAGGGTGTCTAAAAACTTACAAGCAATGGGTACAAAGTGACATCAAAGAATATAATAAGTCACGCTAAAAAACGAAAACTTTTGGGAAATTTTCAATTCACATTTTTAGGTATTCAAGCATGCAAATTTCATTATTAATATTATGACCATTTAAATGTGTATTATAATTTAATTAGCATTTATTGACCTATAAAATTGTGTATAATTTTTACGTGAATATCCACAAGCTTAAAAAACAATGTCATAAACTAGTCATTGGATTATAGATCTAAATTTAGTTATCTCATGCCAAATAGCAGTCAATGAATATTCAACAAAAAGCTTAAATTCAGAAATTTTATTTCATTCCCACGAATAAAACAAGTAAGGAAGGTTAAGTTCTGGTGTAACCGAACATTACATACTCAGTTGAGAGCTATGGTGACAACATAAGGGAAAATAACCATGTAGGAAAATGAACCGAGGGAAACCCTGGAATGTGTTTGTATGACATGTGTATCAAATGAAAGGCATTAAAGAGTATTTTATGAAGGAGTGGGCCATAGTTCTATAGGTGGACGCCATTTAGGGATATCGCCATAAAGGTGGATCAGGTTTGACTCTAGAATATGTTTGTACAATATGGGTACCAAATGAAAGGTGTTAAAGAGTATTTTATGAGGGAGTGGGCCATAGTTCTATAGGTGGAGGCCATTTAGGGATATAGCCATAAAGGTGGATCAGGGTTGACTATAGAATGCGTTTGTACGATATGGGTATCAAATGAAAGGTGTTAATGAGTATTTTAAAAGGGAGTAATCCTTATTTCCATAGGTGGACGCCGTTTCGAGATATCGCCATAGTTCTATTTGTGGACGTCATTTAGGGATATAGCCATAAAGGTGGATCAGGGTTGATTCTAGAATGCGTTTGTACGATTTGGGTATCAAATGAGAGGTGTTAATGAGTATTTTAAAAGCGAGTAATCCTTAGTTCCATAGGTGGACGCCGTTTCGAGATATCGCCATAAAGGTGGACCAGGGGTGACCCTAGAATTTGTTTGTACAATATGGGTATCAAATGAAAGGTGTTAAAGAGTATTTTATGAGGGAGTGGGCCATAGTTCTATAGGTGGACGCCATTTAGGGATATAGCCATAAAGGTGGATCAGGGTTGATTCTAGAATGCGTTTGTACGATATGGGTATCAAATGAAAGGTGTTAATGATTTTTTTAAAACGAAGTGATCCTTAGTTCCATAGGTGGACGCCGTTTCGAGATATCGCCATAAAGGTGGACCAGGGGTGACCCTAGAATTTGTTTGTACGATATGGGTATCAAATTAAGAGTATTAAGGAGGGTTTTAAAAGGGAGTGGTGGTAGTTGTATAGGTGGTCGCCTTTTCGAGATTTCGCCATAAAGGTGGACCAGGGGTGACTCTAGAATGCGTTTGTACGATATGGATATCAAATTAAGGGTATTAATGAGGGTTTTAAAAGGGAGTGGTGGTTGTTGTATAGGTGGTCGCCTTTTCGAGATATCGCCATAAAGGTGGACCAGGGGTGACTCTAGAATGCGTTTGTACGATATAGGTATCAAATGAGAGATGCTAATGAGTATTTTAAAAGCGAGTAGTCCTTAGTTCCATAGGTGGACGCTGTTTCGAGATATCGCCATAAAGGTGGACCAGGGGTGACCCTAGAATTTGTTTGTACAATATGGGTATCAAAAGAAAGGTGTTAATGAGTATTTTAAAAGGGAGTAATCGTTAGTTCCATAGGTAGACGCCGTTTCGAGATATCGCAATAAAGGTGGACCAGGGGTGACCCTAGAATTTGTTTGTACAATATGGGCATCAAACGAAAGGTGTTAATGAGTATTTTAAAAGGGAGTGGGCCTTAGTTATATAGGTGGACGCCGTTTCGGAATATCGCCATAAAGGTGGACCAGGGGTGACTCTAGAATGTGTTTGTACGATATGGGTATCAAATTAAAAGTATTAATGAGAGTTTTAAATGGAGTGGGCCTTAGTTCTATAGGTGGACGCCTTTTCGAGATATCGCCATAAAGGTGGACCAGGGGTGACTCTAGAATGAGTTTGCACGATATGGGTATCAAATTAAAGGTATTAATGAGAGTTTTAAAAGGGAGTGGTGGTAGTTGTGTATGTGAAGGCGTTTTCCAGATATCGACCAAAATGTGGACCAGGGTGACAAAGAACATCATCTGTTGGATACCGCTAATTTATTTATATATGTAATACCTGCCAAGATTTTAAGGGTTTTTAATTTCGCCCTGCAGAAATTTTTCATTTTCTTCTACTTAATATGGTAGGTGTCACAACCATTTTATAAAGTTTTTTCTAAAGTTATATTTCGCGTCAATAAACAAACCAATTACCTCATGTTTCATCCCTTTTTTCGTATTTGGTATAGAATTATGGCATTTTTTTCATTTTTCGTAATTTTCGATATCGAAAAAGTGGGCGTGGTCATTGTCAGATTTCGTTCATTTTTTATACCAAGATAAAGTGAGTTCAAGTAAGTACGTGAACTAAGTTCATTAAAGATATGTCGATTTTTGCTCAAGTTATCGTGTTAAGGGCCATGCGGAAGGACAGGCGAACGACTGTGTATAAAAACTGGGCGTGGCATCAACCGATTTCGCCCGTTTTCACAGAAAACAGTTAGCATCATAAAATCTATGCGCCTACCAAATTTCAAAAGGATTGGTTAATTTTTGTTCGAATTATGGCGTTAAAAGTATCCTAGACCAATTAAATGAAAAAGGCCGGAGCCACGCCCATTTTGAAATTTTCTTTTATTTTTGTATTTTGTTGCACCATATCATTACTGGAGTTGAATGTTGACATAATTTACTTATATACTGTAAAGATAATAAATTTTTTGTTAAAATTTTACTTTAAAAAAAATTTTTTTTTTAAAGTGGGCGTGGTCCTTCTCCGATTTTTCTAATTTTTATTAGGCGTACATATAGTAATAGGAGTAACGTCCCTGCCAAATTTCATCATGATATCTTCAACGACTGACAAATTACAGGTTGCAACAATTTTAAATTACCTCTTTTTTAAAAGTGGGCGGTGCCACGCCCATTGTCCAAAATTTTACTAATTTTCTATTCTGCATCATAAATTCAACCCATTACCAAGTTTCGTCGCTTTATCTGTCTTTGGTAATGAATTATCGCACTTTTTCGTTTTTCCGAAATTTTCGATATCGAAAAAGTGGGTGTGATTATAGTCCGATATCGTTCATTTTAAATAGCGATCTGAGATGAGTGCTCAGGAACCTACGTACCAAATTTCATCAAGATACCTCAAAATTTACTCAAGTTATCGTGTTAACGGACGGACGGACGGACGGACAAAGCTCAATCAAATTTTTTTTCGATCCTGATTATTTTGATATATGGAAGTCTATATCTATCTCGATTCCTTTATATATGTACAACCAACCGTTATCCAATCAAACTTAATATACTCTGTGAGCTCTGCTCAACTGAGTATAATAAAAGTCTTTCGTAAGATGTTCATTCATTCTAAACGGAAAGTTGTCGTGGAAGCCTAATGTGGAAGCGAGGAAGTAAAACCCATGCAACGTGCTGATCAAAAAGATCAGGTTAATGCTAGATTGCAGTAAATTCTTTCCGGCTGGAGTAGTAGCCTTCACCAAAGCAGCGGAGGTGCTGGAGGAAAACTCTATAACTTTAGTGGCGTAAACTTTTACGCTGACACCCAGTCGGTTATTAAGGAATTATTCTCGCATAGTACAACAATTTAACATCACAATACAAACTTTTTAATGAGTCATAATAAGTTCGATGTTGACTCTTACACGATAGTTCATCATGAAGATCTCGCCTAGCTTCTATACATTCCTTCCTGCTTTTCACCAAACCGCATCAGCGATCTAGCTCGCTTCTCGTTGTTTTCCTTTCTCAAGTACTTAGAAACCGAATGCTGATAATAACGCCTAAAAGACAGCTTGGAATTGTACTACTCTGCAGCAGTTTGCTCGCTCTTTTTGATATCCCCAATTGTTATTGTTGTTGGAACAATACTTTGTGCGGTTCCAATGGATCACGCACTCAAGTGTTGTCACGAATTTCTAAGTAAATTTGCGAGGATCAACTTCATTCAGCTCATTATGGGAAGCATCTTAGCTTCGCCTTTTAAATATTGATCAGACGCCCTATGTAGACATCCCGTGCCAGCTCTGAGTACGGAGTATTGTTAGGCCTGCAACTTTCTCCAAAGGCTTTTTGAGCCAATAGGTCTCAGAAGACGATATTGGCGACTAGAGAGTTTGTAGCGTTTGTATGTTATGTAGGCGATTACGATTGTGTGTTTAAGCAGAGACTATAAATAACATCACACGCAGGAGTTTAGGGTATTCGAAAGCTGTTAACGTTATGCCCTCGACGTGAATGTTCAATTGTTATGTCATCAGCGTGGACTACGTCGTAAGCAGTTTAATAACTGCTAATTTCGGATTACGTATCATCAATAGGAGGATCCGCGCAGGTTGCAATTACAACATTTTTAAATCGGTCGAATGGCTGTGCTACTCACATTATGCTGTGGCTGTTCGCAGTCAATAGTTATTTTGCAGATAAGTGTGTATGTTTTTATCTTATACTATTTTTTTATAACATAACTCTAAATTTTCTTTTCAGCTACCTTCTACGCAATGTAGCAAAGTGTCTAAGGTCTTACTAATATTTGGAAAAAGTAAGTTTCCAAGACTAAGTTGGCGGGCTTGTTATAACAGACCCGATAACATGCCGATAACGAATCGACAACTTTTTGATGATGAAAAATCAATAACTCCCGATAACATATCGCCAACCCTCCGACAACAAACGTATAATTCGCCAATAACAAACTTGTGATACTCCGCCAACAAAACGATAACTTGTCGATAACACGCCAGTAACAAATTTGCAATGGAAAACAAATCGAAACCTTAAGATAACAAATTGATCACTTTTTATCACTTTTTGATGGAACTCAAGGGATGGCTAGCAAAATTTATATCTTCTCCAAGACAATTGTCAACCCCACCTACCCTAGCATGCCGATAACTTTTATTATCGTTAACAAGTTTATAACATTTCGATAACAAATCAATAGCTTGTCTATAATCGCAAATAAGTAAATGGCTGTGAAATTCCTCAAATATCAACAACAAAACATACCTTAAATCTAACTCTATTGGGATTTCGCCATTGAATTGATGAGTAATTAAAACATTGCAAGTGTTTCGTATTTTCACTTTATACACAAACATCAAATGAAACTGTTTCGAACGTGTGAAATTCCACGAAAAAAGAAACGACACAAAGCCGCTTCTACATTCCAAACAGTCAAGTATGTAGGAGCGTGTGTCTCTCCTCTCATAATGGCATTACAACACTAAAATACAACAACAATGCAAGTGAACGCATCTCGAATGGAAATAGATAAGTGCCAGAAGTTGCATGTGGCATATTAGCATATGATCGCGTACCACATTCACCACTATTGATGTCACATTTAAAAGTTTTATTTGCTCTTACACACAAACATAGTTGTAAATGTGTACGTTTGCCTGCTTATGATGAGTTGACATGGTGCTACGAATAGAAAATACAGCTGTTTGACATCAACAACGCTACACTTGTGGTCCACTTGCAGTTTGCTCTTCTGCTCTCCGCTTTGGCAGCTGAAGCTGGTTAAGTTTACGGTACTTTGCCGATTTTACGCACTCATTTTCAGGTCTACATAGGGTAAGAACACGATTGGTAGCACACATCTCATTTTAGATTCTCAAAGAGAAATTACTAATCTTCAAATCAAATTCTTTCCGCAATTAAAAACAAGTAAGGACGGGACTGTCTTCGGCTGTGCCTTACCTTTCATACCTTTCATGAATGGGGCTGAACAATAATCTTATCCCGTTCGTAATCTCCAAATAATCGGATGTATAAGATAAAAAATATATAGTGAACAGATGTACATACCTAAACGATTTTAAGATAAATATAAAAAAATGGCAAAAAACCCCCTTATCTAAACGATTGGTTGAATGGGAGATATATGTTATAGTGGTCCGATCCTACCGAATCCGACAAATGTCTAATATAATACAAAAATACAACCTTGTGCCAAATTTCATTGAGATATCTCAAAATTTGAGGGACTAGTTTGCGTTCAAACAGATTGACGGACGGACAGACGGACATGCCTATATCAACTCAGTTCGTCGCCCTGCTCAATTCGGTATACTTAATGATGAGTCTATTTTCTATATTTCTCAACGTTACGAACATCAGACCAAAGTTAATATACCATTTCTTGTTCATGAAAGGTATAAAAAGGAGTAAGTACGAGTACGCTTGAAATTTGATATGCAAGCACACAGACGTACGTCGATAACAAACCGATGCCTCGTCGATAACAAACCGACGACTCGTGGTTAACAAACCAATAACATTCCGACTACAAACCGAGAACGATAGCAAACCGATTACCAACCGATAAGTTTTCGACAAAAATGTATACCTATATATAATTTACCTATGTATAATTTTCATAACATATCGCTAACTTTTGTACAATAAATCGATGAATTTCCGATAAATTTTCCATTACTGCAAATGTATAACGATTCGATAATAAATCGAAACCATGTCGATAACAAACCGATAAGAAATGTATAACAAACCTCTAACTCGTCTATAACGGTTCTTAACATATCGATAATAAACTGTCCGGTTACTACAGAGTTAAACTGACTCGATTTGAGGACTACACGCAACCTTGTCATGGCTAAATAGAGCATACTTTCGCAAGCGAGGCAAAAGTATAAATTTGTGGGTAGGGAGCTAATTGCGTACGATTGCAAAGTTCAAGTTGTGGATCTCTAGTTTGAATAAGTCAGAGAATACATTGTGCTTAGAGCTCGAATTATAGCTAAACGATACCGATTCCAAAGTTACTTCGCATATCTTAATTGACAGAGGATGGTTAGCTTTACATCCAGCAAATCAACAATGAGTTGGATATTATGCAATACTGAAAGCTTGGGAAAATGTAATGTGGCATTGGCTGTATTTGGAAAGACAATTTCAAAGAATTCTAACTATAACTATAACTATGCTGATGTTTCATCTATTTGCCTTTGGGCTAATAATAATGGGTTGTGCCTCAACCCTAATAAAACGTTTGTTCTGCCTATCTCAGAGAGAAAGTTGATTGAGATGGGAATTCCACCTCTCTACATAAGTACCGCCCAAAATTACGCTAGTGAATAAAATTACTAACCGCGGCTTTGTAATCAACTCAAGTTTAACATGTGTTAATCACGTTAACTTAGCCATGGGTAAGGTATATGGTGCCCTGCGGAACTTGCGGTTATCGGCAATGTTCACTCCCTATAACATAAAGCATAAACTGGCTGTTCAGCTAATTCTACCTTATTTGACATACGCTGAATTGATCTACAACAAGCTAGATTCGCACTCTTTTCATAAAATGCATGTGGCTTTTAACCATATTACACGTTACATGAATGGATTGCAAAAGTTCTATCATATATCTCGTTGGAAATCTGTCCTTTTGGGATGTCAAATTTCTGACTATCTTAAAGCCAGGAGGTGTATTTTCCTTCATCGACTAATTCTTACTAAAATGCTACTATACCCTTATAACAAGCTTACATTCACAAGATCTGCTCGTACAAATGATCTAATCGTACCTACATTTAAATCAGCTTCGTAGACTACTTAGACTTTTCTTCGTAAACACTATATATACCTGGAATTCTATTCCCAATTCTATAAGAAATAATTTAAGTATATGTAACTATAAGAATGTTATCTATAACTATTTCTCAGACAATACTTAGGACATAAACTGGCCATATATAATTTAAAAATACATTAAAACTAAATAGCTTTATTTTGAATAGGCCTACGTTATATACATACATACTTTTTAATACATTCTTATTAGTATTTTGTAATTGTTTAATTTTTTACCACTATTAATATTTTCCTGCTTTGTTGTACTATAAAAGATCTATAATCTTTCCGTACTAATGCCTCTTATCAATAAACATAAACATAACTATAACTTGCTTGCAGCAGGGGCGAGAAAAAGACCCCAAAGTCCTGAGATTTTAGGGCCAAAAAATGAGGGCGGCATACTCCACAACTTCTCAAGTATGTTGATTTTTAGAATATGTGGCTGCAGAAAGTTCTAAGTTCGAGTGTCCGACAAGTAGCGCTAAGTGTCAAAAACTTAGTTGTCCTTTTACTACCGATTTTACCCTATGAATGTATGTATGCTTATGTGTGTTTCTGCATTTAAGAAGTTTCTGTTACTTTCAGACTTTTCCATTTCGTATTTCGTTTGCAGCTACGTTTATTTGAATGTATGTAATTTACAAATTAAACACTAATTGCTTCATATTAGTTGTTGAACAGTTTTTTCTATGTCAAACTCATGGCTAAATATTTATTTGTATATGTTTGTGTGTTCTAGGCTACTATTTGATGTTGTTATTGTTTTGAAGTTTAAGCGCTTCTATTCAACGTTTAGCGATATGGTAATTTTAACTGTCACTTGCAGTAAAAATTGTTCAGTGAGTTTGCATAAACCATTTCATTTCATTTCTATGCATGAATGTATATGTCAGTTTGAATGTGTGTGTAATACAAATGGTCTGCTCATTTGACTTTCATTAATTACCATGACAATAAACTTGTCACTCTGACAAATTGTAATATTGTTAAATTTCTAAATTGTTTGTTCATCCAACTATTAAGTGACTGCAACTCGATGGCTTCATCGTGATGACAACTTTAGGGGCAATCTTTTTTCGGTTTATAGGTTAATGGGCTTTTAGTGCGTTGCTACATACTGCAATTGCTAAATTATATGATTTATTAACATTTGATATCTAACATTAAGCACACAATTAAATGAAATATTTATGATCAATGAAAACAAAAAGAGAGCAGAAGAATTACTTAAATTCTTATTGTAACGAATTTGCTTGCAAACCCTCTTATTTGCAATCCTCTGCTAAGTTCGAATCACTAAACTGTTGAATAAATAACTCCAATTTGTAATAATGCAAAATGGCCTTTATTAAAGTACTTCACAATACACTCAAACTGTGCAACGAATAGCTTGCTTAATAACCACACTGATTGATAGCTCAATGAAACTCTACTATTCAAAATAATACTGCTATTGCTCGCTAGATATCGTCTTAATCGCAACTGCTTGACAACTCAAATCAAACTGAATTACTTCTTACTCGCTTGCCCCGCTTTTATAGTTTACGCTGCATACTTCTAGGCTCTTCGATTTCCAGAACTTACTAGTTGTTTCGGCTACAAAATCGCCAGCCACAACTACGTGCACAAATTATTGCTCTCTCTTGTGACAACTCAGATAAGATATATGCATGTGTTTGTAGTTTACAGTCTCCCGCACACACATAAGCGTATAAGTAAATTCATCGGTGTGTGACATCTCATCTCTCGCTGCCTAGTATGTAAATGTTGCTCGTCGGAATGTGTACATATGTGTAGACGCAATTATTGGTTCGTTTATGTAGATACATAATGATTGAATTATTGATGTGAATTCACGTCACTGCTTAGCATCGGCCTGGAGATGGCAGCAGTCCTCAGTTTTGCTAATATTCGTAACACTGCCCTCCACCTAAGTCTGATCGTCCCGATCAGACAAATCTCCCAATCTAAACGCCGCTAGCATCTCCAAATGTACCACTCTTCTAATCCGTGGTTTCCCAGTGGTTTGTATGCGGTAGATGGTATCACTGATATTCTTCACAACTTTGTACGGGCCTTCCCAACTGCACCGAAATTTGGCTGGAACACCTTTCCGCCGGTGAAGGTTGTTTAACAGTACCAAATCTCCCGCCAAGAAACCTTCCGAATTAGAGTTCTTGTCATGCCAGTGTTTCATCTTACTACTCATTACCCTGGGCCGTTCCTTCACACTCTGTTGTTTGGTCAATGAACCACTTCGTAGAGCTTGCGCTGGACGGATTTGCTTTGCATAATCGGTATCGTTCCCACATTTCACAAGAGAAGTGCGCTCCGGCTTGAAACTACCCTCGCATTCTTTCTCGGAAATTCGTTGCTTCGTTTTCCTGCGTCGTTTAGGTTTTGTCAACGCCAGTGTTTCTCTCGCAGGTACTTTTGATTTTGATTTATTTGGCCCATTCGATCTATCAACCTTTGCCTTTGACTTTCGTGGTCTTTGTCGAGTCTTTTCCACCAGTACCCGATTACTGCTGAACCCTTTTTCCAAACTAAAGTTAAGTGGTATGTCCTGGTTCTTAGAGCGCATAATTTTTCTCCGCATATCGATCCTGACGTCATGGTCAACCAAGAAGTCCACTCCCAATATGACTTCATCAACTATCTCCGCCACAACGAATTTGTGTAGAACCATGACTTTTCCAATTAATACCTCACATACCACTTCGCCTTGGACTTGATTATATTCGCTTGTTACCGTACGCAACCTTGCTCCAGGTAATGACTTTACTCTCCTGTAGACCAAATCAGATCGAATCAAGGAATGAGATGCCCCCGTATCTACAGTCAGTACACGCTCTTTACCATCCACATTCCCTCTGACGGTAAGACTGCTTGATTTCCTTCCAATTTGCGACACAGATATCACAGGACATTCAACAGCCGGGGCAAGTTTTCGTTCTTTACATTCGACACGCTCTTGCTCATTTCCGCCAGCTTTGCGTTTACGGCCACCCACATTGTTGGAACTATTAGGACCAAGATCGCAATGACGTGCAATGTGACCTGGGTTGCCGCACTTGAAACATTTAATAACTCCGGCATTCTTCTGTTGAGTGCTTCCAAAATTGTGTCTACCCAATCTGGCCTTTCTACTTCCACACGGCGTGCTTTGAAAACTGGCTTACACAGAAGCGACGCTGTTTCCTGAATCAGAGCATGCGATACCGTTTCAGCAAATGTTAGTTTTGGATTCGCATATGTAGCCCGCTTCGTTTCCACATCTCGTATGCCATTTATAAAGCTCTGAATCTTTACCCTCTCAGTGTATTCCACGGGTGCGTCCGCATTTGCGAGATGAGCCAACCTTTCAACATCCGACGCAAACTCCTGCAAAGTCTCATTCGCTCTTTGGTGACGATTTTGCAACTCAATTTGGAATATCTGTTTTCTATGCTCGCTTCCGTAACGTCTCTCTAAAGCGCTCATCAATGTTTCGTAATGGTTCCGCTCGTACTCTGGGATGGTCTGTAAGATTTCCGCGGCAGGCCCTTTCAGTGCCACGAACAGAGCTGCAACTTTATCTTCAGCATTCCATTGGTTCACTGCTGCGGTCTTCTCAAACTGTAGCTTAAAGACCTGAAAAGGAACAGAACCGTCAAAGGATGGTGTCTTTACCTTTGGATTACTCGCTGAAACAGCTGGGCGATTTAGTTGTAACTGCTCCATACGACCTTTTAAATCATTTATTTCTGCCTGAAATTGAGCCATTTTTGCATCCTGCACTTCCAGTTTTGATGATAACTGTTCCAAAATTTCTGCCGACATTTCAGATATACGTGCCTCTTGCGCTTCCAATTGAGATGCCATATATGTCTTTTGGTCTTCCAGTTGAGATGACACTTGCGACGTCATTTCTGAAATACGTGCCTCCTGTGATTCCAGTTGGGATGCATATGTCTTCTGTGACTCCAGTTGGGATGTTATATTTGTCTTTTGTTCTTCCAGTTGGGATGTTATATTTGTCTTTTGTTCTTCCAGTTGGGATGTTATATTTGTCTTTTGTTCTTCCAGTTGGGATGTTATATTTGTCTTTTCTTCTTCCAGTTGTGATGACATGTTGGTGGATATTTGTGATGACATTTCGGACATTTGTGCCGATATTGCAGCCAATATCATGTTCAAGTCTGTGTTTGTAACTGTCTGCGATGTTTCGTTTTTCTCTTCAATTTTTGTTGTTGTTTCGTCCCCATCAGGATAAAAGACAAACTCGTCCACATCAATTTCTTGCGACTCGATTACCTCTCGTAGCCGTGCTTGAAGTTCGATCTTATTGCCGGTTGTATTTAATCCACGGTTCTCCAACTCCTTTTTCAGTTGCTGGATTTTCAATTCACTGAACTTTGCCATGTCCAAGTTGTATTCCCAATCATCGGAATTTATTCAACAATTCCTCTTCTGACACCAATTGTAACAAATTTGCTTGCAAATCCTCTTATTTGCAATCCTCTGCTAAGTTCGAATCACTAAACTGTTGAATAAATAACTCCAATTTGTAATAATGCAAAATGGCCTTTATTAAAGTACTTCACAATACACTCAAACTGTGCAACGAATAGCTTGCTTAATAACCACACTGATTGATAGCTCAATGAAACTCTACTATTCAAAATAATACTGCTATTGCTCGCTAGATATCGTCTTAATCGCAACTGCTTGACAACTCAAATCAAACTGAATTACTTCTTACTCGCTTGCCCCGCTTTTATAGTTTACGCTGCATACTTCTAGGCTCTTCGATTTCCAGAACTTACTAGTTGTTTCGGCTACAAAATCGCCAGCCACAACTACGTGCACAAATTATTGCTCTCTCTTGTGACAACTCAGATAAGATATATGCATGTGTTTGTAGTTTACAGTCTCCCGCACACACATAAGCGTATAAGTAAATTCATCGGTGTGTGACATCTCATCTCTCGCTGCCTTGTATGTAAATGTTGCTCGTCGGAATGTGTACATATGTGTAGACGCAATTATTGATTCGTTTATGTAGATACATAATGATTGAATTATTGATGTGAATTCACGTCACTGCTTAGCATCGGCCTGGAGATGGCAGCACTCCTCAGTTTTGCTAATATTCGTAACATTATGTTGAAGCTTAGTGAAAAAGATATTTCGCTATATAAAGGTGCATATGCGCAAAATATTAGGTTTCCGCTTAATAACTACCGCAAAAGATATAAAACCATGATTTCTAAAGATAATGTTGAGCATTGTCTTCCCGTGCTCTAATGTATGCAGATGATATAAAACTATGCTGCAAATACTTGCCTTCTGACTTTTCCCACTTGGATCTACTTCAGGCCGATTTGGACTCATTTCAATTATGGTATAAAGTGAATCTACTAGTTTTGAACTGCTGCAAATGTAAGCTAACAAAAGTTTACAAGGTGAACCCAGTTTTAAAATCCTATATGATAGATGGTGCTTCCTTGGAGCGTATATCTGTAGCATGTGATCTAGGCGTTCATTTTGATGTGAAACTGAGCTTTAACATGCATAGTTGATCTATCGAACAAAGCATCGGGTGTACTCGGATTTATTAAAAGATGGGCAAAAGAATTTGAATATTTGAATATTGTTCGTGTATTTTGGTCTCCGGGATATAAGAATCATATAGATCGAATTGCATCGGTTTCTAATCTTCGCATGAGTTCTTTGCATAACTGTGAATCAATTCTGCATCTTCCATCATACAGAAACAGACTTCTTCTCATTAGTTTGCCAACTTTAGAGAATAGAAGAACGGCGTAATATTCCTTCATAAACTGATTACCGGAGAGATAGACTCCACTGACTTTGTGAACAGACTAAATTTTTCTGTTTCTACGAGAACTTTGAAACACTATGTACCCTCTCATTTACCCATTCTCTGGCGTAATTTTGCAAATATAGCCCTTTTCGCAATTGGTGCTCGCGCTATAATGAACTGTAGAACTGTATTAGTTTTGAGTATTCGGTTGCTGCTATCGACAAAGAAATACTCTCAGGACTGGCATGACATTTTCAAAGATTTTAAAATGTCCAGTTAAATAAGATACCAATTTTTATTTCAATATTAATTTTGATATACGTATTGATTAAAATTTAACTTAATTAATTTAATTGTTTATAAAATCCAAAAGTCAAAGCGTTTGACTGCATTGACTTTAATAAAGTAAAGTAAAGTAAATAAATGTTAGGCCCTACTCGGGGAAGGTAAGATCATATTGAGATGCGCCTGCTCAGTTCAAGTACAGCTCATTTGTATACTTTTTCATTACATTTTGTAGCCACATTATCTAACGGTGTTACCGGTTTTCAGTTATTAGACAAGCGGGAACGATAATTATGGCAGTGCCCTGTTAATATTGTAATTGAGTAGATGAACTTAACTAAATCCCAACATTTTCGAGTTTTCAGACTGAACAGTTGACCGAGCTCATCTGGCAGAAATCAGAGTTTCAAAAAGTGCCTTCCCAGACCCTTAAGACATGGCACCCAAATAATAATAATACAAAAAAAAAGTTCGATGCATCAGGGAGTAACAATATATGACGTCCTTCCACCTAAGGAAAATTCGCCCCTTTCCGATGTACCGCATTCTAAATAGCGGTACATGCGCCTGGAAGACACTGCAGTAATATAACAGTACCATTTACGGCTTACACCGATTTCCTGAGAGAATACTCAGTCTTTACTGCCTGGTATGATGTACAAAGCAGTCGAAATGCAGTAGTGCCGTTGATACGCTCATATCCCGCGTCTCAAAATCTTATCGTCGTTCTCGCTTTGCAAATTATACCCGCTTATTGCAACCGTATGCCAATCGATGCACTGCTTAGATCATTTTGACTAAGGAAAGAGTGCAAAATACGCTTGATGAGAGCTCCAGCGTATGTCAAAAATAATCTCAAGATGTTGAGCACTGTGAATTATCACCAGCTTGAGGGTCATTTAAATTCAGGAATGTTGTACCACCGTGTAACCAAAATCTATTCTACTTTATCTGCCAAGGGGCAGAAGCAGTACCTACACTTATGACCCCGAACAAGGTTGGACCCAAATCTGAGTAGAAATAACGTCGCTCCTCCATACTAGGCCGCGACAGTTCTGTCACCATGACAACAGCAGATGAAGCGGCTTTGGGAGTGTTCGAGAGAAAAGTTCTTCGAAAGATTTATGGACCTCTACGCGTTGGCGATGGCGAGTACCGAAGAAGATTTAATGATGAGCTGTACGAGCTATACGCAGACATCAACATAGTCCAGCGAATTAAAACGCAGCGGCTGCGCTGGCTAGGCCATGTTATGCGAATGAAAGATGATGCTCCGGCCAAGAAAGTGTTTCTATCGGAACCCGCCTATGAAAGCAGAGGTAGAGGGCGGCCCCCACTCCGCTAGAAGGATCAGGTGAAAAACGATTTAAGCTCCCTTGGTGTGACCAATTGGCGCCGGTTGGCGGAGCGAAAGAGGGACTGGCGCGCCTTGTTGGACGGCCATAACCGTTTATACGGTTAAGCGCCAATTAAGTAAGTAAGTAAGTTCTGCCACTCTGAAATTGGTTGATGAAATTAAACACAGTCTATTCGACTTCTGCTGCTAGTACATAGGTTCCTTTCAGTAGCCCCAAGAAAGACACTGGGCACTAATTCTTTGCTATCGAGTGTAAAATCTGTGAGTTTGATAACTTAGCTTGCAGACTTTTCTTGCTGCTTCTAGACATGAAAACGAGCCACTTATTATTTGGGGCCTAAACGAAACATCGATGTTTCTGAAACATCGATGATTCTGAAGCACAAAAGTGTCGTTCATCAACATCGATGTCACAACATTCTCTAAGAAAATCTGTTTTTTATCAGCGATTTTGTATCATTCGAAGTTTCTGGAAAATTTTCTTCTACCTAACCTTTAAATTATTACGAAACGTTTAATTTTTTCGTATTTCGTTTAATAAATCATAAGTGGTATATTTTGTTCTCCTAGGCTTTGACAGAATAGTCCAAGAAAAGAGCAGTTTACTGTGAACATCGTGAGCTCGGAAAATTTATAGGTATTCGAGGGTTTTTCGTTGAGTTTAGTTGATATTTTTCATTAGGTGTGCAATTTGTAAATTTTGAAGTTGTTGCAACAAAGCAACTGCTACAATTAATAAGCGATATAGTCAAGGTCTACTTCGTTTCCTCAATAATTCTGTTGGGGAATGCCAGTGTCACATCGTCACCTCCTTCTGCAACCTTCAGGCGGTAGCTGCCCAAGCCTCTTTCTTCTTTTAGTAGTTGTAGTATCGAATGTTTCCTGCGAGTACATCCCAAGCACTCACACTCTCGGTACGTTGGGTTGTCTACGGTTTTTAAGCGCTGCACAGTTCTTACTACCACCCGATGCTGTGAAAGTGAATAAGTAGATTGAGACATACGCTTTTTCTTTTATATTTAATTCTTGGTCACCTACATCACTTCACCCTTCTATGGCGAAGAAGTAGGCCGGTTAACTTCTCAGGCTTATGACCTGCCGCTATGGAGTTTGACTAAGCTTTCACAACATCGACAAGCCGAAGGCAAATCCATGTAAGGTGATACATTATCAAACATTCTTTGACCTGCTTTCGAAACGTCATATTAAAATACGATCAATATTTTATAATAATCGCATATCCGCTTTTCAGTAAAATGTATGTAAAATATTTGAACATTAAAAAAAAACGCTAGAGCCACCAAAATTATTACTTGTAACTGCATTATACATATAAGCTTATTTATGTAAGATAAACTCAAAATAATATTCAAGTTGTCGCACATTATTTTGAAGTCAGACTAGCCATCATCAGTAAAAACTAGAAAACAAAAATTATTAAACCAAACATCTAACCGTTATCGCATGAGTGCTTAACACTCAAACTTGTATATACATCATCTTTTGCGAGTTGAATTTATGACTTGTCATATACCATTCATGGATAAAATATTAACTGTTTGGTAGACTTATTGGCCACATAAAAATCGTGTGCCTTAAAGGTATGCATAAGCTAATGTTATTTGTTAACGTGTGGTACAGTCGCGAACATGAAAATAGTAGTGTCTATAAAATTTCTTCAATTCAATTCTTCATATTTTATTTACGATGATTTAAAAAAATGTCCATGAATTTAGTAATTGAAATTATGCAAGCCAATTTTAAAAAACTTTTTGAAACTTTTTAAAATTTAAGAATATTTAACGTTAAACTCAATGTTTTGCTAAGATTTTTCTGAATTTTTTTAAGTAAGCCGAATCCATTTTTTTTTTTTTTTTCAAAAGAGTACAAGTTTTAAGTCTCTCAAAAGACGCATTAATATTGGACAATTTTTTTTTTTTTCTTTTCGAGTTGTATGCTCTTCCATAAGAAAGATGCAAAGCGTCTTTTTTTTAAAGAATATCTGAAACACACTTCGGAAAAAAATTTGTCAAATGTCAATGCAAAAATTTGAGAAACATCTTACTTGTACTTTGTAAGAGTAAAATAAATGGGACTACAAAATTTTTAACTTGGAAAAATTCGGAAAATTCTAAATAAAAAGTAAAAGATGTTTATAAACTTTTTGCGAATTGTTAAATTTTTTTGAAAATTGGTTTGCATAATTTCAGTTACTAATTTCATGGACACTTTTTCTAAAACTATCGAAAATAAGAATTATAAATGTGAAATGAGATAAAAATGTTCACTGCTTTTTTCGTGGTCGCTGCTGTAGGTGCATATGCATGCACCTCTGTATGCAGGCATACAAATGCATTGATTTTACACCATTTACGTGTCACTAAAGTAACGATATCTATTTCATATTAAATTAGGTTGCTTAGTGCTTCGTGTGCAATTCAATTGTGCATCGTTTATTATTTACTTGAATATCAAAATTATTTTTCTCTTAATATTTCTATTAATTCTTTACTTTTTTTCGCTCGGCGCGCCGTCTACGTTTTTGTCCAATTGAATGTAAGCAATAGGAACAATATGAGATAATTTTGAAAATCATTTTTGATTTGAATGCAACCACAAGTAAAATCTATTTTCTATTGTTTATGTACTTATTGCTGACTTATTCTTTGTTTATAAAATTACATGAAATACTTTATTGAACAGTCGATTAGTTTTTGTATGCAGTTACTATTGGTAGAGTGTACTCGATCTAGAAGACTCGTGGTGCGTTCTACATTATTGGTTTTCAATTTTTCCTCTTCACTATAAAATTACGTATCAGGTTCAATGTAACGATTTGAACTAATTTTTGTATTCTCTGACTAAGACTGAAGTCTTGAAGTCACCATTCATGCTTTATAGGGTGATTCGCTTTTATTTAAAATCTCCTTAATAGTCAGTTGATTGCAATCATTTAAGCGACGTTTCTTAATGCCACCTTAATTTAAGTGCTACCTTTTGGATGGTGTATGAGCTTAGCCGAACCCCATAACACCCGACTTTGTGGCTGAGCTGTTAAGGAGCCTATATTTACGCCGTTCCGCCTCAAAGAAAAGCGGCGGGATGGTCATAACTGCCAACCCACTAATCCAGGCTGTGCCTACTTTTGCAGCCGGCGGTATAAACAAATACCTGCAATTTTTCAAGGCAGAAATACACTCCGAATGTTTGCCAAATCACTGCCGAGGGCGACCCCGCTTAGAAAAACTTTTTTTATAATTTAAAAACTTTTTTTTTTAGTTTTTGATATTCCTTTTCCCGGTAGTTAAACCGAAGATCTTAGGTGTGGTATACTGAGTATGCTACCACCACACCACGGTGGTCACCAGGGGGTATAATAGGCAGTAATTGAAAGGAGCCTTTCCCATAAAGGGCCGCATGGAAATTTAACGATGACCTTGCAACAGCAAAGGATGCTGCAGTGGCGGACGGTTACTATCTCTACATTTAAAATGGCACCGCTTAACCTGCGCTATCGGGCAGTTGGCCATGCAACCAAACTCACAGATTTCTAAGGAGAAGAAAGATGACAAGAAAAATAAATAGCATCGCAATCCGGCAGAGAAAAACACAATCTGCTGGCCCGGAAAAAGAACGAGAGTTAAGACCTCGTTAAGACAGCACCGAGACAAAGAGTTTAAGATACCAATCGCAGTATTAAAAATTATGCAGTGCTTGGGCGCAGTGGATAATCGAACTGAACGCTAGAAAGCATCTCACCGAGAAAAACTTCACCAAGAGCAATCCTCGATGCTGTAACCTCATTAAGGAGCAAGAAGTTCCGAGTGCGAAAAGGGTAGCAATCGGGTGTAGGCGATAATCCTGCTTAACTCTGAATTAGGCGCGTGGGATCAGGGCAACTTCAAATAAAAAAAATTATGGCTTACAGTCTTCAGAGCGTACTAACGCTCTTTCTACCTTCCTCCCGAACGCACGCATCGCTTCCCTTTAGAGCGCTGACCCCATGCGACAAGTTACGTTCCATTTTTTGGCGGAGGTAAGTTTTTACTTTTTTGATTTTTTGTGTGTTTTTATTAGTATATTGTATTTTTATACTGTACTAGCAGACCCGGCAGATGTTGTTCTGCCCTTAATTTGTATATCTGCATACATTTTAATAAGCTTTTTCCGTCTAACTCTCCCTCGCCCCTCTACACTTTTCCTAATCTTTGCATTCACTCCTCCCTCCGTATTTTTCGCTTTATCTATCTCCATCTTCGTCTCATTCTATCTCTTTCTCAGTCTCCTTCTCTCTTTTCTCTTCTCTCAAGTTTTTCTCATTCTTCTTCATATCTTATTGCCAGTCCCAGAGGATGGCATGTATTTTGTTCCAGTCCCATTCCGAGTCTCAGTCCCAGTCCCACTCCGAGTCTCAGTCTCAGTCCCAATCCTAATCCCAGTCCCAGTCCGTCTCTGGTATACTTCCCCGAAAAAAGCATCGGAAATACTAATATAGGCGAATTTATATACCAAATTCAGGCAAATCGAATAGGACGTATGTAAATAGGTAGGCGAGTATTATTAATTCATGTCTTTATTTCGGCTTCGCATGCATATTTATCAGTTTTGCCAGGTTGATGCGACTAAATCGAATATCACAATGAAAATTACTTAAAAGCTCTCAGCAATAGCTTTGATTTGATATCCAAAATACACACACATTCTAGAGGTGCCCGGGCCCACGTTTTGGCCTATATCTCGAGACCCTAGTCACCAATAGGTATGAAAATTACCCTGTACTAAAGAACTCATCAACAGCTTTCATTTGATATCCATATTGTATAAACACATTCTAGGGGTGCCCGGGTCCACGTTCTGGCCTATATCTCGAGACCCTAGTCACCGATAGGTATGAAAACTACCCCGTACTAAAGCACTCATCAGCAGCTTTCATTTGATATCCATATTGTATAAACACATTCTAGGGCGCCCGGGTCCACTTTTTGTCCTATTTCTCGAGACACTAGTCACCAATATGGATCCTGTCCACTTCCCGGAAGAAAAATTATCCGACATTTTATTCTAGATATAACGCTACCTACATACCAAATTTCAGGCAAATCGAGCCATCTATACGACAGTTTAGAATAAATAGTTCCCTGGTCCACTTCCCGAAAAAAAAGCTTTTCACAAACACTCTCCGGGTTCCTGTTAAGTTATCCTAAAAATTTCATGGCAATCTTTCTATCCGTTCTCGAGTTATGGAGTGACAATCAAAATGTACACTTCTTTTTATATATATAAATGATTCCTTTATGTATTTTTATACTCAGCTGAGCAAAGTTCACAGAGTATATTAATTTTGTTCCCATAACGGTACCCCGTAATGGCATAAAGTAATCGAGATACATATAGACTTCTATATATAAAAAAATGATCTGGGCAAAAAAAAATTCATTTAGGCATGTCAGTCCGTTCATCCGTCTGTCCATAAACACAATAACTTGAGTAAATTTTGAGGTATCTTAATGAAATTTGGTATGTAAGTTCTACTTTTTCGATATCGAAAGTTTCTAAACCCCGAAAAGGTCGATAATTCATTACCAAAGACGGATTAAGCAATGAAACTTGGTAGGTGGCGCAGAATAGAAAATTAGTAAAATTTTGACAATGGGCGTGGCACCGTCCACTTTTAAAAGTTTTGCAAGCTGTAGTTTGAATGTCGTTGAAAATATCATGATGAAATTTGGCAGGAACGTTACCTATTAATATATGTGTGCTAAATAAAAATTAGCAAAATCGGATAAACACGCAGACTTAAAAAAAAAAATTTTTAAGTCAAATTTTAACAAAAAATTTAATATGTTACCAGTATATAAGTAAATTATGTCAACATTCAACTCCAGTAATGATATGGTGCAACAAATTACAAAAATAAAAGAAAATTTCAAAATGGGCGTGGCTCCGCCCTTTTTCATTTAATTTGTCTAGAATACTCCAAAAGCGTCGCATACAACTACGTGCTGTACCAGCGACAACAAAAAATGGCTCCGTGAAATTCATGATGTAAACGAGGCGGTGCATCAATCGACAGCTAAGCGGGGGCGCTGTTCATCATGTCCAAGAAATGACGACAAAAAAGTGCCAACAAAATGTCTCTAGTGTCGTAAATTTATTTGTCAGTAACACTCAAGGGTTTACTGCGTCGGATGCAGAACAGAAGAATCCGCTGATGAGACTGAATAATTTTTATTTTTTTATTTGACCGCGGCTATGCCAAAAAATTAGTTTTAAGAGAGGTTTACTCTTTTCTTTTTTTTTTTATAATTTGAATGTTCCAGTCAGTTTTTGTTTCTTAAAGTGAAGCATTTAAAGAACTTTATTAATTACTATAGAAATTTATTTAGTTTTATTCCTTTATGATATTCCTTTTTCAATGTTTTTTGGGGTCACTCAACACCCCATGTGCCTAATTGGGTGATTTTCTCAATGCGCCTAATTATGGGTTAAAAGTGGTAGAAATATGAGGACAACCGCACCAGTCTCAGATCCACGCGCAATCTAGCCAGAATAGCACTACTCATAAGCACAGAGCTGCAAAGAAGAGCGCAGAGAAAAGTGCTAATATCGAAAAGCCCTGTACCTCAAAGGCACCAATGCAGAAAGAGGACAAAGAGATTAATAAGCTAAAGGGAAGTAATTAAAGGCGCTAGCTAACTCTGTGATACTAAAAAGAGCTACCACTGTGACTCTGAATGTCATCATGAAGAATATAAATGAATTTTCGTAGTAGTCTCTAGCTGTGGCACTAATAGTTTTCAGCAAACACAATTGGCAGATGTCTAACGAAAGGCGGAGATCCATAAAAGGTTGGTTGATTACTATCATCATCAAAATGATGCATCGAAAACCAAATAAGCCGCTACTAACCTTTAAAATAGCGGGATGCTAAATGGAGAAAAACTGATGACCTGCATCAATAAGGTGACCGTATAATAGCTGAAGACACTTACTACACAGCGCACGGCTTTAGACGGTGGTTACAGCACAGATCCCCACTATTTCAAATGCCAGGGTTTGAATACCACGTGTGGTGAAGCCGAAGGACGCGCTAACTATATTGCAGCTTCAAAACCGGAATATACCATCGCGGGATTGAATAATGCGGCTACGGAGGATGCGTCCTTGGGGCAAACGGCACAAAACGATAAAAATAGGATTTAAAACCGTGATTTATATTGCAACGATTTTCCGTAATCCTTTGTCAAATTTTTGTTGAAATTCACGTGACATCAAGACAAATAAGGCGGTAGTTGTTTCGATTATACCTTGGGACTAGTACCTTCACTCCTGCGATCTTTCGACCAAAGCCAAATCTTGTTGTTAAGAACATTTTCCCAAACGCAAAGTTATGTTCTGTATGAAAATATAAATATAAGTATATGCAGCAGAAGAAAATTGGGAAAAAGTTATACAACAACAGGACGTGGCTTTGATCGACTCTGCTTGTCTACAGATCGATCTTCGCGAAAGTGCCGCATGGAATCCCACTCTCGGGAGAAGTCTTTGAAAAGATTAACAAAGTATAATCGCAACAGTTGGCACCCTTTACTTCCTCATAAAATAGAAGATGATAAGGTAAACTTGATCTTTTTTGCTAAGCTAGCCCTATGTGAATGTTTATTGAAAAATTACTCGGTGCGTGCTTTAGATAAAACAGCTGTTTAGGGATCGCTAGCTATCACTCTCTGATGCACTGAACAGTTCACCAAACCTCATGGGCTAAACAAAATTCTGTCCTTTGTATCCACCTCAATAAATGTCAAAATTTTCCTCTGATCTGTCAAATTTAAATATTTTATCCAAAGTTAAAAAGCAAAGGTTATTAAGGATCAAGACTTTAAAGTCGTATTCTGTACGAATTATGATCTGCATATATAACAGTGGTGTACTCGAGAGCTTCGTACAGCTTCGGAAAACTATTCGGCGTGCACCTACAAGATTCAGTAAAACAAGCAGTCAGTCAGTTCAAGCTTGTTCTTCAAGCAATAAACATCTGATGCGTGAATTCTATATTCAAACACTCGCACTATACGAAGCTCTGCTGGCGTTGTGCACCACTGATATATATATCTATATATATCGACGTCACTACTACCGACGATGGCAAGCAACACCACTGAATTCATGTAGGATGTGAAATTCTACAATTAATCAAATAACAATTGTAATAAACTGCAATAAATTTTCATAATTTAAAAAGCGTTCACTTAATGGCTATGCCAATCAGATGTGATAAGGAGGGTCGTCACACTCACAAAAATATACTTCATAAAAATTTCATAAAACTGGAAACCAAAATGCAATCGAAGGAAGCCAATAAAAGTGGTGGGCCACAAAAAGTGCGAAGTAGCAAAAAAAGAATAGAAAAAAGTGAGACATAAACTTAAAAGTCAACATCGTCAATAATTGACACAATTGAATAATGAAGTAAATGACAATAAGAGGCCACAGTGCTACAACAATTTTAACAACAAGGGCCAATAATATTAAATAATAAAGTGTTGAAAAATTATTATAAATATTATGAGTAGATGTCTGGTGAAGTTGTTGTTGTTTGATACTTAATGGCAATGTGTAAGCAAGTGTCAAATGATGGGATCTGTGAATAGGAAAGTATGTATACATACATATTTACATATATAACATTAAACGTATGTGTCAAGGGGCGAGTAACTTTTCAGAAAACGTACGTACAGACGAACTGTAAACAGTTACACTTATACATAGTTTCTGACATTTCAACAACAAATTCTTGTACGATGTTTTTGTATTGAATTATGGAAAAACTTTTCGACCAAGCAATTAGTTTCCATTTGGTAACGTAATAAAGTCTAATATGTAAAATGTTGGCTGATCCAAGATCACAATTGTTGACAAAGCAATAATCCGGGTCATTTCCATTTTTTTGTATTTGTTTATTTATTTGGTATTAATAATGTTATGTACTAAAATAAACATTAGTTTTAAGTATATAATACAATTATACAATGACTCTAGACGAGTTCTCAAGTACATGACGAGCTTCTTATAGATATATATAGTAACATTTTATTAATTGATGGTATTTAGATGTGTCTGCTTTAATTTGAAGCTTTTATAATATTTTATGATTATATTGCAGAGAAAAAAACCTATAAAAATAGTACATGATTAGCTTATTTTTAATAGAAGATAAAATGGTTAGTTAGGAAGGAAGTTATGTCGGGTATCCGGCATGAATTAGTGTTTACGATAGCGTATTGTTTAGCCACTAGCATTTTTATACTCAGTTGAGCAGAGCTCACAGAGTATATTAAGTTTGATTGGATAACGGTTGGTTGTACATATATAAAGGAATCGAGATAGATATAGACTTCCATATATCAAAATAATCAGGATCGAAAAAAAATTTGATTGAGCCATGTCCGTCCGTCCGTCCGTCCGTCCGTCCGTTAACACGATAACTTGAGTAAATTTTGAGGTATCTTGATGAAATTTGGTATGTAGGTTCCTGAGCACTCATCTCAGATCGCTATTTAAAATGAACGATATCGGACTATAACCACGCCCACTTTTTCGATATCGAAAATTTCGAAAAACCGAAAAAGTGCGATAATTCATTACAAGAGACCGATAAAGCGACGAAACTTGGTAGATGAGTTGAACTTATGACGCAGAATAGAAAATTAGTAAAATTTTGGACAATGGGCGTGGCACCGCCCACTTTTAAAAGAAGGTAATTTAAAACTTCTGCAAGGTGTAATTTGGCAGTCGTTGAAGATATCATGATGAAATTTGTCAGGAACGTTACTACTATTACTATATGTACGCTTAATAAAAATTAGCAAAATCGGGGAAGGACCACGCCCACTTTTAAAAAAATTTTTTTTTTAAAGTAAAATTTTTACAAAAAATTTAATATCTTTACAGTATATAAGTAAATTCTGTCAACATTTAACTCCAGCAATGATATGGTGCAACAAAATACAAAAATAAAAGAAAATTTCAAAATGGGCGTGGCTCCGCCCTTTTTCATTTAATTTGTCTAGGATACTTTTAACGCCATAAGTCGAACAAAAATTAACCGATCCTTTTGAAATTTGGTAGGGGAGTAGATTTTACGACGTTAACTGTTTTCTGTGAAAATAGGCGAAATCGGTTGATGCCACGCCCAGTTTTTATACACAGTCGTCCGTCCGTCCGTCCGTCTGCCCGTTAACACGATAACTTGAGTAAATTTTGAGGTATCTTCATGAAATTTAGTATATATGTTCCTGGGCACTCATCTCAGATCGCTATTTAAAATGAACGATATCGGACAATAACCACGCCCAATTTTTCGATATCGAAAATTTCGAAAAATCAAAAAAGTGCGATAATTCATTACCAAATACGCATTAAGCGATGAAACTTGGTAGGCGAGTTGAGCTTATGACGCAAAATATAAAACTAGTAAAATTTTGGCCATTGGGCGTGGCACCGCCCACTTTTAAATGAAGGTAATTTAGAAGTTTTGCAAGCTGTAATCTGGCAGTCGTTAAAGATATCAAGATAGAATTTGGCAGGAACATTACCCTTATTACTTTATGTCTGCTTAATAAAAATTAGCAAAATCGGAGAACGACCACGCCCACTTTTTAAAAAAAAATTTTTTTTAATTAAAATTTTAAAAGAAGAGTTAATATCTTTACAGCATATAAGTAAATTATGCCAACATTCAACTCCAGTAATGATGTGGTGCAACAAATTACAAAAATAAAAGAAAATTTCAAAATGGGCGTGGCTCCGCCCTTTTTCATTTAATTTGTCTAGGATGCTTTTAATGCCATAAGTCGAACAAAAATTAACCAAACCTTTTGGTTGGGGCATAGATTTTATGACGTTAACTGTTTTCTGTGAAAATGGGCGAAATCGGTTAATGCCACGCCCAGTTTTTATACACAGTCCACCGTCTGTCCTTCCGCTCGGCCGTTAACACAATAACTTGAGCAAAAATCGATATATCTTTACTAAACTTAGCACACGTACTTATCTGAACTCACTTTATCTCGATATAAAAAATGGCCGAAATCCGACCATAACCACGCCCACTTTATCGATATCGAAAATTACGAAAAATAAAAAAATGCCATAATTCTATACCAAATACGAAAAAAGGGATGAAACATTGTAACTGGATTGGTTTATTGACGCAAAATATAACTTTGGAAAAAACTTTGTAAAATGGGTGTGACACCTACCATATTAAGTAGGAGAAAATGAAAAAGTTCTACAAGGCGAAATCAACAGCCCTTGGAATCTTGGCAGGAATACTGTTAGTGGTATTCCATATATAAATAAATTAGCAGTACCCGACAGATGATTTTCTGGATCACCTGGTCCACATTTTGGTCGATATTCCGAGAACGCCTTCACATATACATCTAAGGGCCACTCGCTTTTAAACCCCTCATTAATACCTTTAATTGGATATCCATATCGTACAAACACATTCTAGAGTCACCCCTGGCCCACCCTAATGGCGATATCTCGAATAGGCGTCCACCTATAGACCTAATGCCCACTCCCTATTAAAATGCTCAGTAACACCTTTCGTTTGATACCCATATCGTACAAACATTCTAGAGTCACCCCTGGCCCACCCTAATAGCGATATCTCGAAAAGGCGTCCACCTATAGACCTAATGCCCACTCCCTATTAAAATGCTCAGTAACACCTTTCGTTTGATACCCATATCGTACAAACATTCTAGAGTCACCCCTGGCCCACCCTAATGGCGGTATCTCGAAAAGGCGTCCACCTATAGACCTAATGTCCACTCCCTCTTAAAATGCTCAGAAACACCTTTCGTTTGATACCCATATCGTACAAACATTCTAGAGTCACCCCTGGCCCACCCTAATGGCGATATCTCGAAAAGGCGTCCACCTATAGACCTAATGTCCACTCCCTCTTAAAATGCTCAGTAACACCTTTCGTTTCATACCCATATCGTACAAACATTCTAGAGTCACCCCTGGCCCACCCTAATGGCGATATCTCGAAAAGGCGTCCACCTATAGACCTAATGCCCACTCTCTCTTGAAATGCTCAGTAACACCTTTCGTTTGATACCCATATCGTACAAACATTCTAGAGTCACCCTTGGTCCACCTTTATGGCGATATCTCGAAAAGGCGTCCACCTATTGAACTAAGGATTACTCCCTTTTAAAATACTCATTACCACCTTTCATTTGATACCCATATCGTACAAACACATTCTAGAGTCACCTCTGGCCCACCCTAATGGCGATATCTCGAAAAGGCGTCCACCTATAGACCTAATGCCCACTCCCTCTTAAAATGCTCAGTAACACCTTTCGTTTGATACCCATATCGTACAAACATTCTAGAGTCACCCCTGGCCCACCCTAATGGCGATTTCTCGAAAAGGCGTCCACCTATAGACCTAATGCCCACTCCCTCTTAAAATGCTCAGTAACACCTTTCGTTTGATACCCATATCGTACAAACACATTCTAGAGTCACCCCTACCCACCCTAATGACGATATCTCGAAAAGGCGTCCACCTATAGACCTCATGCCCACTCCCTCTTAAAATGCTCAGTAACACCTTTCGTTTGATATGGCGATATCTCGAAACGGCGTCGACCTATGGAACTAAGGATCACCCCTTTTCAAAATACTCATTAACAGCTTTCATTCGATACCCATATCGTACAAACATATTCTAGAGTCACCCCTGGTCCACCTTTATGGCGATTTCTCGAAAAGGCGTTCACCTATAGAACTAAAGCCCATTCCCTTTTAAAATAATCATTACCACCTTTCATTTGATACCCATATCGTACAAACACATTCTAGAGTCACCCCTAGTCCACCTTAATGGCGATATCTCGAAAAGGCGTCCACCGATAGACCTAAGGCCCACTCCCTCTTAAAATGCTCAGTAACACCTTTCATTTGATACCCATATCGTACAAACAAATTCTAGAGTCAGCCCTGGTCCACCTTTATGGCGATATCCCTAAATGGCGTCCATCAATAGAACTATGGCCTACTCTCTCTTAAAATACTCTTTAATACCTTCCATTTGATACACATGTCATACAACCACATTCCAGGGTTACCCTAGGTCCATTTTCCTACATGGTGATTTCCCTTATTTTGTCTCCATAGCTCTCAACTGAGTATGTAATGTTCGGTTACACCCGAACTTAGCCTTCCTTACTTGTTTATTAATAGAAAGGGCTTCTGTATGTGTCAAAATGTTGATTTTCTCTGTTGAGGGCTTTTGACGTAACTGTTTTATCGTTGGCTCTTCTAAATATGTGAAAAATAATCGGTATATGGTCCTTATTTTATATAAAACCGTTCTTATCAAGAAAGAGGAATGATTCCGGTTGTGTAAATCCATTTTTAATGGTTGAAAGAAAATATTCATCGGTTTCGTGGTAAGGTGCACGTAGTAGAGTCTTATTATCATTGTAAAGACAGCGCATTATGTGTCTCCTAGTTAGATTTATTATATGACAGTCGATTCTGGGTACTTTGGCTGTGTTATACACTTTTGCATTCATTACATATTTTGTATAATTACTTTTTGCTGTCCTATATAAGGAAGTGCATGATCTCAGAATCCTTCTTTCCAGTTTTCTTAGCCTCTCCATGTATGATGGTGACAAGGTATACCAAATAGGACACCCATGTGTGAGTATAGGTCTTAGTAATGACTGATACATGAATGATTTTAGTCTGTTGTGCAGAAATTTCGTCGAGAACATTTTCTTATAAGCATAAAATGCTCTAGTTGTTTTCTTTATTTGGTTGTTAATGTGGTGATTGTAGTACAAGAACTTATCAAAGTAAATGCCGAGATATTTGACTTTATCGGTTTGTTGAATTGTGATATTAGTAATCTCAGATTTAATTTTAAACTTTTTCCAATTTTGTTTAATGTTAGTGTTGAATTTTTTAATAAGGGGGCGAAATAGAATATTTTCCCATTTGTTGGTGTTTAATTTGAGATGCCAGTCCGTTGTATATTCTTCTACAGTATTTTATTTAAGTTGGAGATGTGTGTTTGTGTTGGCAATTTTACTGTCTGAGTGATAAATAACCACCGGGTCATTTCCTTTTGCACTATACACATCCTATATCTGATGTCACTGTTGAGCCTTAATTTAAAAGCATGTAGCGCCAAGTACTGATGTTAGAGATTTTTCCTTTCATGGTCATTCATCTCACTCACAAAGGCATTTCCTGTTTACTTGATCATATGGGACTAATTTCTCCCTTGTATTTTAATTCGCATTCTGACTGCAAACGCTCTACCTCAAAGTTCGGTTGAAGAACGCCCTATCTCAAATTTTTTATAAACATCCTCTCTAACGGCAAAATGTATTTCGTTTATGTTCAGAGAGGTCGTTTTTAAAACAACTTATCAGAAAGAGCGTTTTTGAATAAAATCCTGAGGTAGGCCGTTCTTCAAATATTGTTAAAATATAACGTGTTCAACAATTTTCTGTAATAAGTTGTTTTCGAAACTGCAGCTAAGCTAAGATGATAATCCACTCAGCAGTCCAGGTCCATTTCTGCATCTCGTACATCTAGCGTATTATGATTACATCCCTGAGGTGCTGCATAATAAGCTTTAATACCCAGCACAAACTAGAAAGCTCTGGATAACAAATATCCTCATCTCACTACTTGATTTTGAAGAATTTTCAGGAAGTTCCGTCCTCCGTGGACCATTTGTACTCAGGATTCATCCCAAGCAGGAATCAGTACATATATTCAGGTTCTGACGCTACAACAGATTGAGTGTGCTTTCCAACTTCACACCTTCCCGACTTCATAACACATGAGTACATAACTTTGCGTTAAGTAACGAGGCCATGTGCGCTCTATCCACCACCTCAAACCGTAAAATTGCCTTTCCTATCCCAGTCTCAAGTTGGCGTTAATGAAGAATCTTTTCAACTTAACGTTAATATTGCATCCAGCTGAATCGAATAATGGCAGTGATGTATTTGACTCATTCTGCATCATTTTGCTTAGTGTCATCAGCCCTCTTTCCACATATATTCACCTTTCGGTTGCAGTTTTGAGATCTATTAGCGCCAGAGTAAGGGAATATTTCGTCACATCGTTTATCTTCTCGGTTAGAAATGGAGATGCTGTGTAAGCTTTCTTCAAAATGTGGGTCGCCAAAGAAATTATTGATTTTACTTTTGCATACACACTGAAAGCAGAATTGTACTAAGGAATGGGTATGTTTCCCTGCTTCTGCCGCTCACCTTGTGGTTGTGTGATGAGGACTCCCAAGCGTTGTATGTCTTTTAATACTTCCCGATATTATGTCGGCACTCTCTTGCCTCTCGCTCTGTATCGTTTCTTTCACAACTCTGCTTCTTTGTCCGGGCTCGCATACCGCTTCCTTACCGGGCTCATTGATTCCATGCGTCCATCGCCTTCTAAGTAAGATTCATAACTTAAAGCGGTTTCTTTTTTTTCGGCTTGCGATGTCTTTATATCTCTCTCCCTTTTCGTCCTCTTGCTCGCTAAAAGTCCTCGAGTTTGAGTTGAGGAACAGCTTCGTCGCTTCGTTTCTCCTCACGATAATAACTGAAGTCAATTATTATTCATAACTTAAAGCGGTATCTTTTTTTTCGGCTGCGATGTCTTTATATCTCTCTCCCTCTTCGTCCTCTTGCTCGCTAAAAGTCCTCGAGTTTGAGTTGAGGAGCAGTTTCGCCGCTTCGTTTATCCTCTCGATAATAACTGAATTCAACGAGTTAGCTTTATTTAAAGCTTTCGCATAAGATGAAGTCCTATCATTACTTTCTTGTGGGTTATCAACTACCTCATCTCTTCTTGATATAGTGCTATTTTTTGGCTGCTCTTTTTGCAAAAGATCTTCCGTGATACATAGCTCGTTCCGATTTTAAGACCCTCCTATGTTCTGACTTGCATATTAAGCGGTGTACAAGCTTTCATATCGGCTAGATACTCTTACGGTTCCGGGGCATTTATCCACCCATTTCTGCTTGTAATTTATAAACAGGCTGTTGCCTTTGGCCTATCGCAGTGATTTCCTCCCACCTTTGGCGTTTTCGTCCCTGTCAGAATACTCCCTAAGTTCTATTGCACTTTCTCACTACTCTCACCGTTCATTTTTGCGATTGATGTTCGACAAGACCCCCAAATGCTGTACAACCCTTCACGCTGTCCATCATTATTATATCGTTCTAGGTTCTCTTACGGTTCTGGGACATTTAGCCACCAATTTCTGCAAGCAGGCTATCGATTTATAAGCAGGAAGTCGCCTTAAGCATATCGCTGCGATTTTTCAGGCTACTCCCTGTAATCTATTGCATTTTCTAACAGCTTCCACCGTTCATTCTCGCGGTTTGTGTTCGACTAGACTCCCAAACACGCCTAACACTGCCCACCATTATTCGATGGCTCCCTGTATAAACCTGTTATTTTTCTTAACCCTATATTTTCTTCAAGTGAACAGCCCGCTACCTCACCGAATTTCACGCTTCTCTCGGTTCCTAGGTCCGGTTCTTCCCCATACAATACACCTTTCCTTCTCTCTTCTCATCCTTGTTATAGTTGATTGTTTTTAAGTTAATCATCTTGACCGTACGAGAACTGCTCGATAATGTGGCCGCACCGGTCTAGTGTTGAATGTGAGTGAATAATAATAATCGTCCTGCCAGCCGTGCTCTCCGTTATGGCTAGGTCAACCTTACGCTCCAAGCGTATATCGAAAAGGAGCCGTATAAATACTACCAAATGTACCGCGTTGCTGCAAATCAACTAGTATGCATGGCCCGTGTTATATGCTATATTGTGGAACTCGCCAGTTCTTAGTCCGCAACCTCCTGACGGAGGTAACGGCAGGTACGTATGCTCCTAAACCACTTAGCCACATATTCGGTCGCTACGACGGTAAGGTGCTCGCACCTGTGGAGGCATAACATAAAAGTCTTCGAGAGTGTATGAACCGTATTTAAACTCAAGCCGTTTCCCCATTTTCCTACCTCAAATAATAAAAACCCACACAATCATATCACGCCAAAGCCAACCCCATCTAAAACAGCTCAACATAAAAGCCAGAAATTACTCCCATACATAATTTGGCCACTTTGCACATAATTTGCAACTACATTCATGAGTCGATTCAGACAAATTGATTCACTTACGGACTTACTCGTACGTATGTATATGAATTTAAGTACATTCCAACCACTTGGCAACTTAGTCAATGTCTCGATGATAATAAAATTAATTTCAAATAAACTTTCACTACACTCCAATGTTGCATGTCAAACAAATAAAGTAATTGCGAAATAAATAAATAAATCGACTTTTTTAACAAGCAATTGCTATAGAAATACTTAACCGTTGCAATAACTGTTTGCCACAACAGCAATAACAACAACAACAACACTGCACCAGCAATTGAAGTAGTCAATGTAGACAATTTTTGCTGTCATTCGATAAGAATGCGCTGATAACGCCAACACGACAATGAAGACTACACACACATACACACACATAAATAGTTACACGTAAAATTTGCGAGAATAGAAAAAAAAGTGAAATATAAAAGCGAAAGGAATATTGCAAATGCAATACAAATATGTCGTATACGATTCAGTGCTAAATTGTTGTTGCAATAGTATGAAAGCGGCATGCCGTGCTTGCAACGGGCAGGAGTCCAGAAATAAGTCTGTTGTACGGCGGTAAAGTTTTTTTGCGATAGCAATCTGATGCTGAAAGGAGCTGAGATGTTGAGGCATTCTGTGGGCTGCACATTGTAAGTGCTACTGAAAATACGACAGCCGACTGCGATAATGCCAGTGTTCCACTTCAATAGCTCGGTCATTTATCCAAGTTGATGCAACTTGATGATTGTGGGTGAATTTTTTCATTCATTGGATTTATGTGCATACCCAGTTGTAGTTCAATAGAGAAGTAATATTTTGAATGGGAAATTTTAATGCCATATAGTGGCCGATTTAAATCAGACGTGCTCAGAAGGGCTTCTTAAGCTTTTGGAAATCTATTTCTCCTTCACCTATGTCAACGGCTTCCTATAACGTTGAAAATGTATGCATCATTCACCCACGTGTCACATCAAGGCAGTGACTGAGATTCAGCAAAGCAAGCAGTAAATCAGAAATCTGATTAAGATGTAGATTTCAATTTCTCTAAACATTAGCAGAGATAACTTAAGCAAATCGATCGACCGCTTTTTGATCTCATTGTAATGTCTCCCAATTGATTCGTTTGACCAGCAACTTATTCTACCTTAACACAGGTTTCTTCTACTTTTTGCATGTCGAAGTCCATCTGCCCATTTGTTTCTCCCTGCATACTTAGCTTTGACTTCAAACGTAAAATTTGATTGAGGAAAAATATTTGAAGAAATTTACCAACATCCTCTATATGGCTTTCTCAAAAAATCGTTTGCTACTTTACGAAATTCACTGCGGCACCAACAGTTTACGACGTTTGTTCGAGACGGGATGAAATTTCCCTCGAATACTGCGGGAATTGAGTAGTGAGGAGGTGCCGAGTGCCAAAGTTCTTCGTGGTTTAAAAAAGACGTTAGGGTTAAAATCTAATATAGTTACCCAACAATCTTCTAATAGGAATTTTAAAGAAGTTTGAGACGTATTTTTTTTTAATGTTTTAACTTAACACATTCCCTAAGTTGGCGTTATAATCTGAAGTGAACGAGATCTTGGGATCACGGAGGGAGTGAATTCCAAACTCGAGTACTCGGTATATGCTTGTCATGGACATATTTAGTGTTGGACGCGCTGCAACCTTACCGATACAAGAGTCTTCTGAAGTTTTTCAGATCACCATTATTCATTGGTCGACCGTGCTAAATTTTCTGAAAAAAGATTTTATTTATCCGCGGTGGGATCAAGACTTTAAGGATCATGAAATTGGTGGCTTTCAGAAGCATAGGACCTGCAAGAATAAATAAATGATCATTGCTGGGCAATTGAGTCGATCGCTAAAGGAACCAAATATGTGTAGAAGCTTCTCTTGGATTCTAAACAAATTTATTTTCTTCCTGGGTGGCCGCGAAAAGGCATCACCGGCGAAGATTTGAGGGCTATGAAAAAGCGTTCCGTAGACAGCCGAGCTAGTACCAGAAGGTGCTTCCTCCGAAGAGTAACGGATTCATATCCAGGTGTGGGCTGCCCACAAGGAGTATTTATACGTTAACATGGAGATGGACAAAAAATTAATCGCAAAGAAAAATGCCTGAGCGATACCTAGCTGTTCATCTTATGAGCCATGAGGGGTAGCTGGTATTTTCATTCATATTGGGGCTACATTGAAGAAAACAAGGGTGGTTTTCATCCCGAAGCCGGAGAGAAAAGAACATAATCAAGTGAAAGGACTAATAAGTTTCTTATCCTTAGTTAAAAAAATATGCCAGACTTATAAATAACGGCATTTTTTAATGGGTTCCCCTTATATGGCGCAGAAAACATAGCTAAAGGAGAAATCTACCGAGAAAGCTCTAAATAAAGTGGTGTACTCAGTGGAAGCTGAATAAAAAGCAAAATATATCTAGAAGTTCAACTTGTGGGGAAATAGTTTGTAAGGATCATTACTATAAAAAATATCCTGGCAAAACTCGCATGCATGGAAAAAATGGGTAGGGAGTCAAAACCTGTATTCCTTTAAATACTTGTATATCAGTGCTGACGACACACAAGACTTACAACAGCGGCACGACTATGCAAGAAGTTTTTTGACTGGTTTCAGAGCTAATATTTATAATCTCTTATTGGTCTGCATCGCGCATTGTAATAACGATAACACTAGAGGGATCAGTTGGCACTTTGTTGGTCAATTCAAGTCTATTTTTAGTTCACGGCATAGATCGTTAGGAAGGATCTTTTTAGAAAGTCTGGGTAGCTCATTGAAAATATACATCCTAAGTTTTTCTGCCCTTAGTATCAGCTGTTGTGACCTATATACGATCTAATATTCAGTAACATCAAAATGGCTTTGCAATAGCTACTTGGGCGCCTTGATTGCAGCCATTTTTCCCACCTACTCTTGCTCCCGAGTTGAATACTTCTGCATGCAAAAAACCAACTATGAATTATATTGGACGAACATAGTTCGATTTCTTATATTACAAATATTAGCAGCTCAAAGCCAGAGTAGCGAGAATCTCTTTCCTATACTAAAGATATAAAAAAAAAAAGATTAGTTTACCTGGAGCCATTAGTAATTTTGTTCTAAAACCATGATATAGAAGTAGTCAAACTTCTTCTTAATTGCCTCTTCTAGAGTTGCTAAATTATAACTTAAAATTGCATTTGGCGATAAAAAATAGACCTCCATACGAGCTAAGACCTCTTCATTTCTTTTTTATCCCCATTTTATCGATACAGCTTCCAAAATGTTAAATGCTCTCTAGAAAAACCGTGACTTTGATGCATGTGCACACCAACATACCAATAAACCGATTGACTAAGTTATTGCTTGGTAGACAGTGGCATCAACATCAGACAGTAGCACCAGCAGACACATCACGCTCAGTGCACAGAGGCTCAGTTGGCAACTAAACAAAGTTAAGAAAAAACAAGTAAGGAAGGCTAAGTTCGGGTGTAACCGAACATTACATACTCAGTTGAGAGCTATGGAGACAAAATAAGGGAAATCACCATGTAGGAAAATGGACCTAGGGTAACCCTGGAATGTGGTTGTATGACATGTGTATCAAATGGAAGGTATTAAAGAGTATTTTAAGAGAGAGTAGGCCATAGTTCTATTGATGGACGCCATTTAGGGATAAAGCCATAAAGGTGGACCAGGGCTGACTCTAGAATTTGTTTGTACGATATGGGTATCAAATGAAAGGTGTTACTGAGCATTTTAAGAGGGAGTGGGCCTTAGGTCTATCGGTGGACGCCTTTTCGAGATATCGCCATTAAGGTGGACTAGGGGTGACTCTAGAATGTGTTTGTACGATATGGGTATCAAATGAAAGGTGGTAATGATTATTTTAAAAGGGAATGGGCTTTAGTTCTATAGGTGAACGCCTTTTCGAGAAATCGCCGTAAAGGTGGACCAGGGGTGACTCTAGAATATGTTTGTACGATATGGGTATCGAATGAAAGCTGTTAATGAGTATTTTGAAAAGGGGTGATCCTTAGTTCCATAGGTCGACGCCGTTTCGAGATATCGCCATATCAAACGAAAGGTGTTACTGAGCATTTTAAGAGGGAGTGGGCATGAGGTCTATAGGTGGACGCCTTTTCGAGATATCGTCATTAGGGTGGGCAGGGGTGACTCTAGAATGTGTTTGTACGATATGGGTATCAAACGAAAGGTGTTACTGAGCATTTTAAGAGGGAGTGGGCATTAGGTCTATAGGTGGACGCCTTTTCGAGAAATCGCCATTAGGGTGGGCCAGGGGTGACTCTAGAATGTTTGTACGATATGGGTATCAAACGAAAGGTGTTACTGAGCATTTTAAGAGGGAGTGGGCATTAGGTCTATAGGTGGACGCCTTTTCGAGATATCGCCATTAGGGTGGGCCAGAGGTGACTCTAGAATGTGTTTGTACGATATGGGTATCAAATGAAAGGTGGTAATGAGTATTTTAAAAGGGAGTAATCCTTAGTTCAATAGGTGGACGCCTTTTCGAGATATCGCCATAAAGGTGGACCAAGGGTGACTCTAGAATGTTTGTACGATATGGGTATCAAACGAAAGGTGTTACTGAGCATTTCAAGAGAGAGTGGGCATTAGGTCTATAGGTGGACGCCTTTTCGAGATATCGCCATTAGGGTGGGCCAGGGGTGACTCTAGAATGTTTGTACGATATGGGTATGAAACGAAAGGTGTTACTGAGCATTTTAAGAGGGAGTGGACATTAGGTCTATAGGTGGACGCCTTTTCGAGATATCGCCATTAGGGTGGGCCAGGGGTGACTCTAGAATGTTTGTACGATATGGGTATCAAACGAAAGGTGTTTCTGAGCATTTTAAGAGGGAGTGGACATTAGGTCTATAGGTGGACGCCTTTTCGAGATACCGCCATTAGGGTGGGCCAGGGGTGACTCTAGAATGTTTGTACGATATGGGTATCAAACGAAAGGTGTTACTGAGCATTTTAATAGGGAGTGGGCATTAGGTCTATAGGTGGACGCCTTTTCGAGATATCGCTATTAGGGTGGGCCAGGGGTGACTCTAGAATGTTTGTACGATATGGGTATCAAACGAAAGGTGTTACTGAGCATTTTAATAGGGAGTGGGCATTAGGTCTATAGGTGGACGCCTATTCGAGATATCGCCATTAGGGTGGGCCAGGGGTGACTCTAGAATGTGTTTGTACGATATGGATATCCAATTAAAGGTATTAATGAGGGGTTTAAAAGCGAGTGGCCCTTAGATGTATATGTGAAGGCGTTCTCGGAATATCGACCAAAATGTGGACCAGGTGATCCAGAAAATCATCTGTCGGGTACTGCTAATTTATTTATATATGGAATACCACTAACAGTATTCCTGCCAAGATTCCAAGGGCTGTTGATTTCGCCTTGTAGAACTTTTTCATTTTCTCCTACTTAATATGGTAGGTGTCACACCCATTTTACAAAGTTTTTTCCAAAGTTATATTTTGCGTCAATAAACCAATCCAGTTACAATGTTTCATCCCTTTTTTCGTATTTGGTATAGAATTATGGCATTTTTTTATTTTTCGTAATTTTCGATATCGATAAAGTGGGCGTGGTTATGGTCGGATTTCGGCCATTTTTTATATCGAGATAAAGTGAGTTCAGATAAGTACGTGTGCTAAGTTTAGTAAAGATATATCGATTTTTGCTCAAGTTATTGTGTTAACGGCCGAGCGGAAGGACAGACGGTGGACTGTGTATAAAAACTGGGCGTGGCTTCAACCGATTTCGCCCTTTTTCACAGAAAACAGTTATCGTCCTAGGAGCCAAGCCTCTACCAAATTTCACAAGGTTTGGTTAATTTTTGTTCGACTTATGGCATTAAAAGCATCCTAGACAAATTAAATGAAAAAGGGCGGAGCCACGCCCATTTTGAAATTTTCTTTTATTTTTGTAATTTGTTGCACCACATCATTACTGGAGTTGAATGTTGGCATAATTTACTTATATGCTGTAAAGATATTAACTCTTCTTTTAAAATTTTAATTAAAAAAAATTTTTTTTTAAAAAGTGGGCGTGGTCGTTCTCCGATTTTGCTAATTTTTATTAATCAGACATAAAGTAATAAGGGTAATGTTCCTGCCAAATTCCATCTTGATATCTTTAACGACTGCCAGATTACAGCTTGCAAAACTTCTAAATTACCTTCATTTAAAAGTGGGCGGTGCCACGCCCAATGGCCAAAATTTTACTAGTTTTCTATTTTGCGTCATAAGCTCAACTCGCCTACCAAGTTTCATCGCTTAATGCGTATTTGGTAATGAATTATCGCACTTTTTTGATTTTTCGAAATTTTCGATATCGAAAAATTGGGCGTGGTTATTGTCCGATATCGTTCATTTTAAATAGCGATCTGAGATGAGTGCCCAGGAACATATATACTAAATTTCATGAAGATACCTCAAAATTTACTCAAGTTATCGTGTTAACGGGCAGACGGACGGACGGACGGACGACTGTGTATAAAAACTGGGCGTGGCATCAACCGATTTCGCCTATTTTCACAGAAAGCAGTTAACGTCGTAAAATCTACTCCCCTACCAAATTTCAAAAGGATCGGTTAATTTTTGTTCGACTTATGGCGTTAAAAGTATCCTAGACAAATTAAATGAAAAAGGGCGGAGCCACGCCCATTTTGAAATTTTCTTTTATTTTTGTATTTTGTTGCACCATATCATTGCTGGAGTTAAATGTTGACAGAATTTACTTATATACTGTAAAGATATTAAATTTTTTGTAAAAATTTTACTTTAAAAAAAAATTTTTTTTAAAAGTGGGCGTGGTCCTTCCCCGATTTTGCTAATTTTTATTAAGCGTACATATAGTAATAGTAGTAACGTTCCTGACAAATTTCATCATGATATCTTCAACGACTGCCAAATTACACCTTGCAGAAATTTTAAATTACCTTCTTTTAAAAGTGGGCGGTGCCAAGCCCATTGTCCAAAATTTTACTAATTTTCTATTCTGCGTCATAAGTTCAACTCATCTACCAAGTTTCGTCGCTTTATCGGTCTCTTGTAATGAATTATCGCACTTTTTCGGTTTTTCGAAATTTTCGATATCGAAAAAGTGGGCGTGGTTATAGTCCGATATCGTTCATTTTAAATAGCGATCTGAGATGAGTGCTCAGGAACCTACATACCAAATTTCATCAAGATACCTCAAAATTTACTCAAGTTATCGTGTTAACGGACGGACGGACGGACGGACATGGCTCAATCAAATTTTTTTTCGATCCTGATTATTTTGATATATGGAAGTCTATATCTATCTCGATTCCTTTATATATGTACAACCAACCGTTATCCAATCAAACTTAATATACTCTGTGAGCTCTGCTCAACTGAGTATAAAAACATATAAATAATTTTTTTAGTTAGTTGTAAGTTCAGTACAAAAATCGAAAGCACTTATGCTGAAGATAGAACAAACACACCAAATAAAGTATAAAGAAATTTTTCTATCTGCTGCTGTGCCTTTTCACCATTTCTTGCTTTGGATGAGCCTTTTGTGTGGATACAGCTGTTGAGTATGTGAATGATGATATCAATTTCTGTAAATATTTTATGTTTGTTACATTTGCGCTACATGACGGCCGACCAGCTTAGTAATAGACTAGGCTGGATGTCGGGTAAAAGGCTTTGGTAAAAAAACACTTATTTTTACCAGGGATTGCAACTAATGATTATTGTTCAAAATTTAAAACGAAAAATTCATACGGAAGCGGTTATTGCCATCTACAGGGGTAAATAGAAAAATAGCAGTGAAAATTTATATATATATATTTTTTTTTTTTTTGATATTTTGAGAAATAAAATTCATTAATTTTGTAGTTCAGCTTATGCAAACGAATCTCAAAAAGGTTTTCAAAAAAATTCGAGAAAATTTTGAATTTTTTTTAGTATGCAGTCTTGTAGACCAATCAAATTAAGTCCTGTAAAGTGCAGGCATATGTCGCTGAAAACTCATATTGTTTTTCAAAAAAAATTTCTCTAAAGGAATTTTAGATTTTTTATACGGAAAAAAATGTGAACACCCCTCGGAAGAAAAATTTTCGAAAATCAATGCGAATTTCGAGCGACCCATAACTTGTACATTCTTAAATTAAAATTAATTGTGCTACAAAGCTGCATACCCAAAAATAGAAAACACTCCAAATGTTGTCCAAAAAAGTTCGAAATATTCGTAAAATTTTCTGCAAAATTCGACTTTTTTTGAAAACTTTTTGAAAGTGGTTTGCATGGTTTTACTAACAAAGTGTAAAAAGAATTTTTTTTAAATAACGAAAATCAAAATAAAATAAGTTAACTGGCGAAATTTTTTTAAATATTGTTACCGTTTTTTTCTGTTCGCTGCTTTCCTATAGAAGGTAAAAGTTCAAGAAATACATACTATCTTCGGGTGTAAAAAAATCAAAAAATTGCTGTTATTTCTGAAATAAAAAACTTGAAAAATAATAACCTTTTCCTAGCGAAACTAAAATCTTAATAAAACTGTTATTTTTCAAGCGCAAAAATATAATAAAATAATCATTTTTTTCCATCGAAATAAAAAACTACAAAAATAAATATTGGTTTCCTAGCGAAATTAAAATCTAAATAAATAACTGTTATTTTCTGATCAAAAATAAAAAACTCGATTTTTTTTTTATTTTCCAAAAAACGCGAAAAATAATTATAATATTTCGATCAAAATAAAAAAGCTCTTAAAAACAATGTTATTTTATAAGCAAAATAAAGTAAAAGAAGACTGTTACTATTCATTCGAAATTAAATAAAAAAATTTTTTTTGTTTTTTCCGAGCGAAATAAAAACTTAAATTCTTATTATTAGTTTCCTATCGAAATAAAAAACTAGAAAAATCTGTTATTTCGAAAGCGGAACAATTTGAAACTCACTGTTATTTTTCGAACGGAAAAAAAATTAAAAATAACTGTTTTCCGAACGAAAGAAAAACTTTAAAATTACTTATTTTCTATCGAAATAAGACTGGAAAAATCACTGTTAATCACAACCCTTCTCTTCAGAACGAAATAAAATTTCAAATAATAATTAAAACTTCAAAACTACGTCTCAAAAAATAAATTTTAAAAGCGAGTTTTATAATAAAACTTATAACTGTTGGGCTCCCTGTAGAATACCAGCTTAATATTTTTTTAATAAACAATTTTAAATATTATGTGGGAGCTATTTCTGCTGCCCTCACCATCATCAGCACTTTCCGGTTTACAAACAAACAATCATAATTATACCCAACTGTCTTCATTGTCTGTCGGCTGGATTACCACAAATGCTACAAATTTATCTGTACTTCCACATGTATGTATGCCTCTTTGTGCTAATCTCTCATTCAATATCAAGTTCAATGTTGCAATGTCTCTGCATTACATTAAATTATTATAACAAGCAAGCCTTTGGTCTCTAGCTGATTGCTGGCCCATTCGGAGCAGAAGTAAGTCCACATATCGTATGTGTACATGCAGGGCCGTAGAGAGAAAATCCGGGACAGGGACTAAACAATTTACGGGCTCCTATAAAAAATCCACTAATACATTTGATTAATTTGAATTAATGAGGTCTCATTCATGAATCATTATTGATGGATTACATCAAAAAAAATTTTTGCCACATCAACTAAATGATTTTTGGACTAAGAGCTGAAAATAAAATTAACACAGAATATTTAATATTTATATTATTTTATTGTAACTTAGAAATAAAATTCTCTTTTAACAGCCACACGTTGTTTCAAATCTTTATAATCTTTTCTATTATCATTTTTATAATCTTTTCTAGTTATTTGGTAACATCTTAATACATTTTTGATAAATTTAATCATGATTATACATTTTAATTATTCAATATAGAAGGTTCGGTTATCAAAGAGTGGCTTTTCTTACTTTTTTTCGCTGCAAAATTTTTTATAATAATATCAAAATTTACCTGTCTTGCCAAAACGGACCCAACACAAACCGTGTCAAGTCCTGAAACTCGATCTTGAGATGAACACTATCTATGAAAGTTTTTGATTCTTGAAAGGATGCTGAAGGAACGTTCTGCACTAGCTACAGTGACAGGTATAGTCCAAAAGATAATTGTATACAGATTTTGAACATAGATGGCATTTAGCAATTCCAATGGTGACAGACCTTTATCAAAATTTGCTTCGTAAATGTGTTTCATGTGAATTATTTCACATTTTAAGCTTTGAGAAATGTCCGAATTGTATTTTTTGACAAATTTTGCTGCGCTCGCCCGAACCCTAGTTTCATCTATGTCTTCAAATTGCCCCAAAAAGGAAAACGTCTCGCCAAAATTTCTCATAGCTGCAAATCGTTCAGTAATGCCAGTGATTACCGAATCAACGATCACCAGGAATTTATTGTTTTTAAAATCAGACTCTGAATCATCCGTAATCATCTTATTTAAATTATCTTCAGAGAGTTTTTGGGTTTTCTCTTTCGAATGTCCGGAAACTTTAGCGAGATGTTCAATTGAATAGCAACTGCTTTGCATTCGTTTAAAATTGTTTCCCATTGGTTCCTGATCAACTTCAAATAAGCAAATAAGGCATCTAGATTTCGGACCTTGTTGTTGTTGTTGTAGCGATTAGGTTACTCCCCGAAGGCTTTGGGGAGTGTTATCGATGTGATGGTCCTTTGTCGGATACAGATCCGATACGCTCCGGTAACACAGCACCATTAAGGTGCTGGCCCGACCATCTCGGGAACGATTTATATGGCCACATTAAACCTTCAGGCCATCCCTCCCTCCCCACCCCCAAGTTCCATGAGGAGCTTGGGGTCGCCAGAGCCTCGTCTGTTAGTGAAACGGGATTCGCCGCTCGAAGGTGAGGTTGACAATTAGGTTGGAGAAGCTATATATTGCGCTACACAACCCCTTGAATCCCAGATTTCGGACCTCAACATCTATGGTGGCGTCTCCAGCTTGGAGGACCACGTTTCTTTCATTAATGGTAGTCAGTATTTTGAAGATATGTACATTCGAACTTTTTGATGCACTTGAGAATGCTGGTAACATCTCCGTATGCTTGCGCAGTCAAAGTTTCTCAGTACATTTTTTTCGAGGATGTCCCATCGTTGTGGAGTAGTGCTTCTGAAAATAGTAAAACATTTTTGGAACCCCCAAAAACCCTCTCCCTGCGGCCGGGCCTGAATTGTAGCCTCCTTTTGAATTAGATTTTGTAAAGATCGCCATTGAATATAACATTTAATGTGATCTTGAGTATTTTCGCGTGATGGCAGTTTATCGTATAGCTTCTTCCATACCTGGAATTTCGAATTTCCGCCAGGACAACAAATTTTAGGTCTATCTAAAGTATTGGTGCTTAACAGACGACATGGAAGGCAATAAAAAGCATTGCCACTGGCACTCCACACTAACCCGTCACGCTCCACTTTCTCTCTATTTGGCAAAATTCTTTTTAAAAAGGAGGTAGGAAATTCCTCGTCATGACAATCACGAGGAAAAATAACAGGACACTTTTGATGACCTCGACGAATTATTTCGTTGTCCTCTTCAGATCGCAAAAACTAATCATTCACGGCACCGATAACGAAGTCGTTTAAATAATCTGGACTTTGATACAGAGTTGGTGGTATTGTTGGAAGACTTTGAAGATGAACCTTCATCAGTGTCACCACGAAAACCTTACGATTTCGGATTCATGTAAACATACATTTTTGTTTGATGTTTTTGTTGTTTCCTCACTGTTCGAAGGCCCAGGCAAAAGATCATTATCAATATTCGTTGCTTTTGAAATTCGGCTTAAAAATTGAACCTGGAACAACTTAAGACTCTCCTGATTAAAAAAAATGCGTTAGTCCCTCTAAATCGCGGGCCCCCTCAGAAACCCCGGGCCATAGGGGAAGCCCCCCCGCCCTGCTCGACGGGCCTGTATATGTATGTGCACATGTGGCATTGCCTGCTAGTTGGCATACCACAAATCGAATTGTTGCAAAATCAAATTAAACTACAAATAGCAAAAAGGTTGATAAATTTTGTTGTATGTTGATGCAAGTGCACATGAACAATTTAATATGATATAACCATTAGTCGACATTTGTTGTTATTTTAGAAAACTTTCCAGCATATGACTCGTTTTCATGCAACAGTTTTGTTTGTGTTTTTCATTTAGTTTAGACATCCAGCCAGCAAGAGAACGGCGGTAGCAACAAAAACTCTTAAATGTAATTGCCTTTGTTACTTTATTTCCGTATTTGATTTTATCGGTACATTTTGATTGTTTAGAAACTATTTCTCGATTGAATGTAATTAACTTTCAAACCCTTGCATAGAAGTAGCATCATGCAGTTATATGGGTATCCAAATGCATAGTATACGGCATACGGTATATATATATATACTACTATACAAATATTTCCAGTAACAAAATTATGTGATAAGAACTCCGAAATAATACCAAACCAATTCGAAATGATGGCTGACATAGCACAAAAAATTTAGTTTAAAGTAATCATTAAAAACGCTACCAAAAAGATTTAAAATAATCCTGACTAGCCCTTATCCTGAAATAATCCGGATATTATAAACATAATAATAGTTCTATAGAAATCCTAAAATAAATCCTATTTCATCTTTAAAACAGCTCCAAAATAATCCAGAATTATTCCTAAAGTACTCCCTGAGGTCCTTAAATTTGGCGAAAAACTTATCGAATTTATCCTGAAATAGTCTTGAAATTATGCATAAAACCTTCTTAAAATGGTATCGTAATGATCAAAAAACAATTCCAAACCTTTTCCAAAAAATTCCCGACTGCATTTCAACAAAAGTTCGTTATTAATTCGCAGCAGAGTTGGGCATTATTCCAATAAATTATTATTAAGACAACTATTCGAATGAAAATGTTTCCTCAAAAAATTCAAAGTCAAAAGATTTCTGAATAAATTATCCCTCACTAAATTTTTTATAAATAATTTAATTTTTAATATTTTCTAATTAAAGATTTTCTTCAAAAACGCACAGTTCACTCATTTAAATATGAAAAAAATTGTTTTTTAAGTAAAAGAAAACAAGCGTTTCTTTTCGTATTAATTTATTCACGAAAATCAAACAAAATAATTTATTCGTCACTAAAGTAAATTTTGTTTAAATAAACAAACAAGACAAACATTTTTTTTATTCGTTTTTCAAATAAATTTTGCCCAAATCTGATTTGCAAATGATTTAAAAACAAACGGTTCCTTAAGGATTCCGAACACAATGCTGAAATAGTGCGGTAAACAATTTAAAAATAGTGCCCGAAAACTATCGAAAAAGTGTTGAAATGATCCCGACATGATCCCTAAGACATCGGAAATAATCTTGAAAATATCTCGAAAACATTTACGAAATTATCCAGTGGTAGTTTCAAAATGATTTCGAAATAGTGGCAAAGTAACTTCGAACTTATATATATCCAAAACGATCTCGACACTGCTTCGAAATTATCTGGAAAAGAATCCAGAATTTATGCCGAACACAACCTCTGAATAGCTATGAAAGAGTAGAAAAATAGCCCCGAAAAGATCCCGAAATAGTTGGAAGTTAATCCGATAATCTGGAGATAGTCCCGAAATAATAAAGTCCCGAAATAATAAAGTCTGGCAGTAAAAAAGAAAATTGTGAGCAATAGCTTGCTTATTTTTAGCACATCTAGCCTTTGAGTATGAGTTTAAAAGCTTACGGGCGAAAACAGTACGAACGCAGTAGCTGTTCAGAGTGTTTTGGCCCGAACAGATAAGAATAGCCTATTTGGCGATCCCCATATAGATACATGTAGCCAACTCATCTTTCAACGCACGATGCTGCAGTTGACTGCATTTGTTTGTATGGGGTCGTCAAATAGGTTATTCATATGTGTTCGGGCCTTAAGTGTCTGGCCGTCTCTATTTGCGTATATGCCAAGTATCGTGATCGCAGTCACGGTAGATGTTGTTGTAAGAGCAAAGCTACTTCTTGTTTAGATTTTAAGGAGAGTGTTGCTGATGTGTCGAATATTAAGCCTGGACGGTTTTTTTTTTTGCTCCACTGCCACAGGAACAGTTTGTCAGATCCCCTAATTTCATCTATGTGGATTTACCGCGGCTAGATTTCAAGGTCCTTAACCTATTGGGGTTGTCAAGTAATAGTCGTTTAGGTAAACGTATAAACGTAGGAGCATTTATGTAAGCGTAAAAGCGTACTAGAAAACAAAGAGTTGATTATTGAAAAGTGAAACAATGAACAAACGCGTTCTGTCTTCTCCGGACAAAGACGAAGTACCTGCTGTCATCCTAGAAATGATTTTGTCTATTTTGAAACCAGCATGAGTTGGAATAGGCAGGTGGAGAAAGACTTTACCTACCCTGCGGTTTCCAGTTGGTGTCAGTTAACGCGAAACAGGGATAGCTGGCTTGACTTTTTATGAACGGCAAAATTTCTTGGGCGGTTAAGCGCCAATTAATGATAATGATGATGAAACAATATAATAGAAACAATTTATTTTAGTAGATAAACGCTCGAGTTCATTTTTTCAACTTTCTTTGTATATAACGCAATACTAAACAACTACCATGTCAATAAAAATAAATAAACAATAATCAAAAACAAAAACACAAATCACACTTTGTAAAAGCCAACCTTAACCATCACCACCAGCCTAAAACAAAGGAATTGGCAAGAAAATCAACAAACACATTTACAGCATTTTGTATCACTTATGCAAAATACGAAAAATAAAAAAAAGAGTAGCAAATTTATGCAAACAAAATAAAATCAATTTAACTTTGGGTAAATAAAATTTTATAACAAATCGTCTCAACATAAATACCAACTAAGCTAAGGGGCAATGTACTGTGGCACGCTGATTGCTTCTCCTTAGCCGGTCAAATGTTATTTCAGTTAAGTCATCGTCTTGGCAGGCGTGCGAATGTGGCACAAATATGTGCCACTGTGTCGTTTGTTGATGCAGGCGACGCTGGAAAATCTACATAAATTTATTTTAAAAAGCAAAACGATTGGGTGGGCGTGATGCCGTTAGTGATGTGCACCGCTAGCACGTGTGTTTGTTTGTTTGTTTGTGAGCGAGCGATGGCGTAAGTGAACGCGTGCAAAAGCGTGAAGTTTTACATTTAATTTTAGATGTATAGCAAAAATCCGGAGAAGTCATTAAAAAAGATTCAGTGTGAATAGATTTTTATACTCAGTTGAGCAGAGCTCACAGAGTATATTAAGTTTGATTGGATAACGGTTGGTTGTACATATATAAAGGAATCGAGATAGATATAGACTTCCATATATCAAAATAATCAGGATCGAAAAAAAATTTGATTGAGCCATGTCCGTCCGTCCGCCCGTTAACACGATAACTTGAGTAAATTTTGAGGTATCTTGATGAAATTTGGTATGTAGGTTCCTGAGCACTCATCTCAGATCGCTATTTAAAATGAACGATATCGGACTATAACCACGCCCACTTTTTCGATATCGAAAATTTCGAAAAACCGAAAAAGTGCGATAATTCATTACAAGAGACCGATAAAGCGACGAAACTTGGTAGATGAGTTGAACTTATGACGCAGAATAGAAAATTAGTAAAATTTTGGACAATGGGCGTGGCACCGCCCACTTTTAAAAGAAGGTAATTTAAAACTTCTGCAAGGTGTAATTTGGCAGTCGTTGAAGATATCATGATGAAATTTGTCAGGAACGTTACTACTATTACTATATGTACGCTTAATAAAAATTAGCAAAATCGGGGAAGGACCACGCCCACTTTTAAAAAAAATTTTTTTTTAAAGTAAAATTTTTACAAAAAATTTAATATCTTTACAGTATATAAGTAAATTCTGTCAACATTTAACTCCAGCAATGATATGGTGCAACAAAATACAAAAATAAAAGAAAATTTCAAAATGGGCGTGGCTCCGCCCTTTTTCATTTAATTTGTCTAGGATACTTTTAACGCCATAAGTCGAACAAAAATTAACCGATCCTTTTGAAATTTGGTAGGGGAGTAGATTTTACGACGTTAACTGTTCTCTGTGAAAATAGGCGAAATCGGTTGATGCCACGCCCAGTTTTTATACACAGTCGTCCGTCCGTCCGTCCGTCTGCCCGTTAACACGATAACTTGAGTAAATTTTGAGGTATCTTCATGAAATTTAGTATATATGTTCCTGGGCACTCATCTCAGATCGCTATTTAAAATGAACGATATCGGACAATAACCACGCCCAATTTTTCGATATCGAAAATTTCGAAAAATAAAAAAAGTGCGATAATTCATTACCAAATACGCATTAAGCGATGAAACTTGGTAGGTGAGTTGAGCTTATGACGCAAAATAGAAAACTAGTAAAATTTTGGCCATTGGGCGTGGCACCGCCCACTTTTAAATGAAGGTAATTTAGAAGTTTTGCAAGCTGTAATCTGGCAGTCGTTAAAGATATCAAGATGGAATTTGGCAGGAACATTACCCTTATTACTTTATGTCTGCTTAATAAAAATTAGCAAAATCGGAGAACGACCACGCCCACTTTTTAAAAAAAAATTTTTTTTAATTAAAATTTTAAAAGAAGAGTTAATATCTTTACAGCATATAAGTAAATTATGCCAACATTCAACTCCAGTAATAATGTGGTGCAAAAATTACAAAAATAAAAGAAAATTTCAAAATGGGCGTGGCTCCGCCCTTTTTCATTTAATTTGTCTAGGATGTTTTAATGCCATAAGTCGAACAAAAATTAACCAAACCTTGTGAAATTTGGTAGAGGCTTGGCTCCTAGGACGATAACTGTTTTCTGTGAAAAAGGGCGAAATCGGTTGAAGCCACGCCCAGTTTTTATACACAGTCCACCGTCTGTCCTTCCGCTCGGCCGTTAACACAATAACTTGAGCAAAAATCGATATATCTTTACTAAACTTAGCACACGTACTTATCTGAACTCACTTTATCTCGATATAAAAAATGGCCGAAATCCGACCATAACCACGCCCACTTTATCGATATCGAAAATTACGAAAAATAAAAAAATGCCATAATTCTATACCAAATACGAAAAAAGGGATGAAACATTGTAACTGGATTGGTTTATTGACGCAAAATATAACTTTGGAAAAAACTTTGTAAAATGGGTGTGACACCTACCATATTAAGTAGGAGAAAATGAAAAAGTTCTACAAGGCGAAATCAACAGCCCTTGGAATCTTGGCAGGAATACTGTTAGTGGTATTCCATATATAAATAAATTAGCAGTACCCGACAGATGATTTTCTGGATCACCTGGTCCACATTTTGGTCGATATTCCGAGAACGCCTTCACATATACATCTAAGGGCCACTCGCTTTTAAACCCCTCATTAATACCTTTAATTGGATATCCATATCGTACAAACACATTCTAGAGTCACCCCTGGCCCACCCTAATGGCGATATCTCGAATAGGCGTCCACCTATAGACCTAATGCCCACTCCCTATTAAAATGCTCAGTAACACCTTTCGTTTGATACCCACATCGTACAAACATTCTAGAGTCACCCCTGGCCCACCCTAATAGCGATATCTCGAAAAGGCGTCCACCTATAGACCTAATGCCCACTCCCTATTAAAATGCTCAGTAACACCTTTCGTTTGATACCCATATCGTACAAACATTCTAGAGTCACCCCTGGCCCACCCTAATGGCGGTATCTCGAAAAGGCGTCCACCTATAGACCTAATGTCCACTCCCTCTTAAAATGCTCAGAAACACCTTTCGTTTGATACCCATATCGTACAAACATTCTAGAGTCACCCCTGGCCCACCCTAATGGCGATATCTCGAAAAGGCGTCCACCTATAGACCTAATGTCCACTCCCTCTTAAAATGCTCAGTAACACCTTTCGTTTCATACCCATATCGTACAAACATTCTAGAGTCACCCCTGGCCCACCCTAATGGCGATATCTCGAAAAGGCGTCCACCTATAGACCTAATGCCCACTCTCTCTTGAAATGCTCAGTAACACCTTTCGTTTGATACCCACATCGTACAAACATTCTAGAGTCACCCTTGGTCCACCTTTATGGCGATATCTCGAAAAGGCGTCCACGTATTGAACTAAGGATTACTCCCTTTTAAAATACTCATTACCACCTTTCATTTGATACCCATATCGTACAAACACATTCTAGAGTCACCTCTGGCCCACCCTAATGGCGATATCTCGAAAAGGCGTCCACCTATAGACCTAATGCCCACTCCCTCTTAAAATGCTCAGTAACACCTTTCGTTTGATACCGATATCGTACAAACATTCTAGAGTCACCCCTGGCCCACCCTAATGGCGATTTCTCGAAAAGGCGTCCACCTATAGACCTAATGCCCACTCCCTCTTAAAATGCTCAGTAACACCTTTCGTTTGATACCCATATCGTACAAACACATTCTAGAGTCACCCCTGCCCACCCTAATGACGATATCTCGAAAAGGCGTCCACCTATAGACCTCATGCCCACTCCCTCTTAAAATGCTCAGTAACACCTTTCGTTTGATATGGCGATATCTCGAAACGGCGTCGACCTATGGAACTAAGGATCACCCCTTTTCAAAATACTCATTAACAGCTTTCATTCGATACCCATATCGTACAAACATATTCTAGAGTCACCCCTGGTCCACCTTTATGGCGATTTCTCGAAAAGGCGTTCACCTATAGAACTAAAGCCCATTCCCTTTTAAAATAATCATTACCACCTTTCATTTGATACCCATATCGTACAAACACATTCTAGAGTCACCCCTAGTCCACCTTAATGGCGATATCTCGAAAAGGCGTCCACCGATAGACCTAAGGCCCACTCCCTCTTAAAATGCTCAGTAACACCTTTCATTTGATACCCATATCGTACAAACAAATTCTAGAGTCAGCCCTGGTCCACCTTTATGGCGATATCCCTAAATGGCGTCCATCAATAGAACTATGGCCTACTCTCTCTTAAAATACTCTTTAATACCTTCCATTTGATACACATGTCATACAACCACATTCCAGGATTACCCTAGGTCCATTTTCCTACATGGTGATTTCCCTTATTTTGTCTCCATAGCTCTCAACTGAGTATGTAATGTTCGGTTACACCCGAACTTAGCCTTCCTTACTTGTTGTTGTTATCATTGAATTATGTATAAATTTTCTAATCTTATGCTACTTAAGGAGCTAAATTTGTATATTTACCGTCGATCGGTATATTTAATAAGAGTGAAATATAAAACAAAACAAAGGAATTTGAATTGGATGAGGTGCCATTTACGGCTATACTCCAGCCTAGTAAATAATAAAAAAATACGAGATGCGGTTTACCTCAGAAGAGATTAAAACCTGGGTCCCTTCCTTCGTCGTGTTCCTTTCAAATGTTTTCCCTAAAATTGTTGGGAAGGGTCAAACATGTTTTATGTCGACATCGAGTGGTGTCTGCAAGGCAGACTATGTTTTTCTAAAAAGTTTTCCTGCCAAAAATATTTTCGGAATGCTTGCCAAGACATTGTCAAGGGGTGACCTTGCTAAAAAAAAACCTTTTCTCAACTAATTTGATTTTGCTCTTAACCCAGAATCTTCGGTCGATTAGGCGAGCACGCTACCACCAGACCACTTCAGCCTGGTAGCAGAAATCATTTTTAAGATATCGAAAATTACAAACAATTCTTTCACTTCTGTGCTATGCTGCTTATGAAGATTTTCGAAAATTTTTTTTACATTCAGAAATGTGTTCTTGTTTTATTATCATGGAAAAAATTTATTTCCCTTTCCCTCCCTTCCGCATTTCCTCAATCTTAATTTTTATTTCCTCGTCCTCCACAGAACATTTCTCGTTTCATTATAAAATTTCCATGCCGATTTCTATTACCCCTTTTCAGAATTTTTTGTGTCTCTTTGCTATTTCTTTTCTTCTCTCAATTTTTAGTGCTGTTCTTGTTTCTCCTCCCCCGCTTATTTTATTTCAATCTCTCTTGCAATAGCTAACTACGTTGGTATTACCACCGCACAGAAGCACGTTGAACGAGAAAGGTCTGAAGAACAATAAGGACTTTCGTTATCTATGGAATTAACCTGGAGCGAAGAAGCATTATTCACAGCTACGGATGTGATTTTGTAGTGGACTACGCTGTCAAGTACTATCAGTCACGACTGAACGTTTACCAAGCTTATTGGCTGTCTCCTGATCGAAGACCACGAAACCAAATCAAACACTTCGTTATTGACGGCAGGTATATTGCCAGTATTCTGGATGTGCGCACACTGCGCATTCCAACTTTTGACTGGGAGTATTATCTTGTAGCAACAGCAGCGCGCACAGCAATCCAAAGTTGATTTGCCTTAGCTGCTCACGAAAAAAAAACTACCTATGTTTCCATGAGTCCTGAAAAATAAACTTACTTTAAATTAACCATATCAACGGCTTCAGACCAAGTAAACTATTATCAATCTATTTAATGATTTGGGAAAAATTTAAACAACGTGACATCAGGGCGGACAAGGCGACAGCTGTTTCGATTATGCCTTGTAAATCTCTTCAAAGCCTTTTCTCCCGGGAGTGGGATTTTAACCCGCACTCCTATGATGGTTGAGTGTCCGTGCCTTGTCCGTCCTGATGTAACGTTGTTTACATTTTTCCCAAATCATTAAATAAATTATAAAATCAAATAAATATTTTCATGAATTTAAAGCAGGGCTATTCATTTCATAGCACAATTGTGCCCTCTCAGTTCACACGCATATGATTCGCTCTGTCGTCGTTAATTGAGTTAGTCGTCGCTCTCACTAATACAGGTGCACTTACAGTTTAGAATAGCCCTGATTTAAAGAAATAAGGGTAAAACTTAAAACTCATACAAATAGACAACATTGGTTAATTCGTTGTAGTTCTATAAAATAGAACAAAGCAAAAACACCAAGTTTCTCTGAAACCGCCTTACCAACGCATCGCTTTAAAATATGATTCCATACGAAGTATGGACTATGAATAAAGAAAATATGCAAATAAGTGAATTTGGGATAAGGTTTACAACAAATAAAACATGACGTGGCTGAATCCGTTTATAACACTTGATCCAATCCAAACAGCTGTCGCCTTGTCCGTCCTGATGTCACGTTGTTTAAATTTTTCGCAAATTATTAAATAAATTATAAAATTAAAAATTGCTTCAAATAAATGTTTTCATACATTTAAAGCAATAAGGGTAATCCCCGCTTAAAACTCATACAAATAGACAACATTGGTTAATTCGTTGTATATATATAAAATAAGTGCACATTTTTGGTGTTACTTTATAACTTGAGACCGGCTTTACCAAATTCAACCAAATTTCAACGGTATATTTGGGCTATCACGTAGATGGTTTCTGTAAAGTTTGATTGAATTTGGTTGAGCGGTTCATGAGATATATCACACCAAGCTACGGCTACATTTCATACCAATAGATGGGGCTTATTTGCAGGTTTTCTTTCATGATGCTATAACTCCAGAACGCGCGAACCGATTTCCACGGTTTTGCATTCGTTGGGCTCCGTGAGGTTTATAGCAAAGAAAATTCATGATCGACGCAGAGGGCTTCCAGTAATAGGCCAAAACGTGGACACGGGTACCCCTAGAATTGTTTATAGAATATGGATATCAAATAAAAGTTGTTGATGAGTGCTTTAGTAGAGGGTGATTTTCATACCCCTGGGTGACTAGGGTCTCGAGATATAGGCCAAAACGTGGACCCGGGTACCCCTGGAATGTGTTTATAGAATATGGATAACAAATGAAAGCTGTTGATGAGTGCTTTAGTAGAGGGTAATTTTCGTACCCCTGGGTGACTAGGGTCTCGATATATAGTCCAACACGCGGACCCGGGTACCCCTAGAATGCGTTTATTGGATATGGATTTTCAATGAAAGCTGTTAATGAGTGCTTTAGTAGAGGGTAGTTCTCATACCCCTGGGTGACTAAGGTCTCGGGATATAGGCCAAAACGTGGACCCGGGTACCCCTGAACAATCAACAAAAGGATATATGACAAAATCATGCAAGCTGTTTCTGATGACACTGGTGGATTATATTTTTTGGATGCACCTGGTGGCACCGGAAAAACATTTGTGATTTCATTGATTTTAGCAACTATTCGATCGCAACAGAAAATTGCTTTGGCACTCGCTTCTTCTGGAATTGCTGCAACTTTTGGTATGCCACCGCATTGTTTAAAGTTGAAGGTCGGCTCATCAGTTATTTTATTACGGAATTTAAATGCACCAAAATTGTGTAATGGAACAGGACTGAATGTAAAAAAGTTGATGACGAATTTAATGGAATCAATAATACTGACGGCAAAGTGAAATGTGAAATTGTGCTTACACCGCGAATCCCACTGACGCCAACAGACATGTCATTTGAATTCAAGCGTTTGCAATTTCCAGTGCGCTTGTCATTTGCTATGTCAGTCAACAAGGCGCCAGGTTAAACGTTTCGAGTATGCGGATTAAATTTGGAGGAACCGTGCTTTTCACGTGGAGAGCTACACGTTGCCTGTTCCAGAGTAGGCATTCCAAATTGTTTGTTTATTCATATCCCAGATGGAAAAACGAAAAATGTAGTATATCCAAATATTTTCGATTAAGAACTGAAATAAAGATTAAAAAAATTCTATGATATTTTATTCTTTTTCCAATATTTCTATTGGTGTAGCGAAGCACACCAGGGTCCCGCTAGTAGTTCTATAAATAGCACAAAAAGCAACAGTATCAAGTTTCGTTGAAACCGCCTTACCAACGTATAATTTTACCACATGATGCCATATGAAGTACGGACTATGAATAAAAAAAAATATGGAAAAGAAGGCAATTGGTATGAGGTAAGGGATGACGTGGCTGAATTCGTTTGTAACACTTCAACCATCGTAGGAGTGCAAGGTATAATCGAAACAGCTGCCGCCTTGGCCGTCCTGATGTCACGTTTTTTAAATTTTTCCCAAATCATTAAATAAATTATAAAATTAAAAATTGCTTCAAATAAACTCATATTATCAATCAGATTTTGACGAACGACCAAACCTTGGAGAAGAATAACTTTAAAAGTATCAAAACGCAGCTTACGATAATACGAAGCGAAGATACTAGCATGCTGTTACGTCTGAATTAAAGATCAATAGGAAGCTTAAAAGGCTCCCTGAGTTCTATACTTGTGCCATCTATCGCCCATTTTTTTTTTTTTTTTTGCTATATAGAGGCAGTTCACTCAAAAGCAAGAAGAAAGAAGAACTCAAAAGCAACATTTCCCACTTTCAAGTTTTTAAAATATATCGATCTACATATATGGCACTTTACGGAGTTTTTACCATGAGTACGTCTTGCAATACAATTGTCATTGGATAGCATTCCGACGTTTGCAATTTCGCTCCCTTTATCGGACCTTTTCCTCATTTTAATGCATTTTTACCGGCGTCTATGGGGTGTAATGCTCAATGGGAAGTCTCTTAAACATTTTGCGTAAAAGTGCGCCTGTTTTATACGATTTTACTTCTTATATCGATCCCCGCTGACTTTAGCGGAACTTTTTTGTACTTCTTATTGCCGTATGTTCTGTCTCTGAGCCGTGTTCTGAATTTAAAATATCCAGCTCCCGGTAAAAGGTTCAAAAACTCATCTTAAAATATCAAATCCTGTTCGATAATTCTTGTTGTGTTTTGTGCATTGTCTTGTTGTTTTGAAGAATGAGTGAGGTCTTAAATTTGAAGGACAATGAGAAGTTACTAAAAAATCGATCGCCCCTCCTCTGAATAAATTTTATAAATATATCGATCCATATCGTATGTAGAAGAGTTTATCTGTCCTAAGTGTGTTCTGAATTTTCATAGACAATGTGATAAATTTCAGGTTCTTGTTTTTTATGGAAATTATGTACTTATATATCAACAAATCAAAAAATTCCTACCTTAGAATGAATTTTCTTAATATAGTAAATGACTTAATATAAAGGAAGTATAAATTGTGATAGATGCAGAGATTTTTGAAGAACAGCACGATTTGGGAAAGAATCTCCTTAGGGCCAGCCCTTAGGTCCATAACTGGGATAGTGATAGAATAGTAATATGGTCTTAAACGCTGTTCACAATCACGCTTTCTGAAAATAGCAATTACAACTGTACCAACATATACATACATATGCTTATCGTGAGTACCTGCATCAACCTCACGGGGTCAAACACATGGATATAATTGCGAGATCAGCAGCCCAACGATACAGCTCTAAGTTCCCTGACCGCTGCATCATGTTCTCACCCTTTGGCTTAATGCAATCAGATATATGATACAATTCCACAATTTCAGCACAAGTGTCAAAGGATGGGAACTACCTTTTCTGAGCACCAGGTTAACTTCCATCACAATAAAGGAATGTGACTACATCATTTTCTATCGAATTGCATGAATATCCATTCGAGTATACCAGTTAAAGCCTCATCTACTAAACACATTCAGCTAGATGAATGTCCGTTCGAGACTACGACCATAAGCCTCATCTTCTGACCACACTATCGCAGTTTCCAACATTTAAAAAAGTAGAGTGTGCATAAAACCAATCATATAATTGTCAACTTTTATCCACAAACGATTGACATCTGCCTAGGCAATATTACTCAACAGTTATATTCAGGGGTCACAGTTAAGGAATATGATCAACATTTTCTTCGACCTTCCGCGGAAGAATCATACTTAGGTTAGTAAGGGAATATTTTATTGCCACCTTTCTAACGAGGACAAACATATTGGCCCGTAATCATAGTCGAAATAAAATAGAGTTATATTGGTTTAAACACGGTTCTAAATTAAATATCATTTTAAGTCTGTTATAGTCCACTTAAACACTGTTTTATCTTTAAAAAAGTATTTTAAATTTAAAATGACATGAGCCCGATTTTAATTTTTAAAAGTAGGTTTTAAGTTGGCGGTCTGCTGTCAAAAGTTGCGAGAAATTAAACAATTTGCTATTTAAACGCGATGAACTTAACTGGAAGTGAAAAAAGGCTTCCCCGACAAGCAAGTATATGTCAGGAACTAATTTATTATACCTAGAATGCGTATTATTATATTTGTGACGAAAATTACACAATCTTAAAATCTGCGAAATCTCCACATATGCGAAATCTTTAATTAAGACTATTCCTCATTCAAATATATTTGTGAGTTTTGATATTTTCGTATCTTTTGGGTAAAAAGTAGCATCCTATACTGATTTTGGCATTAAATTTAGAAATGCATATTCAATAGAAGGAATTATTTACCACAGGCGTCGATTTTTAATGCATGCCAAAAAATTTCGGGAGAGGTGTCAAATGACGCGTTTTAATTTCGGAAGCAATAATCCGAAGGCGGCAAAGAAATACTTGTACTCTGTCAAGATATTTTTGCAAAAAAAAAGTTTAAGACTTTCATGTGGTTGATGTAATTTTGGTGATATTGTTGTACACAAACAAAAATTAACTAAAAAGTTGTTTTGCGCTGATACAATTTTCACCGGTTTCGCAGCCGTTTCAGGGTAATTATTCGATTTTTTGTGAATGTCCATTAATAAAAGAACAATTTCTTATTTCCGACTTCTAATTATTGAATTACAATACAGATTTCTTGAATTCATTTCTGCTGGCTTTTCCTTTTGTGTCTTCTATTCCCCTTTAAAGAAAGCGTGAAATAAAACGCGGAATACAACAAGAATTAGCAACAAAAATTTTAAGAACTGCTTGGTACGGGCGCTACTGAACTACTTCCCTCTTTATCACCCTCTTAGTCTATGTCATGATCGACTTGAGTTCAGTGATTTTCTCATGTAAAAGGGACTTACAATTTACAGGTCCATGTACAATGGCTCAACATTCTAGGTCACTTCCTTCCTATGGAAAACTCTTCTAAACACCCTTTATTTATGCTGACTTTGCTAGACCTAAATTTGATCTAACCTGATTATCATTGAATGTCCTCATACATATTAGTATCGAGGCTAGAGATGTCCCTATTCGGTTTTGGGTATATCAAATTAAACGGCTTTAACGGTTAGGGCCACCTGACATTTAAGGTTTGCATCATTTTGGTCGTCACATCTGTCTTAATGAAAACAACTTTTCTTTAAAACATTCTTACAAACTATATAAACTATTCAACAGGAATACGAGTGTATGAGTGGATAGCCTTGTAGCTTCCTTTGCTTCAAGGAGCACAAATCTGCATTAACTACTTATTCGGTTATGTTGCGAGATTTAAATAATTTTTTAAGAACAAAGTTGAGTAAATTTTCTTTAAATAAGTACGTTTATGTTCAATTAAAAGATTGTGCACTCAATTCTAAATTGACGGCCGAATTTTTACAAAAGGTTTGCTAATAACTTTTAAATAGAATTGAATGATAATTATACGCCACCGAGTTATGATTCAAACGCGTTTTCGGGTACTCCTTTGAGAATTTTTGTGGTATTTTAGGAGTTTTTGTCAAGTAAAAAATTACCATTTTACCATTTTTACCACGGTTGTAAGGAACCGGGTCAACTTTTAAAATTTCTACAAAATTTCTTCATAGCGCCAATTAATAACTTTTTTCATGCGGATACCCTATCCATGCTTATTTTAGCTGAAAACTGTGTTTAATATGTCTATGACAGACCAAAATTTTAAATCCCATTTTTAATTTATGCAAGATTTTAATTAAAGAGTATTTTAGTCAGCGACTATGATTACGGGCCATTACTTTTAAGGAATGCTTTATTGTCAACTTCGAAAGCGGAAGAGACTGCGTTACTATAAAGAAGTAGCTTTAGTGTCAATTTCAGGGGAGAAGAGACTGCATAGCTTCGTTAAGTATGCTTTATTGTCAACTTCCTCAAAAGTGAACTCCCTCGCATATAAGGAAACAAAAATAACCATTCACAGAAACCGCAAATCTCCCACTACGGAGCCGATCCCATAATACACAGGTCACACCTGGGTGCCCGAAAGATTACTTAATACTCCCTTAAACCATTTTATTGATCATAGTCAAACAGTCACGATGATTTCTTCGAACCTGCAGCTGCGATTTACCATGATCATTCAATTGCTTTGTTAAAAGCTCATGTACATAAATATTTTTGCAACTTTATTTCCTACAGGGAATTTATGAAAGTGACTCAATTCCAAGATCGTGCCACTATAATAAACATTACGATTTAATATGCAAAATTAGGCGCACTCATAACAACAAATTTTCGTTCAACAGCCCCAAGTGCAGTTTGAAGTGTCAAGCAAAAAATAAAACAACAAAAACAGCCATTTAATAAAGTTTTAAACTTTTTCAAGTGCTGACTGTCAGCATTGAAGTTCTTAAAATTTTGCGTGAAAATTTCAAAAAAATTGCATCATTGAATGTTGTTTCTAGTATTGAAATATTTATATTTTGCAGCTTTTTTTGCATTGCGCTGTTTTGAAGGTCAAGTGCTCAGTAATATGATTTAATAATAACAGCAAAATTTTTGAATCAAGGATTTTGCCTTGCAAAGAGGAGAGAAAGAGACGGAGATAGAATGTGGTTAGTAGTATTTGGATAAACAAACTCTCGAATTGCATTATTGTACTTGCCGTGCATGTGATTCAATTAAAAAATGCACAAATTGCACTAATCACATTTTGAGTTATTTTATTTAAATGAAAAACTAATTATGCAAATTGCAAAATGTATAAATTAAAGTATGAGCGCATTTACAAACAAAAAAATTAGTTTATTAGTACACATGTGCATATGTATAAACGAGCTGTAGACAGACTCTAACAAGTCTAATATATGAGTATGAGTACTTAAAGACACAAATGTATGCAGATACCACACCCCGATTGAACAGCATCAAATAGTTTAAATTGCTCACTTATTATATTTTAACTATTTGCTGTCATCGTTGCTGCGGTTTGCTTCTGATTCAAATGCTAATTAGATGCATTTATTCCTGTCATTTTCAAGTTTAAAGTTTTTTGCTTTTTTGTTTTGATATTCATTTTGTTTTGTTAATGAATCATTTAACATTAACCTCAACTTTAAGTGAATCTGTACAACGAAAAAAATAGTTTTGCATTTGTTTAGTTAGAAATAAAAATAACGAGATATGGATTGGATTTTCTATGACCACATCCGCGGTTTGCTGATTATTACATGCACTTATTTGGTATTTTTCAATTCTAGGTAGAGAAAATGACTCATTCGATTACGAATGAAAAACTGCGTGGAAAAAAGAGCTGATTTGCAGAAGTAGCAGATTGGAAACTAACACACTTCAAATCGCCCACAAAGTTGTGCTATACAGAGACTCAGGTCGAATCGAAGGCTAGAATTTCTGGGCCTGTATATTGTTATACGATCACGGATCGAAAGCTATTTTCTTACAAACGATAAATATGAAACTGGCAAACTATTTATGAAAATGATAATACATTATGGATCTAACGAGTACATGAGGTCACTAGATCACGTATGCCGTTAATCCGATTTACCAGTCAGAAGGTGCTTAGATTTGAAAAATTGTTTTCGATCACGGATCGTTTAACACTATACGGGTCCTGATTATTTAATGATGACTACACTCATATGTATGTAAATACGACACAACAGTTCCGGCAGTAATGGAGAGTGGAATGACCAAGACTAAGAAGAAAAGATCTTTATTCAATTTACAGACAAGCCGTGTATAGTTACGTGAACCAACGGACATTGGGACTAGATCACCAAACCACCTCAACGGCAATACCAAAGTACTAGGACAGTAGGACGTTTAGTTCGGGTTTGAGTCCACTACTGACTTAAATACTTTCAATGCTTTCTTCATAATATAACCGTCTACGCTGCAGCGCTCCTCCATTTTTCGGCGCAAAGATGGCTGAATAAAATATGCTGGCGCCGCTCTTGGTGATGCTTATGCCTTTTCAATAATAGAACTTGAGTCAGTTTCAGTATTATTGGCCTTACAAACGCGTATTAGATAAACAACCAAAAAAGTGAATCTTGCGGTAAATGAGGACATGACGAAGTACATGTTGTCATTCAAAAAAGAATCAACGCATTAGCGCCTTGGCAGCTTCCTCACTGTTGATGGATATAAATTCGAAACTGTCAAGGACTTCGTCTATCTGTCAGCTTACAAATCAATAACAGCTCTTACCAGCAAGCAGTACTTTGGACTGAACAGGATTTTGAAAAGTAAAACCCCTCTCTCAGTGTGATAGTGCAGCGAATAAAAACACAAAGGCTTCGCTGCTAAGTTCATGTTTTGCGAATGGACGAAGATACTTCGACACCGCAGTTTGGAAGCAGAGAAAGGGGAGGACGTCCAGTTGGGAGAGGCAGGTGAAAGAAGACTTGACCAACAAGGATAGCTGGCGTGATTTGTTACGAAAGGGCCAAAATCGTCTAAAGGGTTAACAGTCAATTATTGATGCTGCCGAGGTAAGTTTCAGAAACTGATTCTATTAAAGTTCAAGACCAGATATACTATTTAGGCTGCCCAAAGCGGCCCTCAGTCGATTTTGGCCGTTGCGTAACAACCCACACAAAAACTTATACTTGCGAGGCTTGGACCACTTAGACCACTGTGCGAAGCCAGAAAGCTACATTACGCCCCAACTAACCCACAGCGGGTTAGGGGGTTAGAATATACCCGCGGTAGGTATGCCTGTCGTAAGAGGCGACTAAAATACCGGATTCAAGGGGTTTGTGTAGCGCAGCCCTTTCAGGTTACCAGCACAATACATAGCTTCTCCAAACCCAATTGTCAACCTCACCTATCCGTGGCGAATCCTGCTTCGTTAACAGCCGTGGCTATGGCGACCCCGAACTCCACATTGATCTAGGGGGTGGGGGTATGGCCTAGAAGGTCGCATGTGGTCATAACAAATCGTTCCCGAGATGGTGGGGCTTGGTACCGGAACGTACCGGATCTGCATCCGGCAAAGGACCATCAACTCGATAACACTCTCCAAGGTCTTCGGGGAGTGTCCTTATCGTTACAACAAAAACAACAACGCCCCAACTAAGTACAGAGGCACTTCTTAGACAAGCCAAATAGATAAATGCCAAAGGCAAAGCAAACAAGTAAGGAAGGCTAAGTTCGGGTGTAACCGAACATTAAATACTCAGTTGAGAGCTATGGAGACAAAATAAGGAAAATCACCATGTAGGAAAATGAACCTAGGGTAACCCTGAAATGTGGTTGTATGACATGTGTATCAAATGGAAGGTATTAAAGAGTATTTTAAGAGAGAGTAGGCCATAGTTCTATGGATGGACGCCATTTAGGGATATCGCCATAAAGGTGGACCAGGGCTGACTCTAGAATTTGTTTGTACGATATGGGTATCAAATGAAAGGTGTTACTGAGCATTTTAAGAGGGAGTGGGCATTAGGTCTATAGGTGGACGCCTTTTCGAGATATCGCCATTAGGGTGGGCAGGGGTGACTCTAGAATGTGTTTGTACGATATGGGTATCAAATGAAAGGTGGTAATGAGTATTTTAAAAGGGAGTAATTCTTAGTTCTATAGGTGGACGCCTTTTCGAGATATCGCCATAAAGGTGGACCAAGGGTGACTCTAGAATGTTTGTACGATATGAGTATCAAACGAAAGGTGTTACTGAGCATTTTAAGAGGGAGTGGGAATTAGGTCTATAGGTGGACGCCTTTTCGAGATATCGCCATTAGGGTGGGCCAGGCTGACTCTAGAATGTGTTTGTACGATATGGGTATCAAAGGAAAGGTGGTAATGAGTATTTTAAAAGGGAGTAATCCTTAGTTCTATAGGTGGACGCCTTTTCTAGATATCGCCATAAATGTGGACCAAGGGTGACTCTAAAATGTTTGTACGATATGGGTATCAAACGAAAGGTGTTACTGAGCATTTTAAGAGGGAGTGGGCATTAGGTCTATAGGTGGACACCTTTTCGAGATATCGCCATTAGGGTGGGCCAGGGGTGACTCTAGAATATTTGCACGATATGGGTATCAAACTGTTACTGAGCATTTTAAGAGGGAGTGGGCATTAGTTCTATAGGTGGACGCCTTTTTGAGATATCGCCATTATGGGCCAGGGGTTACTCTAGAATGTTTCTACGATATGGGTAAATAACGAAAGGTGTTACTGAGCATTTTAAGAGGGAGTGGGCATTATGTATATAGGTGGACGCCTTTTCGAGATATCGCCATTAGGGTGGACCAGGGGTGACTCTATAATGTGTTTGTACAATATGGGTGTCAAATTAAAGGTATTAATAAGAATTTTAAAAGGGAGTGGTGGTAGTTGTATATGTGAAGGCGTTTTCGCGATATCGACCAAAATGTGGACCAGGTGATCCAGAAAATCATCTGTCGGGTACTGCTAATTTATTTATATATGCAATACCACTAACAGTATTCCTGCCAAGATTCCAAGGGCTGTTGATTTCGCCTTGTAGAACTTTTTCATTTTCTTCTACTTAATATGGTTTTTTCCAAAGTTATATTTTGCGTCAACAAACCAATCCAATTACCATGTTTCATCCCTTTTTTCGTATTTGGTATAGAATTATGGCATTTTTTTCATTTTTCGTAATTTTCGATATTGATAAAGTGGGCGTGGTTATGGTCGGATTTCGGCCATTTTTTACACCAAGATAAAGGGAGTTCAGATAAGTACGTGGACTAAGTTTAGTAAAGATATATCAGTTTTTGCTCAGGTTATTGTGTTAACGGCCGAGCGGAAGGCCAGACGGTGGACTGTATATAAAAACTGGGCGTGGCTTCCACCGATTTCGCCCATTTTCACAGAAAACGGTTACCGTCATAGAATCTATGCCCCTACCAAATTTAAGAAGGATTGGTAAATTTTTGTTCGACTTATGGCATTAAAAGTATTCTAGACAAACTAAATGAAAATGGGCGGAGCCACGCCCATTTTGAAATTTTCTTTTATTTTTGTATTTTGTTGCATCATATCATTACTGGAGTTGAATTTTGACTTCATTTACTTATATACAGTAAAGATATAAAATTTTTTGTTAAAATTTCTATTTTAAAAAATTTTTTTTTAAAAAGTGGGCGTGTTCTTCATCCAATTTTGCTAATTTTTTTTTAGCACATATATAGTAATAGTAGTAACGTTCCTGCTAAATTTCATAATGATATCTTCAACGACTGCCAAATTACAGCTTGCAAAACTTTTAAATTACCTTCTTGTAAAAGTGGGCGGTGCCACGCCCATTGTCCAAAATCTTACTAATTTTCTATTCTGCGTCATAACGTCAATCCATCTACCAAGTTTCGTCGCTTTATCCGCCTTTGGCAATGAATTATCGCATTTTTTCGGTTTTTCGAAATTTTCGATATCGAAAAAATGGGCGTGGTTATAGTCCGATATCGTTGATTTTAAATAGCTTACCAAATTTCATCAAGATACCTCAAAATTTACTCAAGTTATCGTGTTAACGGACAGACGGACGGACGGACGGACGGACATGGCTCAATCAAATTTTTTTTCGATACTGATGATTTTGATACATGGAAGTCTATATATATCTCGATTCCTTTATACCTGTACAACCAACCGTTATCCAATCAAAGTTAATATACTCTGTGAGCTCTGCTCAACTGAGTATAAAAACAGACGTCCGCAACTTTTGTAGTTAGAACAGCCCCAGAAAAAAAAATACGCTAAAGTGTCAGAAGCAATCCAAGGTGAGCTTCGGCCCGAAGATATAGGGGCTGTTATAAGCACATAACGAAACATTCATAGAAATCATAGGAAGCACTGTGGGAGAAGCGGGGGAAACCCAGCTTTCCAGACGAATGAAGTGTTGGTTATAGGCTGCCTTACAACCGTCAAAGACGCCTTCGAAAAAGTGATTGATATGTGCAAACAAAATTTGGTAGTCCTTGTAGTGGACGAAAGTGTGTGGTTTATTTTACAGTGGAGCACAATATTCGCATTGGCTTGCAAATTCGTAAATAGAAACGGAAAATGACTTTGCAGAAATTTTCAAGGATCTATGCTACAAACATCGAAAAGCAAACTACAAGGGCTCCGATCAATAGTAGTGCTTGCTGAAAATGTAGGTAGATTGACCATCAGACTTCGCTCTTTGTGGAAAATCTAAAGTGATTCCAGTATCAGTCACAGAAGTTTGTCCATCTTCCAGTACTGTTGGAAGAATAGGAAATGCCATAGACTATGGAGCTTGGTAACCCGCGTGAGTAGCTGATCCGATGTTCCACTGAATTCTACAAAATAAACTTGTGGAAATTTTATGAAGTTTCATTCAAAGCTGACAAACATATTGGTCACGCTGCATAGCAAGAAGCTTTCAAATCCATAAGCTGTATTTTAGGGGAAGCGGCTCATGGAAATGTGCTAGGCCCTGCCCAATGGAAAGGTACGTATGACAGCCTCCTCCGTTTGCTGCTACTATCAAGTGAGTGCTCTACAGATCTCTACTAGATATTTGACACTAGGTACATAGATATGACAACACATTTGGGGCTCGTCACATTGAACTTTTCTCTACAAAGCCATCGTTTTTCTCGTATTCAGATGTATAAAAAACCAAACAAAGCCTCGGATCACCACCTTCAAACAGCAATTGCTCGTTACCAAATGTTAAATAGTAGACGCAGTAAGACAATCAATCGTGCAAGAATTCAGTTAGCATTGCTGGCTTTCATTACTTACCAGCAACATTAATCATTTTGCTTTAAGCAGCTGCATATGCAACGCACAAGCAACTAAGTTTCGTAGTATGCAAAGGCCGCTGGGCGCACATAATTCAATAATTTTTTATTCGAAAACCTCAAAATGCGTTGGAACGATGACAACAAAGCGCAAAACAAGCAGCAATAAAGCAAATACCAACGGAAAAAGAAATAAACTAAAACAAAAGTCAAAGCAATTCATCCATTCAAGCAAATTATTTTGCATTGGATTTTTTTGTTGTTGTTATTCTTGATTTATCACTCATTGTTCGATTGCCTCTGTGCGTATGTTGCAAACACTTGCCACATCAATTGGGCAGTCGGTCAGTCAGCCGGCCGGTTTACACGTCCACGTCGCTTGTGCAGCTTGCGGCCTGCTGACGGCTCGCTTGATTGGCGTGCATTTGTGGTAATTAGTGGAGCAAAGGCGCACAAATGTGCATTTTGCATGCACAGAGTGTACTCATAACCGAATACATTCGTACGCACATTTTTGCGTGGCACGCATGCGATTGTGTAGTAAGTAAGCAAAGTGCGTCGATACTGGTATCTTTAGTGCAAACATATTCATATTTGTAAGCATTTACATGCATTCCAGTTTTATGTCTTTGAGTGCACCCCAATCATTATTGCCACCGCCACCATCACCATTTGTATCTGCTATCTATTATCGTCATCATTGGAGTTGTTTTGCGCATGCGTGCGCAATTGTTGAAATATTAGAGCGTGAATTTCTTTTCTTGTCTCTGTCCATTTGCATTCGAGTACTACTTAATTAATATTGTATGCAAAATTACAGTATTTTTCCATATGCTTTTATTTATACAAATTTCCTGAATTTTTTTCTGTATATAGTCACTTTTAGTATTATTTTATGTAACGTGTGTCACTTCTAATAAATTTACAGTAATTTTTTTTGGTATGATGCAACATTTCCAGTCTTAGCACGTTACTTAATTAGGTTAAATACACTCTTAATTTGATAATATGTAAAATTTGGATTTAAGATTAAGAGCGCTTTTTAATTTAGCTGACAAACGAGCTGCAAAAGTAGTCAATTTAAACAGTTAATGAAACCAACTAATTTTTGTATTCAGCAAATTTTCTCACGTAAGTATATATTCTAAATCAAATAAATGACTTTTCCAGTATCTCTCCAAGGAAGTAGGACCTAGCTCAATAATATCACACATAAATTTTGGTCCTAATTGGAGACGGTTAGAGAGTGACGCACAACTACATCTACTGAATCTTTCTCCTCATGACTAACGGCTAATGTGGGCAGTACCACACTCCCGTTATCAAAGTGGGTGGTACAACGCCTCTTCCTGTAAAAATTTTAAGATTCAAGTCCTTATATGGAGGAGATGTGTAGGAAGGAAAAAGCAAAAGGAAAGTGGAGAGGAGGTTGGGGAAATGTGGACCGAATCATGGTGGAATGGGAAAGAAAAAGACAGTGAGGAAAACTAGAGAAGATAAATCAAAACAGAGGGAAAAACGGTAAAGTACGGGATTTTGTAACTCAAGGAAAGGGAGAGTAGGAGAAAAAGATTGAGAAGTAGAAGAAAACAAGATAAAGATAAAGAGGAACGATAATTCACTGCGAGGAACGGAGGTGGAAGAGGAGGGTGAAGAAAGTGTCAGAAAAGCAATGAAAGTTTAGGCTGGCAAAAGGGCGGATGAAGATGTGAGACGGAAAGGCAGTGTATTGCAGAAAACGAAAGGAATATAGTTGAAGATGGGGAGCGGGAACAAAAGACAAATAAATAGTACTGAACGGGAAAAGGATCAAAAAATCGAAGAGCAAGGAAAGTATAGAAGTAAGAGGACGGAAGGAAGAGTTGATGAAACCGACGCAAAAATAGTGTGGGAAGGAAGCTAGAAAGTGAGAGGAACAGAGAGGAATGAATGAGGGGATCGGAAAGGCAAAGCCGTAAAGCAATATTTTCTCTTTACACTGCTTTGCGAGTTTTCCTTTCCGAAGGTGCAAAGTAAGAAGGCAAAAGTAAAATATTCGTACAGACAAAATTTATATCCTTATATCCAACCAAAAACTTCCGATACTGAGTTCATTGGACATTCGTCTCATGTTTTGACAAAAATGTGTTACCTGCAGTCCAATGAGAAAAGAAAGGTACAATTTTTAATAGGACATATTTGCACCAAAGTTTAGAAGCCAGTGAATAGTGGTATATACTCGTAGAGCCATAACTGAAGATAACATATTCCTTCTCTTAGTTTGCGACTTTATTTAGGGTTGTCAGTTAAAGAAGAGTGTAACAATTTAGGGTTTCACTGTTTATTAGGAACCGTTGGGTTTATGCAAGGTGATGGTTACTTACTTCAGGCTTACATACAATTACCGAAAAACGACCGCCGCGATTAAGAGCTAAAACTGAAGTGATTTATTACGAGTTAATGTATGTACAAGTTCATGTATGTAAATCCATATATACACAGAGTCGTAATTCATTGGACTAAAATAGGTTACTTAAAATTGTATTGAAATGCAGTATGTAATATATAACACTACTCCACCCTTCATTTAAGAACATGAGTTGTGAAATTGTTAAAATTCAAAAAATGCGTAAATTATACAAACGTGATGAAATTTAATACGAATTAGTTTCGAAAATCCGGAGCGTTATATCGACGAACTTCTTGACGAACACGCGAACTTTTGCGTTGTTGCGCCTCTTCGGTTGGTGTAAGATTTGGCTGCTTAATATCATTTGGTTCTTCCAATGTTGCTTGTTCTTCATGTGCCTGTGCAGACATCTCGTTGGTTGGCTGAGTTTGTATGAACTCAGGTGCTATAGGTAACGATGTTGTTTTGTTTTTATTGGTTGTGGATCTAGCTTTTAGCTGGTTAGCATGGCGTTTGATATTGCCACGTTGCGTTTTGACGATGTAAACCATTTTACCAAGTGGTCTTATGATTGAAACTTTGATCCACTTCTCCCCTCTTGCGTAGTTTCGAGCAAAAACCGGCTGGTTTACTTAGAACTTGAGTTTATGGCGTGGTTTGTCGTGGCTTAAGGTTGGCCCTAACAGTTGGGTTAGTAACGTACGAACTGGTCTACCATGTAGTAGCTCAGCGGGCGTTTTACCTTCAGCGTTTGGCATAAAACGATATGTAGAAAGATATTTGGTTACGGCTGCTTTGATTTGTAAACCGTCATCGATGTTCTTTTTTACAGCTGTTTTGAAGGTTCTAACAAAACGTTCTGTAGTTACGTGTTTGATGCCATGTTGTTTGCAATAACACTCAAACAAATCTGCTGTAAGTTGCGGACCATTATCGCTGACAAGCGTGTGCGGGATAACTTCGATTGCGAAAATTGAATTCAAGGCCGATATTGTATCAGCTGTTGTAGTGGACGATAATTGTATGATGAAGGGGAATTGCGAGTACGCGTCAACGCAAATTAGCCACATTGAATTAAAAACAGGACCAGCAAAATCAATGTGGATGCGTTCCCAAGGATTTTTTACCTCAGGCCAACTGTTATATTCTCTTACAGGTGCGGGGTTTGCGAGTTTGCACACATCACAATTCTCCGTTAGCTTTACAATGTCTTTGTCTATGTTGGCCCAACAGAAGTGCTGTCTAGCCAGCTGCTTCATCTTAGAAACCCCCCAGTGTCCGTCATGCAAAATGTTTAAGATCTTAGCTCTCAAAGAAAGCGGTATGACGACACGGGTATACTCGGTTTGAAGGCATAATAAGCTGTTTTGCACAACTAAGGCGTAGCGATGGTTAAAAAATGAACGCAAGTCTTCATTTTGGGGACTAAGCTTTTCTGGCCAGCTCTTTTGTACAAAATTTTGAACTCTTTTTAAAACTGTGTCCTTTCTGGCGTGAGATAAAATTATTGTGGCATCGATTGTCGTGTTTAACTCTTCTATTGTATAGCATGCTTCTTCGCCGTCGAAATTTTTGTCGGTCCCAATAGGTAACCGTGATAAAGCATCAGCATTACTATGATCAGTAGTTTTACGATATTTTACCTCATACTGGTACCCCATGAGCGTTATGGCCCAGCGTTGTAGGCGATGTGACGTCATCGAAGGCAGTTGGCTATTTGTGTTGAAAATACTGACAAGCGGCTTATGATCGGTAAGCAAAGTAAATTTTCTTCCATAGGGATATTGATGGAATCGCTTGATTCCAAAAACAATTGACAGTTCCTCTTTTTCTATCTGACTATAACGAATTTGATGTTTGTCAAGAGTTTTTGATGCAAAGGCTATAGGACGCTCAGTTCCGTCCGCATATGTATGTGAAATTATGATGAAGCATCAGTTGCTAAAATCAAGGGTAACTTTTCATCATAATGTGCCAACTGTGTAGCGTTCAGAATATGCTTTTTTAATAAATTAAATGATCTGTTTTGTTCAGGCCCCCAAGTGAACTTAATATTTTTACGGCGCAATAAATTAAGTGGGGCTGATAACTGGGAATAGTTAGGTATAAAATTATAATAGTAGTTTACCTTACCCATAAATGCTTCAAGTTGCTTCAGGTTCTTTGGCGGTTGCAGATCTTTGACCGCTTTCAGACCGGCTTCGTCAGCGCTTATTTGACGCCCAAGATACTCTATTTTATCTTCGAGGAAAGAACACTTTTGCCGTTTGCATTTGATGCCATTTGCTTGTAGAATTTGTAGAACTTGTTCAAGGCGTTTTAAATGTTCAGAAACAGTAGGTGCAGTGATGATAATGTCATCATGGTAGTTTCCGCACCCTTCTACCTCTTGTAAAAGTTGTTCGAGATATTTTTGGAATATTGCTGGAGCACTGGCTATTCCATACGGAAGGCGTTGGTACTGGAATAGTCCAAGCGGTGTATTAACTACCATGATCGTTTTTGCGTCGTCATCGAGTTCCATTTGTAGGTAAGCATCTTTAAGGTCGATTTTTGTAAATTGTTGACCGCAGCGTATCATTTGTAATAACGTTTCTCGTGTAGGCAATGGGTATTGTTCTATGTCGATTTGCGAATTTATAGCTAATTTAAAATCACCGCAAATTCTAATTGAACCGTCTGGTTTCGGTGCTAAAACGATAGGTGAAGCCCATTGCGAAAATTTAACTGGCTTCCATATACCGGCGCTTGTGAGTCGTTCGGCCTCTTTTTTAAAATGTGGAATTTGCGAAAAGGGAATCTGGCGGCTTTTAAAAAATTTAGGGTGTGCGCTTTCTTTTAAATAAACACTGGCTTTGAAATTTCGAATGGTCCCGATTGCTGATTCAAAAACTTCACTATATTTTGTTAATAAATCGTTAATTTCGTCAGCCTGAACTGCACTAATTTTTAAAATTTGTTGAATTTCATATCCAAACTCTTTGAACAAATCAAAACCAAAAAGATTATTGCTATTCTCGACATCAACAACTACAATTGTTACTTTTTTCTCTTTTTCGCCACACTTTACGTCTACATATAATTCTCCAATCACTGGAATTCGTTTTTGACCGAATCCGAATAAAGTACGTGTACACTTTTGTAATTTTGGAGAATATAATTGTTTATAAGTGTTTTTCTTCATAATTGAAATAGACGCACCAGAGTCCATTTGAAAAGCGATAGTTTTGCCTAGAATTTGTAAATCTATGTAATTTTTATTATCTTTTGTTTTTACAACACCCGTAACACTGTACATTGACTCAATCATACCAATATTTTGACCTTTATTCTGTACTTCTTTATTTCTATTTGTACCTTTATTTTGAGTGGAAACTTTTTCTTTTTTGTTTTGCTTTGCCATACATACGGGCGCTATGTGTCCCTTTTTGTCACACTTTCGGCATATATAAGTTCTAAGTTTGCATTTGTCACGTTGATGAGAAACTCCACAGCCTGAGCACGACTTCCATTTGGAAGTTTGAGTATTATCTTTGTTGTTCGCTTGTGATGATTTTCCATTGGAGCGAACAGAATTGATTGTGGTATTATTTTCGGCAGTATCACTGAGTGCCTTTTGCGTTTGAGCTTTTTCTTTTATTGTTGCTACTGTTTTAATTGTAGCTTCGTACGACTCTGCTATAAGCAAGACGTCGGCAAGTGAAGGCTGTAATTTTTGTAGAGCAGCGGAGCGAGTATTTTGTAGAGAGTATTTTATATTTGACAAATCTTCCGCATGTGATCTAATGAGAATGGCCTTTGATATAACATCGATTGGTCAGAACCCCCGAGATAGACTGCCTCTCAGTCTGCTTGCTGGGGGTATTATAAATTAGGAGTTATCGATTTGTTGTGTATACCTACATATGTTGGTTGTAGATATCAACATATTTATCATCGAACTCCTAGAAAATTCCTATCGATTACAAAGGTTATCAACAAGCTACCTCTTCTTTAGCGTTGTTGTTTTTTTGAAAACTTATCGACTATTTATCGAAAAGTTATCGATTATTTATTCAAAAGTAATCGGTATGTTATCAAAAAGTTATTGGTTTGTTATCAAAGGGCTAAGAGCATGTTAACAATTTTTATAGACGCGTTATTGATAAGTTATCGACAATTCATCTGTTTTTTGTGAAACAGACCTCGATAAAACTTCAACAAGAAATCGGTGACATATTTGTAACCCTTCGAAAACAAGCCGATAAGAAGTCAATGACTGGGCTACAACGAATCGATAACAAACGCGTTATATTCGTTATTGGTAATAATTCTTTATCAATAATAAGCAGATAACAAAATAATAACTTTTAGGAATCGGTTGTTACCGATAAGAAACCGACAAAACTCTAGAATTAATTTGTTTCTCTGTTGGCGATTCCTATTGCGTCCGCACTAAAATATAATTTCTTTTCTACTATTTTTCAGTGCCATTATAGGTTTCTATATAAACTACTAACTACGTTTTTCTAAACAGCAATACAAATAGAAGAAAATTCATAACATTATAAGCTAAATTAGGCATGAAAAATAAAATTAATTTCAATGACATAATAGGTACGCTCTCGAGGGACTGCATTAAAATTTGTTTATAATAAAAGTGTCAGTTTGAAAGCGGATGTTTCTCGTTAACTGCAGTTATAAATTTTGTGTAATTATATATTGAGTAGAAAGTGATACAATCAAACCCATAATCCACTTACTTAATTCAATATTGCTAAGTTAAGCGGAACAAATTTTATGAGGCGCTTCATAAAGAAAGAAGTAATAAGCTTGGCGCATGTAAAAATCTTTATGTATGTATGTAAAAATTGGACACCCTAAATATTTATCACTTTGATATTGAAATTGAAATTATGAAATTATTCAAATTTCTTCCGACTTTGCTACGCCTTCGCCATTTTGAGCAATGCCCAATGTTTTTTTTTTTTTTGTGTTTATTTGCTTGTTTTTGAAGCGGTAAAAAGTGACATCAAAGGGTAAGCCGCAAGCAATCGCGGGCAGTGATAAAAATATGTCACAGTGATTTATCCGACACACGAATGACATGCAGCGAGCACACAAACATACATACATGAAAGTGGTAGGTATGTCATATGTTTATTTGCAATTTTACTTTACAAATGTTTATATGATTTCATTTTTAAGAGTTTGAGCGGTGTACTCTTTGTAAGCGAACGTACCCAAATTACGTGACCCCTTTAGGGGGGAGGGGGTTTCTTTAGATATTACACCTGATCACAGGGGGGAGGGGAGGGATTGGGGCTTTATCACGTAGTCAATAATCTCTAGAAAATATTGCAATTTTTTTGTGGAATTTATTTCGCGTCAAAAATTTCCATGAAAAATCATCGGTAACGCAGTGGACGGTAACGAAGTGGACGACGTGTCTCGCGTGCGACCTCTGCATGTCCTCTCCAGAAGACCAAAGGAGATCTTATGTATCGTGGAGCAAAGCGCGGAGGCTGTCGACGAGGAACAAATAATCACGTCTGAGGAAACTCCTGATGCTACTGCTCCCAAAATCTACCATATATTCCAGTGGATTGATGCTGGAAGCGTTTTCTTTATAAGGTTGAATTAGATGAAAAGAAATAAAAAGGAAAAAGGAAAAAGAAGTTGTTGTTCGATTATGTTTTTAAATACATTTTTTCTTCTTAATATTATTAACTTGTAATTATATGTTTGCACGCACGCTTCGCGTAACGCGGCGGGTGCCGAATTAATAAAAACAAATATAAATCAAATAAATTTTTTGTTAAGTTAGCAAAAAATAATTTAAAATTATACTTATGAACTACTACGTGAAAGCTAAAGGGGGGAGCGGGGGGTCTTAAAATATACTACCGATGGTCACCGACGGGAGGGAGGGGATAAAAAGTTTTAGAAAATGGGTCACGTAGTTTGGGTACGTTCCCTAAAGTTTATGTCAAGGCTACCGACAGCTGGGATATAAGTTAAGCCAAACAACAAAATACCTACCCGAAGTTTTTTAAATTTGCGCATTGTTCGAAATTTGTTTAGGCTTGTTTTCGGTTATACTGTATTTCGGCAATTTTTTTTTTTAATTTTTTACACCTTTCATTGCGACCCCGTCTAGTACACATTACAGCACCGAACACTCAAAAACGTTTTTGAATAAATTCGAAAATTTATAAAAATTTTAAAAATATTTCGAGCTTTTTTGGAGTTCCCTGCATTTTTTTGAAAATACAGTTTTTTAGCTCAAGTGCAAGTCATAGGTCCTCGCTCCTTGCATTGACTTTTGACAATTTTTTTCGAAAGGTGCTTCCTCCCTATTAACAAAGTTGTGTGTGTGTTTGTGCGCAGGAAAATAGAAAACACTCCGGAAAAAATTTCAAATTTCAGTGGGAATTTTGATAGATTTAGGACTTGTACTTTTTTGAACTTAAATTGATTGGCTACAAAACTGCATACTCAAAAAAATTCCGAGAACTCCAGTTAAAAAGTTCAAAATTTCCGTATAATTTTCACCAATTTTCGTCTTTGAGATTGGTTTGCATAGTTTCATATCAATTGTTTACTGGAATATCGAAAACAAAAAAGAAGAACAAACTTTATGGGATTTTTGAAAAATTGCCTCTCCCATTTTTCTGTTTCCTGCTTTATTTCTTAACAGCCGAAAGGCATAAATCTTACTAGAGATATATAGTTCCAAAAAGATTTGCAGTAGTTCTGAAACAATCCCGTAATGATCTTCAAAATAATTTTAAGATTTAATGCAAAGTCATCCGTTCCAGTTTCGAAATACATACTCCCGTTATGTTTTATAAAACAATCCTAAGACTATCCCGAGATTATCTGTCAGTGATGCCCAAAAAACTTCGCAAATTTTCAGAAAACTATCTCAGATAGTCCCAAAACGGTTCGAATTCCGAAAATAGTCCTCAAACATACCCGACTTTATTCGGAAACTATCCCGTTATAGCTAGGAAATAGACCAGAGGCACGAAAACGATCCCTAAGTTACTCGTAAGTGATACCAATAAAGCCGCAAAAACTCCAATCGATTCCGAAAAAGTCCCGAAATGATCCCGAATTGGTTTTGAAATAGTGTAGGAACAATCCGAAAAAAATACGATCAATTGCAAAACATGAGAAAAAGTATGAAAATGCCGTAGGTACATACATAAATGGGTAGCGCCTGTGTTTTTTTCAGTGCACTGTTTGTATCAGCGAGTATAGTTGTTGGGGCTGCTAGAGCTGAGCTGCCTGCAAAGACATTAAATATGACAAGAAATTATTTTTTTTGCGACTGCGATATGTCGGTATCCACCAAAAAGTTGTGAGGGGAATAAATTGCGTCACAAAGCAATAACATAAGTATATAGATGGAATACATTTGAGTAAGTTTGAAAACCTGTAAATTTATATTAGTAATGAAGTCGTACTTCAGAAATACAGGGATCTTAATGTCCCTAAATCGTAGCTGGCTCAGCTCCGATCTTGATGCAGTAACAGATTAAACTCTTACTAATGCTGAGTTAGCTCCAGCAGACGCATTGCATGTCTTAAACCGAGTGTTTTTCTTCTTTGAGGCAGAGAATATCGATGATAATTATTGAGCAGTCCCACCTATCGAGAGGGGCTGTTAGTACAACAACACTAAAATGGAAAATTTAATTAACCTTTTTCTGCATTTGTGTTGAGGTGTGAATTGTTGGCCTAATATAATTCTTTACTGTGATCATGAGGCAAGCTCTTCTTGGCTTCTTTGCTTTTTAGTCCAATTTAAAAATAAATCTAATACCATCTGATATATTGCAAAATTTTTCTCTCTGCCAAAATCCCCCCTCGTGACTTTTTTTAATATCTTGTATAGCTTCAATCTCACTCTTTCTTTCAGGTTTTCTTTCTCTTCTTATTATTCCTCTCCCTCTACCCAGCCCTCTGCTACTTTGTACTCCGATAACTTTCCATCTTACGTTTGCCTCCTTCCTTCTTTTTCTTTACATCCGTTCCCGTTCCTTCCCCATTTCTGTGTCTTTTTAACTTTAATTTTGCATTCGATCTTTCTCCTTGCATCCCCCCTCCTTTACCTTTCCATCGTTTTTCCACAGTTGCTTTTGCCTATTCCATTCGTCTTTCACTCCCTCTTCTCTTTAATTTAGTTTCTTTATTTTTGTTTCCACGCCCTTTTCTCTTTAATAAATTTTTTTTTTTTTTTGATTCCACTCCCACTCTGTCAAGTTTTTCATTTTCAATACCTTTTCTCCTCCTTCTCCCCTTCTTCTTACTCTTCGCCACTACTCTCTTCTCTTTTCAACCTTTCTTTTTGTTCTGATAGTCTAAAAGTCTTTTTCCTCTAAACGTTCGTATTCACTCTTGAGCTAGTTTATTTATTTTCCCATTTCTTGCTCTTTGTGGACTTCGACGGGTGGAGAGTCTCTTCCGTTTCTCTTTTGCACAGTCCTCTGTCGCTATTCCTCTTATATTAATCTCGCTCTCTACCACCTGGCCCCTTCTTCTGTCACTGCATCGCTATCTCATCTTTTCAATCATTTATCCCTTTCCCTCTCTCAGTTCTACTCATTTCCATCATATTGTGGCGAATATTAGCATCACTATGCTGTTAGTAAATAATCACAACAACTACAGCAAGCAGCCAAATTTATGTACCTGCACTCACATAACCAACAGCTCGAAGTGGAGAGATATCTCACATACACACATGTAGGCATCACCTAAGAGTTTATACACACTCATATGGCTAGTAGAAAAGCATAAACTACAAATATAAATATATATAGCTGTTAACCAAGCATGAGATACAACTGTTCGCGAAATGATGAGACCTTAGAAATGGGTGAACGAGAAAACCGAGAGTATAAAAGCACCGCAAGCTGAGGAATCAGTTTGTTATAAACACGCTGTGAAGTGAAGTATAATTGCGAAGTACTCCCAAAGTAATCAAAATAAAGATCAGTGTGCAATACTGAATATTGGAGTAATTTATTCGACAGTTCAGCTATAAGAACGTTAGCAGAAGGTGCATAATAACCAATATTTCCCTAAATTCGTTACAATTTATATACATATATGACTAAATCACGAATTTGATGCAGCCAAGTCAGTTTTTATCAAAATTTTTACATCCTTCTTACTAAGTACTATATATGTCCAGTGCCTCTTGGTATTCCCTCACATGCCTCATGAATCATGTTGCAAAGTAGCCCAAGCATAAACAGAAATAGTCGCACTCATTATATTTTAAGACTTTATTTTTGCTATCACTTGACGCTGTTAATAGTTCAAGTCAGCTGTTGTTGTTGCGCTTCTCATATGTCATCTCCCTTGTCAACATAATTTACTTACATTAACGCTTACATGATAAACAAAAGCACATGAAGTAGTCATTTATGTATGTCGCCACACTTTGACTGCATTTGCGTTGCTCATTTTGCTACTTCAAAAACTTAAAATCATATTGTTATGAATATTAGCAAAACTAAGGGGTGCTGCTATCTCTAAGCCGATGCTAAGCAGTTACGTGAATTCGCATCAATAATTCAATCATTATGTATCTACATAAACGAAACAATAATTGCGTCTACACATATGTACCATGTACGTATACGAGCAGCGGAGAATCAATGCGCAAACACATGCATATATCTGAGATACTCCTGAAAGTATGCACTGAGAAAAGCTATAAAATAGTGCAATTGTAGTTACAGCTGAGAAGATTGAGAGCTGATGGACTAGTAGATTCTGAAAGCGCCTAGAAGATGCGAACGTTGAAATCAGAGAGTATAAAAGGCAGCAAAGTAGAGGCGCTGGAATTCAGTTTGATTTGAGCTATCAAGCATTTTCGATTAAGACGCTATCTAGCGAGCCATAGCAGTATTATTTTGAATAGTAGAGTTTCATTTGAGCTATTAATCAGTTTGGTTGTTAAGCAAGCTAGTCGCAAAGTATAAGTGTTATTGTGAAGTACTTTAATAAAGGCCATTTTTCCATTATTCAATATTGGAGTTATTTACTCAACAGTTTAACGATACGAACGTTGGTAGAAGATTGCATATAAGGTGAATTGCAGCAAATTCATTACAATAGTTTTGGCCGGCATGCCATCGCATCTTGTCTACTGATTCAGTCGGTGTGTACGTTTGTGGCTGATTTTGCAAGTGCTTCAGCGATGCTTCCTTATAAACACCGACACAGCATGAAAAAAAATAAAAATATTAAATTAAAATCAACAACAAACACTTTAACTATATGCAGTGCTTATAATTTTGAATATTGCTGTTTGTTGTTCTTGTTCTTCTTTTGCTTGCAATTTTCGCTCCTTATGTGAATAGCATAAAATACGTCCGACTTGTGTCGTCGCCCATCAGCGCCTTCATCATCGTTACAATCACTATGCTCATCATCAAGTACTGCAGAGAATTTAAAAAAAGGCAACAGCAACACACTTGAATGCTCGTAATTGCACGTATATCATTCTTACATGAAGTGCTCTTTTTGAGAGTGCTTTCTACATCTTTTCAGTTCTCTCGTCGTTGCTACTGGTATTTTGTTTGGAAACGCAATATCTACTGTAGTAGAATGAAAATACGTGGGTGCCGGGTAGATTAGTGAGATAGGTTCACTGAGAAAACAAAAATCTTGGAAATCAGCCGACTACGAACACGCGACAATATTATGGCAGGGCCAGAGGTTAAACGGTGTTAAAACGGACTTGACATTCGATACGGACTATAAGCTGTAATTTTTGAGAAGGTAGGAACTGAAGGTAGGTCTAGGTAGTGTTAGATGTATAACAATCTATACAGAAAGCTAATGAATAGACAAGGAAGTGGGTATGAATTGTGTTCGCAACATCTGCGGTTCAATCAATCGTGCCAATTCCCTCACTCTTGCAGTATCTTTTAAGCGGCGGTCTATGTCGGAAGCAGCTAGACTGTTCTAGGGCAGGACTGTCTTAGAGATCAATGTAACGATCTATTTTGACACCCATGATGTCTTAGTAACCAACTCGCTTAAATCGTATATTTGGCACAGATTTCTTCTCTCGCTAACACTCACAGGGCACCTCAATTTATCTCTTTGCTGGTCCACGAGTCTACACCACTACCACTGCATTTTCTAATGAGAAAAATCGATGAACAAACTGTTAGAGTGACGAGCAAGCTGTTGCCCAACTGAGATGATTGTGGGAACTGTAGTTCCTAATGACCATCGATTAGAAAGGGCAAGCCTCATTCTCAAGCTAAATAAAAATTTGCTGTTGGTATATCTAAAGGAGTTTTTACAGGTCACTGCGTTATTTTACCGATGCTTCTATGCTAGATTATAAAAATTAACTCTTTGTATTTGCTTGTTCACAAAAAAATGAAATTCTCCACAGTCTCGAATTTATATCCGAAAAGAGAGACGTGGCTGTCAAGGTGTGAAAGCGCCGTTTCTTTCTTGGATGACAGCAAGCACTTCGTCTTGTCCTTATGTTTGCTTACATTCGCCTTCGGATTATTGATACAGAGGTCCAGACGCGGCTTTTGACACCGCTTCAGATATTTTTACTACTAATTTTTACCGAATCATTTTTTTGAAAATCATTATCGGGGAGGGACTACTAAGGGCTAGTAACGAGTACACCGGCTAACGACATTCTCCTTAAAATCTAAACTGGCTACGCAGTCTAAAATACGAGATTTAAGAGTAATTTTTGACTCCAAGTTTATGTTTCATGATCATACAAATCATGCAATTGCTAAATCATACGCAGTGCTTGCCTTTATACGCCGTTGCAGTACTGATTTTATTGATCCATACACTCTAAAACTTTTTTACACCTCGATGGTTCGTTCCACGTTAGAACACGCTGTGTTTATATGGAGCCCATTTTACGATTGCCATATAAAGAGGCCAGAACTGGTGCAAAAGACCTTCATAAAATTTGCTCTGCGCAGATTAAACTTTGAAGAGCCTATTCCGTCTTATAATGCTAGATGTCTCCTTATTAACCTGAAAACGATGGATAACAGAAGAATCTTGCTTTCGCTTAGCTTTGTGTTTGACATCAATCAGGGCATAGTAGACGCTCCGACTCTTTTACAACGAATTAACTTCTTGGTTCCACAGAGGAACCTCAGAAGTAATGATTTGTTTTTTTATTGAATGCGTGAGGACTAACTATGCATATTATGCTCCTCTCATCAGAACCTTACGAGAGTTTAATTTGTTCTCAAATTCTTTGAATATAGATTTCTCAATTGAAAAATCTAAATTCATATTACAATTAAATGAATTTTTAACTTAAACAATTATTTTGTAAATATATTTAATTCGTTATGTAGTCTGTAAGAAGAATTTTCAAAGATTACTATATATATATTTAAATAAATAAATAAATAAATAAATAAATAAATAAAAACCGGCAGACACTACTTCGCTGTTAATACAATAACATCTCAGGCTGCAAGGTCGGGAGCCAAAATAAAAAATACAATTTAATATTTAGTTTAGTACCTTAAGGGCGAGAGTAATTATAAACTTTCAAGAATTTACTGCAAATTGTAATAATTTAGCAGCCAATCAATAAAGCCTTTACTCCTAACCTATCAACCGTCCCCCCCCCCCCCCCATATATAGTTCCACATTTAGTATAAAATAAAATAAATAAAATCAAATACACTGTTTTAGCTGTCCACAGTCTATATTTTGTCTACTTGTTTAATTCATGCAGTCTGCAGTGCTGCACTTGACTAGCAACTGCTGTGTTCCAGTCACCCAAACGCTTAGCCGCACTTAAAGATGATATTTTGTTGTTCTGCTACGCAATCATGTGCAACATTTTGGCGTTTAAACGAGTTCAACGAAATAGTTTAACGTTTTTCTTATGCTTTTTTTTTCATTATATTTTGCTTTCGTATTCGTTAGTGTTGCACTGCTGCGTGCTTTTGACACATTTTTGTCTCCCATGCTACTTACCTCTGTCCGCATTCGGTGTCTCTGGTAAGCATAACCGGGCTTTTGTAGGTGACATCACAGACATCAGAAGGTGTGTCTATATTTTATGCCGCCGACAACTTCAACATGTGCTCAGACTCATAATTTTGTAGGGTAGATACTGTATCGAAAGCTTTGGCGGCATATAAATCAAAGGTGAAGTGTTAAAAAATCACAAGGTTCTCATGATTTCTTTGGTGATTTGTAAATTATGATATCATTCCGTAAACAAAATGTTCTAAGCTCAAAAAGATCTTCAGCTTAAGTAATTTATGAGTTACTGTTTCAGTCTTCTTAAGCTTTAATTGCTTCGTTTATAAACTGGGGTCTTGTTTGTGTTTTTCTTCGAAAATTGACTTTGCGTTCAGCACGCAATACCTATGTGAGCGTTGAAAGATATCTTAAAATTTCTCACAGCATTTTTAATAAATAGACTGAGAAATTTCAACGCGAGTGTTCTTCGAACAAAGTTTTTTAAGTATTTCATCATATTTGGCTTAACTTATGGCTCGGAATCATGAAGGCTGTCGAAATAAGTTAATGTTGCCTTTGCCTGTATCAATGTGTCATCGTATCGTACCGTCTCAAGAAAGGGTGAAGATTCTAGTTTTTGATTTAGTCTGCATTCCGCAGATTTGATCATAATCTTTGAAGGTCATCAAATCAATTGTATAATAGAAAAGAAGTAGGAACTACCAAGTTCAATCAACAAAGAGCAAAAGAGCAGATTACCTCATTCAAACGTAACTGCGAAGAGCTGATATTCGACGAGGCAATTGTCTCGGAAAAATTTTTCATGATCCCCGGGCAGTGAAATGCAGAGAATAATTGCATAAAGTACACCATCAAATTCTCGTTCTTCTGCATTTTGCGGGAACGAAAATGAGCAACCAGGAATTGCAGAAGTTTCAAGAACTACCGGCGGTAACATCTGTATATGTCCTCGGGCCGTGTACCAAAAGTTGGCAGCGAAAAAGATGCTATACACAATAAAACCACACTGAACTAATAAATATTGTTTAACCATTTATTCACGTAAAAATAAGATGACCAGTGCGAAGGTCGAATGGTGCGGAAAAGATAAGGGACCATACTAACTGAGACGGACAAATTTGGCAACACACCCCAATATACTGCAATTTTTATTCCTGCTGTTATTTAAATATATTGGTGTGTTGGAGGGGGGATTATTTCAATAAGATAGCATGCATATTAGTTAATTCAATTTCCATCCGAAATCAGCACCGCACCCTCTTCAACAAGCTTCCTCATAGGCATTCTTTTGGTATGCCCTATCGACGACGCATAAGTGCAATAGCACACTGACCTCTGTTGGCACATGTATGTACTCTAATAGTGGATTTTTTACCTTGTGAAGAAAACTCGTTGCTTTCCCACCAAACATGGTCATAAGGACTTCGAGACTTCAGGAACATCACGATCCACCCACAGGAAGTTCGTAAACTTGGCTCGACACCTCCACAACTCATTCGAGCACAACCCAGTGTAAATTTCTTTTGAGCTGCTTTTAAAGACAGCAAGTCAACAACAGAGGCCGCCGTGTTGTGATGGTAGCGTGCTCTGTCATGAAAAGCTCTCAGTGAAAACTCATCTGCCTTGCAGATGCCGTTCGGAGTCGGCATAAAACAAGTAGGTTCCGTCCCGCCAATTTGTACGAAAAATTAAAAAGGAACACGATGCAAATTGGAAGAGAAGCTCAGCCTTAAATCTCTTAGGAGGTTATCGCGTTATCGTTATATGTCAACTTGCGTTAGCGACCATGCTTCATAGCATATAATCAATTCGTGCATATATGTTTACAAGGGTGGTCCTTATACGAGTGAAACTTTTTTTTATTTTTGGCAAGCCACCATTTCAATTGGTTCTCTATTCTGAGAAACTATTTCAGAAATTAAGGGGTCGATTGATGATTGTTTCATGGTGCATGGTCCTTTTGCGGTACTATTAACTATTCTACCATATCTAGTAACTTTCTACCACTTTTTTGTACCAAATAATTAAGATTATCTTTAAGATTACATGGCCTTTTGGAAAACCTACATTAAAACTCAATTTCCGTTTTTTCTTCTGTTTTATAATTATATTTCTACAATGATTTTTCTAAAAGTGTGTCCATCGGTAGCGACCTCTAAAAACCTTACAAAAAATAAAATAAAATAAAATAAAATAAAATAAAATATACACAATGAGTATTTTTGGGTATATAATGATATTACGGAATGCCCGGTTAATTTATTAAAAGTCGAAAAATAATGACCACCCTATTGTCAAAAATGGTTTCCGTTTGAATCCTACCTGTATAGTTTAAACTGGAAAGCTTTTTGGATGTATATTAACCTGGGTCGATTTGTATCGACGAAAATTAACCGATATCGCGCCATCGATTTTTGGGTTCGCGTAGTGGAACTTTTTTTTCCTGAGCCTAAATCCTATCGAAAAATCGATGGCGCGATATCGGTTAATAAATCGACCCAGTCTAATGTATATACATATATACCTCGTTAAGACTGCTTCAAACGATTTACTTGCTGTGAAACTCAAACCTAGTCAGAAACAAGTAAAGGTGCCTAAGTTCGGGTGTAACCGAACATTATATACTCAGCGAGAGCTTCAATTGTACATTTCATAACCCTCCGCCCCTCGCCATCCCCTTTGCTTTCGGGGCACACCGTAACTTATCTTGGAGCACATAAACAGCACATAATTCCCACGTAAAAATTTTTTTGTTTGCCCTAGTGCTTATGAGTGGGGGTCTAGCTGGACGTTTAGCTGGACCTCGCCCCGTCCCCTCCTTTTTTTGAAGCTGGAAAAAAATTAAAAAGTTGTCAAAAACATTATTTCTGGAACTACTGAGCTCATAATAGCACCTAGTCCTTATGAGGGAGGTCCAACTTTGAAGCTAAAAACCAGCACTAAAATTTTGAGCACAAACAATTTTTGATTTTGGGAACAAATTATCATATAAATAGTACATGACTTCTGGCCTATCAAATTTCGAATCCATCGTGGGAGGGTCCAGCTTGGTGGGCCTTATTTTATAAGGATCAGAATTTCTTAGCAAACAAAGCTTAAACATTTCAAGACTGTTTGAGTAGTTTAACCTTTAAATGCATATTAAAAATAAACAAGACGAGCAGGACAATGAGTTTATTTAGAACAATTTTTCTGTATAATGCCACCTTTCAGAAAAATATTATAACTACTTGGTTGCAAAAATTACTAATACCCGGTGTTATTAATAACAAAGAAAAACGAAATTTTTTGTGCACCCATTAAAATCTAGAATTCATTACTTAAAGGTAAATATGTAGTTCGCTGAGCATTCACCTATGCACACATAAAATTACAAATAGGTAAATGTCTAGGGATTTCATTGCAAAAATTTAGCTTCCATTAGCACAGCTTTTCATAGTTCAAATAAATCAAAAATTTCCCATTAAACACTTCTAATAGCTGCCCTCCGGTACTTCGCACTCATTAATTAATAACAACAAAATCGCAGTGAATCTAAATTTTGGCTAAGCGCCAAATTTGCAGATTTGCAATTCATATTTGTCATATTGAATGCATTAATAGTGACAACGCTGCAGGTCGACAACTGGCGGCTGATGTTGGAAGCCAAAAATTGGTGGTTGGTGTTCGCAAAGCATACGCACTTAACACCAGCTAAAATCATGCTAAAGGCTAAAAATATTGTCTAAAAATTTATTTCGAAAAGAATGCAGTCCAATGATTTGGAAGCAACTCCATGAAAAAAGTGCGACATACTCGACTTTTTAGTTGACCGATGCGTAGGAGAAGAAGCAAACGAAAGCAACCGAAAGTAGAGTAAAAGTTCAAATGTTGCAGAACTTAAAGAAGTTAGCAAACAAAAAATGGGCAAAGCAAAAGCTGTTACAATTAGTTTTTTGCAATCTGCTAAGTCTTAGTTATTTCGAAGTAAAAGGATTTAGTTATAATAATATTTCAAATTTTAAAACAAGAACTAAGTATATATCCTAAGAGCTAGCAAAAAATGTGACTCATTGAATTTCTCCAATTCGCCGAATAAATGTAAAGCACTCAACATCCAGAAAAAGTTTAGCCTATCAAATATGTGCATATCTAGCACTGTATTGTTGTGTTTTCCTTTACGTCTGGAATCCATATGAGCTATTTTTGAAAATATGGGGCAATCGCTGCATAAACAAAATTTGCTGACTGCGTGCACTTCTAAAGCACAAACGCAATATTTTTTTCGGTTTCCCAAATTTGCATCTACATATATGGATATACGTATGTATATGCATACAAGCACATGCATAGAATATAAAGGGGTTCATTAAATACAGACGAAAATACAACAGGCTGTGTTTGATTGGCTTTTTAAGTTGTAGTATTAGCATTGATTTTAGTAGAGCGTTCGGCATGTATATAACAGCGTGTAGATGCATCTGCTATAAGAGTCCAATAAAATCCATTGACTTGAAAGTTCAAGCGGTCAAAAAATGGTTTCCGTAGCTTACCAGCTAGTAGCAGGAGCAGCTAATACCGCACCTCCATATCCAGCAAAGGATTACCCATATTTCTCACACTTCCCTAAATCTTCGGTGATTGTTTTTGAGATTACAACAGTAACAAAAATAAAAAAGTATAAACGATTTCATGCCACCAACGCCCGCTGAATAAGATGTTAGAACAATAGATGAAACAGAACAATGTTAAATTAACAGCAAAAAATGTGAAATCAACAAAATGTTTTCTCTGATTTGTTTCGTGTAAAATTTCAAAAAAGATTCAGGTATGCTCATTTCGCATGTAGAAAAAAATGAGCAAAACGTCTGGTAAATTAACATTTAAATATATTTTACGTAATAGTTAAATGTTTTATCTGTTGTTTTAACCGGAAAGATGACGCAAATTAGGAAAAATTGGTTTAAATTACAAGCAGCATTAAAAATTAATTCATTATATTTTTTATGTGTAAACATATTTTCCCATGGTATTTGGTACCCGTAATGTTAGCGTAAAGTAAGCGTAAGCGTAAAAATACCCAAATGATTCAAAGGGCTGTGTAGGCAACTCTTCCAATTGGTTTCCAGCGGAACATATAGCTTCCCCACCCAATTTTCGACCTCATCTACCCGTGGCGAATCTTATTTCTTTAGCATCCGAGGCTCCAGGACCCCAAGTTCCTCTCAGTTCTTGGTGGTAGGAGGGCGGTATGACCTAGAAGGTTCCATTTAGCTATACTAAATCGTTTCCGAGATGATCGGGCTAGCTCCTTCATGATGGTTGTGTCCGAAACGTGCCGGATCTACATATATCCGGCAAATGACTATAAACAACTCCCCAAAGCCTTCGGAAAGTGTCCTTATCGCTACAACAACAATATATATATATATATAGAATATAAGTGTGGGCGTAGTGTATGGTATTAGTAAGCTGCAAAGGGGATTACAGAATGTACGAGCAATGAATGTGGTACAGTTGATACGAGAGAAACGATTTTTTAACAGTTTGTTATCGATGAATTATCGGCTTTTTATGGATGGGTTATGAGCATATTACCAATTTCTTAACGGTAAGTTTTCGATTTTTTATCGATTTGATAAAAAATTCCTATCGATAACAGAAGATATCGGTGAATTATCGTTATTTTATCGACGGGTTATCGGCTGTTATCGAAAATTTTTCGCGTAATTATTGAAAAATTATATATTATTCAACGAAAACTTATTAGTAGTCGAAATGTTAAGGACTTGTTATCAGAGTGTTAACAATTTGTTTTTGGCCTGTGTCGATTTCGTATCGAAGATTTATGGATTTGTTATCAGAAAAATATCGATATGTAATTGAAAATTTTTCGATTTATTATCAAAAGGTTATGGATTATTTATCGATTTATATTTTCAAAAGCTATCGATTTGTTATCAAAAAAATCAAAGTGTCACCAATTTTTTATCGGTGAGCCAATTTTTTTCTAAGCGAAACGGTTTCGATTTGTTATTGAAAAGATATAGATTTCTTATCAAAAACTTAACGATTTGGTATCCGAAAGTTATTGTTAAGTCACCTCTGTTATAATTTAATTCAACCCCTGGGCAAACTCTATATAACCTGAAAACATTGGCTTCAAGATGTACACTATTTTGTTAACACATCGAACTTTACGAATACTTGGTTCTCACAACTTTTATTTTCCAAATTAGAAAAACAGATACGATAAGATAACCAGTCGTTCTGCAAGTGGATATACATTTTTAGAAAAACTATGTTAGTGTGGCTGACCTACGCTGATGTTTAGTCTGCTCCGGATTCCATAGAACTTAACCATGATATTTGCTGGGCAGTCCAGCCCCATGGTGTAGTGAAACTGTGCTCGGACTACCACACCGAACATCTAGCATTCCAGTTCCAGACAAAACAAAATCAAAAATTTAGGAAAATATTTTTAATCATGTGAAGTTAGCGTGCCACCCTCAGAAAACCACCTTAGGGACAAGTTACGAAATTACGAAATCTTCCAAATCAACTTGCCGTAAATTCGCAGTACATTAGTGGATTTTTAGTAAATTCGAAAAAAAACATTCACTTAAAGAAAAATCATTTTATGATGCACCGCCAATTTCATGTCAAATAAGCGTGCCACTTTTCGAAATCCATTTGGGGAATCAATTTAAGAGACCACTGAAGAGACCAATTAGGAAAATATTTCTTACAAATTTTCCGTAAATTTGCTGCAGATGTATGGCATGTTTAATACCTTAGAAACAAAAATTAGAAAAATATTTCTTACAAACGAAATGCCACTTATTTACGGCGAATTCATGTGCAAGAATTATTTTCAAAACTGTTCTCTAACTTCATGTGAAGTTAGCGTACCGCTCGATATTTTCCAAAATATAGTCGTGGCAAATTTTTTTGTTGCACGGATAAATTACGCCAAATTCACGGAAATTAACCCAATAGTTAATTTTTTCCACGTAAAAGTGTACTTGCCAATTTCAGAGAGGTAAATTCATCAATAAACAAGGATTTTTTCGCGCGAAAAGTATGAAAGACAAGTGCGTGAAGAACCAGTTGTTGTAACTAGACAAATGAAACAAGTAAGGACGGGACTGTCTTCGGCTGTGCCGAAGACTTCATAGCTTTCACGAATGGGGCTGCACAATAATCTTATCCCGTTCGTAATCTCCAAATAATCGGATGTATAAGATAAGAAATATATAGTGAGCAGATGTACATACCTAAACAATTTTTAAGATAAATAAAAAATAAAAAATAGGTAGGTACTTTGTGTGAGGATGCAAAGTTTCAGGTTTTTTGTGGTCTGCGTGTAAAAACTATGACTGGGAATCACGTATTTCAACAATATATGGCGTAAACGTAACTATTTGATGAATTTTGAAACTTCTAGCCGTAAAAAAGGGGCAAAAATTAGTTTATATGGGGTATATTATATATATATACCACCGATCTCTATGATTTTTTTACACAACAATATATGCTATATGCGTAAGCATTTGGTGAAATGTGAAGCTTCTAGCTGTTAAAATGGGGCTGAAATTGTAAAAAATATATATATATATATACTCTATATATTGTGACGAGTATGAGTGACACTAAGTGATTCTCACATGCCTAGTCTGATGCTAAGTAAATGAAGTCACAACAACAATAAAGCAGACAGTCACTTGTATCTACATAAACGAATCAATCGTTATATCTACACATATGCATGTACGTATATGCACCTGAGAAGCAACGCACAATAACATGCATATATCTGAGATACTCCCGAAAGTATGTAATGAGAGAATCTATAAAATCGTGCATCCGTAGTTACAGCTGAGAAATTTGATAGCTTATGGCCAACGATTAGATTCTGGAAATGGAAGCGCCTAGAAGATGCGAACGAGGAAATCAGAGCGACACCAGTAGAGGTGCAATAATCAGTTTTCGATTAAGCACGCTATCTGTCGGGCAATAGTTGAGTTATTTATTGTGAAGTACTTAAATAAAGGCCATTTTTCATTACTGAATAGTGGTGTTATTTATTCGACAGTTTAGTGATTCGAACCTTAGTAGAAGATTTGCACATAAGAGGATTTGCAGTAAATTCGTTACAATATAACTATATATACCATCATATATATATATTATATATATCATCGATATCTATGATTTTTTACACAACAATATATATTATATACGTAAGCAATCGGTGAAATTTGAATCTTATAGCTGTTAAAACGGGGCTGATATTGCGAATATATATATATATATCTGTGGAAATTTGACAAAATAACCTGTTTCAAAAATGCTAACTTTTCAGGAGAGCAAAAAAACGTGTTTAGGGCCTTCCACTATAAAGATTCCTTATATATAAAGGACAAAATCACTTAAACCTGGATACTGGTAATTAACGAAGTGTTCTTCAATCAGTTGATTTATTTTAAACCTTTTACTTTTTTAAATAAATACAAAACAAATAAGTAAGTTCTTTTGTCAAATGCCTTTCCTTACAGAAAATCATCCTACCTCATACAAGCTGTTTTTTCAAATTTCATTTTTGTAAAATAGGACATGGTTTTTTTGTCTTATGTCGACACAAGTTTTTTTGACGAAAGCCAATTAAAAAAAAAAGCCAAATTAAGATTTTTTCTAGCGCCATTTATCTTTGAATTAATTTTATTAATGAATTTGTTTTAAAATAAAGAAAATATTCCATTTATTTTTAATTAAAAGATTCAAAATCATCGCGTATAATATTAAATTACTATTTGCATATGCATATGTAAGTATAGAAAATAATTATAATAATTATTATTAAGTATACTCTATATCATCTAGGTCTGAATCAGCTTCGAATTCGCATTCACCTTCTGCTGGTAAATGTCAATACAAATTATGAAAATCGGTGTTGATCAGGGGCAGCATATCCAACAAATATTTCCTTTTTTTTTTTGTTATAGTCAACAAAGATGTATAGCTCATCGGCAATATAGGAATCGACTTTCCTGGACGACGTGGGTTGATGTTTAACTCATTAAATTCCTCTTCTGGTTTCAAAGACGTCTTATATTGTAAAACTCCAGGCTTTTGTTTCTCATAGCGCATCCAGCGAACGTTTTTCCACTCAAACTTGTCACCTGAAATTGACGAGATTAAATAAAAAGACTAAATATATACATATAAATAAGTATCATTATATGTTTAATAATGAAAAATTTGACATTTATAAGTTACGATTTGAAAATTACCTTTTGCGTTTGCGTTCTCCAAGTGTAGTTCATTTTACGGAGGGCACTGAAGTCAAAAAACTCTTCCTGCTTCATTTCATGTACGACGTATTTGCTACTTGTAGCAGCTATAAGGTTAGCCCAGTCGTGCGGATGCTGAATGGATCCTGACATATTTTTCTTTTTGCTTTCAATCTGTGCATGAACGGAATCACATTCAAGATGCGTGTTTCCCACAACTAGGAATTTATGGTCTATAACCGCTATACTAGGATGTTTTTCGATAACTTGTTCAAACATGGCTGAAATATAAGAGTTACGATTCTGCCCCGGACATGAGTCGCTGTACATAATAACATGACTAACAGATTCTGGCAGGCTCATCAAACATTTAAAAATGAAGGAGCCAATATCATTTGATCCACGTTTTGCAATTACTTCGTGCCATATGTAAGAGTTTGCTTTTTTGTTTCTCCGTCGTGCACTGTTAAATTGAAAGTCCATTATGGACGTTTATAAAAAAACATTGAAGCATGTAGGCACGGAGTTGGCAAACATTGTTGTAAGTCAAACGAAAACATTTTTACATTCCCATGGTTAATGGCTATCTCTTTGTCGGTTTTTTTGCAGTTATATGCAAAATCTGCCTTATCATGATGTCCTTTTTTTCCATTAATAGTTGTTTCTTTTCATTTTCCTCCGTCGTGTTTTCAACACGGGATTTTAGGATTGCATATTTATTGCAAAGATCAACTTGAGGCTTCTTAAACTTTATATTTAATTGTCGAAATATTTCTTGATATTTTGTTTCTGAAACCGGTTCAGAATACTTTTCTTTATACAATCTATATAAGTGAGCAAGGTTTAGGCCCCGCTGGTAGTATAGTTGACTAGTGTGACGACGACTGTAATGGCTTTGGTACTTAGGTATACTGTGTATATGTGCAAGTACTTCATTATATTTTTCGATTGACAACTTATGGTGAGGAGAATGCTTGCCTCGTTGGTCATTTGCGATATCTCCACCAAAATGGCCTTTGATCTTTTGACGACATACAGTTTTAATACTTTGATCCGTTTCACCAAATATTTTTAAAAAACACTTTTTGCATACTCGAGTTTTCTGTCTATTAATTTCAAAGTGATAAAAGTAAACAAACTGTCCATTTCTTGGATTTGAAGCTTTTTTAAGCGTTTCAGTTTTTTTGGGCTCTATGTGTATCGTACGAGCAAGATAATAGCGTCGCTTGTTATAATCCCCGAGTTTCCAGTAGACTTTGAATATTTTTTTCTGTTTGGTCCACGGTGATTTTTATATTACACATTTTAAAGCAATCGACTAATTTTTCAGTTTTCTTTGCTGGAATTGTCTTATTCTTCCATGTAACATATTCCTTTCCCAATTTTTTTTTAGTTTATTAGTTTTCTTAAAATTTGTTGGCTCCGAGTTATTCAGAAGTAGTTCCTCATTAAATTGTGGTGAAACTGTATCGCTAAGGTTTGACTCAATTACACCTTCCATCATTCTGATACTTTCCGATGTAGTATTATGACTAGAAATGCTCGAAGGTACATAATCTGAATCGTTGTAATCAGTTTCATGAAATATATCTTCTTCTGAGTGGTCGCTTTCAATGCTCCTAAATTGGGAAGTATTTAGATGTTGTCGCAACATAGAAATGTTATTAGTATCGAATAGCACATCATAGGATGAAGCTGTTTCATTTGGGAGTTCATTCAATACTTCACCATCCACGAAGCTAAACGGATGAACTATTTTTATACTCAGTTGAGCAGAGCTCACAGAGTATATTAAGTTTGATTGGATAACGGTTGGTTGTACATATATAAAGGAATCGAGATAGATATAGACTTCCATATATTAAAATAATCAGGATCGAAAAAAAATTTGATTGAGCCATGTCCGTCCGTCCGTCCGTCCGTCCGTCCGTCCGTTAACACGATAACTTGAGTAAATTTTGAGGTATCTTGATGAAATTTGGTATGTAGGTTCCTGAGCACTCATCTCAGATCGCTATTTAAAATGAACGATATCGGACTATAACCACGCCCACTTTTTCGATATCGAAAATTTCGAAAAACCGAAAAAGTGCGATAACTCATTACAAAAGACAGATAAAGCGACGAAACTTGGTAGATGGGTTGACGTTATGACGCAGAATAGAAAATTAGTAAGATTTTGGACAATGGGCGTGGCACCGCCCACTTTTACAAGAAGGTAATTTAAAAGTTTTGCAAGCTGTAATTTGGCAGTCGTTGAAGATATCATGATGAAATTTGGCAGGAACGTTACTACTATTACTCTATATGTGCTAAATAAAAATTAGCAAAATTGGATGAAGAACACGCCCACTTTTTAAAAAAAAAATTTTTTAAATTCAAATTTTAACAAAAAATTTAATATCTTTACTGTATATAAGTAAATTAAGTCAAAATTCAACTCCAGTAATGATATGATGCAACAAAATACAAAAATAAAAGAAAATTTCAAAATGGGCGTGGCTCCGCCCATTTTCCGTTAGTTTGTCTAGAATACTTTTATTGCCATAAGTCGAACAAAAATTTACCAATCCTTCTCAAATTTGGCAGGAGCATAGATTCTATGACGGTAACTGTTCTCTGTGAAAATGGGCGAAATCGGTGGAAGCCACGCCCAGTTTTTATACACAGTCCCCCGTCTGTCCTTCCGCTCGGCCATTAACACAATAACTTGAGCAAAATCCGATATATCTTTACTAAACTTAGCCCACGTACTTACCTGAGCTCACTTTTTCTTGGTGTAAAAAATGGGCGAAATCTGACAATAACCACGCCCACTTTATCGATATCGAAAATTACGAAAAATGAAAAAAATGCCATAATTCTATACCAAATACGAAAAAAGTGATGAAACATGGTAATTGGATTGGTTTATTGACGCAAAATATAACTTTGGAAAAAACTTTGTAAAATGGGTGTGACACCTACCATATTAAGTAGAAGAAAATGAAAAAGTTCTACAAGGCGAAATCAACAGCCCTTGGAATCTTGGCAGGAATACTGTTAGTGGTATTGCATATATAAATAAATTAGCAGTACCCGACAGATGATTTTCTGGATCACCTGGTCCACATTTTGGTCGATATCGCGAGAACGCCTTCACATATACATCTAAGGGCCACTCGCTTTTAAAACCCTCATTAATACCTTTAATTTGATATCCATATCGTACAAAAACATACCAGAGTCACCCCTGTCCCACCCTAATGGCGATATCTCGAAAAGGCGTCCACCTATAGACCTAATGCCCACTACCTCTTAAAATGCTCAGTAACACCTTTCATTTGATACCCATATCGTACAAACACATTCTAGAGTCACCCCTGGCCCACCCTAATGACGATACCTCGAAAAGGCGTCCACCTATAGACCTCATGCCCACTTCCTCTTAAAATGCTCAGTAGCACCTTTCGTTTGATACCCATATCGTACAATCATTCTAGAGTCACCCCTGGCCCACCCTAATGGCGATATCTCGAAAGGGCGTCCACCTATAGACCTAATGCCCACTCCCTCTTAAAATGCTCAGTAACACCTTTCGTTTGATGCACATATCGTACAAACACATTCTAGAGTCACCCCTGGCCCACCCTAATGACGATATCTCGAAAAGGCGTCCACCTATAGACCTCATGCCCACTCCCTCTTAAAATGCTCAGTAACACCTTTCGTTTGATACCCATACCGTACAAACATTCTAGAGTCACCCCTGGCCCACCCTAATGGCGATATCTCGAAAAGGCGTCCACCTATAGACCTAATGCCCACTCCCTCTTAAAATGCTCAGTAACACCTTTCATTTGATTCCCATATCGTACAAACACGTTCTAGAGACACCCCTGGTCCACCTTTATGGCGATATCTCGAAACGGCGTCCACCTATGGAACTAAGGATCACTCCTTTTCAAAATACTCATTAACAGCTTTCATTTGATACCCGTATCGTACAAACACATTATAGAATCACCCCTGGTCCACCTTAATGGGGACATCTCGAAAAGGCGTCCACCGATAGACCTAAGGCACACTCCCTCTTAAAATGCTCAGTAACACCTTTCATTTGATACCCATATCGTACAAACAAATTCTAGAGTCAGCCCTGGTCTACCTTTATGGCGATATCCCTAAATGGCGTTCATCCATAGAACTATGGCCTACTCTCTCTTAAAATACTCTTTAATACCTTTCATTTGATACACATGTTATACAACCACATTCCAGGGTTACTCCAGATTGATTTTCCTTATTTTGTCTCCATAGCTCTCAACTGAGTATGTTATGTTCGGTTACACCCGAACTTAGCCTTCCTTACTTGTTTTATTTATATTGGTGGTCACTTTTATTTTGTAGGCTAAAGCCACTAATTTTTTACCTCTACCCATTTTTTTCAATAAAGCTTGTTTTATTTTCGAAAAGCAACTTAAATTTGCTTATTTTACTTTTACAAGTTTAGCTAAAGCACTTCTCTGCAAATAATATTTCACTTTTTACACTGTTTTTCGCAATAAATAACCTGTATTGATGCAAGATGTTGAATGATTGACAAATCAGCTTGTTCAAATTAAGAAAGCAGTTTTTTTAAGCATGCATTTGACAAAAGAACTTCAATCGAAACAAGTTGTTTTGTCAAATTAAAATTGTTGAAGTTACTCAAACGATAAACAGAGACAAGTTTTTTTGAAAAATTTCCGTTATGATTTTTACGTTGGAAATTCCAACTTAATCGAGACAAGCTCTTTTGTTACACGTAATTGTGTAAAACTACAAAAGAAGTTATTTTGATGACCGTTATAACTTTTGAACTAACGGTCCTAGGAATATGGCTATAAGACAGAAATATGCGCCTTGAAATTTCATATATATGATAAAAATCTTGGAGAATTGTCTTATTTCGAGAGAAGTTGTTTTGTCAAATATCCACAGATATATACTCTATATATATACTATATATACCATCATATATATACTATATACACTACCGATCTTTATGATTTTTTCAGACAACAATATATGCTACATACATAAGCATTCGTTGGAATTTTAAGCCTCTAGCTCTTAAAATAGGCAGTAATTACGAAAACTTTCTTATCTGAACAATCGGTTGTTGGGAATACATATACTATATATACGACCGATCTCATCAATTTTTTCAGACAACAATATGTGCAATATAAGAAATTATATGGTGAAGTTTGAAGCTTCAATCTCTTAAATTGAGTAAGATATGACAAAAATCCTCTTTTTCAGAAAAATCGGTTGTATGGAGGATATATGCTATAGCGGTCCGATCCGGCCGGTTCCGACAAACGTCTAATCGGACACCCAAATACACCCACTCACCAAATTTTATCAAGATATCTCAAAAATTGAGGGACTAGTTTGCATACAAACAGACAGACGGACAGACGAACAGACGGACAGACGGACATGGCTAAATAAACTCAGCTCTTCATCCTGATTATTTCGGTATACTTAATGGTTAGTCTATCTATTTTCCTTTAAGGACTTATAATTTTGGGTTTCGTGACGAAATTAATATACCATTTCATTTTAATGAAAGGTATAAAAAGGAGAAAACAAATTTGAGAAAAAGTAGCAATAAAAAACATTAAGCTTCTAGCCACTTTAAATGATAATTTTATTTTTTACGTCAATGGGAAAAAAATAATACGAAAAGTTACGGGGATGTGTGATGTCTATATACTTGCATGCATTTTTTTATACCCAGCTGCATCTTCTAAGATCATTTTATTTCTTCGTCTAATAATGGTTTGCAAGCATAGAACATGTTTTTGCATCGACTGCGTTATTGTACATACATTGCATCAGTTTCCAGTCATTCCTTTGAGCAACGTGTTGCAACTTTATGATGTTTTCGAAAGTTACAAAAAAATGGAAGAAAATAGAGGGCGGGATGTACTAAATTTATAAGGATTCATGTCTCCTTGAGCATCAAAGGTAAAACTCTTCAAAAATCAGTACTCAAGGACCAAAAGCACTTTGTTTCCGCTCCCCACTCAGAAAAATAAAACCTAATTTGGCCAGTTTTTAAACGGTTTTATTTAGCTTGAGTTGACAGCCTGGCCGGCACGAATTTTTTAATTGAATTTTAAGTAACTTCCCGATAAGCTACAAACTTGAAACTTGGAATATAGTTCACAACCCGATGACAATGCAATAATGAGAAAAAAATCGCCGCTAGGTGGCGCAAGGATCGAGATATTCGCAAAATTCGCATTTGTGGTCCGATTTGGCTCATATATGGAACACATAATGCATGCAAGAATAGAAATCGACCTGTGAAAAAAATCGCCGCTAGATGGCGCATGGGTCGAGATATTCACAAAAATCGTATATGTGATCCGATTTGGCTCATATTTGGAACACATAATACATGCAGGAATAAAAAGCGACTTATGAAAAAAAATCGCCGCTGGGTGGCGCAAGGATCGAGATATTCACAAAAATCGTATTTGTTGTCCGACTTGGCTCATGCTTGGAACACATAATACATACAAGAATAGAAAGCGACCTATCAAAAAAAAATCGCCGCTAGGTGGCGAAAGCATCGAGATATTCAAAAAATCGTATTTGTGGTCCGATTTGATTTGGTCCATATTTGGAACACATAATACATACATGAATAGAAAGCGACCTATGATGCCCGATTTGGCTCATATTTGGAACAAATATTGCATACAGTCCAGTAGAAGTGACATCAAAATATTTTGGAGTTGGAGGAGGGACAAGCATACGTGGCGCAGAGTCGAGTAAAGTCTTTGGAAGGATTATGTATTGAGGACTTAGGTTGTAACAAATTGTCAAGAAAGAGTCCTTGTAATAATGAGTCACTAAATGAACTAAATAGAATGAGAAATAATAGGCAATTAAATAAAGACTAAAAACTTGAAAATAAAATAATTAAAAAAAAATTTTTAAGTTAAACGGTTTTATTGAAAACAATACTTACATGAAATAATAATAATACGAAGAGCTAGAAAATAATTAGATAGGTCCTAGGTACCAGTTATCACACTCCTTACCAATCTAGGTCGTTGATCACACAATTAAATAAAAGCATTGGACGCGTCATATTTCTATTGATAGTCATAAGTAAAACCAACTGAAACTTAATCAGGTTATGCTACGCCTCACATTTTTAGAAATTTCACGCGCCCAACGCTTTCATTTAATTCTCTGATCAACGCCCTAGATTGGTAAGGAGTGTGATGACTAGTACCTAGGACCTACCTAATTATTTTCTAGCTTTTCGTATTTTTATTATTTCTTGTAAGTATTGTTTTCAATAAAACCGTTTAACTTAAAAATTTTTTTTAAATTATTTTATTTAGTTTCTCACATTACCACGTAATGTCATGGTAATTCCGACATCCAGATATTTAGAATATCGTTGATAACGTTACGGATAAGGTAGGTATCGCCCGAGAACCTTGCGGTTCGTCCTCGCCTAGGCTGGAGAGCTGATCGTAAAGTGGATAGATAATTTCACCGCGTCGCCTATATGTAGCTAACATATCTTGCTCTGTCAAGGATATTAAAGCGCAGCTATTAATACTCAAATTACTATGAAAATATGAAGTTCAGTTAACCCTAGCAGCCCCGGCGTGCGCTGTGAGTCAACAACTGGCCAGAAATACCTCGACACCTGGCAAAATGCGGTATATACTAGGCTTTTATTTTGCGAACTCAATCCATACCTGTCCAAGTAAAGAGAGTAAGGAGCGAGCGTAATCCCAAAGCCTCTATTGTCAGCAAATAGCAAAAGCCTGATCAGACCAAGAATTCAGCATGACATGTGTCTGGATTATCCTGTAGCTTCGGGTACATAGATGGCTTTCATGAAAAAGTCGTTCCATATCGCTGCGAGTAAAATCGCGCAATCGCTGACACTCCTCAACCTCGCGGTAGCAGTGCTAAGTTTTTTATATAACCGCCCTACTATTTATAATAATAAAGCTGGGAACATATTGAGTAATTTTTATATCCCTTCCCGTAAAAAAATTTTACGTTTGTAGAATGTCTCAAATTGTCTTACTTCATTCATGCAATTATGCTTTTACAGGTTTCATAGAATAAATAATAAATTTGGTTGCTGACAAAGGGGAGATGCTGTCATTTAAATGCTAATCGCTAAATAGTTTTTTTGTATATCTTGGCTTGTTTCTCAGTTAAATAGAATTTTATTAGAATACGATTACATAGTTTTACATTGCATTAAGTGGTGATAAAAAAGTAATTGTGGATAACTCAAATAAATAGAATGGAATGTAAAACGCGCAGAGAGAAGTCTTGGAGATGATTATATAAAGAGTTGTTTAAAATCGTTTAAATAGCAAAAAAAGGAATGCGAAAAAACTTCTGCATCCATGCACTTATGCATTTACTTGATTTCTTGATTGTATGTTTCAAGACTAGGAGAGATCATTGTTAGGCTAAAGCTTTGTTATTGATATTTTTTCGTGCAACTTATCGTAAGATTATGTTTACTGTCTTGTTATGAGGGTAGCGTCCTTTTCTAGCATACTAAAGGCCACAGCTTCATGTGCGGTGGAAAGTACGATCAAATTTCAGAAAAATCCACAAAAAGTTTTTTGAAAACAAGATTGCCTCTAGGAAATAGTTTGGCAAGCTTTACAAGAGTATTTGCTGCCGTGAAAAACTTCTCAAGGTTCATTTGAACCGCTTTTCTGCACTCTTCATAGTTTACCCTCAGTTTGCTGATACCTGTATTGTCATAAAGAGTACCAATGTATATGGCTGGACCTAAAAGAAACTTTAACATGATTTTGTGGGAACTTCAGTTTATTGGTTTGTTCTTATGCACTTTAAATATATATAACGCAATCTACATAAGGGTCTGGCTAGGCATATCAGTACTAAGTATGACCAAAACCTTTTATTTAATAACTCTTTATAAACCATTATAAAAAATGCATGAAAAAACGTATGCCAAAATACACAACAAAGGATATCACAAGGGTTTAAATATAAACTCATCTCAGAAATAAATAGTGAATTAAAGTTCAAAAAGCTTTGTCTGGTCCCATCAGCACAAATGTGTGTTAAAGCCAAGCGTGACATTTATTGGTTGTTGTATCGATGTCTACCACAAAGGAGGTATTGCGACCTATGATTTACATGTTTCTAAGAAAAAATTCTGGAAATGTTTTCTAGGCACTAGAAAAATTTATAAGTATGTACATGCAGCAATTTTAATAAAATTTGATGCTGGAGAAAATTATACGAGCTGCAGAACTTCACGGCACTGGAGCAATATTCTATAAAAGCGTGCAATTACTGGCATATGCTGATGACATTGATATCATCGGCCTAAACACCCGCGCTGGTAGTTCTGCTTACTCCAAACTGGAAAAAGAAGCGGTAAAGATGTGTTTAATGGTGAATGAGGACAAAACAAAGTACCCGCAGTCATCCAGCAGAGAGTCAGCGCATACGCGCCTTGGCAACCACGCTACTGTTGGCAGCCATAATTTCGAAATAGTAAAAGAATTCGTTTATTTGGGAACCAGTATCAACATTAGCAACAACATCAGCACTGAAATCCAGCGAATAATTAGTCTTGCCAATAAATGCTACTTTGGACTAGGTAGACAATTGAAATTAAAGTCCACTCTCTGCGAACGAAAATCATACTCTACAAGTCACTTATCGTACCCGTCCTGCTATATGGGGCAGAAGCATGGACCATGACAACGGCAGATGAAGCGGCTTTGGGAGTGTTCGAGAGAAAAATTATTCGAAAGATTTAGGGACCTCTACGCATTGGCGATGGCGAGTACCCAAGAAAATTTAATGATGAGCTGTACGAGCTATACGCAGACATCAACATAGTGCAGCGAATTAAAACGCAGCGGCTGCGCTGCCTAGGCCTTGTTATGCGAATTAAAGATGACGCTCCGGCCAAGAAAGTGTTTCTATCGGAACCCGCATATGGAAGCAGATGTAAAGGGCGGCCCCCAATCCATTCAAAGGACCAGGTGGAAAACGATTTAATCTCCCTTGGTGTGACCAATTTGCGCCGGTTGGCGGAGCGGAGGAGCGACAGGCGCGCCTTGTTGGACGGCCATAACCTTTAGATGGTTAAGCGCCAATTAAGCAAGTAAGTTTTGATAAAATATCAGCAATTAAATCTTTCCTGTTTATTTTTGTTACTTTAAATAATTATAGTGTTTTGGCGACCTTTTTGTTTTATAATTTACTAGAAGACCCGGCAGACGTTGTCCTTCCCTAAATTTGGCATATCTGCATAAATTTTAATAAGCTTTTTCCGTCTGACTCTGCCCTTCCCCCCTCTTCACTTTTTCCTAATCCTTTTATTCACTCCTCTCTCCATCTTTTTCGCTTTATCTATCTCCATCTTCATCTCATTCTATCTGTTTCTCAATCTCCTTCTCTCTTTTCTCTTCTCTCAATTTTTTCTCATTCTTCTGCATCCCTTATTGCCTGTCCCAGAGGGTGGTACGCAGTTTATTCCAGTCCCAGTCCCAGTCACACTCCAAGTCTCAGCCCCAGTCTCACTTCGAGTCTCAGTCCCAGTCCTAATCCTAATCCCAGTCCCAGTCCGTCTCTGGAAAATATATTACTCTGTACTAAAGCACTCATCAGCAGCTTTCAATTATATCCATATTGTATAAAAAATGTCTAGGCATTCACTGGCCCATATCTCGAGACCCTAGTCACCCAGGGTATGAAAAATACCCTCTACACACTAAAGACTCTCCTGAATTAAAAAAATGTCATAGTACCTCTAAATCGCGGGCCCCCTCAGAAACCCCCTACCCGCCCACACTTGGTGGGCCTGGTGACGTGCTATACTTGATATCATTCGCTATAATATTTTTTATTGATAAGCAGGTTGTTTAATTAAACACCAAGCAATTACACGGAAGTATATCCGCACCACCTGAAAATATGAGTTCCACTGCGTATACGTTACATTTTATATTACGTATAAACAAATAAAAAAATTTGTAATACAATAATATTGTGCCTATAAACTGAGATATAACCTATCCTATCTATCAAGTTAAATCAAACTACATACGGGGTGCAAAACAAATTCAAAATCGGTTCAGTAGTTTAGGAGTCCATCGCGTCCAAAAATGTTGTGACACGTGTCTTTTATATATTAAGATTTTGTTTTGCTGGCTTTAGGTCATGGGTGAATAAAACCACAAATATTGTTTTTCAACCGATATATTTCGGTTACTTGACGGTAACCGTCTTCAGGGCGACTGTTCACAAATATAAAACATTAACAAATTAAAAATCAAAACTGACAAACATTTTATCAAAAATATTTTCCTACATAAACCATGTTTAATTTACATACATTTTTAACACGTCTGCACCGTGTGACGTGGAGCTGTATACTGTCTGTTTGTAAGTAAATGTTTGTATTAGTGAGCGCAGTTTACAGTGTCAGCTTTGTAGTTAAGTCTAATGTTTGTCGGTATGCTTATGTAATGTAACATCTCAAGAGTAAAGCGCTTTGTGTATTGTTGTTAATATATGTAAATTAAACATGGTTTTTTTGTAGGAAAATATTTTTAAAAAAATGTTTGTGAATTTTGATTTTTAATTTGTTAATGTTTTATATTTGTGAACAGTCGCCCTGAAGACGGTTACCGTCAAGTAACCGAAATATATCGGTTGAAAAACAAAATTTGTGGTTTTATTCACCCATGACATAAAGCCGGCAAAACAAAATAAATTTTTTACTTTAAGATAAAGATTTTTTAATGTTTAACTGTAACTATGCAAAACAATCATAAAAATTCGAAAAATCGAGAATATTTTACGAAATTTTCGAACTTTTTATTTAGAGTTCTCAAAATTTTTTGAGTATGCAGATTTGTAGTCCAATCAATTTCAGTCTAACCAACTACAAATAATAGGAAACTCAAATTGTTTGTTTTACTAAAATTGATTGGGCTACAAAACTACGAACTCTAAAAATTAAGTTTGAAATTTTCGTAAATTGTATGGAATTTTACAATTTTTTCGAAACGCTGTCAGATTCGTTAGCATAGTTTCAGTTACAAAATTCATAGAAGTCTTCTCTGAAAATATCGTAAATAAAAAAGAGTTGAATTGACAAAATTAAAAAAAAAAATTGCCGCTGCTATTTTTTGTTCGCTGCTGTACGTTAATAAAGCGCAAGTACCTCTTTATTTCAAGTGGGGTCACTTCACGTCAATCAGTAAAATTCGAGAGCTTAAAAATTACCTGAAATTATGCCAAAATACACAAAAAAGGATATAAAAAGTGTTTAAATATAAACTCATGTCAGAAATAAATAGTAAATTAAAGTACAAAAAGCTCTGACTGTACCCATCAGTACAAATGAGTTTTAAAGCCCAGCGTGGCGTTTATTGGTTGCTGTGTCGATGTCTACCACAAAAGTAGGTATGATTGCTTGCTACCTAGGCTAAACATATTTCCAAGAAAAAGTTCTAGAAATTTGTTCTAGTCACTAGAAAAATTTATAAGTATGTACATTCAGAAGCGAGTAGAAAAATAGCAGTAGCAGTTTTGATCAAATTTAGGTAATAAATTTTGTTTTTTTTTTTTTCACTTTAGTTATTTTTACAGAAAGTTCCTTAACTGTTTAACTGAAACTATGCAAAACAATCATAAAAATATTTAAAAAAAATTAAAAAAAATCGAGAATATTTTATGAAAATTTCGACCTTTTTATGTGGAGCTCTCTAAATTTTTTGAGTATGTATTTTTTGAGTACAAATAATATGTCCTTCAAAAAGTTTGTTTCACTGAAATTGTTTGGGCTACAAAACTGCAAATCAAAAAATTAGGAGAGCTGAAAAAATAGTTGGAAATTTTCGTAAATTTTATGGATCTTTGGAATTTTTTCGAAAACGTTTTTCATATAGATTCAGTTATAAAATTCATAAAAGTCTTCTCTGAAAATATCGAAAATAAACAAGTAAGGAAGGATAAGTTCGGGTGTAGCCGAACATTACATACTCAGCTGAGAGCTTTAGAGACAAAATAAATGAAAATAACCATGTAGGATAATGAACCTAGGGTAACCTGGTAATGTGCTTGTATGACATGGGTACCAAATGGCAGGTATTAAAGGGTATTTTAAAAGGGAGTGGGCCATAGTTTCGAGATATCGCCACAAAGGTGGGCCAGGGGTGACTCTATAATGTGTTTGTACGATATGGGTATCAAACGAAAGGTGTTAATGAGTGCTTTAAAAGGGAGTGGGCCTTAGTTTCGAGATATCGCCACAAAGGTGGGCCAGGGGTGACTCTATAATGTGTTTTTACGATATGGGTTTCAAATGAAAGGTGTTAATGAGTATTTTAAATCGGAGTAGCACAAAGTTTTATATGTGAAAGCGTTTTCGAGATATCGACCAAAATGTGGACCAGAGTGACCCAGAACATCATATGTCGGGTACCGCTAATTTATTTATATATGTAATACCATGAACAGTATTCCTACCATGATTCCAAACGCTTTTGATTTCGCCCTGCAGAACTTTTTCATTTTCTTCTACTTAATATGGTAGGTTTCACACCCATTTTCAAAGTTTATTCTAAAGTTAAATTTTTCGTCAAAAAACCAATCCAATCACCATTTTTTATCCCTTTTTTCGTAATTGGTATATAGCATTTCTTTCATTTTTCGATATCGAAAAAGTGGGCGTGTTCATAGTCGGATTTCAGCCGTTTTGTACACAAATACGAAGTGAGTTCAGATAAGTACATTAACTAAGTGTAGTAAAGATATATCGGTTTTTGCTCAAGTTATTGTGTTAACGGCCGAGCGGAAGGGCAGACGGTCGACTGTGTATAAAAACTGGGCGTAGCTTCAACCGATTTCTCCCATTTTCACAGAAAACATTTATCGTCATGGAAGCTATGCCCTTAACAAATTTCTTAAGGATTGGCGCGGAGCCACGCCCATTTTGTAATTTTTTTTTTTTTTTGTATTTTGTTGCACCATAACATTACGTCGACCACCGTGGTGTGATGGTAGCGTGCTCCCTCTAACACATCGAATGCCCTGGGTTCACACCCCGTGCAAAGCAACATCAAAATTTTAGAAATAAGGTTTTTCAATTAGAAGAACTTTTATGAAAAGCTGTCGGTGAAAACTCATCTGCCTCGCAGATGCCGTCAGGAGTCGGCATAACCCAAGTAGGTCCCGTCCCGCCAATTTGTAGAAAAAATTAAAAAAGAGCACGACGCAAATTAGAAGAGAAGCTCGGCCTTAAATCTCTTCGGAGGTTATCGCGCCTTACATTTATTTTTTTTTTTTATAACATTACTGGAGATGAATGTTGACATAATTTACTTATATACTGTAAAGATATAAAATTTTTTGTTAAAATTTTACTTTTAAATTTTTTATTCTAAATTGGGCGTGTTCGTCATCCGATTTTGCAATTTTTTTTTTATAACACATATAGTAACAAAAGCAACGTTCCTGCAAATGTCTTCATGATATCCTCAACGACTTCCAAATTACAGCTTGCAAAACTTTTAAATTATCTTCCTTTAAAAGTGGGCGGTGCCACGCCCATTGCTTTACTAATTTTGTATTCTGCGTCATAATGTCAGCTTACCTACCGAATTTCATCGCTTTATCCGTGTCTGATAATGAATTCGCACTTTTTATGTTTTTTTGAAATTTTAGATATCGAAAAAGTGGGCGTTGTTATAGCTCATTTTAAATAGTGATCTGAGATGAGTGGCCAGGAATCTACATACCAAATTTTATCAAGATACCTCAAAATTTACTCAAGTTATTGTGTTTACGGACAGACGGACGGACGGAGATGGCTAAATGAATTTCTTTTTTCGGCCAGATCAATTTTATATATAAAGTCTATATCTATCTCGATTAGGTTATGCCATTACGGCGTACCGTTATGCGAGCAAAGTTAATATACTGCCGCAGCTATTTTTTTTGTTCGCTGCTGTACATTAATACTACTCAAGTACCTCTTTATCTCAAGTGGTGCCACTTCACGTCAATCAATAAAGTTCGAGAGCTTAGTTTTTTTTTTAGGTAATTTCAAGTTAGTGTAAAGAAACAAAAACCAATTTTGTGATCAACACATGTGTGTATTAGGCCAACACCTCACGTGATACCGAAATTTCGAACAATTATCAGAAATATTTTTGCAAAGAGGACAATCTTTATTTTCATCAATTTCGATGCTCTTTTATAGTGCGTTGTAGGGCATGCAAATTGTGGGTTGGTTAAGTTTTTATTGTAAACAAAGCAATATGAAAAATCTTGGATCCCGAAAATCACGGGTTTGTAAAAAATTTTTCAAAAAAGGATGCTCTAGCACTTACATACATAAATATGAAATCCGTTAAATCAAACTATTACTTGCTTGCAAATTTAAAAATTAAGCTAAGTCTGTACGATTCCACAATCAGCAATCAACACAAAGTGAATGATATGCAAAAAATTGTAAACCTAAAACTAGTCTAATGCCATTATAATAAAAATTACTTGCCAATAAAATCAATTGAATGTTTTAATTAGACAACTTATTGAGTGAAGGCGCCAAATGTTTTAGGTGTGTTCTGCTCCAGTTTTGAGATCAAAGCTTTCCAACAATTAGATAGCAGAATTTTTTGCATGTATTAATTTAGCGATGGCAGGTTAAAATCAAAGGGAACATTTATATGCTTTTTGTCAAATTAAAAATTATGACTATCGAAATATAAATCCTGTCGCGAGCACAAAAATAGAACTTTTAGAAAATTGCATGACCAAGCTCAAAAATTCGGAGATGTTTGCATGAAAAACTTGAATTTTAGTTACTTTGAGTTACTAGAGTTTTTTGGGAATGCAGTTTTGTAGCCTAGTCAACTTTAGTCTTCTTCTGTGCAAGTTATAGGTATATGGTATGTCCAATACTACAAGTTTCGAGTAGAGCGATCGTGGAATGGCTTAACCCTTTCACCCCTGAGTTTTTTTTTTCGAAATCGGGCGGTGTTTTCATCACTACGACAGCTAGTCCTGTAATATGACTAAAATATAAGATGTTTGACATACCTGAATCCTTACCGTTATCCTGGGATATATAATCCCAATAACATTTATTAACATTTATAGGTGGGACGAATAAGTCCCAATAATACCAAAAGGGCCAAAAATTTGTACACATCTAAAGGTATAAACAAATATTGGGATATTATTATCCCACACAAATGCATTATTGGGATTACATGTCCCAATGCAGTTATAAGTATAAAAAACTTACTTTTTATACTCAGTTGAGCAGAGCTCACAGAGTATATTAAGTTTGATTGGATAACGGTTGGTTGTACATATATAAAGGAATCGAGATAGATATAGACTTCCATATATCAAAATAATCAGGATCGAAAAAAAATTTGATTGAGCCATGTCCGTCCGTCCGTCCGTCCGTCCGTCCGTTAACACGATAACTTGAGTAAATTTTGAGGTATCTTGATGAAATTTGGTATGTAGGTTCCTGAGCACTCATCTCAGATCGCTATTTAAAATGAACGATATAGGACTATAACCACGCCCTCTTTTTCGATATCGAAAATTTCGAAAAACCGAAAAAGTGCAATAATTCATTACAAAAGACCGATAAAGCAACGAAACTTGGTAGATGAGTTGAACTTATGACGCAAAACAGAAAATTAGTAAAATTTTGGACAATGGGCGTGGCACCGCCCACTTTTAAAAGAAGGTAATTTAAAACTTTTGCAAGCTGTAATTTGGCAGTCGTTGAAGATATCATGATGAAATTTGGCAGGAACGTTACTCTTATTACTATATGTACGCTTAATAAAAATTAGCAAAATCGGAGAAGGACCACGCCCACTTTTAAAAAAATTTTTTTTTAAAGTAAAATTTTAACAAAAAATTTAATATTTTTACAGTATATAAGTAAATTATGTGAAGATTCAACTCCAGTAATGATATGGTGCAATAAAATACAAAACTAAAAGAAAATTTAAAAATGGGCGTGGCTCCGGCCTTTTTCATTTAATTTGTCTAGGATACTTTTAACGCCATAAGTCGAACAAAAATTAACCAATCCTTTTGAAATTTGGTAGGGGCATAGATTTTATGGCGTTAACTGTTTTCTGTGAAAATGGGCGAAATCGGTTGATGTCACGCCCAGTTTTTATACACAGTCGTCCGTTAGTCCTTCCGCATGGCCGTTAACACGATAACTTGAGCAAAAATCGATAAATCTTTACTAAACTCAGTTCACGTACTTATCTGAACTCACTTTATCTTGGTATGAAAAATGAACGAAATCCGACTATGACCACGCCCACTTTTTCGATATCGAAAATTACGAAAAATGAAAAAAATGCCATAATTCTATACCAAATACGAAAAAAGGGATGAAATATGGTAAGGTAATTGGATTGCTTTATTGACGCGAAATATAACTTTAGAAAAAACTTTATAAAATGGTTGTGACACCTACCATATTAAGTAGAAGAAAATGAAAAAGTTCTGCAGGACGAAATTAAAAACCCTTAAAATCTTGGCAGGTATTACATATATAAATAAAGTAGCGGTATCCAACAGATGATGTTCTGGGTCACCATGGTCCACATTTTGGTCGATATCTGGAAAACGCCTTCACATATACAACTACCACCACTCCCTTTTAAAACTCTCATTAATACCTTTAATTTGATACCCATATCGTACAAACTCATTCTAGAGTCACCCCTGGTCCACCTTTATGGCGATATTTCGAAAAGGCGAACACCTATAGAACGAAGGCCCACTCTCTTTTAAAAATACTCATTAACACCTTTCATTTGATATCCATATCGTACAAACAAAGTCTAGAGTCACCCCTGGTCCAGAAAGGCCCACTCCCTCATAAAATATTCATTAACTCCTTTCGTTTGATACCCATATTGCACAAACGAATTCTAGAGTCACCCCTGGTCCACCTTTATTGCGATACCTCGAAAATGCGTCCACCTATAGAACTAAGGCCCACTCCCTCTTAAAATACTCATTAACTCCTTTCGTTTGATACCCATATTGCACAAACGAATTCTAGAGTCACCCCTGGCCCACCTTTATGGCGATATCTCGAAACGGCGTCCACTTATAGAACTAAGGCCCACTCCCTTTTAATATACTCATTAACACCTTTCGTTTGATGCCCATATTGTGCAAACAAATTCTAGGGTCACCCCTGATCCACCTTTATGGCGATATCTCGAAACGGCGTCCACCTATGGAACTAAGGATTACTCCCTTTTAAAATGCTCATTAACACCTTTCATTTGATATCGTACAAACGCATTCTAGAGTCACCCCTGGTCCATCTTTACGGCGATATCTCGAAAAGGCGTCCATCTATAGAACTTAGGTCCACGTCCTTTTAAAATACTCATTAATACCTTTCATTTGATACCCATATCGTACAAACGCATTCTAGAGTCAACCCTGATCCACCTTTATGGCTATATCCCTAAATGGCGTCCACCTATAGAACTATGGCCCACTCCCTCATAAAATACTCTTTAATGCCTTTCATTTGATACACATGTCATACAAACACATTCCAGGGTTACTCTTGGTTCATTTTCCTACATGGTTATTTTCCCTTATGTTGTCACCATAGCTCTCAACTGAGTATGTAATGTTCGGTTACACCCGAACTTAACCTTCCTTACTTGTTTCATTATAATTTCTTTCCAATTTCGAAGGAATAATATTTATTCATACCTAAACTTTACAGCAAGCGGTATATTACGAAAAAAAACGGTACCAGATAGACGTTTTACACTGAAATACAACGCGTTACTGATGAAATTCCCCGACATGTCTGTGCAAAATATTGCGTAACGGGAAATTTGATGTCAATAATGACGGAATGCGGTTACTGATCATCAAAGAAGACTACACGGTTTTTTTGGGCTTATTTCAATGCGTAATTGGATAAAAATTAAGAGTTATACACATATTTGAAGTTTGCTGGGACGTATTGTCCCAGTAGGGGCGAAAGGGTTAAAATAATATTCCGTGGATGCATAAGACTGAATCATGTACCGCACTCTTGGAGAACTGCTCGTGTAGCTTTTCTACCAAAGGCGGCCAAGATCGTTCACATGTATACCAAAGACTAAAGGCCCATTAGCTTAATTTCATTTCTGCTCAAAACCTATGAGAGGCTGATAGATGGATGAAAAGCTGCTCTCCACAACACAACATCCATACATCAGGGTGGTAATAAACATAGAGAAAGCCCTGGAATATAAGGAGTCTGCTCTAGGAGTCTCTTAGACATTGTCTAGGCTTTTCACAATGTTTCTAATAGGCGATTATGAATGGTCTTAATTACATTAAAGTACATCCAGCCTTAACCAGATGGATCGGCTGTATGTTGAATTGCAGGAAGATTACATCACAATGAGGATTGTACAAGGCCACGAAATCAGTGAACAGGGGCACGCCGCAGGGTGAGGTCAGCCGCTGCTGTGGACGCTGGTCATCAACCAACTGATCAGGCGCTTCGATGAGGGACCCGTAAAACTTACGGCTTACGTAGATGACGTTGCAATTGTCATAAGTGGATAGTGCCTTCCAACGATTAGCTCCTTGATGGATCGAACGCTTCGGGATATTAGTACCTGGGCAGCTAATGTCGGGTTGAAAGTCAACGCGGAGAAGACGGATATGGTCTTGTTTACAAAGAGGTACAAGGTCCCAAATTGGACCAGGCTTAAGGTAGGAGAGGTGACCCTACAGGAGAAACCTTTCACAAAATATCTAGGAATAATCCTAGACAGCAAGCTGTCATGGAAACTGAACGTGGAGGAGAGGGTGAATAAGGCTTCAACGGCACCTTATGCATGTAAAAGAATGCTGGAGTGTACGTGGGGCTTATTGCCCTCTCTTTCTAATTGGCATTTTACAGCGATTGTAAGCCCTATTCTATACTATGGAGTTCTTGTTTGGTGGAAAGCCACACAAAAAACAACATACCTCAAAAAATTAGAGGCGTTATGCAGAATATCAATGTTTAGCATTACGGGAGCCCTGAAAACACTGCCCGACGGCTGCACTGTATGCCATTCGCACATTCCACCTTTAGACCTGGTAACAAAAAACATAGTGTTAACAACTGCAACCGGTGCCTCGGGCAGATTGAGCGCCGACCATGCGGCCATAGTAGTATAGCGTCATCAATCACAAGACGAACAGACTACCTGATTCCCTATCTGCGCTTCGAGAGAGATCTTAAGGCTACAATAGAGGCGGACGATTGTCGCAAGGGCGCTCAAATGGCGGGCGAAGCGATACATGTGTACGCAGATGGTTCCAAGGTGGTGGAAGAGTATGGTCTGCCGTATACTGTGCTGATCTGGAAATAAACAGATCCTACAGGCTGCCGGATTACTGTAGCCTTTTACAAGCGGAAATATTAGCTGTAACCAAAGCAGTAGAAACCCTGGAAGAGAATAGCTTAAGCTGCAACCGCGTTAACTTTTATATTGACAGTCAAGCAGCAATTAAGGCAATAATCCCGCATAGCACACCATCTAAATGCGTGTTAGAGTGTAAGCAGTCCTTGGAGAGAATCGGGACAGGGAGCGGGTGAACTAACTAAAAAGGGCGCATCCCTTGAAGCTTGCTCCGTAGACGTCCCAATTAGACTGAGCTGAGCGAGAGCGAAGGCGAGAGGTGCCCATGATCGACCAAGGTGGAAAGGCGTGGGTTCAAGTGCGGGCTGTAAAGTGTCGAAGATTATTTGTAGGTCTTACAACCATATACTAAAAAAGTTGCTTTATTATTAAAAAGAGAGCACTGTATACTCATGGCGGGTATTCTGACTGGAATATAATACCTTAATCTGCAGCTTTCTCAACCTATATATTGACAGCCAAGCAGAGCAATTAACTCGCATAGCTAAAAGTGTGTTAGAGTGTAGGTAATGTCTGGCGCATACTTTAAAGCTTGCTCCGTAGACGTCCCAATTTTATTGGGCGGGAAAGTGTCGAAGACTATGTATGTGTAGGTCTTACAACCTTAGGATAACAAAGGTGTTTCAATCATTAAAAAGAGAGTACTGTATACTCGTGATGGGTATTTTGACTGGATACTTCCTTTAAATTAGGCTTTGTTAGAGATAGCAGTTGTTGGAAGTGCGGGGTGGAGGAGTAAACAATCGAGAATGTTTTGTGCTCGTGACTTGCGTTTGCCAGGCTTAGACTCCAGCAATTAAGAGTGATACAGTTGTCAGATCTGAAAACAGCAAGTGGCATAGTTCCTATAAAGCTTCTAGTATTTGCCAAGAGGACCTATTTTTTTTACACCATAGGTCCTGATTTTAAGATAGGGTTTTTCAATTTTCTCATTCAGTCCATGTGAGGTCCTCATGGACCGGCCAGTTCAACCATACCTAACCTCTGCAAGTTATAAGACTTCCTTTTATTTTGCATTGATTTTTTTACATTTTTACCCCCCGAAAGGGGTTTCAGATTTTCTTCCATCCAAAAAATAAAAATATGCGACCTTCGTGCGGACGCAAATCCAAAACACAACTGGGAGGCTCACGTTTTCTAAAATCATTTTGAATTTTAATAGACTGGAAACTTTTACTTCTTTGAATAGAATTATAAAAAAATCATAGATTTAGACCCACAATCATCAACAGTTTCATATTTTCTGTATTAGTGGGTTTCACATACTTTAAAAGCTTAATAAGCCTGCACTTTTGGTTATAATTTTAGGCATTCAACTATTATATTATATTATATATTGGTTATAATTTTAGTCATTCAAAAATTGTTCACTATCGACAATGGGTATCTATTTATAGCACTATTGCTCCAATTTATTATTTCCTAAGATGCCTCTTTCTTTCCCTAAACGGAAGGAGGCCGCACTGGGGCGAAGATAAAGGAGCGTCATAAAATAAACACACTGAAAATAATGCAGGCGCTCAGAACTGGCAGGAGTTCTTTTTATATCTCCACAACATCATCTATGTACATATATAGTGAGGCGAGAATACACATTATATGGAACAGAAACAAAATTCTGAACAAACAGTTTCTACTGAATATCTGCAAAACCAGGGCATCGCAACACACATCTGATTGAAGCAGGGTCTCCTAGGGACTCAAGAATCATTTCCCTACTACGTAGAAACTCGGCACTAATAAAGTGAGCCGAAGGAAGAATAAAAGCACAAAAAGACTCTCAACGGCATCAACAAAAAGTTGTCAAATTAGTATGCCTACAATTGGCCACTGAGCCCTTTTTTTTTCAAAGACAAAGTACCCTCAACTGGCAGTTGGGAAAATCAACCTCCTCTGGGAGACGCTGGTAACTCAACTTCCATTTGCATACTCATTCAGAATCAACTTCAACATATCCAGCGCATGTACCGCTTGTCGCGTGTTGCCAAAAGACACCAACTATCTTTTCAATTGTGTTGTCCAATCAACGGCTCGAACACTCTTATATCTTTCTTACAATCCTGCTGACCCAGAAAGTTTCTTGTGACTCACATAGAGGATATTGATGACAATTTGTAAGTCATCGCACCTAAAGAATTGGGAAACCCTGCTAAGACGACAAGTAGAACTACATATAAAAAGTTGAAAACTTTCAAAAGCTGCTGACGTCACCCGGTTACATCTTACGCCATAAGTGCCATAAAAATGAACTTAACAAAACACTATATTGAAAAAACATAGGCGAAATAAGTTCAGCGCCAGCCTAAAATGTCTTAGTTAAAAAATTTTAAACACGAAGGTACGCAAATCTAAGTAATGTTACCTTTTTCAACCCCGAAATAGGGAGGCATACTAGCAATTGAATACATACTTAGCACCAATTTCTAATAATTTTTCACATTTCCTTACAACCCACTTATTATATGAAAATTAGCAATTAACCTCGGTAAAACAAGTAGCCAAGCAATAAACCAATAATCCGAAGCTTGTTTGAGTTATCGAAAGTTAAAGTGGCATATCATAAACTATTTAAGAAATCCTTAACTGGGAATAGGAAAAATTTCAATTGAAATGAAATAACTTTTAATATTCAGACTGCATGCAAAAACACTAAATCTTTTTTTTTTCTTTCTTTTTTTTAACAATTTAATTGCCACAGCATTTAGAAGCATGTAAATTTAGCGGTTTTGGTTACTCACCATTTCGTTGGGCTACCGATAATTGCGTTCATGATATCCATTATCAATGTTGTTGTTGTTTTTTATTTATTTAGTTTGTAAGTTCAATCTAGCAGCCTTTTGGTTTTTGCTTTACATTGGCGTTTTTAAAGTGAATATTTTTGTTATTGTTGTTGGTACTATTAAATGGTTGCACAGAGGCCGTTTCATAGGCAGCGTTGTAAGCTTTTCGCAATCTGACTAATTGGCATCAAAGTGATATCAATTGCACTGCTTGTATAAATTGTTGTAGTTGTTCTTTTTTTTTTTTTTTTTGAGCTGCAGATGTTGTTGCCACTGTGCTGAAGTGTTGTTTTGATATAAACGTTTTTGTTGTTGTCGTTTCCAACACTATTTCTAATGCAAATTGGTTTGCAACCAGGTGTTGTTAGTTGATATTTATTTTGACTCGGCAATGCCTTCAATTACCCTCAAATACAAAATGTGTTTATTTATGCAATATTTTTAGTATGTATATGCAAATTTTTTACATCAAACGCTTTTCTATTTTATTTTATTGGTTTTTGTGTTTATTTTATTGCAACATACAACTTAAATGTTTATTATGTTTTTTCACTATTTCGAAATTAATGTTTGCGGCATTCATCAATGTAGATAATGTTTTTTTCAAATATTTTTTTAAGTAGATAAATAAATATTTATCTATATCCTTTTTAATATTGTACTTTTTTGTTTTAATGTGGTATCTTAATTGAATACATATAGACACAAATAAATTTAGATTAATTACGCGTGATAAATACTCTAAACGTGAAAAGCGTGGTTAGTGGTGTTAAGTTAGCAATTAGAATCTCACAGCTGCTCAGTGGTGGCAGGTTTAATGCTTGGAACAGGCAGAGTGTGCAAAGTAACGAAACAAAACATTTCTTTGTGTACGGTAAAAGGCAACACAAACGAAAACTAAACAATTTAAGACGGAATCATCATCAGCTATGGCGAAGATCTCATACCTTTTATGGATGGAGCTATTTCGGTTCAGCTCCGTTCATGTTGTTGTTGTTGTAGCAGTGCTTCGCCCCATCCAACAGGTGCGATCGGTCACAATTTTCATCAATGTCCTCTAATGGGGTCCAAGGAAACTTGCAGTTTCAACCGGGGTGGACCATAGTGAGAGGCGTGTTAGAGACATTGGTTCTGCATTACAATTGAATCGATGGTTAGTGTTATGTTAACCTGTTACAGTATCCAGATCGAAGTTGAGCTAGAGCGACGCGCGTTTCCCGAGGGACAGTGCGTTCCTCTTCTGCAAGTTCTGGATATTTATCTTTAAGAACTGTTTTCGTCCGGCAATTCCTGACAGAGGTCCGACGCCTGTTTCTAGATATCACTGGGGACCTGCTTGTGCTTTTTTGCTTCATATGGCTGTATTCTCAGGTGTCGTATTTCCTCATAAAAGGTATGAGATAAAATTTTAAAAATATATAATAAAAAACAGTTGTACGGGATATATATTAAACATGTGACCGCTCTTGATGATTCATTTATACAATAACTTATGCCATACTTGTAAGTATCTGGTAGAATTTCAAGCTTCTGGTTGTTAAGATCAGTGAGAAATGGCGAAAGCCTCTTATACGAAAAATCAGTTGTGCGGGATATATTGTAAATATGTCTGATTTTGAGGATTTTCTCAGCTACATATTTGAGCATCTGAAACAATTTAAAGCTTCTAGCCCTTCAAATGAGGAAGAAATTACGAAAGCGTTATAACCTGAACAATCGGTTATATGGGTTACAAATATTATATGTATACAGATCTTGTCTATTTTTTTAGACAATAATGTATGCACTATATGAGGAGTGCCAACCCAAAACGTAATAAGTGCTTCAAAGCAAGCTCTTAGCTAAACGAGAAAAAGTTCCAGTCTTAAATGGGGGCATAGTTTCCAACAATACATATGATATTATAGCAGTTATGGAAGAGCACATATGCAGCAAAAAAATCACACATATCGATAACTGGATTTGAAGCTGAGACCGATAATTATTTTCAATTATTGCGTTTTGTATTGAAAAATTTTTTTTTTGTTTTGGTTTGGAATTTATTGGATTTTATATTTATTTGGTAGCATTATTTGAGCAACCCTGAAAAAAATTGTTGGGCCATGTGTACTATTTTTGTCATATTAATACACCAGTAGTACATTGCTCTAGCGTTGATTGTATGTAATCCATTAATGGTCCATGCCATCCGAGCTGAAATATGTGATCCTGGCTCAGTATGTCGCAATATAAATTTGACCACGCGTATGAGGATCAGCTATGGGGTACTCGGATACCCCTTAAATACTCTTAGGCCCACTTGCAGAACAGCAAGTTACATTTTTAGCTCAGAGTTAACCTGAAAATAAGCCACTCATACATTTTTGACAAATTTTTCAAATGAACTCTGAGCTAAAAAACAAACCAGCCCTTCTGCGAGTGGACCTTAAAGTACTCCCCAAATCGTCCTTAAGGAGTATACGAGTACCCTGTAACTCATCTCCATTCATATCAACAAAAGAAAATTTTAAACTTAAAAATGTTAAAATTGTATAAAATTATTGGGTTACTATGAAACGTAAGCTCCCTCTCTCTCTCGGATAACGAAAACCATACTCTACAAGTCACTTATCGTACCCGTCCTGCTATATGGTGCCGAAGTATAGACCATGACAACATCAGATGAAACGACCCTGGGAGTGTTCGAGAGAAAAGTTCTTCGAAAGATTAATGGACCTCTACGCGCTAGCGATGGCGAGTACCGAAGAGGATTTAACGATGAGCTGTACGAGCTCTACGCACACATCAACATTGTCCAGTGAATTAAAACGCAGCGGCTTCGCTGGCTAGGCCATGTTATGCGAATGGAAGATGACACTCCGGCCATGAAAGTGTTCCTATCGGAACCCGCCTATGGAAGCAGAGGTAGAGGGCGGCCCCCACACTGCTGGAAGAAACAGGTGGAAAACAATTTAAAATCCCTTAGTGTGACCAATTGGCGCCGGTTTGCAGAAAAAAGAAGCGACAGGCGCGCCTTTGTTGAACGGCCATAACCGTTTAAATGTTTAAGCGCCAATTGAGTAAGTAAGTATGAAACGTATTTTTTGGAGTTTTCCAGAACGGCTAAATTTTCATGTTTTTTTTTAGTTCGCATGAAGATTAAAACATAGGTTTTAGAAAGTGAAGTTAAATCCCATCCAAATCTCAAAAAATTTTGGGGTGCATTTATTGCGTTTTGGTTTGCAACTCCTCATGTCTTAACACCCTTTGAAATGTCAGTTTTTAGGAGTTAAAATGGGTGAGAAATTATGAAAACCTTCTTAGAGTTGCTCTTCTGTTGAAGTGACTAAACAAATTTGTTCTATTTACAAAAAACTCGGTTGAATTAACCATAATGAGATAAATTTTACCGAATGTATGTTAATTCAAGAGCACCAACCCCAATTTGTTGATTTTACTACCTTGATTACTTTCGGTGTATATTCTATATGAATTATAAGTCTAGCAAAACTATCGAATCATAGAAGAAATCAGAAAACATGCATAACACGCAAAATTCACACACATGATGAGTTCATTTAGGAGGTGGAAATGACTATACATTTCCTCTTAGAATGGGACTATTAGGGCGACCGCCGTGGTGCGATGGTAGTTTGTCCCGCTTATCACACCGAAAATCCTGGGTTCACACCCCGCGCAAAGCAACATCAGAATTTTAGAAACAAAGTTTTTCAGTTGGAAGAAAATTTGTCTAAGCGGGTTCGCCCTTCAGCAGTGTTTGGCAAGCACTGCGAGTGTATTTCTGCCATGAAAATCCCTTAGTGAAATCTCACCTGCTTGCAGATGCCGTTCGGAGTGGGCATAAAACAAGTTAGTCTCGTCCCGCCAATTTGTAGAAAAAATTAAAAATGGAGCACGACGAAAATTGGAAGAGGTGCTCGGCCTAAGATCTCTTCTGAGGTTATCGCGTCTTACATTAATTTATTTTAAGGGAGTAAAAGTTTTCTTCCACATGTGGCTCCATCCTTATTCGAAGTCTTCGCCTTCATATTCTTTCATATGGGGTTTAGACAGAAATACTTTCTGAGTCGGAGCGTCTTTTTCTATACTCAATCACACTCTCCATACCTATCCAGTGAAGCCTTTGACCTTTTTTTCGTTGCACTATTCTCAGAAAACCTCATTCGATACATATCGTTATTACCAAAAAATACCACCTACAGCTGATGGTACCCCACATAATTATTAAAAATTAGTATTATCATTTGAACCTTTAATCGCCAAGCATTCAGCGTCAGCGTGATGAAATTAACCCTTGTCTGAACGCCACTTATCACATAATCACACGCCAACACTGTTTAGCTTTTTTGAATTAATTGCCAAAATTCACTATTTCTGTAGTTAATCACTAAGCGTATTATGTTACACGAAGTTTGCCTAAATACACAGCACATTCCATAATAACTAACACTAAACGTTGCGCTCGTTACTCATTTTCGTAGCATACTTTCCAGCGTTAATCATCATACATTTCTCACTGATATCTATTTTGCAACTGCGTTAAATGCTCGCTGTTGAACGTTTAAACTTACCCAACTATGATTTATGTCGTATAAGACCCAAAAGCTCGTTAGTCATTTTTGCTTTGGACACATTAGACATGTATTTGCGCTTTTAAGCGCTTTTGGGTTTGTTTAAGACCGAGTGTGGATTTCATTTATACACTTTCGTTAGCTAATAACCCGTTGTTTAGCCGAAAGTCGCACGCTATGAAATTATTCTGTGCATTTATAATTTTCAACCGCACTACACACAACAAGCGCATATACCTTTAAGAAACACATACACCCAAGTGTGTACGTATTAGCCTCATAATATTCATATATGCATACGTACAAATTCATATTCACATAGAATCCTTTTGAGTAAACACTTTCACATATGCAGATGTTTAAATAGCTTAGCTAGTTTGTATGATCAGCTTCCATGAATAAAGTATTGATTGTGTATAGCATATTCTGCCTTTTGTCACAATGAATTGATAAAAATTTATCAGCTTTTAACAGCTTTCAATTCAATTCCGTATGTATTTATATTTTTTCACATATTTACATATTTTCAATATTTATTCCATTAAATTCATTTTTTAATGGTACTTGTTGTGGTTCCTGAGCACTGAAAATAGATAAAAAAGGATTTTGATTGAATTGGTAAATATTGATATTATTGATTTTTTTGTATAAAAATTTAAAGCAGCATTACATATATTCTTTTAGAAATTAAATGAGGAAGGAACTTACATCCAAGCCTACTTATCAAACTCAGCTAAGTCAATCATAAACATATTTTGTGTAGTTTAAGGAAAATAAATTCACCTAAACGATTTTTATGCTAGACTTAGGTCTTTTCTGCAGCAGAACTTCTTGAGGAAGCGTGCCTAAGCTTCATTTACACATTTTGATAGTCAGGTGGCGATTACGGCATTAATTTCAAACAGTACTTCATCAAGAAGTGTCCTGGAATGCAAAAAAGCATTAAAAAAACTTCCCGATTATGAAGGGATATAAGGTAACAAAAAGGCCGATGAGTTGGCAAAGGAGAGTGCAGCACTAGCTGAATTGACGGAATGCAACCCAATCCATAAAGGAGAAATCAAAAGGAGAGAGGAGTTGCACATAAAAGCAGGAAAGGCGTGAACAAAAGCGCGGAGCTATACAATTTCGAAAATCATGTGCAATCCTACGTTGTTAGACTGGCAAAATTGCTGCTATCTCTAAAGAGAGAGCTCACGATGGGCGTATTGACTGACCACTGCCTTCTGGCGTGACATACTTATAAGTTAGGCCTCGTCAGTAACAGCAAGTGTAGGAAGTGTGAGCTGTAGGAAGAAACGGTTGAGCACGTTCTGTGTTCATGCCCTGTGCTCGCCAGGTCAAGGCTCCAGCCATCAGGGGCGGCAGAGTTGACATACCTTGAGGCAGAAATTAAGCTGGGTTCTAGAAAACTGCTAGTATTTCCAAGAGGACGGAGTTATTTTATAACATATATCCTGGCACCTGATTGGGGTTCTTCCGTTTGGTTGTCAATCAAATTCTGGTAACACTATGGACACATTCAGTTTATGTGAGGTCTTTATTGACAGGCCAGTTCAACCTAACCTAACATAGCTCACTGCATAACGGCATACACTAATCGAGATATGTATAGACATCCATAAAAAATCATTAAGCCAGGTCGAGATGTAATCGAAATGTTATAATGTGCTATCGATAGCAACCGTTATAATTGACTTACCGGTATTTTATTAACGAGATATATATATATATATTTGTTATCGAAAAGATATCGATTTATTATCGAAAAGTTTTCAATTGTGTTTTAAATTTCAAAAAATTCATTCATAGCGGGTCACCCCTCGGCACTGATTTGGCAAACACTCTGAGTGTATTTCCGCCATAAAAAAGGTTCTCAGATAAAACTCATCTGCCTAGTAGATGTCCTTCGGAAACGGTGCAAAACATGTAGGTCCGTCTAGCCAATTTGTATGAAATGTTAAAAAGAGCTCAACGCAATTTGCAAGAGAAGGTCGGGCTAAACCTCTTCGAAGGTACACTGCGCCTTGTATTGATTTATTTACCAATTATTTATCGAAAAAGTTATAGAAAAAATATTAAAATGTATCGATTTTTATTCAAACAGTTGTCGAAATGTTATCGAAAAATTATAGATTTACTATCATAAAATTATTGTTAATTTATCGAAAAGCTATTTATATGTTATCACAAAGTTTTAGATTTGTTACCGAAAAGCTATAGATTTGTTATTGAAATTTATCGATTTTTTATTAAAAAGCTACCGATATGTTATCAAAAAGTTATCGATTTGATGTCGAAAAGATATCGATTTCTTAGCGCATATTACAATTCGTTTTCGGCGTATTTTATTAGTTATTAGCGGATACTTATCGGCTTGTTATGGAACAGATACCAAAATACTAAAAAAAATCGATGACACATCTGTAACTTGTCCTTTACCAAGTTTATGGGAAGCCGATATATAACAAATACTTGGGACTCGCGCCTTTTTATCCTTGCTTATAAAACCTAAATTATTAGAATTTTTGTTCAAATGTGCGTAAGCAGAACAAAAGACACTTCTCAACACGAGTTAGCCCTTAAGAGAACTTATGAAACGGGCATTCACTTCACGACCGGCTAAATGATTTTCCTGCTTGTCCCTTATCAAGACAAACAAGGTGTGTGTTTATACATAAAATGAAATACGTGAGGATTTTAGTATCAGCGTCCCATTATTTTTTTCAAGCAAATATATATATTCTTACCAACATTTCCCCACTTTGCCTTATATATGTATGTATGTATTTCAATCGAATAGAATATTTTGTATGGCCACTCTGCTAAGTGACTGTCACATTAAGGATATTGTCAAATGCTTCCTGTTTGGCTTTAATACCTATGTATGTATGTATGTTTTTATAAATGCTTAAAAGCGTTTGACAACTTGGGCACACAACAAGTGTAGTTTTTCATTTGTATGTTAGTGGACTTAAATGGTGTATGCGTAGCTCTTTTGTATGCTTGTGGCTATGTTCATGCCATGAAGTACTTAACTGATTAGCGCGTGTGTGTTCTATCTATAAAAGCCAAGGAAACATCGTTGAGTAAACCATTGAAGGAATTTTCCAAAACTTCCGTTATTGGTTGGTAACAACAAAGGGATGTGTCGGATGAATCAACAAGGGGATGTAAAGTGACAATGACATCTGATGGCTTGACTTTACACAGTTATTCTCAGCCATAGAACTTTGCAACAAATATGTACTGTGCATACATTTGGACATACGTAGATACATAGATTTGATTTAGGGATGAGGTAGCACTCAGCCAATAAGTGCAAGGAAAAAGGCACACATTCATAACTGCCAAACGATTGTGGCTCGTATCGACATTTGTACCCGAACCGATATTTGTTTAACCTGAGCATGCCCTGGATTAAAACGGTGTCAACTTAGTTTCGAGTTTTAACGACCAAGAGACAGCCCGTTAAATTCAAGTGAGCAAACTGATATTACAGCTATATATCGACAGAACAGTAAATCTCCAGCAATAAATATAGATAGCCCTTAAGGATGTATAACTTGAATTAAATATGAGAAATTTCTGAATTGCCGAGCTTTGATTCCGTCCATAGAATACCCTCCATATTTCTCTATGATGGATCCCAACACATGAGAGGCGAAGAATCTTGTAGGGTCACCATCAAAAACTCGACAGTCCCAATTACCATGTTTATGTTTGGCTAGGAAATAAACAGAGATAACTTTAGAAAGCAAGAAAATCGTTATTTCACGAAGGATTTCCCGTTATTATTGTCAAACTTTTATTGGAGAAAGCGGAACTTTTCCGCTCTGAAGGAATATACATCATTATCCACCTGCGGGAAAATCAACAAAATAAGCTTTCTCTGCCGAAGGTGTCCGGGTCGCCAAAAAAAGTGTAAATATTGCACGTGTTAAGTACAATGTAAAGCTTCTTCAGCAAATCCAACAACAGAAGTTTAAAATATTGTATGTTACAATATAAAGTTGACATAGATAGTAAATGGGCTTGTACCTCCAACAAACAGACATTATTATGAAGCTGCGGCCCGGTATACCTTTTCACAGAAGAAAGCTCTGCTTGTTACCCATACCTATCTCGTGTCTTGAAGACCTTGGTTGGGGTGTACTTTTGAATAATAGTAAACATATGCTTGAGAGGTAAAACCTTCGAGGTGTTGTATATATAATGAAACAATTTTATATTAGCTTTGCCAAGTTAGATTTGAAACAAACCTGGTTACGGCGTGGTGCCATCTTCAGTGTTTTCTTTTTCATTCTCTCGCTTTCCTTTAAACGGTTAAGCGACAATTAGAAAAGTTAAGTCATATCATATAAATCATACCAAGTATATTTTTGCCAGCAAGTAACGGCTTATTTTTAGAAACGGTAACTTTTTTGAAAGCTGTTATATTTCTAAGATTTTTGGGGTAAATTTCTGAGCTGGATCCTTATTTGCAATCGGTTGCATTTTGGAACCAAATAGTTTTTTTCAAAACGGCTTTCTTTTTGGAAAATGATTTCCTTTGGAATCAGTTATGTTTTAAGAACGGGTTATACTTTGGAACTGGAAATTTTTTTTTTTGTAAACTCCGTATTTTTTTTAAAACTTTTTGGAACCTAGTACTTTTTAAAAATACAGCTTTTTGGAAACTGATACCTTTTTAGAACTGGTAACTTTGAAAACTTGGACCTTTTGGAATCGGTTAGATTAGGTTGAACTGGCCGGTCAAAAAAGTCCTTCGGAACCGGTAAGCTTACCTAGCGAAACCGGCTCTTTTTTTTCAAAATTTAGGTTTTTTGAAGTATGTTCTTTTTTTGAGATCCTTTACTTTATTGAGGCAACCTCTTTTATTAAAGCTTTGGCTTTTGGAACCATTTCCTTTATTTTAATTGCCAACATTTTAGTAACTTCTTTTCAATTGCTGGATCCGGTTATTTATTTGACACCTTTGACTTTTTGGAACCGCTAAGGGGTCTTTCAGAATCGGTTGCTGATTTTAAGGCAGGTAGCTTTCTTGAGCTTTTTTTTTAAAACTTTTAACTTTTAGATCTGAATACTTTTTGGAAGATTCAATCTTTTCAGCGGCTGTTACTTTTTTGAAAAACTGTGCTTTTTGGGGACGGTGCCTTAATTGAGACTTCTGCCTTTTGAGAAATTATTACTTTTCAGAACTGGTAACTTTTTTAAAACTTCGTGTTTTGGGAACTTTTTTAACAAATTTTTGCAACCGGTTACTTTTTTTTTATTTGCATACTTCGATGAAAATATCTTCTTTATATGATACCGCCAACGTTTATGAATAGTTCGAGTTTCTGGTACCGGTTTCTTTTGCGAAGCTAGTAACTTTTTTGAAACTTTTTACTCAACTGGTTACTTTAAATTTGAGCAATAATGATTTTGAAAATGTCCGTTTTAATTTAAATCAAGAAAAATACACCTAATCCTGAACAAACTGCCCTCCATCGAATCGCATTAATTCCGAATAAACGCAGAACTACTACTAGTTCAGTCGTAGGTGGGTCGAAAGGAGTCGTTACTTTTGGCTGCCAACTGTTCCACGGTTCAACCGATTAGCACGAGCTCAGACTTTGCGTTACCGTATACAATTTTGTCTGCAGGGTATATGTATGTATATGTTTACGTTCTGGATATTAGGTTAGACTAGGAAAATGAAAGTGATGCATGATTTTCTATGATGTTATGCGGACCCTAGAGATATAAAGGATTTTACCATAGGCAATTTTTCAAAAAACATCAATGATTATGAAAATGCGTTCTGGGTTACAACAAAAACGTAAGCCTTTTATTATTTCAATAAGAATGGTACCTAAAAAGGAAGGCGATCTACCGTTTGATGAGTTTAGTTCGAATACTTCAACATTTTATAGCAAATTGCTAACAGCTACTCAAAATTAAAACATTTGATGCCAATGTTATCAATTATTGAAACATTTTTATGAATTTATGTACGACGAGAACCGCTGTAATCAGCGTGGTATGGTCGTTTGGGAGAAATCAAAAGGAGACAGGAGTTGCATATGATCCATCAAGCAGGAAAGGCGTAGATAAGAGCGAGGGGTTGCAAAATTTCTAAAATCATGTGCAAAGCCTATGATATTGGACACAAAGAGTGGCTCATATCTCTGAAGAGAGAAGACTGAAGGCGCACAATGGGTATATCGACTGGATATTGCCTTCTGTCATCACATGCTTATAAGTTAGGTCTCGTCAGTAACAGGAAGTGTAGGAAGTATGGGCTGCAGGAAGAAACGGTTGAAAACGTTCTGTGTTCGTGTCCTGCGCTCGCCAGGTCAAGGCACCAGCTATTAGGGGCGGCAGAGTTGCCAGATATCGAGGCAGCAATTAAGCTGGGTCCTAGAAAGCTGATAATATTTGCCAAGGGTACGGAGTTATTCTATAGCACAAGTCCTGGCACCTGATTGGGGTTCTTCCGTTTGGTCGTCAAACAAATTCCGGTAACACTGTGGACACATTCAGTCTAGCTGAGGCCTTTATTTGCCGACATCTCAACATAACCTATGCACGACGATTTTCTTTTATCCTTCCGCAGCATCCGTCTCTAACTCTTTCATTTATTTCAATTAGGGAAACATTTTTCATTAAGTTATTCACTTAGTTTTCATTCTCACGACTTTGCAATACTTAAATAAACATAACTTAAATAAACGTGACATTTTTTTTTGTTCTTCCTATAATATGTGTTTACATAAGTGTAAAAAATTTTTTTTCTTGATTATGGATCTATGTAGTATAGTTATTTGCAAAAATGTTCATGCAGGTGCGCACTTATTTCAAAATTCACTTCTAAGAACATACACAAATACTTCAATGTCATTCCCATGAAATTCAGTTTTACAGAACATTTAGCGACCCCATAAGATCATAGAAGCCAGACATGCTAACCAACTACGCACCACAATGCCACAAAATGGCAACTTAAAGGCGCAAGTTTACGCATTAAGTGAATGTAATATGTAAGTTTGTTTTGCATGTGTGTGTGCGCTTTTTTATACTCAGTGGAGCAGAGCTCACAGAGTATATTAACTTTGATTGGATAACGGTTGGTTGTACAGGTATAAAGGAATCGAGATAGATATAGGCTTCCAAATATCAAAATTATCAGTATCGAAAAAAAATTTGATTGAGACATGTCCGTCCGTCCATTAACACAATAAATAATAAATAAATGTAAGGCGCAATAACCTCCGAAGAGATCTAAGGCCGAGCTTCTCTTCCAATTTGCGTCGTGCTCCTCTTGATTTTCCCTACAAATTGGCCGGACGGGACCTACATGTTTTATGCCGACTCCGAACGGCATCTGCAAGGCAGATGAGTTTTCACTGAGAGCTTTTCATGGCAGAAATACACCCGGAGCGCTTGCCAAACACTGCCGAGGGGCGACCCCGCTTAGAAAAATTTTCTTATAATTGAAAAACATTATTTCTAAAATTTTGATGTTGCTTTGCCCGGGAGTTGAACCCAGCGCATACGGTGTGATAGGCGGAGCACGCTACCATCACACCACGGTGGCCGCCATTAACACAATAACTTGAGTAAATTTTGAGGTATCTTGATGAAATTTGGTATGTAGGTTCTTAAGTACTCATCTCAGATCGCTATTTAAAATGAACGATATCGGACTATAAACGCCCACTTTTTCGATATGGAAAATTTCGAAAAAGAGAAAAAGTGCAATAATTCATTACCAAAGGCGGATAAAGCGACGAAACTAGGTAGGTGAGTTTAACTTATGACGCAGAATAGAAAATTAGTAAAATTTTGGACAATGGGCGTGGCACCGCCCACTTTTAAAAGAAGATAATTTAAAAGTTTTGCAAGCTGTAATTTGGCAGTCGTTGAAGATATCATGATGAAATTTGGCAGGGACGTTACTCCTATTACTATATGAATGGTTAATAAAAACTAGCAAAACCAAAGAACGACCACGCCCACTTTTTAAAAAAAAAAATTTTAAAGTTAAATTTTAACAAAAAATTTAATATCTTTACAGTATATAAGTAAATTATGTCAAGATTTAATTCCAGTAATGATATGGTGCAACAAAATACAAAAATAAAAGAAAATTTCAAAATGGGCGTGGCTCCACCCTTTTTCATTTAATTTGTCTAGGATACTTTTAATGCCATAAGTCGAACAAAAATTTACCAATCCTTGTGAAATTTGGCAGGGGCTTAGATTCTAGGACGATAACTTATTTCTGTGAAAAAGGCCGAAATCGGTTGAAGCCACGCCCAATTTTTATACACAATCCACCTTCTGTCTTTCCGCTCGGCCATTAACACGATAACTTTAGTAAAAATCGATATATCTTTACTAAACACAGTTCGCGTACTTATCTGAGCTCACTTTGTATTGGTATAAGAAATGGCTGAAATCCGACAATGACCACGCCCACTTTTTCGATATCGAAAATTACGAAAAATTAAAAAAATGGCATAATTCTATACCAAATACGAAAAATGGATGAAACATGGTAATTGGATTGGTTTATTGATGCAAAATATAACTTTAGAAAAAAACTCTGTAAAATGGGTGTGACACCTACCATATTAAGTAGAATAAAATCGGTAAGTTCTGCAGGGCGAAATCAAAAGCCCTTGGAATCATGGCAGCAATATTGTTCGTGGTATTACATATATAAATAAATTAGCGGTATCCGACAGATGATGTTCTGGGTCACCCTGGTCCACATTTTGGTCGATATCTGGAAAACGCCTTCATATACACAACTAAGGGCCACTCCCTTTTAAAATACTCATTAACACCTTTCATTTGATACCCATATCGTTCAAACATATTCTAGAGTCACCCCTGGTTCACCTTTATGGCGATATCTCGAAAAGGCGTTCACCTATAGAACTAAGGCCCACTCCCTTTTAAAATACTCATTAACACCTTTCGTTTGATACCCATATTGTTCTGACGCATTCTGGAGTCACCCCTGATCAACCTTTATGGCGATATCCCTAAATGGCGTCCACCTATAGAACTATGGCCCACTCCCTCATAAAATACTCTTTAATACCTTTCATTTGGTACCCATGTCATACAAACACATTCCAGGGTTACCCCCGGTTCATTTTCCTACATGGTTATTTGCCCTTATGTTGTCACCATAGCTCTCAACTGAGTATGTAATGTTCGGTTACACCCGAACTTGACCTTCCTTACTGTTTTTTTTTTTATTTTGTAAGGTGAAATTTTCATCTCTGTTTGCCTACGTGTCACATATGTATGTATGCCATACGCAAGTACTTGCAACTAAGACGCATTTACTTCACTCATCCCCCATCCTCCCGCATTTGTCTGCTTAGTTTGGATTTTAGCATCTTAAGCTTAAAAGTTTAGTGAGCGAATTTGAGTGATGCCTAGCCTTAAGCTTTTACTTCCTCTCCAGTTTCAGTACTCTTAGATTAGTAATGATCATTATTACCCTCATCAGTGTACTACTTATTTTTCTTAGCTAAATTGCCAACTTTATTTTCTTCGATGCTGGGAGGGTTTATTTTTTTTTTTGCCACATTTGCGATATTCAAGCTATGCAAAAAAGTCAAATGCTTAAGGCAAGCATGTGAGGATATACATAAATTGTTTATATAAAAATGCCTCCTGATTTTTTATTTTTCCTTATAGCTTCACTTACATACAAGTACAAATACATACATACATATATGTACATTAGGGCATTATAAAATAAACAATCGTTTTTTTTTTTTTTTTTTGTTCAGTACAACGCTAAAAAGATGCTTTTTAGATGCCCGTTAAAATACAAAGCCTTAATTTACTTTTAAAGTGATCCGAACCGCACAGATATTACAGTGGCCGGTGCTAAATTGGTAAAAGTTATAAAACTATTGTCATCTCCAAAAGAAGGGTATGTAAAAAATTACCAGCAGATATTCTTTGTACTAATACCGATTCTTCTTGGCTTTATAAATCTGTTTTTCTTTATACTGCTGTTTAAAATATTGAACCATTGCATAATCTGGGTGCGTTACGCGGTAATATAAGTGGCACCCTAGCAAATGGGGTTATGGCAATCAGAATAGCACGGTATGTCTTCTTACGACCCCCTAATATCACCTACATAGTGGAGCCAAGGAACTCAACATTAAAGAGCTTAACAGGTTTTGATAATTGTCACAAGCCGGGACACCCTAGCAAGTCACGCCTTTAAGAGTGTTAAGGTAATATCTCTATAAGCACTATGATGAGATTCGGCACTTGCCAACACAGTCGTCTGATTCAGACAAGAATAAGGAGGCTCTGTACGAAAGACGCACAAAATCGGTAAATTCCTTTGCCAATACGCGCCCGGTGAACCCTGTTACCAATGTACAATATCGTACTCTTGCAGAAGAAGAAAACACACTACCAAGGGAGTCACCCTAGCCCAACTTCGTTATGGACTCTGTTACAGGACAAACTTATACTGGTCCAGAATCAACACCGACATAAGTATTGTATGTACTGCTTGCGACATGTTCCCACATGACACAAACCACCTTTTCAATTGCAATGTGGAACCTAAATCTTTAACACCAATCTCCCTATGGCCAGCCCGTGTAGAAACTGCCAGTTTCCTTGAAGTTCCGTTATATGAGACTTTAGAAACAATTTATGAGCGGTCGGATAGATTGAATGGGTCGAAACACTGTTAACACAACAACATCGTTAGTGGCACTCCCGTTCTTAAATGAAATTTGTGCTAAGGCACCTCCGATAGCTTCGAAATGTTTAAAAGCTCGATAAGGTATGTTATTGGATCATCGTTGGCAATTTCCTTATCAATAGGCATATAGGTAATCAGCCACCTCACCTAACACTTGCTCAATTAGTTTTTTTATCATGATTCCACGGTTTCAGTTTCAGGAGCTAACATTGCCCCATTCGCACAGCAAATCCTCCTTTCTAATGGTTTGTGGAAAATTTGGAAACATTTCATTTAAGATAATCTCTTTTGAGCGTATAATATTGCAAAAACTATCGTTAAATGTTATAAGACCGTCTACACATCTTGCTTTACAAACTTAGCTTATCTCAAGGAAGTTCTGAGCCATAGTTGCGGACTCCCATTTTAGTAAAATTGAGCTCGCATGTTTATTTTAAGCTATAAAACTTCTTCATTATGCCATAACTGTGAGGCTTTGAGGCACACACTGACATCTTACACTGGAGTAACGCTTTCAAAATATGCCACCGTTTGGCGGAAGTCTTCCGCGAGCAAGGTAACAACTCCACCCATCAAAGTTTGGCGACAACAAATATCTTTCGAGCTGCAATCAAGTGCTTCTACCGTATGCTTGTTTCACATTTTGCTAATGGTGCAAATTGGAGTTTCTGGATTTGCAATATTCGGAGGGAGTTAAATTTCGGAATGGACTGTTCTTTCCCCACATAGCCAGGCTGCCATGCCTGATGAAGCAATAGCAAAAGCAATATTCTTATCCTTGCGAACTGCGTCAGCAGCAAGGTTAATAACGAAGTCTTTCACGTTCCACCTGGCGCATTTAAGTAATATAGGCCATTATCCCCACTCCTTCACCTTTATCAGAATTTACGTTTGCTGTGCCATCAGTAATGGCTCTGCTTGTATGACTTTAGCGGTCAAGGCGAAGGCGGTCGGTATCATAGTTTAGCACTTTGAGGAAATGAACACCCAACTCTAATATTTTTCCCAGATGTCGCAAGGGCGATTTAAGATTGATTGAATGTTCTTTTAATCATGTTTTGTTCTTGGAAATTTGACATTGTCGTTTATGTTCTAGGTATTGCGGGTATGGATTATATCTTAATAGTTCCGAAACTAACACAAAATGAGGCAATCTTCGTATGATTCCAATATGGGCCAAGAAATAGTCCATATATGAACGACATGGACCCAAAATACCATCTAAGGCTGTCCCGCAGGACTCTAAGTAGATGGTGAAAAAACTACTTTTGGTCCAGCAATGATTCCGAACTAACCATACATCAGAACTCCTACGTTACAAATTGGCATATCCCAAACTAAGCCATTTCCGACGTTAAGTGACAACTCCAGGTTGCAACCTTGCTTAAAAATACTTATACTGAAATACTGAGTATAATACTTGTCATCTGAAATCCATATTGGCGTATATTGTATATATTTGTTTTTTAAATAACACAAGTAGGTAATAGCTTCGCAAAGACATCCTTAGCGGCAACACTTAGACAGAAATTCTTAGAATGTGATACACCACTTGTGTACTAAATTTCAACCAAACTGGTTAAGCCGTTGTGAGATAGTATAGGATATATGTACAACTAAATATATACAAAAGGGTTAGGTGGCTACTCCAAGAGGTAATCCTACTTCAAAATATTTCTATTCAATGCAAAGTCAAATAGGTTTTTGTGATACCTATGTATATTGGAAAGTATTTTATAATTCAAAAAAATCTCTAAAAGGTGGCAACGTCACAAAGAAATATTCAAATTACTTTTGAAAAAGTTTTTCGAAGCGAAGTTGCGCTTTAGCAATGGTTTGGCAAACATCTCGGATATATTTTACCAGGAAAAGCTTCTCAGTCAAGACATCTGCTGCCAGATACCGTTCGGTGTCAAATCACTGACGATGGGCGACTCCGCTTTAAAAAGCTTTTTTCTAATTGAAAATTTTGTTTTCTAAATTTTCGATGTTGCTTTGTCTAGGAATTGAAGCCAGGAATTAGGGTGTGGTAGTCGAAGCAAGCTGCCACTAAACCACGGCGGCCACCACGTAACTCAGCATACTTCTATCAATTTATCTGTTGTTGGGTTGCTCATTCTTTACTTGAATCGTCTGTTTTCTAAAACGTCCATCTCGAAAATTTAAATTTTTTAGCGTAAGTATCATTTGTTTAGAATCTTGTATTTAATATTAAAATTATTTCTAAACAAAACCGGTAATATTCAAGCCAAAATACTCTACTTAAATTGCCGTCAGTTTCAAAATCGGCCATCTCCAATGTACCTTACGTTCAAAGCAGGCCATCTCCAACCGACCAATTGTAATTCGCACTTTTGTTTTTCCCCGTATTCTGCATGTCACGACTAGTGATGCTATAAGTGAAAGTTTATCTTCAAAATTAAGATTTTTTTGGCCTTTTTTTGGGAGAAAGCTTCAAATAAAGTGGTTTAGATTTCCAAAAATTGCACTGAAAAAATCCTCAAAATGAAGATTTTCATATACATATATCTGCCAAAAGATTTTTCTTTTCGAATAGTAATAGGCTGAATTCCTTTAGGTCGCGATTATTGTTAAGCCGAACTCTATTTCTGCTAATTTTCGCAGGAGATATCTATTGTGACGAATATTAGTGACACTAAGTGATACTCACATCACTAGTCTCATACTAAGTAAATGAAGTCACAACAACAATAAAGCAGACAGTCACTTGTATCTACATAAACGAGTCAATCATTATGTCTACACATATGTACATACACTCATCGGAGAAGCAACGCACAACCACATGCATATATCTGAGATACTCCCGAAAGTATGCAATGAGAGAAGCTATAAAATCGTGCATCTGTAGTTACAGCTGAGTAATTTTATAGCTGATAACTAACTAGTAAGTTCTGGAAATAGAAGCACCTAGAAATATGTCAACGAGGAAACCGCACAGTATAAAAGCAGCGACAGTGGAGGCACGACAATCAGTTTCATTTAAGGAATCAGTTGCGAAGTATAAGTGTTAATTGTGAAGTACTTTAATAAAGGCCATTTTGCATTATTGAATAAATAAATATATAAATGTAAGGCGCGATAACCTCCGAAGAGATCTAAGGCCGAGCTTCTCTTCCAATTTGCGTCGTGCTCCTCTTGATTTTCCCTACAAATTGCCCGGACGGGACCTACATGTTTTATGCCGACTCCGAGCGGCATCTGCAAGGCAGATGAGTTTTCACAGAGAGCTTTTCATGGCAGAAATACACCCGGAGCGCTTGCCAAACACTGCCGAGGGGCGACCCCGCTTAGAAAAATTTTCTTCTAATTTAAAAACCTTATTTCTAAAATTTTTATGTTGCTTTGCCCGGGATGCGAACCCAGGGCATACGGTGTGGTAGGCGGAGCACGCTACCATCACACAACGGTGGCCGCTGCATTATTGAATAGTGGAGTTATTTATTCAACAGTTTAGTGATTCGAACGTAAGTAGAAGGTTGCAAATAAGAGGAATTTCAGTAAATTCGTTACACTATGTACCTGACCTGTTTTTACTTATTTGCGGGGTTTCCCAGCAAAATAAGGTGGTCCAAGCCTTAGCCAATAAAATTGTCTAATAAAAAACAATTACCTTGAACTCAATCCATAACCATTACGATTAGTAATCATTATTTCACAGGTCTCATCTCTTTACTACATATGACAATATTGGATGACACAAAAGTTGAGAGTTTCGTAACGGATTCAGCCTATTGCAGAAGTGGAAGAGGTTTGTTTGCTGGGTTGGAGCTGTTTTGGTCGATATGTATAAAGAAAAAACCAAGAGTTTTTTACTTTTCTCTTCTATGCATTTCGACGCATCCGCGTCATCATCAGGAAGTCTATTTATTTTCGAACAAACAACATGAAAATACAAAAGTAATCATTATTTTCAATAAACATTACAAATTCAACATTAAAACAATAACTCACAATAATTTAATTAGTTGTACAAACACAATAATATCACAGGACAATCGACACATTCATTTTTCTTATTTTCTATTTTTGTTTTTATCATTTTTTATTATTGCTGTATAAGCGCTATTTGTATTGTCAATGTCTTCTTTAAAATTCATGACATTCGTCATATGTTGTTGGATGCGGAGACTTTCCAGTGTCATCCTCCTTTTGCATCTTCTCTCAACATCTAAAATTTTTGCGTTCCCAAAATCAGCTGTATGGTCATTGTCAGTCAGGTGTTGAGAAAGCGCGGTATTTGTTTTTCTGTTTTTTGCGTCCATTTCATGTTCGTGTATTCTCGTTCTCAATGCTCTTTTCGTTGTGCCAATGTAACATTTATTGCAGACATTGTTGTTGTTACCGTTGCATTGAATTTTATACACTACATTGCATTGTTGTCCCTTGTCTATTTTGTCTTTTGTTTTTGTAAAGAAACGATTAAGTGTATTGTGTGGTTTGTGAGCAAATGTTATGTTGTCTTTTTTCATAATTCTCCTGAGCGATTGATTACTTGTTAGTCCGGGTATATAGGTAACTCCAATATAAGTTTTGTTTGTGTTTGCTTCTGTTTGTCCATTTGATGAATTAGGGTGGTCCATTTCTTGTGTCGTATTAATTATAAGCTTTTCTATTAGAGTATTCGGGTAGCTATTTTTGAAGAGAATATTTTTTATTTTCTTCTTGTTTTCTTCTATGAAATCACCGTCACTTAGAAGATGTATTTTTCTTATTAGACTTGTTGCTGTGTTAATTTTCTGCTTCCATGGATGATTGGAGTGATAATTGATAATTCTTCCTGATGCCATCGACTTTGCATACCAGTTGAACGTTAAGTTTTGGTTTTTTCGGTGTATTTCTACGTCTAGGAAGGCAATTTTGTTGTTCTGCTCTAATTCTTTAGTAAATTGTATCCTGGTATGCTGTGCATTAAATACGGTTAGTATGTCTTCCACGTCTTTAGCTTTAACAATTGCGAATATGTCATCTACATATTTGGTTATGTATTTGACATATATGTCTTTGCTTTTGAGAAGAGGTTTACTTACAAAATACTGTATAAACATTTATATAGGTTCCTATGGTGAAATAGATTTTGAGTTTATTCCTTAATGCCAATTTCACGCAGATGTTTAATGAAATAATTAATCAACGCTTCCACATTAAAGCTCTAATTGAACTCAATCTTCCATACAAAATACAAATTCTTAATTATCTTATTATTGCTTTATTGTTTGCCTAATCGAGTGAAAAATCCAGTCGGTTTTACTTGGTGCTTCAATTTTCTTTATCAATGTAACAAATGACAATCAAAAATAAATTATTTTCAACAATTTAAGAATAATTGAAAAACGCGAAAAAATTCAAAATTTAATTTTTGCTGCATTTGCCGCAAAAGGTAGTATGGCTTTTTTCGAAAATAGGTACATATTTGGTTAGGTGCAACATCTATGGCTAATTGCTCATGCATTTTATTATACTCAGCTGAGCAGAGCTCACAGAGTGTATTAATTTTGTTCGCATAACGGTAATCCGTAAAGGCATAAAATTATCGATATAGATATATATATCAAAATGAGGCGAAAAAAGAAATTAATTTAGCCATTTCCGTCCGTCCGCGTAAACACGATAACTTGAGTAAATTTTGAGGTATCTTAATGGAATTTGGTATGTAAGTTCCTGGGCACTCATCTCACATCGCTATTTAAAATGAACGAAATTGGACTTTAACCACGCCCACTTTTTGATATCGAAAAAGTGCGATAATTCATTACCAAAGACGGATAAAGCGATGAAGCTTGGTAAATAGGTTGACCTTAAGACGCAGAATAGAAAATTAGTACAATTTTGAACAACGGGCGTGGCACCGCCTCCTTTAAAAGGAGGTAGTTTAAAAGTTTTACAAGCTGTAATTTCGCAGTCGTTGAATATATCATGATAAAATTTGGCAGGAACGTTACTCCTATCTCAAGATGTGTTCCGAATAAAAATTTGCACAAACGGAAGACGAACACGCCCACTTTAAAAAAAATTTTGTTTAAGTAAAATTTTAACAAAAAAATGAACATCTTTACAGTATATAAGTAGATTATGTCAACATTTAACTCTAGTAATGATATGGTGCAACAAAATACAAAAATAAAATAAAATTTAAAAATGGCCGTGACTCCGCTCTTTTCATTTAATTTGTCTAGAATACTTTCAATGCCATAAGTCGAACAAACATTTACGAATCCTTGTCAGATTAGGTAAGGGCATAGCTTCTATGACAACAACTGTTTTCTGTTAAAATGGGTGAAATCGGTTGAAGCCACGCCCAGTTTTTATACACAGTCGACCGTCTGGCCTTCTGCTCGGCCGTTAACACAATAACCTGAGCAAAAACCGATATATCTTCACTAAACTTAGTCCACGTACTTATCTGAACTCACTTTGTATTGGCGTCAAAAATGGCCGAAATCCGACTATGACCACGCCTTCTTCTTCGATATCGAAAATTAGGAAAACGAAACAAATGCCATAATTATATACCAATGTCATAATTATATACCAAGTACGAAAAGGGATGAAACATGGTGATTGGATAGGATTTTGACCCAAAACATAACTTTCGAAAAAACTTTGTAAAATGGGTGTGACACCTAACATTTTAAGTAGAAGGAAATGAAAAAGTTCTGCAGCGCGAAATCAAAAGCCCTTGGAATCATGGCACGAATGTTGTTCGTGGTATTACATACATAAATAAACTAGCGGTACCCAACAGATGATGCTCTGGGTCACCCTGTTCCACATTTTGGTCGATATCTCGAAAACGCCTTCACATCTACAACTAACCTTTTAAAACACTCATTAGTACTTTAATTTGATACACATATCGTACAAGCACATTATAGAGCCATCCCTGGTTCATCTTTATGGCGATATCACGAAAAGACGTCCACCTATAGAACTAAGGATCACTCCCTTTTAAATACTCATTACCACCTTTCATCTGATATCCATATCGTACAAACACATTTTAGAGTCACTCCAGGGCCACCTTTATGGCGATAACTCGAAAAGGCGTCCACCTATAGAACTATGGCCCACTCCCATCTAAAATAGTATTTAATACCTTCCATTTGATACCCATGTCATACAAACACATTCCAGGGTTACCCTAGGTTCATTTGCCTACATGGTGATTTTCCCTTATTTTGTCTCCAACGCTCTCAGCTGAGTATGTAATGTTCGGTTACACCCGAACTTAGCCTTCCTTACTTGTTTGGATTGTATTTATAGTTAAGAAGGAGACGGCTGCTTTCCATTTTAACTATTTTTTGTAAAAACGAAATATTTTTTTGGGGCTGCTGACAGATGTTCGCTTAATGAAGCGAAAGGCCCTGTATGAAAAGGGAAATTTAATTATCTCATTAAACAGAATTGTGATTCGATTAATTTTCTGGGTGAAAACGGTATAAAGCTTTTTTTAAAGGACTCAATTTTTTGACGTTCAATCAATTGATTTATAATTTTTATTGCACGTCCTAAATAGGTCAGGAAATCAGTTCCTGTAAAAAGCCCTTAAGAATTATTTAGTGAAGATCTTTGGGTATTAGGACGATTTCTTTTCTACCTAAATCTTCAAGTGAAGATTTTGTCTACAAAAGACACTGCTCATGACGTATTTTGTGTAAGTTAGCTTTAGACTGGTTTCGTTTATGAAGTTTTCATTTGCAAACAAATAATTTAAAGTGTTTCTCTGATTTAAAAATTTTAGATTTTAAATTTTTAAATTTAGTTAATTGTGATTTTTATGTAAATACTTATATTTTGTTAAGTTTTGAAATAAAATTTAAAAATATATACGTTTGACTTGAATTATTACTTACCAAATGAAATTCAAATCCGGCTAACTCCATAACTTGGTTTCAAAATTCGCTATCTCCAATTTTTTTTAAATAATTTTTAGGTGTAATATAAGAAACAGATTGTTTTGTATTAGTAATAAGTATTTACATTATCATTACAAACATAAAAATAACAAACACAAACAGTTTTAGTCATTGGTTTCTTAGAGTAGTTTTTTGCATTTTGCTGAAAAATTACTTCAGTGGAGATGGCCAGTTTTGAAAATAGACGATTCTCTTGTTTTAGTTAAGAACAAAAGCCTACTGACACTATTCTGCACACATTTATTTCTACATATGTTCATAGATATTTTTTTGAGATATTTTCGTTACCGTAATTGGAAACCACATTTTCTTATTTGGAAAAACCGGAAAATAGAAAATTAATTACCACTATAACACATTATTTACTTTTCTGTTATAAAAATATTTGTTAATTTTATCCAAAATTCTGTTTAAATTCCATATTCACAAAATGTTAATTAAGTTCATGTGCAAACTTAAACAATTACATACATTAATATTCATAACTTGCATTTCATTCTATGTCAATTTTAATAACTTTTGTTGCTTTCATTTTCCCATTTTGACATATTGATCGGTGAAAACGTACAAGTGTTTGTGGAGTTCACTTGAGTGCATTTGCCCAGTTATGCAAAGTGACCAATTTCATTGTTACGTAAAAAACATATAAAAAAGTTAAACAAAAAATCTGTGAAAATTATATAAATTAATTTTCATAGATTCGATAAGAACACAAGTGCGTTTTCATTTGCTCATGAATAAATTATAAACTTCGGCGTAAATATGTAAAGATAATTGATAAGCGAATGCAAGTCAGACAATAAATATGTAACAATTAGTTCATTGTCATAATGTCGTCATCCCAAATGCCTACAACTGTTTTTATAAACTTAGGTTTGTATGTTTGTAAAAAAAATATTAAAACAAATAAATGGGAATAAAATAAATGTAGGCTATCAAGAGTAGGTAAAATACTCATTGATATGTAAAAATGGCTTAATTGAACGCATCTGTCGTCGGTCGGCCATTAAAAATATGGCAGATTAAAGTCAGAGATTGCTAAATAGCTTAATAACACAATTGAATTGATTAATAAAGTTGCGAATAACTATAAAATAATTTACATAAGCAAGTGGGTATATATATATATATATACAGCGTAATTATTATTATGTATTATGTATTATGTATATGAAACTTCAAATGTATTGATTTATTTATTTAGAAGTTAAAACAGAGCCTCAATTAAAAATAAACAGTGAAGTACATTATAATTTTTACATACGCACATAATACAAAAATGAGAAGATTTACATTAGGGTGAGACGATTTTTTCAAGCTCAACGCAATAAGTACGAATATGTCCAAAACTTTCTTATACTCGTATGCTATTCAAACTACTGCACATATTACTAGGAAACCAACAAGCCTGTGGTCACAAGCAGTAATTACCTAAGCCCCGTGTAAAAAGATAGGACTTAGACGATTATTGCTTATGACCAAAAAAATTTCTCGTTTACCGACCGGTAAAATATAGAGCTAACTCTCCAAGTGCAAATTCACTGACAGCGCCGAACGAAAGACATTTTCTTAAAATTTAAGGATAGTTATTTCATTTGACAATTGGCTCAACTCGTCTTTCATAAGACAAAATGTTTATCACTCTTAATTCACGGAAACATGTGTGCATCGTATTAACAAAAACAGTGTTCTCTGAAAACGCCCATTCATACACAAGTAGATCTATGTTTAAAACAAGCACAGGTTACGATTAGCATTAAATTCACACATAACCAGCAGCTAAGAGTGAATTGAATATTTCACACATATTCTGTTCGGCTAGAAGCAGGGGAATAATCAGTCAGTTTAAATTTAACACGGTAAAAATGTAATACGAGTGTAATTTTATTATAAAGCTCTACTACCAAGGTAGTGTTGTCAATAAAGAGCATTTTGCTGTACGGAATATTTGAATTTTTTTGTTAAGATTCTAATTATAACAGAAGATATAGAATAACCAAGGATTTCTAAAATTCGTTACAACATTTTGTATAGCAAACTCTGAAGGCGGATTTACGTGAGTTCTTAAAGTTTTGGAATTCGGACCAAACTTAATATACCATTTTATTTGCACGAAAGGCATAAAAATCCTACGCGGCGGGCTACTCGCGTTTTTTTTTTGTTTTGGGGATTTTTTAAGCGGGGTATTTTTTGTTTGGGATTTTCGAGGAACTCTCGTGCGTGGAGTCTCCCATATAAACCAAAGTTACAATATCACACATACATTTTCGGAACAACTCGTGACTACTCGGAAACCTTTTATCAGATTTACTAGAAAATTTGGAACTTATTTTTGATTTTATAGGATAGAATATTTTTCAGGAAGTAAGCCAGATACCGGTTTATAAAAAAAATAATATTATATAAAATATCGGCGATAAGAAGGGTATTTATTTTAAGGGTGAGTGATGGCAAAACTTATAAATATATCCGTAAAAGTGCGTTAAAAAAATAAAACGACAGTAAAAGTTGGACTTTTTTTCCATAAAACATGGACACATCGATTTGAATAATGCAAAATGGACTTATCGTTTTTTTTCCATAAGAAGCAGACATACCGAATCATTCAATTTAGAATAATTTTAGGATCACTTAGGAATTTTTTTTGAAATATTATTAACGGAAAAAAACATTTCTAGACTGTTTTGGGGCAGTTAAAGCATCTTTTCGGGCAGACTTCGAGACTATTTTTGGAATCGTTTTAAAACTATTCCGGAACAATTTCAGGAGGTATAATAGACCATAAAATAATCCCAAAAATATCCTGAAATAGTTTCCGATTGGTCCCGAAATAAATAATGCTTTAAAAATATTAGTCAAAATATTATTGAAATTATCCTTAAGCTGTTTCGAAATGCCACCTAAAAAATCCCGAAGTGATGCTGGAATTATTCCGAATTGAATGATCTGGTATGTTTGCTTCTTGTGGAAAAAAATGATAAATCCATGTTGTATTGTCCAACTTTTACTGCCGTTTTATTTTTATACCGCACTTTTACGGATGTGTTCATAAGTTTCGCTTTAATTCACCGTTAAAAACAATACACGTTTTCTAGCCGGCTTTTTATTTATGATTCGACTCACTATCTTTTTATTTGTGTATGAAACTTTTCATTAAAATAATGAAAAATTGCTCTTCATTTGCTTTTTTTCCAATCAATATTTACACGTACGAGTTAACTCAGTGAATAAGAAAACTCGATTGTAAAGTTGCGAACTTCGACCAGAAATCCACTGCCGGTACAGTTACACAATTAATTTTTTTACAATTTGCACCATTTTAGGAAAATAAAAATAAAATAAATACTTGACGCGATTTACCTCCGAGGAGACTTAGGCTCAATTTCTCTTCCAATTTGTGTCGTACTTCTCTCAGTTTTTTTTTTTTTTTTGTAGGTAGTGCACTTAGAAATATACAGACTTGAGAGATTTGTACGGACATGTCATCATCTCCTAGGGAGTTCACTTCCACATAGAAGGTTATCATCCCCTCTATATAAATTATTCCCTATTTCGCAATTTTTGATACCTATCATTTATTAAAACTGAAAAAAAAATTGTTTTCAAAATCGACCCACCCTAATAAACATATAATTAAAAACATACTTTAATACAGGCCGGTTACTTCACATGCATACATATGCACCTATTTGTTTACATAAGTGCGCACATACCGGATTACCTACATATGAAAATACGCATACTATAACTGTAGACATTGATAAGGCATGGGCGGGTGAATTTTAGTGATCGCCATTAAGCTTGTTAATATTATTGTTAATCTTTTAATTTTTATTACAAAATAATGCTACTGAGTGGGATTTAAATGACAAAAGCTTTTAGCGACATATTGTTAGAGTAAGTTTTTTGAAGAAGTTTGCATATGAGCTGCAAACTGCAGTTCGGAAAATTACTATTGTTAAATCCCATGAGACTTCTTGTTTTATCGAACATCTACCTGAGGATGATGCTTATTCATACATACGTGGTCTATGGCAACAGATATGGCTAATAGATTCGCAAAATTGTATTACATATACTGCGTCTCATAATTTCTCAGCAGTTAGTTCTCTAAGGAAAACTGTGTGCTTTAGTTATGAGACGCACTTTATAGACAACAGCATATGTTTATAAAAATCTAAATATTTATATTTATCTATTGCGGTAACTCATACACATTTTTGAGTTCGAGTTGTTGCGAAATATCTGTTTGCCATAAACATCTCGTCTGATGCCAACGCTTTGGTGAAATAAAAAGGCAAAAGTTATGAAAATTGAAAATGAAATCCACAAAACAAAAAAAAAAACGTTTAGTAATAGTAAAAACAAGTAAAGGTGTCTAAGTTCTGGTGTACCCACATTATATACTCAGCGTGAGCTTAAATTGTACATTTCATTTCAGATAAATTACCTTTCTACATAACACGTAGCACCGCCCGTTTAAAAAAAATGTCTCCCCATTTCCTCTTAAACTAAAACTTGATAAGTGAAATATCATTGCTTCAAAACTATTTTTTGCTAAGTTATAGCTCATTATTCTAGTCTACGGCCCTTTTAAACTTGTTTTATATATAAGTTGCCGTGGTCTTTAACCGATCCCGTCCATTTTTACTAGAAATATTTTCTGCTATAAGGAAAATATGTGTCCACAATTTCATTACGATATGTTATTTTTTCCTCGAGTTATGGCTCCCGAAACATAGAAAATTCCTTAGTTATAAAAGGGGCGGTGCCACACCCACTTTCAAAAATTTTAGTGCAATTTAGTGTTATAATTCAATTTTGAAAGTAAAATTCTATTGATACAAAGCTCTTTTTTGCAAAGATATAGCTATTTTATTCGTCCACGATCCTTTTAAAAATCCTTTATATAAAAGTGGGCGTGGTCCTTAACCGATTTCGTTAATTTTTCTTCAAAACATTCCTTATAGTAAAGGCAACCTGTCTGCCGAATTTTGTTACAATGGGCTTAACGATTTTTGACTTATGTTTAATAATATTTGTAAAGTTGATTTTATCACAAGTGGACGGTGCCAGGCCCATTTCAAACAAATTTTTCAAATTTTTATCAAGAGTCTCAATATCAGTCCACACGTCAAATTTCAACATTCTAGGTGTATTATTTACTAAATAATCAGGTTTTCTGCGTTTTCCAAAATATTATATGGGCAAATCCCAAAAACTTTTACTTTTTTGAATACTCGGGTTTTACACAAGGGCAAAAAACTTAAGTCCCGAAAAGAGTACAAGGACCTTAAGTTTGACCTTTTGACTATCCGATCTGATGATTATAAAAATCAATAAAGTTGATAGTAAGTTTTTGCAGAACTTAGAAACGTAAAAAACGTCGATTTTTACACTTTTTCAAGCTCAAAATACTCAAAACTATCATCAATCAAAGTAGCGATACTTTTTTTTTTTGTCATTTTCAATATTGACAGTTTTTTGCTTATAGCTTTTTGAGGCAACTGAGTATTGAAATTTGGATTATGCACGAAAATAGACTATCAGGGACTAAAAATACCTGGGGCTTCAAATTCGATGTGCCCCTTTCAGTTTTGAAGGTAGAGGCAGAAAAGTGGAAGCACTTGGTTGCGTAACTTTTTTCAGGGGCATGTTTTTTGTGAGCACAGCTACAATTTTACTTTTATCACTTCATACCCGTTTGTTAATTTTTTCTCTACACCACAGTAGGAGTGCCTCATCTTAGAATATTCACGTAAGGAAAGTTATTGATGTTTGTACATGGGGCAAATATACGAAATTTCCGACAAAAATTGGCAATCGTCATAAAGTGTAGAGACAAATTTTTTTTTAAACCAGGTTTTATTTAAAAGTAAATGAAAAGAAACACAAATTTGGTAGAAAAATTAAAAAAAAAAAAACATTTTTCTACACTTTTTGACGATTGCTAATTTTTGGCGAAAATTTCGTATATTTGCCCCATGTACAAATATCAATAACTTTCCTTGCGTGAATATTCCAAGATGAGGCATTTGATGGTATACTACTGTGGTGTAGAAAAAAATTAACAAAGGTATATGAAATATTTGACGGTTACCCGGTTTCATATTTTTACCGATATCTCTAAAACCGGGTTTCGGGTATCAACAAAATTTTAGCTAAATATACCCCACATAGATATGTACCACCGATAAAATTTCAACACAATAGGTTAAGAAGGGTTTAAATAAGTAAAAAAAATTAAGGGTTTCCGGGTTTATATTTTTATCAATATCTCTAAAACCGGATCTCGGCTATTAAAACTTTTTACATAAACATACTTCGTTCACATATCTATATGTTATTAAAGTTTCAAAAGAATCGTTTTAAAGAATTATTTTAATACCATAAATGTGTTGCAAACTTTGCAGTAAAAAATATTTGGCGGTTATTCGGTTTTATACGTATTTTTACCGATACCTACAAAACCGGGTCTCGTGTATCAAAAAAATTTTACTTAGCAAACAGCTGCATATATCTCTATGTTTTGTTAAAATTTCGACATAATCGGTACAGAAGTGTTGAAATAAATGTATATTTAACATTGCGACTTCAATTTATATATATTTTGCTCGATCTTTTGACTATATCTTTTTGAGGCATTATGTAAGACGAGTAACGGTGATGCACTGTAGCTCCAATTTACCCCTCAATGTTCCTAACAAAAAGATATTTGCCTGATACCATGTTTCAAAAAAAATTGTTTTCTCCAAAAAAACCAAAGTTTGGCGGATTTCCCCATGGAAATGGCTCAATTAAATTTTTTATCGACACTGATGATTTTTATATATGGAAGCCTATATCTCTCTCGATTCCTTTATACATGTGCGGTTCCAGGGGGGGAGGGCTTTTTTTGTATTGACTGTATTGAAGTATATAATACAAATTTATATAGTAGTTTCTTATCACACAACGGATTTTTACTCATTTTTAATTTTTCTTGCTTTTTTACGTTATTATTATATATTTTTACAAAAAAAGTCCCCCCCTCCCCCCCTCCCTAGAACGTAAAAAAGCAAGAAAAATTAAAAATTAGTAAAAATCCGTTTTGTGATAAGAAACTACTATGTATATTTGTATTATATACTCCATTACAGTCTATACAAAAAAAGTTCCCCCCTGGAACCGCGCATGCTTTATACCTGTACAACCAACCGTTATCCAATCAAAGTTAATATATTCTGTGTGCAAAGCACGCTGGGTATAAAAATGTATGAGCACATTACTTTAAAAGCTGGCATACATATCTACGTTTTGATGCATTAATTTGTACATAGAGAAATGATATTGAAAACAAGGAGCTGTATATATGTATGTATGTGATTCCCTAACAGGAATTTCATGATTATTTTTTAAATATTTTAAAACCAAAATTGCGTTGATACGAGATAAGTTTTGCTTATATAAACAAGTAAAAACGGGACTGTCTTCGGCTGTGCCGAAGACTTCATACCTTTCATGAATGGGGCTGAACAATAATCTTATCCCGCTCGTAATCTCCGAATAATCGGATGTATAAGATAAGAAATATATAGTAAACAGATCTACATACCTTAACGATTTTTAAGATAAATATAAAATAAAAAACTGGTAGGTACTTTGTGTGAGGATGCAAAGTTTCAGGTTTTTTGTGGTCTGCGTGTAAAAACTATGACTACGAATCACGTCTTTCAAAACTATATGACGTAAACGTAACTATTTGATGAAATTTGATGAATTTTGAAGCTTCTAGCCGTAAAAAGGGGCACAAATGACAGTTTATATGAAGTATATAATATATATACCACCGATCTCAATGATTTTTTCAGACATCAATATATGCTATACACGTAAGCATTTGGTGAAATTTGAAGCTTATAGCTGTTAAAATGAGGCCGAAATCGCAAAAAAAAATATATATACTATATATACCATCATATATATATTATATATATCACCGATCTCTTTGATTTTTTGACACAACAATACATACTATATACGTAAACAATCGGTGAAATTTGAAGCTTATAGCTGTTAAAATGGGGTAGAAATTGCGAAAAGTTTCTTATCTGAACAATCGGTTGTATGAGATATATACTATATATACAACCGATCTATACAATTTTTTCAGACAACAATATATGCTATATACGTAAGCAATCGGTGAAATTTGAAGCTTATAGCTGTTAAAATGGGGTAGAAATTGCGAAAAGTTTCTTATCTGAACAATCGGTTGTATGAGATATATACTATATGTACCACCGATCTTTATGATTTTTTCAGACAATAATATATGCTATATACGTAAGCATTCGTTGAAATTTGAAGCCTCTAGCTCTTAAAATAGGGCAGTAATTACGAAAAGTTCCTTATCTGAACAATCGGTTGTGGGGGATATATACTATATATACCACCGATCTCATCAATTTTTTCAGGCAAAAATACGCGCAATATACGAAAGTATATGGTGAAGTTTGAAGCTTCAATCTGTTAAATTGGGTAAGATATTACAAAAATCCTCTTTTTCTGAAGGTCGGTTCCGACAAATGTCTAATCGGACACCCAAATACACCCGCTCACCAAATTTTATCAAGATATCTCAAAAATTGAGGGACTAGTTTGCATACAAACAGACAGACGGACAGACGGACATGGCTAAATCAACTCAGCTCTTCAACCTGATTATTTCAGTATACTTAGTTGTGGGTCTATCTATTTTCCTTTAAGGACTTACAATTTTCGATTTCGTGGCGAAATTAATATATCATTTCATTTTCATGAAAGGTATAATGAAACACAGACGCACTTAAACACAGAAAAGACGTGGTCAGCGACCTTTTTGTTGTAATCTTTGTTTTTAAGTTTATAAAGACGAAAAATAATAAAAATTTAATAAAAACAAAACTAAAACTAGCAATTAAGTTATCAAAGAAATTGTTTCCGCCATCGGCTTGAACACGGCCACACTCTACAGAAACCTACACGCTGTCCAACTACACGTGGAATCAATTAATAAAATTACAAATCGGCCTGTGAATTTTGCTTGATAGTTATAAAACCCATTTGAAAAAGAAAAACATTTATTTGCATGTTTTTTATTAGTTTTTGTTGTTATTTGTTTACACGAAACATATGGTTTTGTACATCTGCTGGCGATTAAAAACTAAAATAGGAATTGTATTAAGTAAAAACATGAGTGAAAGTGAAAAACTAATGAAAAAAATAGTTTATTGTTAGATACTTTTAAATTTATTACGAATTCAATAGAAATCGATTATTTATTAAACAAAAATTCGTAAAAGTTTTTACTTAATATGAAGTATAAATAATTCGGTTGCGGCTTATAACCAATTGCTTGCTTGTCACCAGAGCTCTAATTTCTATGCAAATTGAATAAAAAAATTTAATTCGAAATATAGGAAAAACATACCAGAAATATGTTAAACTAGAGTACCCGCAGCCTTTGTCCTGTCCGAGATAAGGATAAAAAATTACGACGTTCTCCTGCCCTCCCGCAAAAAAAATGTTCATCCCAATTCATATGGTATTGACTGAAATGAGTAACGAATTGGTGTCATAGCAACACTGAGAGAGGAGCATAAGAAGAAGACTCCGCGATAACACAAATCCCCTGGAGTTGCCTGCTTCCATTCAGCAAAACAATATTCTGGCGGCCAAGCCGAGTTGAATTCCTCGTTCGACATATGTCAAAATCGATTGACGCCTCCTTAAAAATCCTACTTCTGGATGACTGTATCAAATTTGCTAAGAACTCTGACGTTGCTTATTTATATACTTTTGGACTAACAAAGAGTTTTGTGGTAGAAATGCATTTTAGTACCAATTTGTACAAATTACTGTTTTTTCTTATAAGAAACAGTAAACCTGAACTATTTTGATACATTCCCTTTAATTCAACATTTGAAAAAACTACTAAAAAATGGCAGAGAAATCTTCCTTTCAATCACATTCATAATACCTAATTTTCTCCATTAACCGGATTTCCCATTTTCGAACATTGTTCAGAATAAGAGGAAAGGCAAAAGTGAAAAAAATCACAAGGATTTTTTATTTAGAATGCGAGGAATGGGAGAACGGGAAAAACTCGCAAGGAATTTTTGTTTAGAATTGGCCTGGTTATCTCCTTGCCCCTTTCTCCTCTCCATGTTTGATCACTGCTTTTTTCTAATCCCACTTTCTTTCCTCAATCGCCCTCTATTTTCTTTTATCTCCCTCCCTTCTCTTGCTTCCTCTCTTTTCTATATGCCCCACGCATTTTCTCCATTCTTATCTTTATTTCCTACATCCCTGCTCCGAATTTGTTTCCTCTCCCACATCCTATCTTCCCTATCTCTCTCTTCTTTTCCAAATCCCACTTCTATCTTTTATTTCATTTTTTCTCTTATTCTACCTAAGGCTTTTCGTATAACCCCCTTTTCTATCTTGTCTTCTTCGAATATCTGCGGAGTAGTTTCGCATCTGCTTCGGTATTATTGCGTATTTATTTCGGAAAAACCTTTTTCTAAATATCCACCTACAAATACATATCTCTGAATTTTCGTGAACTTCTTTCAAGTATTTGATTTTATTCGAAAACGTCTTGTATATTGATTTGCACAGTTTCATTTACAAAATTCAATGAAGCTTTTTCTTAAAATATGAACAATATAAAAAGAAACAAAAATTGCGACTACCATTTTTTTAACTCATTAGCCTGAAACTTTGGACGTAGATTTGGGCTCCGATAGATTGTCGTAATTAGGACAAAAGGGATTCCTAGATGGGACAGGGGTCGAGATATTTATGGTTATTTAGAAAGTTTACTTCCAGCATGTGGAATTTTCCGACCGCTATTTGAGTAACTTCCTGTGGAGTTAGATCTTTGAAACTAAAATCTTACTTCAGGAACACATGACTTTGCAACATCAGTTAAAAAAATGTCGCTAGGCGGTCCAGGGATCGTGAAAATGAAAAAGTCTTCCGAACTTGAACATTTTGCTTGTGAGTTTTAAGTAACTTCTCAATAACCCAAGGATCTGAAACTTTGAACGAAACTTCGGACTTTATAAATTTGTAATATTTGGGATGTTTTTCTTGTTGTAGCAGTTCTTCGCCCTATCCAATAGGTCCGACCAGTCACAAATTATCATCAATGTCCTCTAACGGGAGTCCAAGGAAACTTTCTGTTTCAACAAGGCTAGACCATAATGAGAGGTGCGTTAGAAGCGTTCGCTCCACGTTACAATTGAAGAGATGTTTGGTGTCATGTGGGAATACATTGCAAGCAAGACATACATTTTGTATGCCGGGTTGATTGTGAATAGGTAAGACTTTAACGTGTTACAGTATCCATTGAGTATTGAGGTAGAGTGACGCGCGTTTCCCTAACAGAGTGCGTTCCTCCTCTTCTAGTTCTAGGATACAATAGTTTTCTAGATGGGACAAGGATCGAGATATTTAAAAGTATTGAAAAGTCGGTTTATAATTCTGGAGCCTTTCGATTAATTTTTAAGTAACTACTCACTGAGCTACAAACACGGAACCTTACACATAGTTCAGGTCACCTTGACACTGAAACAATAGGAGAAAATAAAGCGCAGATAAAAAATTTGTAGGTACATACTTTATATAAATGGACGAAAAGAAACGAAAAATGTCTCTTCAACCAAAGTCTTTGATATTCAAATTTGAGCATAACCACTGTAAAAATGTGTATGAGGAACAAAAATGTAAAGGTGGAGTGCAATAAATAGACTTTCGATATAATTTTTACATAGGTCCTACAATTTGAGCTCCATCTTTATATTTTTATTCTTAATAAAAAATTTTAAAGTGTTTATGGTAAACTTTGAATACAAAAGTTCGACAAGTTTATGTTTTTGTTTAAAGAGGGAGAGGTAATACTTAAAAATTTTGTATCTTCTTTTTATTTGCAGATACGGCTTGAAATGTGCATGTGCTTGACAAGTGAAAATGAAGTTGAATAATAATAATAATAACAATAATAATAATAATAAAATATAATTAAAAAAACCTGTTACTTTTATACAACATTTTAATTTAATGAACATTCACACCTGAGCGCAACCTTATCATTTAAATCAATAAAATCATTGAAAACACCAGGAAATTTACAACAATAAAGTGATCATATAAAAGTGGAATAACTTTTTTTGTATTCACCATTCTGTCAATGGCACAACAATAATTGCAACAATAATTGCAACAACTCAATTCAGTAAGCAATCATATTTACATATAAGTTAAGGGTATTTGAATTCATTCATACATATACACTGGAATATGTAAATATGTTTGCCAAAATGTAGATATATTCATATTTGTACAAATTTATGCAGCTGCATTTCTGGTCAGTGAAGTTTAGTTGAATTAAGCGGTTGGCAAATTTAATTTATGCAGTAAAGCTAACTAAAAACAAGTAAGCAAGGCTAAGTTCGGGTGTAACCGAACATTACATACTCAGTTGAGAGCTGTGGAGACAAAGTAAGGGAAATCACCATGTTGTAAAAGGAACCTAGGGTAACCCTGAAATGTGGTTGTATGACATGTGTATCAAATGGAAGGTATTAGAGTATTTTAAGAGGAAGTGAACCATAGATCTATAGATGGACGCCATTTAGGGATATCGCCATAAAGGTGGACCAGGCCTGACTCGAGAATTTGTTTGTACGATATGGGTATCAAATGAAATGTGTTAATGATAATTTTAAAAGGGAGTGGGCCTAAGTTCTATAGGTGGACGTATTTTCGAGATGTGGCCATAAAGGTGGACCACGGGTGACTCTAGAATATGTTTGTACAATATGGGTATCAAATGAAAGGTGTTAATGAGTATTTTAAAAGGGTGTGGGCCTTAGTTCTATAGGTGTACGCCTTTTCGAGATATCGCCATAAAGATGGACCAGGGTTCACTCTAGAATTTGTTTGTACGATATGGGCATCAAATGAAAGGTGTTAGGGAGTATTTTAAGAGGGCGTGGGCCTTAGTTCTATATGTGGAAGCCTTTTCGAAATATCGCCATAAACGTGGACCAGGGGTGACTCTAGGATTTGTTTGTACGATATGGGTATCAAATGAAAGCTGTTAATGAGTATTTTAAAAACGAGTGGGCCTTAGTTCTATATGTGGACGCCTTTTCGAGATATCGCCATAAACGTGGACCAGGGGTGACTCTAGAATGTGTTTGTACGATATGGGTATCAAATTAAAGGTATTAATGAGGGTTTTAAAAGGGAGTGGCTCTTAGTTGTATATGTGAAGGCGTTTTCGAGATATCTACCAAAATGTGGACCAGGGTGATCCAGAACATCATCTGTCGGGTACCGCTAATTTATTTATATATGTAATACCACGTACAGTATTCCTTCCAAGATTCCAAGGGCTTTTGATTTCGCCCTGCAAAACTTTTTCATTTTCTTCTACTTAATATGGTAGGTGTCACACCCATTTTACAAAGTTTTTTCCAAAGTTATATTTTGCGTCAATAAACCAATCCAATTACCATGTTTCATCCCCTTTTTCGTATTTGGTATATAATTATGGCATTTTTTTCATTTTTCGTAATTTTCGATATCGAAAAAGTGGGCGTGGTCATAGTCGGATTTCGGCCATTTTTTACACCAATACAAAGTGAGTTCAGATAAGTACGTGAACTGAGTTTAGTAAAGATATATCGATTTTTGCTCAAGTTATCGTATTAACGGCCAAGCGGAAGGACAGACGGTCGACTGTGTATAAAACTGGGCGTGGCTTCAACCGATTTCGCCCTTTTTCACAGAAAACAGTTACCGTCCTAGGAGCTAAGCCTCTACGAAATTTCACAAGGATTGGTTAATTTTTGTTCGAATTGTGGCATTAAAAGCATTCTAGACAAATTAAATGAAAAAGGGCGGAGCCACGCCCATTTTGAAATTTTATTTTATTTTTATATTTTGTTGCACCATATCATTACTGGAGTTGAACGCTGGCATAATTTACTTATATGCTGTAAAGATATTAACTTTTCTATTAAAATTTGAATTAAAAAAAAAAATTTTTAAAAAGTGGGCGTGGTCGTTCTCCGATTTTGCTAATTTTTATTATACAGACATAAAGTAATAAGAGTAACGCTCCTGCCAAATTTCATCATGACATCTTCAACGACTGCCAAATTACAGCTTGCAAAACTTCTAAAATACATTCATTGTCCAAAATTTTACTAGTTTTCTATTTTGCGTCATAAGCTCAACTCACCTACCAAGTTTCATCGCTTAATCCATATTTGGTAATGAATTATCGCACTTTTTCGATTTTTCGAAATTTTCGATATCGAAAAAGTGGGCGTGGTTATTGTCCGATATTGTTCATTTTAAATAGCAATCTGAGATGAGTGCCCAGGAACCTATATACCAAATTTCATCAAGATACCTCAAAATTTACTCAAGCTTTCGTGTTAACGGGCAGACGGACGGACGGACGGACGGACGGACATGGCTCAATCGAATTTTTTTTCGATACTGATGATTTTGCTATATGGAAGTCTATATCTATCTCGATTCCTTTATATCTGTACAACCAACCGTTATGCAAATATACTCTGTGAACTCTGCTCAACTGAGTATAACAAAACAAGAAAAATAAATAAACTGACTGATAAAATTAAATGAAAATTCAAAAACGGCAAAATAAAAATCACAAAAAAGGAACTCATGAGCCGCTAAGCGCCATCGGCAGTACACGCCTCCGTCACACCATTTTATCGAATTCAGCTACTGACTTCAGCCGGCTACTTAGGGGCAATACACCAGTATATAAAGATATCAACATAAGCAACAACAAATAAAATCGCACGATAACTACATACAAATTTCCCATATACGACTACGTATGTAAATATGTAGGTATTTTGTATGCTTGTACCGTTCATGGTATGCCCGCTAATGCCCATAATAGTTACTAACTTAAACTGTATAAATAGCGATCTTATCAGGTACGAGTACATATGTAGATACAAATAATCGACGATCGCTTTTATGTATGTATGTGTATAAGATTGTAATTGTTTATACTTTAAAGCTTCTGTAATACTTTGTAAAAGTATGAGTTATGCGTTCATAAGCGTTGCCTCATTTGCATTTTGTGACGTACAGTGTGATGAACATGGCATTCTTTTGTGTGTGAATAACAATTAATTGTTGGGTATGAAGTAGATCGTGTGTTGATAAACTCGACAGGCTATCAATAAAATACAAATGTTATGAAATATTTTACTAAGCTAAAAGACATTTTGGTTCAGCGTCTTTAGTTATTGTGTTTTCTGCTTAATATTTAATTTTAAATCTACAATATTTCAAGTTTAATCTTTAGCGAAATTGTTTTCTTTAATTTGCTCATCCTTTATAATCTTGAGTTTTTAGTGTTCAATCCCTAAACTCCAATCTTCAATCTTTACTTAGCTAATAAATTTTGACTAATCTTAAATTCTTATTCTTAAATCCCACTAATCCCAAACTCAAAACTTTTGTCTTCAAACTTTTATATTCAGTTTATAGTTAGGACTTTAGTCTAAGCCTTTAAGCTTTAGTATTATCCCTTATTCTTTAAACTTTACTTAATCAATTTTATATATAATCGTTGTTCTTAAATTTTCAATCTTTTTTCTTTAGTATTTAAACTTAAATATTTAATCACAATCTCTTAACTTTACCCTTCATAATATTTCATTTATTATTAACTCACTCACTCACCCTTTATACTTTTACACTAATCTTAAAACCATCCATTAATCTTGAAAAGTACTCTTTAATTTACAATATTTAACCTTTATTTATTAATCCAAATTTTTAAGCTTTAAGCTTCAATCTCAGGCCTTAAATTTTAAATCTGAATTTCTATGCTTTTAACATAAATTTTGATTGAAATATTTTACCTTGAATATTAGATTGTTAAGCTTCGATCTTTAATATGCCATGCCAAACCTTAACTTATATTCCTTATCTTTAAGTTTTGAATTTTAATGTAAAATTTTAATTAGATATTTTACAATTATTATCTAATCTTTTTTCGTTAATCATTCTTAATCTTGATTATATAATATTTATTCGCTTGTCTTTAGTTGTCAATTTCAACTGCTTAATTTTAAATAAATATATTTATTTTTAATGTTAATCTTAATGCTTTAATCTTTTTTCTTTAATTATTATTTTTTTTTCCTTTCATTTTTATAATTATTACGCTAGAGCCATTTTTTTGTATATTTATTATCTTTTTTGTTTAGTCTTTAAATTTTAAATTTTAATCTAATCTTTAATCTTTGGTGTTGAATCTTAATCCTAATCTCTTATCTTTAATCTTTTAGCTTCAACCTCTAAACATAATTCAAGCTTTAATCTGAAAAATGAAACATTAAATTATTATAAACTGGTGTTAAGCCCATAAATTTCTAAATATTTAGTTTAACGCAAACCTTTAAACCTTAAATTTTAATCTTTTTTCTTCACACTCCTTCCATAATTCGTTTTTTTTTCTATAATCTGTAGGCTTCAATCTTCAATTTATAATCCTTAATTATTAATCTTCCATCTTTAGTAATTATTTTAAGTCCTGAATGTTCAAACTTTACTTAAAAATCTTGAGATTTAAAATTTAATATTTAATACCAATTTTTAATCCCTAATTTTGTAATTTTAAATCTTAAGCATTTTATTATTAGTACCTTTTCTTTATTCTATAATTTTAATACATTACCCATTTGTCTTTAATCATCAATTCCTATTCCTTAATATCTAGTATTTAATCATCAATTTTTAATCTTTAAGCTTCAAAACCTAATCTTTAATCCTTATCCGTTATCTACTATCAATCATCATACTTATTTTTCTTCAAGTCATAAACACTGTGTGTCGCATTACCGCCAAAGGCGATAAGTTAAAAAATTATTTTGTTGTTGTTTCTTACGCGTGTCACGGTAGTCTGTTTGGCCTGCAACTGTAGCTAGATAACAGTAATCTGAGTATGACATATTTAGCGTTGCAAAATGTAAGCACACTTGCAAAGTTGTATATACATGCCTTCAGCAACTTAATGTTATGTGTGACAGTCACTCATAATTTTTCAGCTGTCGAATTTTGTGACCACAGTAGCAGGTTTTGCAATTAATGTGATACACACATATAAATATACATACATACAGCAGCGAACAGAAAAATAGCACTCCCAGCGATTTAGGGGGCTTAGAATACACTTGCGGCAGGTACGCCTGTCATAAGAGGCGACTACAATACCAAATTCATTCAAGGGGTTGTGTAGCGGAACGTGGTCGATCTGATTGCGTGTATTTCGATTGGGGGACAGCCATGAAGTTTGATGTATCTTTTTATGCATGAACCACGTTCTGGGTATGACCATGTTTGGAGCACCCGGAAAATCAATCAGCTTCAGTTCATTAGGAGAAGTTTCATTGTGTAGGCGAAACTTTCCGACTGTGGGGCCAAAAACTTCTTTTTTGCTCACCCTGATGTTAAAATCGCCAAGCACGACTTTTATATCATGGCGAGGACAGCGCTAGTATGTGCGTTCTAAACGTTCAAAGAAAGCGTCTTTCGCCTCATCATCTTTCTTCTTTGGCGGTGCATGGGCGCAAGTGAATGATATATTACAAAATTTTGCTTTTTTTCGGATAGCGGCGAGACGTTCTTCGACAGGGGTGAACGCCAGTACTTGGCGACAAAGCCTCTCTCCCACCACGAATCAGATGCCAAAACTGCGCTTATTTGTATGGCCACTCCAATATATGTCAAAAAATTTGTATTGTTTTTTGGAAATTTTTTTTCCGAAGGGTATTTAAGATTTTCCTTCAAATATAAAGTAAAACAAGTAAGGAAGGTTAAGTTCGGGTGTAACCGAACATTACATACCCAGTTGAGAGCTATGGTGACAACATAAGGGAAAATAACCATGTAGGAAAATGAACCGAGGGAAACCCTGGAATGTGTTTGTATGACATGTGTATCAAATGAAAGGCATTAAAGAGTATTTAATGAGGGAGTGGGCCATAGTTCTATAGGTGGACGCCATTTAGGGATATAGCCATAAAGGTGGATCAGGGTTGACTCTAGAATGCGTTTGTACGATATGGGTATCAAATGAAAGGCATTAATGAGTATTTTAAAAGGGCGTGGACCTAAGTACTATAGATGGACGCCTTTTTGAGATATCGCCGTAAAGATGGACCACGGGTGACTCTAGAATGCGTTTGTACGATATGGGTATCAAATGAAAGGTGTTAATGAGCATTTTAAAAGGGAGTAATCCTTAGTTCCATAGGTGGACGCCGTTTCGAGATATCGCCATAAAGGTGGACCAGGGGTGACCCTAGAATTTGTTTGCACAATATGGGCATCAAACGAAAGGTGTTAATGGGTATTTTAAAAGGGAGTGGGCCTTAGTTCTATAGGTAGACACCGTTTCGAGATATCGCCATAAAGGTGGGCCAGGGGTGACTCTAGAATTCGTTTGTGCAATATGGGTATCAAACGAAAGGAGTTAATGAGTATTTTAAGAGGGAGTGGGCCTTAGTTCTATAGGTGGACGCATTTTCGAGGTATCGCAATAAAGGTGGACCAGGGGTGACTCTAGACTTTGTTTGTACGATATGGGTATCAAATGAAAGGTGTTAATGAGTATTTTTAAAAGGGAGTAGGCCTTCGTTTTATAGGTGTTCGCCTTTTCGAGATATCGCCATAAAGGTGGACCAGGGGTGACTTTAGAATTTGTTAGTATGATATGGGTATCAAATGAAAGGTGTTAATGATTATTTTAAAAGGGCGTGGGGCTTAGTTCCATAGGTGGACCCCTTTTCGAGATATCGCCATGAAGGTGGACCAGGGGTGACTCTAGAATTCGTTTGTGCAATATGGGTATCAAACGAAAGGAGTTAATGAGTATTTTAAGAGGGAGTGGGCCTTAGTTCTATAGGTGGACGCCTTTTCGAGATATCGCCATAAAGATGGACCAGGTGTGACTCTAGAATGCGTTTGTACGATACGGGTATCAAATGAAAGGTGTTAATGAGTATTTTAAAAGGGAGTAATCCTTAGTTCCATAGGTGGACGCCGTTTCGAGATATCGCCATAAAGGTGGACCAGGGGTGACCCTAGAATTCGTTTGTGCAATATGGGTATCAAACGAAAGGAGTTAATGAGTATTTTAAGAGGGAGTGGGCCTTTCTGGACCAGGGGTGACTCTAGACTTTGTTTGTACGATATGGGTTTCAAATGAAAGGTGTTAATGAGTATTTTTAAAAGGGAGTAGGCCTTCGTTCTATAGGTGTTCGCCTTTTCGAAATATCGCCATCGCCATGGGTATCAAATTAAAGGTATTAGTGAGAGTTTTAAAAGGGAGTGGTGGTAGTTGTATATGTGAAGGCGTTTTCCAGATATCGACCAAAATGTGGACCAGGGTGACCCAGAACATCATCTGTTGGATACCGCTAATTTATTTATATATGTAATACCTGCCAAGATTTCAAGGGTTTTTTATTTCGCCCTGCAGAACTTTTTCATTTTCTTCTACTTAATATGGTAGGTGTCACAATCATTTTATAAAGTTTTTTCTAAAGTTATATTTCGCGTCAATAAAACAATCCAATTACCTTACCATATATAATCCCTTTTTTCGTATTTGGTATAGAATTATGGCATTTTTTTCATTTTTCGTAATTTTCGATATGGAAAAAGTGGGCGTGGTCATAGTCGGATTTCGTTCATTTTTCATACCAAGATAAAGTGAGTTCAGATAAGTACGTGAACTGAGTTTAGTAAAGATATATCGATTTTTGCTCAAGTTATCGTGTTAACGGCCATGCGGAAGGACAGACGGACGACTGTGTATAAAAACTGGGCGTGGCATCAACCGATTTCGCCCATTTTCACAGAAAACAGTTAACGCCATAAAATCTATGCCCCTACCAAATTTCAAAAGGATTGGTTAATTTTTGTTCGACTTATGGCGTTAAAAGTATCCTAGACAAATTAAATGAAAAAGGGCGGAGCCACGCCCATTTTTAAATTTTCTTTTATTTTTGTATTTTGTTGCACCATATCATTACTGGAGTTGAATCTTGACATAAGATATTAAATTTTTTGTTAAAATTTTACTTTAAAAAAATTTTTTTTTTAAAAGTGGGCGTGCTCCTTCTCCGATTTTGCTAATTTTTATTAAGCGTACATACAGTAATAAGAGTAACGCTCCTGCCAAATTTCATCATGATATCTTCAACGACTGCCAAATTACAGCTTGCAAAATTTTTAAATTACCTTCTTTTAAAAGTGGGCGGTGCCATGCCCATTGTCCAACATTTTACTAATTTTCTATTTTGCGTCATAAGTTCAACTCATCTACCAAGCTTCGTCGCTTTATCGGTCTTTGTAATGAATTATCGCACTTTTTCGGTTTTTCGAAATTTTCGATATCGAAAAAGTGGGCGTGGTTATAGTCCGATATCGTTCATTTTAAATAGCGATCTGAGATGAGTGCTCAGGAACCTACATACCAAATTTCATCAAGATACCTCAAAATTTACTCAAGTTATCGTGTTAACGGGCGGACGGACGGACGGACGGACGGACGGACATGGCTCAATCAAATTTTTTTTTGGATCCTGATTATTTTGATATATGGAAGTCTATATCTATCTCGATTCCTTTATATATGTACAACCAACCGTTATCCAATCAAACTTAATATACTCTGTGAGCTCTGCTCAACTGAGTATAATTATGGGCATTTTGTATGAAGGAAGGTGCCAACAACACCCGACATACTTCGGTATACTTATAGATTGCACTTTGACAGACTAACATATTGAACTACAAAACTGCATATCCAGAAGTTTGAAATTTTGGTATATATTCCAAGAATTTTTAAATTTGTTTGAAACATTTTTCGAGATTGGTTTTCATTGCTTCAGTTAAAAAATTTATATAAGTTTTTTCTTAAAATATCGAAAATAAAAAAGGAAGAGTTTAATTGACGACATTTGATAAAAATGTTCACTTCTAGTTTTGTGTTTGCAGCTGTATGTACAAGTTAGGTCATAACTTACCACTATATACATGACAGTTGTTAATCTTTTTATTTTGAGTGCAAATCTCAGTCACAAACAATTAAGACAAGTTAATGCCACTTGTCAGATAAATCTTCAATCAACGCCAAAATTGTTGCGTGTGCCACACTTTTTTGTTTGTCACATTCATCGGGTTTTTTTATGCGTGACATTAGTTAATAAAATTCGTTTAGTTCGATATGCTTTTTTAATGCATTTACAATTTTCTGCTATTGTTGTTAATTGATTAATTGGCTAATAAATAAAATTTAATGATTAAGAACATCAACCTGAAAGTGCATTTATTAAATGCGTTATTTTTTTTATCTAAACACGCTAGACTAGATATATGAAAAATACAACTAATAAGAAATCACTTGACTTTTAGCTAAATGTAATTGTAATCTCAAATGGTGCTGGAATTTATATAAGTATTCTCTTTTTTAATAATTTGTTCAACTCTGTCTCTAATTAGTATTTTTTATTGCAGTGTTATTCTTATTGCAATTCATTTGTTCAAAAGTTGTGAAATTCCTTATCTACATTTTTTATAGCTATAAAACAGTTTTCTTCCCCATTCTTCTGTTTACATATACATACATACATACGCATATATGTGGGTTAACGTCTTGGCCTTCAACTTCGCGCTCGTAAAGTTTAAAGTGTTTTCTGTCGTAGACGCTTCAAACCAAATACGCCTCTTTGCCTAAATCGATATCATATCAAGAAAAGATGTTGCAACTAAAAGCAATAAAACAGAAAAAGTATAAAAAAAAATATTTTTAAAATCTCCTAATTACATACAAATGCATCTAAATCTACAACACAATATATACATTAGGGTAGACCTTATAAATCAAGTAAATGTGTTTTGCCAGTCTCGCCCCTTCAGACGATATAACCTAGGTCAAAAATATTTCATATCAGGCCTCACATATACTGAATGTGTCCAATGTGTTACCATAATTTGTTTGACGACCAAACGGAAGAACGCCAAATAGATAACTCCGTCCTATTGCCAAAACTAGAAGTTTGCTACGACCTAGCTTAAATGCTTCTTCGATATCTGGCAACTTTGCTGCGTCTAACAGCTGGAGCCTTTGACCTGGCGAGCGCTGTGCACGAACAGAGAATATGTTCAACCGCAGCTCGCACTTCCTACACTACATAACTTATAAGCGTGTGACGCCAGAAAGCAGAGTCCATTTAGTATGCCCATCGTGAGCCTTAAGTCTTCTCTCTTCAGAGATATAATTGGTCCTGTCTCCTTTTGATTTCTCCAAAACGGCTGGGGATGTATATCGCCGATTCAAAGAGTGTTGAGCCCTCCTTTGCCAACCCATCGGTATTTTCGTTACCTTCTATTCCTTTATCACCTAGAACACAGTACAGATGAGTGGTTCGGCCTGAGCGAAGTTTTTTCAATGCTTCTTTGCATTGCAAAACACCACCTGATTATCACTATATTTTTTTGATGCGACTGCACGCTTACTCCAGAATTTCTGCAGCTTTTTTTATGCCTAAAGTTTTGGCCTAAAAGACTCTGCTGTAATCTGGCAGCCTGAAAGATCTACTTATTTCAAGATCGACACAGTAAACGCTTACCCGACCCATTTCGTTAACTTGGAGCCTTCGGTATACACGTGAATAGTATGTTCTGTGATTTCTGCATCGTGACGCAAACCCTACGGCTCAGTTGTGGCCTCAAAAACACTTTTGAAGCCCAGGCACGGGACCAGATATTCTGGTTACCCGATATAAGATGGCCTATACTGCTGTGGCCATACGGGTTGCACTCAAGCTGCACCGAGGCCTTAAGCCTTGTTGCAGTGAATAACGCTATATTTTTGGCTATTATGTCTGCAAGCGGGATGTGTAAAATGGCACGCAATGTTGCTGTCGGAGTAGGTTTAAGGCTTCCGTTATGCGTACGGGCATACAGTGCCATGGAGGCTAATATTATAGTTGGAGATATGATGCATCAATTTTGGTCTTGATAAGAAACGGTTAAGATTGTGGCTAAAGTTCCGATTTAAGTAAATTGAGTCTTCATGACCATTTCCAATTGCTACCAAAATTTATGCGTCATATTTCCAACAATAATATTAACGACTTCGTTTATTATAAATAAAAAATTTAGTTTAAGTTTTTTTTTTTTAGTCTCCATAGAGAAATCCGAATTTTAACCCTTGTGTGACTCCTCTTATCAATCTCAAATGATTTAAAACCAACACCCTAATATACATAGATATATTTTTGTGCACGACAACAAGTTGCAACAATTCAAATTTTTTTGTTAATAAAATTAGCGGTCAAATGTCAGTTCTTATAAAAAATTATAATATACGTATATATATATAGATACTCGTTTGTAAAATTCTGCAATTGGTAATCAAAATTGTTTTAGCTAAAAATAATAAAAACAACAGACAATAGTTGGCGTTACAAATCTTTAATTCAGCAGAAAAGCCAATCTTTGTAAAAGAAAAGTATTTATGTACGAATGATCTCTCTATAGAGAAGTAATTTTTTGTAAGAATGCTTGATTTCTCAGAAAAAGATATGCATAAATAGCTTCAGCGACACAACAACAAATTAATTTAAAAAATTACTTTAAAAAATATCTCCTTCATTGCTGTTTTACCCTTCTTCTGGATCCACAGGCTTCGAGATTAACGTGTTTTCACATTTTCCATTCCCACTTTCTCCGTTTATTTCTGTTTCGTTCATGACGCTGGCCAGTTCTTCCAACACAACCCTTCGCCAGCTCATGCATTACAAGTTAGCCCTCTGCTGGATCAGCAGCTCGACGGAGTAGAAGAAGTAGCTAGTATGACTATACCACAGGCCTCGAGACCATTAAGCAATTGATCACTAATGCTTGCAGTCATTGCTGCTTCTCCATAACCTCAGTAGCTTTAATCACCTTCCAATCTTTGGTGAGTGGCACTGAGCTTCCACTAAAAAATTTGCCTCCGTCGTAAATGGGCAATTCCCATAGTTGCAGCCTGGAAGTGTCTCGTCCACAGAACACAGAACAAAGCTCACTGAACGGTACGACGGCTTTTTTGAAAAGTTTGACGAACTAATGGAAGGAGGAAAGCAACGATACACTACAGTCGAGCGTCCAGACCTAGCAAGTCTGCCATTCCTCTCAACAAAAACACTTTGGTTTAAGAAGAAGAATAGATTTAACACCCTTCAGGTCTAGATTCGTAGCGTGCTGTGGTATAGGGTCACCTCGAGAAAGCCTATACTTCTAGTTTTGGTGAAGGCAGTACTGAGGCATACCTTGAATGTTCTATTTCCTCTTCAGTCAATACAAGCCGTCGACTTGATGTCACCCCTTAGCTTGAAACTTATACTTAATAATTTTTTTGTCAAGAATTGTAATTTATGGATTCAGTAACATATTTTGCATTCAACGGAATCTTGTAATCTTTAAAAACACATTATTTGTATTCATAAAAACAAACTGATATCAATTCATTGAACTCTGAGGAAAGTTAAACATTCACTTCATACCGTTACATGACGAGATAATAAAGTTTGTACAATATGCAAATAGCAATAATTGCAATAAAATAAAATACAGTTGTCAACTTATGTTTACATGACAATATTTGTACATAAATAACGACAAAAAAACCAAAATACATTAACAGGTTTGTAATGAGTAGAGATCAACCGAAGGTGTGTTTTTGGGAGATTGTGAAGTCTAAAATTTAACTACAGTTAAAGTAATCAGAATATGAAAGGAAAACTCCTTTCAATTTTAGCTACAATACTACACTTCTTTTTATCTGCAAACTGTTTTGGCTTCGACAAAACTTGGTGGCTTTTCAGGTGAAGCTTTCTTTTTAACCGAAACTGAAATCGAAGCCAGACTTTCGGTCGAGCTCTAATGTTGCACTTTAACTCGTACCAATATTCACTATCATTAAAGATCTAAGTGTATGCATGTAATTGGATGAACAAATGTTTGTAAGCGTGTATGTTTGTCAGTCTGCATTCAGATTACTATGAATGAATTTAAAATAAAATCAAAAATCAATAACACAAATTTATTGACTACAGCGATAGTTGCAATTAACTTGAGGCATATATCACATTATGTCAATTTTTGTGGCAGTTGCTCTGGTGAAGTGCCAACCATTTGTACAACAACATCACCATCAAACAATAACTAAACAAACAGAAAACCAATAAAATTTCACATTTTAATGCAAATTTAATGAACTGCACAACACATGCTATTTGCATATCATACCCAGCTATGAAGAAATGCAGGCATATCTACTTGGGATGCACTTGGGTTGCATATAACGGAATGTGAAAGGATGCAGCAGCATTCAAAATAAGTTAGAGTGCTTCCGTTCTAAGTTTTGCCTCGCACTCGTTAAAGTGAAATCAAAGTTTTCAATACGCCAAGGCAGCCTATAGTCAAGTCATCCGATGAAATCTATGAAGTGAATGCACCCATTAGAATTGTTTTTGCGATACACTAAAAAAATTTTGAAGTGCGGTAAAGGCCTTGAAGGATCTGCCAACTGGAGATATTCGCTAGAGAAAATAGTCTTCGTAATAATTAGGACCCTTTTAGTTTTTCCAATACATGCAAATTATAACTGGATAGAGGAGTCTCTACCAACATCCAAGATAGTAATTTTTGTCATTCAGGTAAAGTGGGCAGCTCTTTATTAAAGGAAGAAGCTAAACTATATGCCAATAAACTGAGTTTATAAATCACTTCATTTAGAAGTAATAAATTTAATTCTGTGTAAGTCTGACTTCAAACCTTGTAAAATGAAGCAGTAGATCGGAAAAAAACTTAGACTCTGTGACTCCTTCCGCTTTGTATTTCCTCGATTGTACCGTAGAAGCTAAGACTAAGTTACTTCTGCATAGATGATTTACCTCGCTGTCCTCCACATATTTCCTGCAGGAGACCTTGGTCCTGTATTTGCTTAGATTTCGGGCCACAGTATTTCGACATACCGACGTCTAGCTTTCCTTCTGTTGTTTGTTTCATAGTTTTTCCCACGCAGAGGCGGTCGCTTACTACAACGAGATAGTAGTCCGAGCCGAGATTAGGTCCTCGGATCGTGCGCATATCTAAAACATTGGAGGCATGCCGTCCGTCTGTCACAACGTTGTCTATATATATGCGTGTATATCGATCAGGAGACAGCCATGTAACTTGATGAATATTTTTATGCATGAACCTCGTGCTGGATTTGACCATATTTCGAGCATCGGCGAAGTTGATCAGCCTCAGTCCATGAGAATAGGATTTATTGTGTATGCTGAAATTTCCGACAAAAAAAACCTCTCTGCCCTTGCTAGCCTTAAATTCGCCAAGCACGACTTTTATATCATGGCGGGGCAGTGCTGGTATGTAAGTTCTAAGTGTTCATAGGAAACGTCTTTCACCTCACCGCGGTCTCCTCTGTCGGTGCATGGGCACAGAAGAATTATATTAAAACATTTTACATTCATCCACAGGCATGAACATCAGTACTCGGCGACAAAGTTTCTTATGCGCTCATTTGTATGGCCACTTCAGTAGATGTCACAATTTTTAAACTAGTTCCTTCCTTTTTTCGTCCATCGCATATCTTGGATGGCGGTGACGTCGGATTTTGCTTTGACGAGCACATTACACAGCCGGGCGTCTGCACCAATCCCATTAAGGGAATGGAAATTTCAGGTACATGCCCTCAAATCATTCTCCTTTAAACTTTTGTCATGATCGTCATCAGTAAAGTGTGGTATTCTTATCCGAAGCTTTATTGGTTTTTTTCATTTAGTGTGGTGACGTGACGGGTCCCAAAGCCAGCGAACAACACGCTCAGCGGGAATGAAACTATAATTTGCACATTTATAAAGCCAGTACCTTGGTCCAAGACATACTCCCGCCTGCAGCCGCACCTTGTGGTGGACGGACGTTGCCACTGAAAATCTTCCAGCTAGCCTTTAAGCCGAGTAGGTGAGAGTGGCCTAGCCAGGTTGTCGCCTTCTCATATTAGTTCACCACTAAACGGAAATTCGGTGGCTACTCAGAGGATACTTGGCCGCAAGCGACCGGAAGTAGTGAGCTGCTTGAGCCCGGTGAATGGCGGTCAGAAGCTTTCGTCACTTCTACATACGTCTCCTCCCTTCACTTGTATCTTTTTGGCGCTTATAGCTCGATTTGTTTGAACTTATTTCATTTAACATGTGGTATCACAAATATGAGTTACAAACTGACTTTTTGTTGCCTTTTAAAAAATTAATCACTTACCACGTTTTCATTTGTCTCGGTACCATCAATTAAATACCACAACTGTTTTCAATATTTTGGTATTACTTACGCAGAAAGGCTAATTAAAATTCTGACTCTATAAATTATCAACCATATTGGAATATTATTAACTTACTCATGAAAATTGGCCTGCAAAAAACTCATAAATAGACCATAAAAATGCCCACGTCTTCAATTAAGCAAAAGGGAAAACCCAATACTAAGTACGCTAGAAAACAAATCGTCAGAAATTTATTTATGTACATTCTATCAATAGCAAATATCAGCAACATGATCAGCACCAAATGCGAAAGGAACATGAATCAATTAAAAATGTTTGAAAATAAATTATGATGGAATGATGCGATAGGCGATGACCAGACGTGCATGCGCCACACGCATTGAATTCTATATAAGACAAGTAGATAGCAACTATGAAAGGCATATCTGTAATTTATGCTTATATATGTATAAATTTGCATGTATGTATGAAGCTATGTGTGCAGTAAAGTGGGATTGGTTTTTATTGAAAAGCTTTGGAACAAATCAAGATCCTGAGGATCAATTAATTTAAAAGGTTTACAAAAAAACGTTTTGTTAATAAGAAGACAAAAATGAGCCTTGAAATGAAAATCTGAGATAAATAAAGCTCAGAAAACATGCTGGTATGATGACACATAGCGAAAATGCTTAAAGAATTCTATACTGAATGCCGCAGTGATGGGACAACATGTAGGAAACATCTAAATTCTTGTACAAAGGCACAGCTTAATGTCAAAAAATTTATATAATATTGTTGATGTTAAAACAACAGAAATGATGAAAGCTATGGGAATGAAATCAGACAGCAGTAATAGCAAACGCATACTCGGTATAAATATACATGTTAATTCTGAAATAGCAAAACAATAAACAATAGTTTGCCTTGATGATACTGCAAATGACACTTGAAACGCAGAAAAGGAATTCACTCAGCGGAAGACGTTTTGTGCAAAAGTGTGAGAGTAAAATTAATGTGAACTTAGAAAATTAAAGGCTATTCGAAAATATGATGTCTAAAATTAATTAATCACGGAATGAAAAAATTTGTGATTGCATTTAATAGTTATCCAGAAGCAGCTGTTCGGTTTATCACGGATAAAAAGAAGAAGAGAGATAATTTTACTTTCGAATATTTTCGATTTTTTGCGATGATAGATTTTTGTTTTGAAATATTTTCTCACTACCAGCGAGATCATTAAGTGTGATTTATTGCCAAAGATTTTTTCACTGTTATCTTGCGACCGAAATTATTTCGCGAATGATAAATCTTTCATTTGCTCTGTTGGAAGTAACATAATGTAAACTTAATATTATCAGGATCTACAAATAATTGTTATTCCTCGTAATTTAAACCAAAAAAAAAACAAAAACAAACATACTGCGTCCCGATTGTTTATTTTTGAGATCATGCAGGGGCTGCTGCCGGGACCATTTCTGGGCTGTTTTGTGGTCCTTTTGAAATAGTTTAGAGACTCGTTTTGAATAATGATAGAATCATTTCGGAACTAGTTTGGGATTATTTTGGACTTGCGTGGGGTGTCTTTTGGTACTATTTCGAGATCATTTTGAAAAACTACTATTTCGGCATCATTTCGCGACTATTTTGCGTGTAGTTTAAGAGTAATTTAATTTTTGTATGGAAATAATTTGGGATTATATTGGCGCCATTTCGAGATGATTTTCGGATTATGTTAACTTTTATTTCGCGGTCATTTATTGGAATAATTTCGGCATTGTTTGGAAAAATGCAATCCGAAAAATATTAAGCTGTGCCTTGTTATGGTTTATTACCGAAAGATTTACGGCTTTCTATTGACCTATTATCGAAACCACCTTTAAAGAAGAATTATCGGTTTATTATCGGTGAATTATCGACGTGTTTTCGGCTTGCTATCGAGAAGTCATCAATTATTTATTGAAAAATTACAGAAAATATCATTTGGCTATCGAAAAGTTTTTAGAAGAATGCCGAGTTACTAGCGAAAAAATATTGATTCGTTATCGAAAAGTTATACATTTACTATCAAAAAAATATTCATTTGCTATAGTAAAATTGTACGATTTGTTATCGAAAAAAGTGTACATTTGTTAACGTAAAGCTATATATTTGCTATTGAAAAAATATTGTAATTTTTCAAAAACAAATCGATATTTTTTCGATAGTAAATCGTTTATTTTACGATAACTTTTTGATAATCAATCATTTTCGGTTTTGGTAACTTTAATTTGCGATCTCTGTGAAAAATTCAAAACATATACGATGATACAATTAGTGAGTTGTAATTTCGTCATATCGAGTCAGAGTTAATGCTCTAGTAGATTAGTACAAGAATTTTAACCTCTTTGATTCTGGCTAATAGTCTACAGGATGTTACAAAATTTGAGACAATGTACCTATCACGCGTATTTAAATAAAGTTTATATGAGCAAAACGAACCATTTATGGCAAGGAAATGGCGTTAGTTTAGTGAGCTTAGTTGTCAAGTGCATGAAGCTACTCAAACATATGCACAATGCTTTTGTTCTAAATGCGTAAAATAATTGTGCATAAATCATATTATACTGTTAAGAAGTTCAGTTTGGCTTAAGAAATAACAGTTATGTATATGAGTTCGTAGAAATTCGAGTTCTAAAATATTTAAGTATGTTATCTTCATTAATTGGAAGGAAACAATTCATACGACACTCTTCGAAGGGAAGTTACGGGCAACTCGATGGATGATCTACAGAGATGACGCTTTTCATTTTTACATGAATAATTTGCCCTTCTGCATGATATGTGGCACTGTTAACAACAGCAACTTTCGAGGTATAAAATATATCGAACCCAAGTCGTAGTATCCGTGGCTCTTACCTAAACTTTTTATCATCATCTCATTTTTCATTCCAGACGAGATTTTCTGTCTTAGTTGTTTATTCATTCAACAAAATGGCGGGATATATTTATTCTCGAACAATACAAGCATAACATCCAAACATTAAAAGTTTAAATGTGGCTGTTTTATTTCATTTAGGGCCGTTGTCTCATGTAAACTTTAAAAAATTGTCTGCCGTGTAAATACAAATTCTATGAAAAATATTTTTATCGGGTATATGAACCTTAAAGTTTACATGAGAAAGCAGCTCTTAATATTTTCCTTTGAACAGGTATACGCCGTGTCGTATGAGTAACGTAATCTCATACAGGAAAAAGGCCGTATTTCTTCCGATCGTACCATCTAACAAATGAACTAATTACACTACAAAAAATATTTTCTGTAATTTTGAATTCCAAATTAAAATCCTCCCATCATAATTATTTTTAACACGCTTGTAATTAGCTTCACTCGTTTATTTGTGAGTATGTAATTCTCCTTTGAACAAGGAAATAAGTACCCATATCTTTAAAGGTTCCGGTTCAAATAAGTACTCGGTTTTTGTACCTGATTGTAAAAGTAGCCAGTTCAAAAAACTACCCGGTTCAGAAAAGTACCCAGTTCTAAAAATGTATTCAGCTCAAGAGAGTACAAGGTTTAAAAGGTACCCGGTTCTAAGAAAATAATCAGTTCTAAAAGGTACCTGGTTCAAAAAGTACCCTATTATGACAATGTACCTAGCTCATAAAAGTTCCCGGCGCTACAAAAGTACCCGTTTCCAAAAAGTACTCAAAATAAAGTAAAATAAAACGAAAAATTAGAAGTAAAAAAATAAAATATTGATATTAGAGAAAGTTGCAAAATTTACCAATGGCTATGGTTACTAAGACTTATTTCTGAATTTCCCTTCTTCATCAGCTAGCTTCCCGGGAGCTGAGTATTGAACTCGAAATATCTTACATTCGTATTTTATACTAGGGTAAAGGCGGTTGGTCTCTATGTATTGCCTTTTTGTTGCTGTTCCTTTATTCACCATTCAGGGAACATGTCCGATTAACCATCGCCGTTTGTAAACTTTGCAATTTTCTCTAATATCAATAACAAAAACAATTGTATAAAGCAATATGAAGATGTCTCGCTAATTAAACACAGATGAAAAATAAAATATTTAAAATTGCATTTGTTTTGAATTTTCGATATTTCCGCTTCAATCTAAAGCTAGAAAATAAAATAAAATAAAATAAAATAAAATAAAATAAAAATAAAATAAAATGAAATAAAATAAAATAAAGTAAAATAAAATAAAATAAAATAAATTAAAATAAAATAAAGAGAAACAAGAAAGGAAGGCTAAGTTCGGGTGTAATCGAACATTACATACTCAGCTGAGAGCTTTGGAGACAAAATAAGGGAAAATCTCGGTCCTATTAAGGTGGCAGACACACTATAGCAAACAACAATATTATATATTAAATAATTTATACCTCATTTATTGGCAATTTAATACCGCAAAAAAAAATTTAAAGCTGCGTCCGGTTCCGAGAAACGGGAGTGTCTGCTAGCTTAAGACTCAAGCCAGCAGACACTTCGTGAAAACACGACCTACGACTTCCGAACGACTTGGATAATTGATATTACATTTATTGGCAATTTAGTACCGCAAAAAAAAATTTAAAGCTGCGTCCGGTTCCGAGAAACGGGAGTGTCTGCTAGCTTAAGACTCAAGCCAGCAGACACTTCGTGAAAACACGACCTACGACTTCCGAACGACTTGGATAATTGATATTACATTTATTGGCAATTTAGTACCGCAAAAAAAAATTTAAAGCTGCGTCCGGTTCCGAGAAACGGGAGTGTCTGCTAGCTTAAGACTCAAGCCAGCAGACACTTCGTGAAAACACGACCTACGACTTCCGAACGACTTGGATAATTGATATTACATTTATTGGCAATTTAATACCGCAAACAAAAATTTAAAGCTGCGTCCGGTTCTGAGAAACGGGAGTGTCTGCTAGCTTAAGACTCAAGCCAGCAGACACTTCGTGAAAACACGACCTACGACTTCCGAACGACTTGGATAATTGATATTACATTTATTGGCAATTTAATACCGCAAAAAAAAATTTAAAGCTGCGTCCGGTTCCGAGAAACGGGAGTGTCTGCTAGCTTAAGACTCAAGCCAGCAGACACTTCGTGAAAACACGACCTACGACTTCCGAACGACTTGGATAATTGATATTACATTTATTGGCAATTTAGTACCGCAAAAAAAAATTTAAAGCTGCGTCCGGTTCCGAGAAACGGGAGTGTCTGCTAGCTTAAGACTCAAGCCAGCAGACACTTCGTGAAAACACGACCTACGACTTCCGAACGACTTGGATAATTGATATTACATTTATTGGCAATTTAGTACCGCAAAAAAAAATTTAAAGCTGCGTCCGATTCCGAGAAACGGCAGTGTCTGCTAGCTTAAGACTCAAGCCAGCAGACACTTCGTGAAAACACGACCTACGACTTCCGAACGACTTGGATAATTGATATTACATTTATTGGCAATTTAATACCGCAAAAAAAAATTTAAAGCTGCGTCCGGTTCCGAGAAACGGGAGTGTCTGCTAGCTTAAGACTCAAGCCAGCAGACACTTCGTGAAAACACGACCTACGACTTCCAAACGACTTGGATAATTGATATTACATTTATTGGCAATTTAGTACCGCAAAAAAAATTTTTAAGCTGCGTCCGGTTTCGAGAAACGGGAGTGTCTGCTAGCTTAAGACTCAAGCCAGCAGACACTTCGTGAAAACACGACCTACGACTTCCGAACGACTTGGATAATTGATATTACATTTATTGGCAATTTAATACCGCAAACAAAAATTTAAAGCTGCGTCCGGTTCCGAGAAACGGGAGTGTCTGCTAGCTTAAGACTCAAGCCAGCAGACACTTCGTGAAAACACGACCTACAACTTCCGAACGACTTGGATAATTGATATTACATTTATTGGCAATTTAGTACCGCAAAAAAAATTTTTAAGCTGCGTCCGGCTCCGAGAAACGGGAGTGTCTGCTAGCTTAAGACTCAAGCCAGCAGACACTTCGTGAAAACACGACCTACGACTTCCGAACGACTTGGATAATTGATATTACATTTATTGGCAATTTAATACCGCAAACAAAAATTTAAAGCTGCGTCCGGTTCCGAGAAACGGGAGTGTCTGCTAGCTTAAGACTCAAGCCAGCAGACACTTCGTGAAAACACGACCTACGACTTCCGAACGACTTGGATAATTGATATTACATTTACTGGCAATTTCGTACCGCAAAAAAAAATTTAAAGCTGCGTCCGGTTCCGAGAAACGGGAGTGTCTGCTAGCTTAAGACTCAAGCCAGCAGACACTTCGTGAAAACACGACCTACGACTTCCGAACGACTTGGATAATTGATATTACATTTATTGGCAATTTAATACCGCAAAAAAAAATTTAAAGCTGCGTCCGGTTCCGAGAAACGGGAGTGTCTGCTAGCTTAAGACTCAAGCCAGCAGACACTTCGTGAAAACACGACCTACGACTTCCGAACGACTTGGATAATTGATATTACATTTATTGGCAATTTAGTACCGCAAAAAAAAATTTAAAGCTGCGTCCGGTTCCGAGAAACGGCAGTGTCTGCTAGCTTAAGACTCAAGCCAGCAGACACTTCGTGAAAACACGACCTACGACTTCCGAACGACTTGGATAATTGATATTACATTTATTGGCAATTTAATGCCGCAAAAAAAAATTTAAAGCTGCGTCCGGTTCCGAGAAACGGGAGTGTCTGCTAGCTTAAGACTCAAGCCAGCAGACACTTCGTGAAAACACGACCTACGACTTCCGAACGACTTGGATAATTGATATTACATTTATTGGCAATTTAGTACCGCAAAAAAAATTTTTAAGCTGCGTCCGGTTTCGAGAAACGGGAGTGTCTGCTAGCTTAAGACTCAAGCCAGCAGACACTTCGTGAAAACACGACCTACAACTTCCGAACGACTTGGATAATTGATATTACATTTATTGGCAATTTAATACCGCAAACAAAAATTTTAAGCTGCGTCCGGTTCCGAGAAACGGGAGTGTCTGCTAGCTTAAGACTCAAGCCAGCAGACACTTCGTGAAAACACGACCTACAACTTCCGAACGACTTGGATAATTGATATTACATTTATTGGCAATTTAATACCGCAAACAAAAATTTAAAGCTGCGTCCGGTTCCGAGAAACGGGAGTGTCTGCTAGCTTAAGACTCAAGCCAGCAGACACTTCGTGAAAACACGACCTACGACTTCCGAACGACTTGGATAATTGATATTACATTTATTGGCAATTTAGTACCGCAAAAAAAATTTTTAAGCTGCGTCCGGTTTCGAGAAACGGGAGTGTCTGCTAGCTTAAGACTCAAGCCAGCAGACACTTCGTGAAAACACGACCTACAACTTCCGAACGACTTGGATAATTGATATTACATTTATTGGCAATTTAATACCGCAAACAAAAATTTTAAGCTGCGTCCGGTTCCGAGAAACGGGAGTGTCTGCTAGCTTAAGACTCAAGCCAGCAGACACTTCGTGAAAACACGACCTACGACTTCCGAACGACTTGGATAATTGATATTACATTTATTGGCAATTTAATACCGCAAACAAAAATTTAAAGCTGCGTCCGGTTCCGAGAAACGGGAGTGTCTGCTAGCTTAAGACTCAAGCCAGCAGACACTTCGTGAAAACACGACCTACGACTTCCGAACGACTTGGATAATTGATATTACATTTATTGGCAATTTCGTACCGCAAAAAAAAATTTAACGCTGGTCCGGTTCCGAGAAACGGGAGTGTCTGCTAGCTTAAGACTCAAGCCAGCAGACACTTCGTGAAAACACGACCTACGACTTCCGAACGACTTGGATAATTGATATTACATTTATTGGCAATTTAATACCGCAAACAAAAATTTAAAGCTGCGTCCGGTTCCGAGAAACGGGAGTGTCTGCTAGCTTAAGACTCAAGCCAGCAGACACTTCGTGAAAACACGACCTACGACTTCCGAACGACTTGGATAATTGATATTACATTTATTGGCAATTTCGTACCGCAAAAAAAAATTTAAAGCTGCGTCCGGTTCCGAGAAACGGGAGTGTCTGCTAGCTTAAGACTCAAGCCAGCAGACACTTCGTGAAAACACGACCTACGACTTCCGAACGACTTGGATAATTGATATTACATTTATTGGCAATTTAGTACCGCAAACAAAAATTTAAAGCTGCGTCCGGTTCCGAGAAACGGGAGTGTCTGCTAGCTTAAGACTCAAGCCAGCAGACACTTCGTGAAAACACGACCTACGACTTCCGAACGACTTGGATAATTGATATTACATTTATTGGCAATTTAGTACCGCAAAAAAAATTTTTAAGCTGCGTCCGGTTCCGAGAAACGGGAGTGTCTGCTAGCTTAAGACTCTAGTCAGCAGACACTTCTTGACAACACGACGTACAGCTCCCTAACGACTACAATAATTTATACCTTATTGATTGCCTAAATGTTTCGTTGTCCTGAAAAATATTTTCACTATACCAAAAGGAAAAATTAAATTTTATATTTAGCCGACCCTAATAAATATAAATTATAACTTTCGAAAATCAATGAGTTGCATGTTACTGATTACTCAAAACTTAGCAACACTTAACTTGACTTAGAAGTCTGTTGAATTTTGATTTTCTATGTAAGTTCTAAGTGACGTTTACATTTTGAGATGCCATTTATTTGTTTCCATTTCATTTCGACATACAGATTGACACTTATTGATTATGATGCCAGAGTGTATGCGCTAAGTGGAGTATAATCGGTGCTAAATTTCCAAGTTTACGCCAAGTCAAGTCAAGTCTATGCTAAGTATCAGTAATGGGCCCTTTAAGTCTGAAGCCAGCAGACGCTTCGCGAAAACACGTATGAACATACATGCATACATACATATGTACACATGTACAATGTACATGTTACCGCGCATACAATGATTTAAGTAATGCGTAAATTTAGTTGCATCAATATGTTGATTGTTTTTGTGTTGATGATGTTCGCAACTATAACGGTTTATGAAATACATGTCGGTCTTCTTTTTTTCGAAAATCAGAGAAAAGTTTGTGCATATTTCGTATTTGTATTTTCCCGCTTGCGCGCAGGATTTCTGATAACGGGTACATATGTCTGTACATATGTGCTTTAGGGTGTGCCGAGAAAAACAACTTTTCAATTTCCATCCTCTCAAATGTTTCTATTTTATTAAAAACAAACAACCCTCACCAAAGATGGGTCCTATAACTCAGGTTTTTCTATTTAACATATCGAAACGCGTTTATTTAAACGGAATTATTGTTTATACGTTTCTTAATAAACACTACTTATTTGAAACAAAACCAATACCAACAAAATAATTATGTAGAAGAAATACGGTTTATCTATATATATAATATAGATATAAAGGAAAAAATAAATATCATTCTAAAATTTTATTTACTATAAAACTGCATATTCAAACATTTTTTAGAAATCTTACTGAAAATTTGTAGTTCCCGTGACAGTGACAGATGTTGAATCTTCCAGAATAAAAATGTATACATTTAAGATTTTTTGTATCTTTGTATCCACTCATTAAAAATGTATTCAAATGTATACAATTGTATCCAAACGGCAACCCTGGCATGCACATTGTACATATCTGTTTCCATATGTACGCACTAGGGTAGATCTCCTGCTATCTCATGCTATTAGAAAATATTGTTTAGGACAACGAAAAATTTAGCCTGTCAAAATTGCAGGTTTTAATTTTAATGTTAAGAGGTGCTTCATGCGAATCTAGTTTTCTCTAACAAATTACATGGGAAATTTTAACGCTTTAATGACGTTTACTTAATGATCCGGTCTTATAGCGTTTTCTTTTCTGACAAAAGTGTTATGATTTTTGTACGCGGCGCAAGAGTTGTAAATATATTTTTTTCTAATTGATATTAGAGAAAAATTGTAAGTTTACAAACGGCGATGGTTACTAGGACATGTTTCTGAATTTCACTTCTTCATCAGCTAGCTTTTCGGGAGCTGATCGTTGTCAATTACAAAAACCATTGTATAAAGCAATATGAGCAAAGCTCGCTAATTAAATACATATGATCTTATTGATATAATAGTAACAGCGGAAGTATTAAAAACAAATACTGTAAAGCCCGAACAAATGTTACTAAGCTTTCAAAAGCGCGCCTAAAAATCATATCCACACCATTAGGAATAAACTACATACAGAGTGTATGTGCCTACATTGGGATCAAAAGGAATATAAACAAAAAGGCAACTCTTAGAGACCAATTGTACAGAGAACAACGGGACATTCATATGGCTTAGCAGCTAAAGGCTTGCACTGATATGAATGTTGGAGATTCGAGTTCAACGCTCAGCTCCCGAAAAGCTAGCTGATGAAGAAGTGAAATTCAGAAACATGTCCTAGTAACCATCGCCATTTGTAAACTTACAATTTTTCTCTAATATCAATTACAAAAACCATTGTATTAAGCAATATGAGCAAAGCTCGCTAATTAAATACATATGATTATATTTTTTTCTATTCTAAAAAGCAGGTAACGCCTTTGCGGGGTATTTCGTTCTTTTGTGTAATTGTTGCCTGCTCGCAACGCAAAAGCGTTACACTTTTACCCTGCAAAAAATGGCGGAGTGGCAGTACAACCCTGCTTAACCAGCTGATCGTGGCAATTTATTTTCATAACTTCACAAATTTTTAGCGACGAAAATTGAAATGAAGGAAATAATTCTGTGTGCGTTTTTGAAAATCAGCTAATACACGGGGTAGCCATTTATGTTCTTTGCATACACTATAAATGTTGAAAATTTTCTGGGGTAGGAGTAACTCTATTAAGGCTTTACCATTTACTTAGGAAAACATTTATTTCAGGAAAGAAAACTCTATTATTCTCCTGTAATATATGGCAAAAGTGCGTAAGTTAGTCTTAACATTTTTTTTTAATCAACACGGATTCTCAGCTGCTTGAAACTCACACTTTGTCTTACTCAAATTTAATTGGCTTCAACCAGAATCCTTCTTAAGAGCCTAAGTCAATGGTTCAAAGTTTAGGTAAAATATGCAGATCGTCCAATTTTTTATACGAATGGGTATTGCTCATCATTTAAGACCCAGTCGTTAAAGCGCAGGTACACTTCAAATAAAACATCAAAACCTTCCCATATAATTTTGTATGGAGAAACTAAAATCGCGATGAGGCACTTCTTAAAATAAAAATTAAAAGCTGCAATTTTTAAGGACCATCTTTTTCGTTGTTCTCAACAACATTTTTACTATACCAAAAGAAAAAATTTTACTTTTTATATCTGGCCCATCCTAAAGAACATAAATTATGAAATACATCTTGCTCTTCTTTACTCTTCATATACATCTACACTTGTGGTTAAAAAAATGCTTAGATAATGTTTAGGAGGTCCATCTAGCGGCAATTATTGAAGACTCGCAGCAGTGGTAAATAACTTGCTTCAAAACGGATTGTTCTGAATAGCGGAGGCACGCACCTCTGTTGGTCATAGTGTATAACCTATAGCTAAATCGGTTACAATTAATAGTGGACACACACCCTTTTTCGGTCATAGAAGTGGAGAATGACGCAGAGATAAAACGGAGAGACATATTTCAGATGCAACTGAGTATAATGCATACCGCAATTTAGCAGTACTAATTTTAGGCGCAAAAATTTCATAATAGATAAAATGACACCTTAAGCAGTCCATATGATGTTTGAGTGCATATGTATGTATAAAAACACAGCTATAATGTGAAAATCATACCACTTAGAATTTCACTGCTATTTTCGTGTTCACAACTGTACATATGTACATACATGTTAGCGCGCATACTTGCTACACTACTGTTGCCAATTTGGTCCCTTCCAACCCCATTTGGCCCGTTGGTTCCTTTTTTCAATTTTGGTCCTTTTTAGGAAGTAGCCACGGTTTTGGTACTTTTCTTTCCTTTTCACTTAGGGAAAAATTCAAAATACTGCTCACAAAATTTGCCACACACTCGTTAACTCACATATAATTTTCAATTTACTTCAATGGAATTCTTAACCAGACCAATTCTAAATATTCTCGCGGAATTTTGTTCACGCGGATTTTTTTATTCCCGCGGAAAAATTCCCCCAATTATGTTCTCCTAGGGAGAACAATAATTGGGGAATAGGAATTTCGAATTTTCGAAGTCAGCTGTTTTGTCAATTGAAATTTCGTTGCCAATTTCTTTTGTTTAAAAAATTGAAAAGTTTAATTATTGTTGCAAATTTGTTGGAAATTAGGAAATGAAATATAAACAATGCACAGTATTTATTGCATTTCATGTGGTATTCACTGAAATGAGTAATGAATTGGTGCCACAGCAACATCAACAGCGGAATATAAGAAGAAGACGGCCGCATAACACAAATCTGCCGGAGTTGCCTGCTTTCATTCAGCAAAGCAATTTTCTGGCGGCCAAGTTGAGTTGAATTCGTCCTTCGTCATATGCCAAAATCTATTTAAGCCTTATTAAAAAATCCTTGCGCAATTTCTGGATGGCTGCATCAAATATGTATACCAAGAGCTCTACCGTTGCTTATGATATACTTTTCGACTTAAAATAAAGAATATTGTGGTTGTAGTTGTTGTTGTATTAACAGTGAGAATATTGTGTTAGAATGTATTTGTACAAATAAGTGTTCTTTCTTAAAAGAACCAATTTCCTTTAACTATTTTGATGCATTCCCTTTAATTTAACAAGTGAAAAAACTCCTATGAAATGGCAGAGAAATCTCCCTCTCCCTCACATTAATAATACCTACTTTTCTCCCATAACCGGTTTCCGCTTTTTCGAACATTATTCAGAATAGGAGGAAAGGGAGAAGTGAAAAAACTCACAAGGAATTTTTATTTAGAATACGAGGAATGGGAGAAGAGAAAAAACTCGCACGGAATTTTCGTTTAGAATTGGGCTGAACATAAAAATTGCTCAGTCAACAAAATGTAACAGAACAATGACATTTCACCAACGATATAATTTAGGAGAGGCATTAAAAAGAGATGTGTTGGATCCTTGGGCAAACACATTGTCATTAACTTTGGTGAAAGACATAGGCTTATCCTAGAAATGTGGAAATGTTATACCTAAATAATTAACGTAGTATTTGTACACTTTTAATATTTCTTTTCTATTTATTAATTAAAACTCAGCTGGTGGTATCTATTTTTTGTAGGAAACCAAGGAAAAATCCTAAATTTTTGACATTTCACAACGAAACGACACTCTAGTAAATTGCCGAATTGTTTGTATAACAATAAACTAAAAGAAAAATTTGGCCCTTTTTTGAGATTTGGTCCTTTTTTCGATGAATTTTGGTCCCAAATGAAAACATGATGTGGCAACCGTGCTTACTACAAATGATTTAAGTAATGCGTAAATTTAGTTGCATAAATATGTTGATTGTATATACCTATGTTAACAAAAAGGGAAACGTTTGCTACTATAACGGTTTATAAAATGCATCTCGCTCTTCTTTCTTTCGAAAATCAGAGAAAAGTTTGTATTTCGATAAGCTTCAAATGGCATGCGCGCAGGACTCCTGCGCTAACGGGCACGAGTGGGGTATGCATATTTTTGTATGTAATTATCATTTAGTACAATTTTTTGATGGTTTCAACTTCTTTGTTGCCGAATTCGATGTTTTATTGTTTCGCGATTTGTTAACTAAAGAGGTTGCTCTGAGGAATTTCTTCAGTTGCAAATAAGAAATAGATTCAAAAAGGTGTGCGTTCTAAATAAATGTGATAAAATATTATTTATTAATAGAGTGAATTTTGTGTTATTTTTATACGAATTTAGTCGACATTTCTTTAAATCGCGAGCGTGAAAAAGTGTATCAAGAAGTAAGTATTTTTTTAATTCATATCGCAACATTTAATTAGAGCACAATGCACTAAACTTTTGTTTTCATCAACATTTTAAGTTGGGTGGTAGTGGTAATAATTTCCAATTTTACAAAAATTTATTGAAAACTATGAAAAAGATTATTATCTTCCTTCCACTTACATATGTACATATTCCTTGCTTGATGTATAACTCGGAATTTTTCACACGCTGCATGTTGTCGTAGGCAGGAACACTTGCAAATGCATTTACTTTAAATTCAATCATTACCTTACCATTTAATAATGTACATAACTGTCGCATTGACATTTCAATATTAGAGCATGAACTCATAATACAAACAGACATGTGTGTACCCACATAATTAATAGCTGTGTTTTTTTAGTTCTATATATGTACGTTTACGCGAAATTGCTGCGCATAAAATTTGTCCTATTAAATTTCAATACGCATTATACTCAGATGTAACTGAAATATGTGTCTTTGTTTCACCCTCTACACTAATTCTATGTATTTTATGTGTGTCCACAATTCATCGCAACCGATTCAGCTATATGTTATACCCTATGGCCATCAGAGGGTTGTGTCTCCGCTTTTCGGTACACCCTGTGATGTTATGTTAGTTATTTAACCACTGCCGCTAGATGGGTCTCCTAAGCATTATCTAAGACAAGATAGGCGTTTTTTCACGCGCAAACGAAACGTATACGCGAGTATAAAAAAACACGGCTATTGTGTCAGTGTAGCTGCATATGTAGATATACATACATGCGTTTGTTAGAATTAGTCTAGAGGGTTACATCTCTGAATACTTTTCAGTCATTGCAGAAGCATGATACAAATTAGGGCTAGGACTATCCCCATATTCGAATATCCGTTGACACGGATAAAATCCGGACGGCATGGATATCCGACTTAAACAATTTCGTGTGGGATGAACTACATTTCCAGAACTTGAAAATACCCTTTCAGAAGCTGTTGAAGTGGCAGGTACCGCAAGATATCTTTTGGCGATTTTAGACAGATTGGCATATATTTTTTCATGGTCTTGCCACCAATTGCTGGCACTTATACTGTGGTTTATTTGTTCTTCGAAGAAGTAGCGCTCAATCTCGTCTTCCTCCCTTGTGTCACTGATCATTTAGGAGTATATCTATTGCCGTGAGATTACTGTTTTCCGGATCTTCTTCTTGGGCATTCATATCAGCAGTACCCATTATATTGCACATTTTTCCCACATGATTTTTTATTTTGTTACGAAAAGCATCGGTTTCAACGTGCTTCAACTGTTTGAACCTCGGATCAAGTAAACTCGCCATATGTGCAATACTGATATTTTCCAGAGATGGATCTTCAATGACTTCAAAAGAAAAACGTCTTCTCAAGTCTGCAGCTACTTTTTCTTTGAATGTTTTTGCCATCCTCGTATCAGTGTTTTTAAATTTCAGATGCTTATTAATAATTTTATGAATGATGGGCTTCACTTTAGAAATTGTAATCTCGCTGTCACTGCTAAGCACATTTGTCGCAATTTCGAAAGGGGCGAGTAAATCTATTAGAACATTAACTACATCCCAGTCACCGTCCGAAATTGCGATATTTTGAGCGGCCTTGTTGTTGAAAATTGAACGATCAGCAATTACTGCAGCAATAGGAGCTCTAAGCTTTTTAACTCTTTCCAACTTAAAAAGAACTGAATTCCATCTAGTTGGACAACTTTGGATTAGTTTTTTAACTGTCTTTTCAGTTTGTATTAAATGTTTCTCGAGAGTTTTGAAACCTTTTGGAGGACTCCACAACATTCTGGTAGTTTCATTCCTAAATTAACACTCAATTGAAGTGTATGTGCACTGCATGGATGACTGGTTATGTCAGGGCTCCAACCCCGAACAGCCTTTGTTATGTTTTCCGCGTTGTTGTGTAGAATAGTTGTGACTTTTTCTTTGATTTCCAATTCTTTCGTGCCATATCGAAGCGTGTGTTCTAAATTCTCAGCTGTGTGGCTTTCAGTCATTTCTTCGATGAGCAAATTGAAAGAGCGAAGAGTCCAATTAGAATCTAAATAATGCGCTGTAAGTCCCATATAGGATCGGGTAGCTCTTGATGTCCAGCAATTAGTGGTCAAAGTTATATCAGATGCTGAACTGAGATGTTTCTTAACTTTCCCTATTTCACGGTTATGCATGGCTTGAGTTGTACCGGAAATTGTTTTGCGACAAAGAAAGTCGCTCAAAAAATCCTCAGCTGGTTAAGCAGGGTTGTACTGCCACACCGCCATTTTTTGCAGGGTAAAAGTGTAACGCTTTTGCGTTGCGAGCAGGCAACAATTACACAAAAGAACGAAATACCCCGCAAAGGCGTTACCTGCTTTTTAGAATAGAAAAAAATATAATCATATGTATTTAATTAGCGAGCTTTGCTCATATTGCTTAATACAATGGTTTTTGTAATTGATATTAGAGAAAAATTGTAAGTTTACAAACGGCGATGGTTACTAGGACATGTTTCTGAATTTCACTTCTTCATCAGCTAGCTTTTCAGGAGTTGAGCGTTGAACTCGAATCTCCAACATTCATATCAGTGCAAGCCTTTAGCTGCTAAGCCATATGAATGTCCCGTTGTTCTCTGTACAATTGGTCTCTAAGAGTTGCCTTTTTGTTTATATTCCTTTTGATCCCAATGTAGGCACATACACTCTGTATGTAGTTTATTCCTAATGGTGTGGATATGATTTTTAGGCGCGCTTTTGAAAGCTTAGTAACATTTGTTCGGATTTTTACAGTATTTGTTTTTAATACTTCCGCTGTTACTATTATATCAATAAGATCATATGTATTTAATTAGCGAGCTTTGCTCATATTGCTTTATACAATGGTTTTTGTAATTGACAACGCTCAGCTCCCGAAAAGCTAGCTGATGAAGAAGTGAAATTCAGAAACATGTCCTAGTAACCATCGCCGTTTGTAAACTTACAATTTTTCTCTAATATCAATTAGAAAAAAATATATTTACAACTCTTGCGCCGCGTACGAAAATCATAACACTTTTGTCAGAAAAGAAAACGCTATAAGACCGGATCATTAAGTAAACGTCATTAAAGCGTTAAAATTTCCCATGTAATTTGTTAGAGAAAACTAGATTCGCACGATGCACCTCTTAACATTAAAATTAAAACCTGCAATTTTGACAGGCTAAATTTTTCGTTGTCCTAAACAATATTTTCTAATAGCATGAGATAGCAGGAGATCTACCCTAGTGCGTACATATGGTAACAGATATGTACAATGTGCATGCCAGGGTTGCCGTTTGGATACGATTGTATACATTTGAATACATTTTTAATGAGTGGATACAAAGATACAAAAAATCTTAAATGTATACATTTTTATTCTGGAAGATTCAACCTCTGTCACTGTCACGGGAACTACAAATTTTCAGTAAGATTTCTAAAAAATGTTTGAATATGCAGTTTTATAGTAAATCAAATTTTAGAATTATATTTATTTTTTCCTTTATATCTATTATATATATATAGATAAACCGTATTTCTTCTACATAATTATTTTGTTGGTATTGGTTTTGTTTCAAATAAGTAGTGTTTATTAAGAAACGTATAAACAATAATTCCGTTTAAATAAACGCGTTTCGATATGTTAAATAGAAAAACCTGAGTTATAGGACCCATCTTTGGTGAGGGTTGTTTGTTTTTAATAAAATAGAAACATTTGAGAGGATGGAAATTGAAAAGTTGTTTTTCTCGGCACACCCTAAAGCACATATGTACAGACATATGTACCCGTTATCAGAAATCCTGCGCGCAAGCGGGAAAATACAAATACGAAATATGCACAAACTTTTCTCTGATTTTCGAAAGAAAGAAGACCGACATGTATTTCATAAACCGTTATAGTTGCGAACATCATCAACACAAAAACAATCAACATATTGATGCAACTAAATTTACGCATTACTTAAATCATTGTATGCGCGGTAACATGTACATTGTACATGTGTACGTATGTATGTATGCATGTATGTTCATACGTGTTTTCGCGAAGCGTCTGCTGGCTTCAGACTTAAAGGGCCCATTACTGATACTTAGCATAGACTTGACTTGACTTGGCGTAAACTTGGAAATTTAGCACCGATTATACTCCACTTAGCGCATACACTCTGGCATCATAATCAATAAGTGTCAATCTGTATGTCGAAATGAAATGGAAACAAATAAATGGCATCTCAAAATGTAAACGTCACTTAGAACTTACATAGAAAATCAAAATTCAACAGACTTCTAAGTCAAGTTAAGTGTTGCTAAGTTTTGAGTAATCAGTAACATGCAACTCATTGATTTTCGAAGTTATAATTTATATTTATTAGGGTCGGCAAAATATAAAATTTAATTTTTCCTTTTGGTATAGTGAAAATATTTTTCAGGACAACGAAACATTTAGGCAATCAATAAGGTATAAATTATTGTAGTCGTTAGGGAGCTGTACGTCGTGTTGTCAAGAAGTGTCTGCTGACTAGAGTCTTAAGCTAGCAGACACTCCCGTTTCTCGGAACCGGACGCAGCTTTAAATTTTTTTTTGTGGTATTAAATTGCCAATAAATGTAATATCAATTATCCAAGTCGTTCGGAAGTCGTAGGTCGTGTTTTCACGAAGTGTCTGCTGGCTTGAGTCTTAAGCTAGCAGACACTCCCGTTTCTCGGAACCGGACGCAGCTTTAAATTTTTTTTGCGGTACTAAATTGCCAATAAATGTAATATCAATTAGCCAAGTCGTTCGGAAGTCGTAGGTCGTGTTTTCACGAAGTGTCTGCTGGCTTGAGTCTTAAGCTAGCAGACACTCCCGTTTCTCGGAACCGGACGCAGCTTTAAATTTTTGTTTGCGGTATTAAATTGCCAATAAATGTAATATCAATTATCCAAGTCGTTCGGAAGTCGTAGGTCGTGTTTTCACGAAGTGTCTGCTGGCTTGAGTCTTAAGCTAGCAGACACTCCCGTTTCTCGGAACCGGACGCAGCTTTAAATTTTTGTTTGCGGTATTAAATTGCCAATAAATGTAATATCAATTATCCAAGTCGTTCGGAAGTCGTAGGTCGTGTTTTCACGAAGTGTCTGCTGGCTTGAGTCTTAAGCTAGCAGATACTCCCGTTTCTCGGAACCGGACGCAGCTTTAAATTTTTGTTTGCGGTACTAAATTGCCAATAAATGTAATATCAATTATCCAAGTCGTTCGGAAGTCGTAGGTCGTGTTTTCACGAAGTGTCTGCTGGCTTGAGTCTTAAGCTAGCAGACACTCCCGTTTCTCGGAACCGGACGCAGCTTTAAATTTTTTTTTGCGGTACTAAATTGCCAATAAATGTAATATCAATTATCCAAGTCGTTCGGAAGTCGTAGGTCGTGTTTTCACGAAGTGTCTGCTGGCTTGAGTCTTAAGCTAGCAGACACTCCCGTTTCTCGGAACCGGACGCAGCTTTAAATTTTTTTTTGCGGTATTAAATTGCCAATAAATGTAATATCAATTATCCAAGTCGTTCGGAAGTCGTAGGTCGTGTTTTCACGAAGTGTCTGCTGGCTTGAGTCTTAAGCTAGCAGACACTCCCGTTTCTCGGAACCGGACGCAGCTTTAAATTTTTGTTTGCGGTATTAAATTGCCAATAAATGTAATATCAATTATCCAAGTCGTTCGGAAGTCGTAGGTCGTGTTTTCACGAAGTGTCTGCTGGCTTGAGTCTTAAGCTAGCAGACACTCCCGTTTCTCGGAACCGGACGCAGCTTTAAATTTTTTTTTGCGGTTCTAAATTGCCAATAAATGTAATATCAATTATCCAAGTCGTTCGGAAGTCGTAGGTCGTGTTTTCACGAAGTGTCTGCTGGCTTGAGTCTTAAGCTAGCAGACACTCCCGTTTCTCGGAACCGGACGCAGCTTTAAATTTTTTTTTGCGGTATTAAATTGCCAATAAATGAGGTATAAATTATTTAATATATAATATTGTTGTTTGCTATAGTGTGTCTGCCGCCTTAATAGGACCGAAAATCTCCATTTAGCAAAATGAACATAGGTTAGCCCTGGAATGTGCTTGTATGACATGGACAAGGTATTAAAGAGTATTTTTGAAGGGAGTGCGCCTTAATTCTATAGGTGGACGCCTTTTCGGAATATCGCCATAAAGGTGGGCCAGAGGTTACTCTAGAATGTAATTGTACGATAAGGGAATCAAATGAAAGGTGTTAGTGAGTATTTTAAAAGGGAGTGGGCCTTAGTTCTATAGGTGGACGCCTTTTCGAGATATCGCCATAAAGGTAGACCAGGGGTGACTCTAGAATGTGTGTGTACGCTATGGGTATCAAATTAAACGTATTAATGATTGTTTTAAAATGGAGTTTTATATGTTCAGGCGTTTTCGAGATATCGGCCAAAATGTGGACCAGGGTGACGCAGAACATCATCTGTCGAGTACCGCTAATTTATTTATATATGTCATACCACGAACAGCATTCCTGCTAAGATTCCAAGGGCTTTTGATTTCGCCCTGCAGAACTTTTTCATTTTCTTCAACTTAGTATGGTAGGTGTCACACCCATTTTACAAAGATTTTTCTAAAGTTATACTTTGCGTCAATAAACCAATCTAATCATCTCAATTCATCTCTTTTTTCATATTTGGTACAGAATTATGGCATTTTTTTCATTTTTCGTAATTTTCTATATCGAAAAAGTGGTAGTGGTCATAGTCGGATTTCGGCCATTTTTTATACCAATACAAAGTAAGTTCAGATAAGTACGCTAACTGAGTTTAGTAAAGATATATCGATTTTTGCTCAAGTTATCGTGTTAACGACCGAGCGGAAGACAGACGGTCGATTGTGTATAAAAACTGGACGTGGCTTTAACCGATTCCGCCCTTTTTCTCAGAAAACAGTTATCGTCATAGAATCTTTACACTTACCAAATTTCACAAGGATTGGTGAATTTTTGTTCGACTTATGGCCTTAAAAGTATTCTAGACGAATTAAATGAAAAAGGGCGTAGCAACGCTCATTTTGAAATTTTCTTTTAGTTTTGTATTTTGTTGCACCATATCATTACTGGGGTTGAATGTTGACATAATTTACTTATATACTGTAAAGATATTACATTTTTTGTTAAAATTTGACTTAAGAAATTTTTTTTTTTTAAAAGTGGACGTATTTGTCATCCGATTTTGCTAATTTTTATTTAGCATACATATAGTAATAGGAGTAGCGTGCCTGCCAAATTACATCATGATGTCTTCAACGATTGCCAAATTACAGTTAGCAAAACTTTTAAATTACCTTCTTTTAAAAGTGATCAGTTCCTCGCCCATTATCCAAAATTTTACTAGTTTTGTATTTTGCGTTATAAGGTCAACGCACCTACCAAGTTTCATCGCTTTATCCGTCTTTGGTAATGAATTATCGCACTTTTTCTGTTTTTCGAAATTTTCGATATCGAAAAAGTGGGCGTGGTTGTAGTCCGATTTCGTTCATTTTAAATAGCGATCTGACATGAGCGCCCAGGAACCTACATACCAAATTTCATCAAGATATCTCAAAACTTACTCAAGTCTCTGTGAACTCTGCTCAGCTTAGTATAATAATACAATACAAATCAAAGGAAAGGGGGGAAAACAAAGGAGAGGAAAGGAAGGGGAAGTGAAGTAAACGAGAGCAGAGAAAAGTAAATGCCATAAAATGAAAGAAAATTAAAGGAAAGGAGAGCAAAGGAAGGAAACGAAAACAACGTGAGAAGAAAGGTCGAGGAAAAAATGTCAACCTCTGGGCAAACTCTTGTAAACGAAGAATATTAAATTAAAAAGTTAATAGCGTGGTTCACCCCTGTTTCGAATATCGCAAGTAACTAGGGCGTCTAGAACGAATTGTCTATATTCCATTTTCGTACGTTAAGTAAGGCATAAAACAAATATCAAAATGGCTGGCAGTGTGCAATAGGTCATCACACAAAAAGTCTTCTGAGGTGCTAACTTGTGACACATTAAACCCGAGTTCCGATAAAGCAAACCCTTTAATAATAGACACAATTCTGAAGTTTTTTTGAATCGATTTCTAGCTCTTCCTATGTTCCAATTTTTAAAACTAATTCCACATTTTTTAATACCGAGAATTTTTACTTTACTGAAGTAATGAGTTTTCAGGGTTCATGTCGTCAGTTCCATGCATCAATAAATTTAGCTAATTGTATGCATTATAAGCGCCTTGAATATTTTAAGTCATTCACCTGCTGAAGCAAATACAAAACAATGACAAATTAAATAAAAACTGTCACTCGAATATGAGACAAAGAAAATTCATGCATTGTGATGCATTTCTTGAAAATCATATTTTATGGTCTCAGGCAACAAACAGCTGTTCAAAAATGTAAAATCTTTCTTTTCTATTTTTAGCTAAAACTGGAAATCAATCAAATGTACTTATTGGATAACGTGTGCAAGTGCATGATCCGCACGCCTACTGCAGGAGAATACGTCTGCAGTGGCCTTGAACTTTGGGTTTCATTTAACTTAAGAGCAAACAAAAAAGTCAAAATGAGTTCATCAAAAATAATTTAAAAAATCATCATGTTCGTAATTTAATTACTTTGACAATTTTCCATTTTTTGTTTCACATCTTAAACAAATATATATTATATTCTGGCATTTATGCAGAACGTGCTTCGAGATGGATGGAAAGTATTTAAATCACCGTTGACAGCCAGTGCAACCAAAAAAAATTTTTTAAAAAGAAAAATTCAACAATGTGAAAATACAAATTTATGACACGAAGTAACACTTGGCTTTAGACAATCACAGCGTAGTGAAAACATATTACAAATGTTTTACATAATTTTTTTTTTTAATAAAATGTTCAATGAATATATAAAATAAATATATGATATGTAAGTAACTATGTATGTATGTATATAAATGTGTGGATATAAAATGTTGTCAAAATTTATTATACGAAGCTATCTTATGACATACTATTATGTAATATGTATATATGTATATGCTCCTATACTTTCAAGACTGCTTCTGCTTATATAAGCACTTGGCTGACCGTAAAAGCATGACTGGCCATGGGAATAAAGTGACATTCTGCTCAAGGAATTTATGTCATGTCCCTGATGAGCTGCCAGCTGACACAAAAATTTAAAAAATAACAGTTTATTAAATTGCATACAAACCAAGAACTTTACAATTTTTTATAAGTAATTCTACTGCAAAATGCATATAAAAAAATGAAACTTATAAGAAAATGTTCAAAGCTTTGTTGTTAGCATTTTTGTTGCAACAAAAACTTTCAAATTTATGTGCCACCCAACAAACGCCGATTAATTTAGTAAGTAATATTAAGCAGACATACAAAATAGAGCTTTGGCATCGCCTCGAGAAGACTTAACAGACGTTAAATTATTATTGTTAGACGTTGAAAAGTTAGGCCATTTAGCAAATACGGATCTCCTGTTGGAGTATATTTAGAATCAAAGAGGTAAGGCCTGAAAAATGGCATGTGATGGCGAGATGTATGAACAAAGCAATCCACACATAACACCGAAGAGAACATTTTAAATTGATTGTGGGTTGCGGACGCTGCAAATAAATGAAAAAACTTCGCTGTGAAAATGTGAAAACACGCCTGTTCTGCCTTTGTTAATAACCATGTCCACTGTCATGGTCCTGCTCAACGGACTTTGAGAGTATTGATACTAAAATATCAAGCCAACTCAAGCAATGTAGTCAAATTAGCAGGTCACTTAAAAAAATAATTTATTTAAATGATTTTTTTCGAGACATGAGATGTCCTAGCCGACCTGTGGCATTGTAGCATATCTACAGTTCGCTTAATATGATGTAATGGAAAGCTATCTGTCTATCTATGTAAATATACATAATATTGCACAACACTCTAAGATTTTTGTTAGTACCACAGGCTCATTCAGTCTATGTGAGGTCCTTATGGACCGGCCAGTTCAACCTAGTGTATTTGTAATCCATACATATGTATGAAAGTGTGAAAATATATTATGTCAATATATAAAACACGCTGTTTTTTTTTAAACCAAAACCAATTAAACGCATTAAAAGGCTACCGGTGCGTATACGTAACATTTTTTAGATTATCTACATACATATTATATAATTAAAATTCAAATTATGTATGTAGGTATTGCGTCCTAAATGGATCGATCAATCACAACCAAACTTGAAACACCCACTAGAAACCTTCCAAGTATGGTCTAAAAAATTATTTCGATATATAAAAGGCACCTCCTATACAAATAGAATCTTTGATACCGCATAGCTCTGGAAGTGTTCACGCTAGAACATTAAAATTCAGTAAAAAGTTATATGAGGTCAATCCCTAACACCACCAAGAAAATTTGTGGTGAGGGGGAAGGGATGTAGTAAAAGTAGAATAATGAAAATAGGTAAGGAGTTATATGCCATTACGTTCTAACACCTCCTGTAAAATGTAGAATTGGCGAAAAGGAGGTGTGAGATTTTTCAGAACAATGGCTGTCGCCCAAATTATGTTATTTTAGTAGCCAAAGTTTGACTGCAGATTTGGGTTTGGGTGTTTTTAATTTTGAACGCAAAACGAATCTTCCGTAGTTCAAAATGTTTGCTAACTTCTTCTATCTACATTTTTATATAAAGTTCAAACAAATATACTTTAAGTGCAAGTTTAGCATGCGGAAAACTGGTTCGTGACAAAATGAAACTCTATCAATAAGGCTCAAAGGCAGTCATGAGCTGTAGCAGAAGTCAATCTCACCGACTCATCTCTCACTCATGAGTAGAAACAAGTGGGGACTTTAAGATCTCTTATGACTGAATATTATACACTCAGTTGTCGTTTTCACATAGAATAGTATCAGATAGGATTTTCCGAAATAATAAATTCTGTTTGCCACAATTTAATAGTTCAAGTTACTAGACAAAAACTATTCCCAGAGGGAAAAAAATGCAGAAACAATCCTGAAGTAGTACCCAAATAATCCTTAAAATTATCCCAAATCGATCAGCAATACTTAAAAACAATCCCAAAATAATGCCAAACAGTTGGCAGCCGTGGTGTGATGGTAGTGCGCTCCGCCTACCACACAAGATCCTGGGTTCACGACCCGTGCAATGCAACATCAAAATTTTAGAAAATAGTTTTTTCAATTAGAAGAAAATTTTTCTAACAGGCTCGCCGCTCGGTAGTGTTTGGCAAGCACTCCGAGTGTATTTCTGCCATGAAGAGCTCTCAGTCAAAGCTCATCTACCTTGCAGATGCCGTTCTAAAACGGCATAGAACTAATAGGTCCCGTCGCACCAATTTGTAGGAAAAATTAAAAGTTGCACGACGCAAATTGGAAGAGAAGCTCGGTCTAAAATCTTTTCGGAGGTTATCGCGCTTTACATTTATTTATTTTTAGTTGGAAAATTATAATAAAAACAAGTAAGGAAGGTTAAGTTCGGCTGTAACCGAACATTACATACTCAGTTGAGAGCTATGGTGACAACATAAGGGAAAATAACCATGTAGGAAAATGAACCGAGGGAAACCCTGGAATGTGTTTGTATGACATGCATATCAAATGAAAGGTATTAAAGAGTATTTTATGAGGGAGTGGGCCATAGTTCTACACGTGGACGCCATTTAGGGATATAGCCATAAAGGTGGATCAGGGTTGACTCTAGAATGCGTTTGTACGATATGGGTATCAAATTAAAGGTATTAATGAGGGTTTTAAATGGGAGCGGTGGTTGTTATATAGGTGGTCGCCTTTTCGAAATATCGCCATAAAGGTGGACCAGGGGTGACTCTAGAATGGATTTGTACGATATGGGTATCAAATGAAAGGTGTTAATGAGTATTTTAAAAGGGAGTAATCCTTAGTTCCATAGGTGGACGCCGTTTCGAGATATCGCCATAAAGGCGGGCCAGGGGTGACACTAGAATAATTTTGTACGATATGGGTATCAAATTAAAGGTATTAATGAGAGTTTTAAAAGGGAGTGGTGGTAGTTGTATATGTGAAGGCGTTTTCCAGATATCGACCAAAATGTGGACCAGGGTGACCCAGAACATTATCTGTTGGATACCGCTAATTTATTTATATATGTTATACCTGCCAAGATTTTAAGGGTTTTTTATTTCACCCTGCAGAACTATTTTATTTTCTTCTACTTAATATGGTAGGTGTCACAACCATTTTATAAAGTTTTTTCTAAAGTTATATTTCGCGTCAATAAAACAATCCAGTTACCTTACCATGTTTCATCCCTTTTTTCGTATTTGGTATAGAATTATGGCATTTTTTTCATTTTTCGTAATTTTCGATATCAAAAAAGTGGGCGTGGTCATAGTCGGATTTCGTTCATTTTTCATACCAAGATAAAGTGAGTTGAAGTAAGCACGTGAACTAAGTTCATTAAAGATATGTCGATTTTTGCTGAAGTTATCGTGTTAACGGCCATGCGGAAGGACAGACGGTCGGCTGTTTATAAAAACTGGGCGTGGCATCAACCGATTCCGCCCCTTTTCACAGAAAACAGTTAACGTCATAAAATATATGCCCCTACCAAATTTCAAAAGGATTGGTTAATTTTTGTTCGACTTATGGCGTTAAAAGTATCCTAGACAAATTAAATGAAAAAGGGCGGAGCCACGCCCATTTTGAAATTTTCTTTTATTTTTGTATTTTGTTGCACCACATCATTACTGGAGTTGAATGTTGACATAATTTACTTATATACTGTAAAGATATTAAATTTTTTGTTAAAATTTTACTTTAAAAGAATTTTTTTTAAAGTGGGCGTGGTCCTTCTCCGATTTTGCTAATTTTTATTAAGCGTACATAAAGTAATAGGAGTAACGTTACTGCCAAATTTCATTATGATATCTTCAACGACTGCCAAATTACAGCTTGCAAAACTTTTAAATTACCTTCTTTTAAAAGTGGGCGGTGCCACGCCCATTGTCCAAAATTTTACAAATTTTCTATTTTGCGTCATAAGTTCAACTCATATACCAAGTTTCGTCGCTTTATCTGTCTTTTGTAATGAATTATCGCACTTTTTCGGTTTTTCGAAATTTTCGATATCGAAAAAGTGGGCGTGGTTATAGTCCGATTTCGTTCATTTTAAATAGCTATCTGAGATGAGTGCACAGGAACCTACATACCAAATTTCATCAAGATACCTCAAAATTTACTCAAGTTATCGTGTTAACTGACGGACGGACGGACGGACGGACAGACGGACATGGCTCATTCAAATTTTTTTTCGATCCTGTTTATTTTGATATATGGAAGTCTATATCTATCTCGATTCCTTTATATATGTACAACCAACCGTTATCCAATCAAACTTAATATACTCTGTGAGCTCTGCTCACCTGAGTATAACAATGCCGAAATGTTTGTAAAACGATCGAAAAGAGAGAGCTTCATATGACCCCGAAGCAGTCCGAAGTAATAGCCTATTTTTGCACAATCCCGGAATAAGCGGAATTTTACTGAAACTGCCGCGAAATTATTCCAAAACGATTCACAAACATTCCCGAAATATAATAGTTCAGATATAGTACCGAATTAATCCCCAAGTTAGGTTAGGTTGAACTGGCCGGTCCACGAGGACCTCGCATAGACTGACTGAGTCCGTGGCGTTACCAGAAGTTTGTTTTAACGACCAGACTGAAAAACCCTATCAAAAACCAGGAGCTATGTTATAAAATAACTCCGTCCTATTGGCAAACACAGGAAGCTTCCTAGGACTTAAGCCACTTGCTGCTTCTATAATTAATCCCCAAGATCGTGACGAAGTAGTTTCGAAAATATCCTCATTAAAATCACAAAATTATCCGATATATTCCACAAAAAGATTCAAAAGCAACTCGTAAATAATTTCGAAATTTATCCCGAAAAGTACAACAGTCCCAGAAATCAAATGGTAGTTCTAAAATGACCCCGATGCAGTCCCAAACTGATATCTGAAACAATCTTTTGACTATCCTAATATTATCCTGAAGCTACCGCGAAATAGTTCCAACACGATCCTTAAAATATTACAGAAATTAGAGTCTTGGAATAGGCCCGAATAATTCTAAAAACCATCAAGAGGTTTTTCTAAAATTATTCCTAACACAATGTCGAAACAGTTTTGAAATAACACCGACTTAATCCAGAACACAATTCTGAAACTATCTTGAAATGATCCCGAATTGCTGCCATAATAGAAATAAATAATTACTAATAACCTAATAATTCCTAAGGAGTAATGAAGTCCCAAAAAATCTCTAATATAACCCCGAAAACATTCCTCAAATACTTCCAAAAAAGTGTTGGAATCCCAAAACAAAGCGGAACTGACTGGAAGATAATAACGCTATTATACCGAAATGATCCGGTGAAATAAGAGCCAAGGACCCCCACTATAGTATGTATATGATTTGTATATTTGTATCTTCTTTTATTTATGCCATTATGCTATGCGCGACTGAGTATAGAAGGAAAATTGATAGTAATAGAGAGAAGATGAAGTTGTAGAAACTCTAAAAACAATAAAAATGTATTACAAAAATAAAAGCAAAAACTAACCATATTATTTTAACAATGTCAGAAATATTCATTTGGTAGCAAACACATCATTCATATTCAAATTAACACCAAATTCTGAAAAGTCGTAATAATTGTATATTTTCACCATAAATGGTTTGACACTTCAAATTTCGTCGATAGCTTTAACAATATGCATATAATTATGCAATGTACCATATATATGTATGATATATATATGTAGATATGTATGTAGATATGTAGATATGAAGCTTCCGCAACTAATTCAAATTTAATGTTTATGTCCATTTAAGTGCTTTACATGCAAAAAAAAAAAAAAGTTGCTAATACAAATATACAAAAAACGCTATGAGAGCAAGGTGTAAAAATAACAATAAAATTTGCGGAAATGGTTTTATTCCTTAAGTGCAAATTTCAGTGGTTTCTTAAAACTTTATTTAATTGTTTGTTGAATGTTCAGTTGCAACTGAGAATGAAGTTTTGCATAAATTTGATAATGGTTAAATATTATAAAATAAGTGGGAAAAGTTGACATTTAGACGAAAACTTAAGACACAAAAGAACTTGGACTGGAATTGAATGACCAATAAGGTTTTACAACAGGAAAACTACCGGGCTGATAATAGAGTCATAAAACTTCTCTCAGAGGTTACAAAGGTTCAATTCATTTTCAAAATTTATAGCAAATGGCCAATTTTGTCTTTGAAAAAGGGCCGGATAAAAAGGGACTAAATGTGATAAGATTAGGTGGCAACTCGACTTGGAAATATTTTTGTAGAGCTTGTGTAAGTTTAGGAAGAGGGCTTGCATTACGATCAGACACCTTTTGTGCACGCGCCCCTACGCCATACTTAGACTTCTGATATTGGGAGTGTCACAGCTATCGGATCTCAAGTCAGTAAGTAACATAGGTACCAGGAGGCTTCTAGTATTTTCCAAGAGTACGGGTTAGGGGGGCTTAGAATATATTCGCGGTAGGTATGCCTGTCGTAAGAGGCGACTGAAATAACAAATTCATTCAAGGGGTTGTGTGGCACAACCCTCTCAACGGGTTACCAGCGCAATATATAGCTTCTCCAACCCAAATGTCAACCTCGCCTACCCGTGGCGAATCCTGTTTCATTAACAGCTGAGGCTCTGGCGACCCCGAACTCCTGATGGATCTAGGGGTGGGAGGACGGAATGGCCTAGAAAGTTGCATGTGTTCATACCAAATCGTTCCCGAGATGCTCGGGCTAGTACCTTTATGGTGCTTGTTACCGGAACGTACCGGATCTGCATCCGGCAAAGGACCATCAACATCGATAACACTCCCCAAGGCTTCGGGAAGTGTCCTTATCGCTACAGCAACAACAACAACAACAAGCTCGTAGTAGGTGACTATTTTAAGGGAATATCCAAAATAACTAACTGCAAGTCAACTATAAAAAAGTATGCATCAAACTAGTTGCCATTGATGTAACCCCCACTCACTACTTTTTGATTATCATATCATGCAGGGCCAACTACACTTGACTTTTTTTCAGCCATAGCCATAAAAATAATCAGATCTTGTCAAAGAACATAATCAAATACCTAATAATGTGCGCTAGTTTATTAGATTTCCAGCAACCCTGAAGGATATTTAGTAACTAGTGATACAAATTTCTGCTTCAGGACTAGACCTAAAGCACCGAATTATAACAAGTTCGATAGTATCTAGATTTTCGCTAGTTCAAACCAATAGAAAATGTAATGCAGCGGGGGACAATTTAACTAGTAATGGTTCCGAATGCACTAGTGTAGAATTAGACATTATCCCTACATGGTAGCTCTAATTTCTTTTACTGCAAGGTTTGTTTCGATTGGGTATGCTAAAAGAATATTTTCCCGTTAACCTTTGCAATAATACGACGTAAACGGTTATGGTTTTTACATTCCAAATGCAAATATAAACATTTCTAATTTCTGTGGAATATTTAAATTTCTTGTATTCCTGTAAGTATCCAATTGCTATAATATGCAAAAAAAAATAGTTTTGCTTGGTGGTCCAGGGATCGTGAAAATTAAAAACGTTCTCTGAACTTTTAAATTCTGCTTTCGATTTTTAAGGAATTTTCGTATAACCTAGAAAGCTGATATTTTGAACAGAGCTACGGAATTTCTTGGGTTGGAATATTTAGGATACAAGAGTTTTCTAGTTGGGACAGGGATCAAGATATTAACAGATATTTAGAAAGTACATTTACAACATGTGGAATGTTGTGATAGCTGTTTGAGTAGATCTGCGTCCTTGAACTAAGAATATACTTCAGAACCCCATGGCAATATAACAAACAAATTTTTGCTGGGTGATACTGGGATGGTGAAAATTCAAAATATCAGCAGAACTTGGAAATTTTGCGTCTAAGTGTATAAAAACTTTCCCATAACCCTGAGACACAACAACAAAGCTTCGGGCTCTGGCTGGTTTCAATATTTAGGATAAAAATTTTTCCAAATGGGGCATGGATAGAGAAATTATAAGGAAAGTCCGTTTAAAATAAGTGGAATCTTGCGGCCGCTAGTTATCCTTTCCGCGGTGAGTTATATACCGGAAGAGCTTCTGGTGAAGCCTGGGAGATATATCAGGCTAAAACAGTTGTGATCCGGCTTGAAGAATTTTACAAAAATCCTGGACAAACAGTCTTTACAGACAACTTTTTGACTTCTTTGAATCTTTCAAAGTAACATATGAAATGAAACCTAGGCCTTGTCTGTACCCTATCTAAAAATAAGCCATATATCTCAGCACAGTCTAAAGGTGGAACAGGGGTGACTCTAGAATGCGTTTGTACGATATGGGTATCAAATGAAAGGTGCTAATGATTATTTAAAAGGCAGTGGGTCTTAGATATATAGGTGGAAGACTTTTCGAGATATCGCCAAAAAGGTGGGCCAGGGGTGACTTTATAATGGGTTTGTACGATATGGGTATCAAACGAAAGGTATTAATGAGGGTTTTAAAAGGGAGTGGCCCTTGGTTGTATATGTGAAGTCGTTTTCGAGATATCGACCGAAATGTGGATCAGGGTGACCCCGAACATCATCTTTCGGGTATCGCTAATTTATTTATATATGTAATACCACGAACAGTATTCCTGCCAAGATTCCAAGGGCTTTTGATTTCGCCCTGCAGAACTTTTTCATTTTCTTCTACTTGATATGGTAGGTGTCACACCCATTTTACAAAGTATTTTCTAGAGTTATATTTTGCATCAATAAACCAATCCAATTACCATCTTTCACCCCTTTTTTCATATTTGGTACAGAATTATGGCATTTTTTTCATTTTTCGTAATTGTCGATATCGCAAAGGGGGCGTGGTCATAGTCGGATTTCGGCCATATTTTATACCAAGATAAAGTGAGTACAGATAAGTACGTGAACTAATCTTAATTAAGATATATCGATTTTTGCTTAAGTTATCGTGTTAACGGCCGAGCGGAAGGACAGACGGTCGACTGTGTATAAAAACTGGGCGTCGCTTGAACCGATTTCGCCCATTTTCACGGAAAAAAGTTGTCGTCATAGGATCTATGCACATACCAAATTTCACAAGGATTGGTAAATTTTAGTTCGATTTATGGCCTTAAAAGTATCCTAGACGAATTAAGTGAAAAAGGGCGGAGTTGCGCCCATTTTGAAATTTTCTTTTATCTTTGTATTTTGTTGCACCATATCATTACTGGAATAGAATTTTGACATAATTTACTTTTATACTGTGAAGATATTAAATTTTTTGTTAAAATTTTACTTTAAAAAAATTTTTTTTTTAAGTGGGCGTGGTCCTTCTCCGATTTGCTAATTTTTATTAAGCGTACACATAGTAATAGGAGTAAGGTTCCTGCCAAATTTCATCATGATATCTTCAACGACTGCCAAATTACAGCTTGCAAAACTTTTAAATTACCTTCTTTGAAAGTGGGCGGTGACACGCCCGTTGTCCAAAATTTTTCTAATTTTCTATTTTGCGTCATAAGGTCAACGCACCTACCAAGTTTCATCGCTTTATCCATCTTTGGTAATGAATTATCGGACTTTTTCGGGTTTTCGAAATTTGGACCTTTTTCGGGTTTTCGAATTTTCGATATTGAAAATTTGGGCGTGGTTATAGTCCAATTTCGTTCGTTTTAAATAGCGTTCTGGGATGAGCGCCCGGAAACTGCGTACCAAATTTCATCAAGATACCTCAAAATTTACTCAAGTTATCGTGTTTACAGACGGACGGACATGGCTAAATGAATTTCTTTTTTCACCCAGATCATTTTGCTATATAGAAATCTATATCTATCTCGATTAGTTTATGCCGTTGCGGATTACCATTATGCGAACAAAATTAATATACTATGTGAGCTCTGCTCAGCTGGGTATAAAAATGGCATAATTTTTACCAACATGTAAAACAAAGTTCAGGATGGCAGATTTGTATCCCTGTTACTGGCATGTTGTCTACATAGTTGCTGTAGTTTTAAGTCAAGTAACGCCTGCATTATTTCGATTTTGCGGGCCACCTTCCCAACTATACTGTACACAACTTTAACATCAGCATTGCGCAATGATAGATATGTGGAATGATGAGAAGAGTTACTTATCTAAAGATTAATTCACATATCTCAATCGGAACTGCATATTTATCAAGATGAAAGATGACACCCTCAGCAACTTTTGCTAAGAAGTCATAATTCTCTAAACAAATAATTTATAGCATCCTTAAAAAAAGTTTTCGTTTTTATACCCTTCGACACGGGGATATACCTAAAAGTGTTTTAGCATATAAATGTTTATGGGCGTATGCATTTGTTGTATCAAATATTATTAAATGCAAGCAATAAATTCTCGCTTATCAAGACTCCCTTTTTCAGGCGCCACACCGTTAAAGATCCACCACACTTGGCATTATTTTATCTCTAAACTATAGCGAATTGCATATTATCACAGAACTCACGTAGATATACGTAAGTAATTGTTCTCAAAAATAAACAAGTATGCAACTATGTGAATACTAGATTATACATTTTACTTGTACATATGTACATATATGCAAACATCCTAACGAGCATATAAACAAACAAATATGCATATGACTTGTAAATAAAATAAATTACATGACAGCGACATACTACAAAAACAACTTTCATTCATATTTTGAAAGTGCACTTGAATTGGATTACATATAAGTATGTATGTATCTACATATATTTACATGTAAATTTACTGTGCGATGTGAATACATACCGTGTAGGGAATTAAAGAAAATATGAACAAAATTTCTTATTTAAAAGAGAAATTAGTTCGACTATAACCAGCTACACTGACAACACACCGTTGGGTATTGAACCAAACCAATTTTTTTGATGAGATTGATTTATTAGAAGAAAAAAAACTATTCCCCGTTTCTCGAAGTAAGAGTTCCAAAAATAAGGGCATAATCGTAGCAAAATTAAAGTGGGTGCTAAAGTTGTCGCCAGATTTTTTGTCAGATAGCTTAAGGAAAGTATGTAAAGAAGCTGACATAAACTTGAACTCGTACTTTGAATATGACAATCATATAAGCATATTTTACTACAATTTAAAAATGAACAAGTAAGAACGGTTGTGGAAATTTCAAAAATTCATAAATATACATATATGACCCTACTTGACGATTTTTTCAGACGGTAATTTAAGAATATGTGTAACCATCCTGTGAACTTCTAGCTGTTAAAGTGGGGAACAAATTGAGAAAACCCTCTCATTTGAATAATCGGTTGTATGGTATACCTATTATATATATATGACCGATCTTGACAATTTTTTCAGACAACAATGTATGCCTTATGTCTATACATTCTGTGAGATTTCAATCATATATCTGTTAAATGAGGAATAAATAAGACAAGACACTTTTTCGAAAACTCGGTTGTGTGGGTGCTATATTGGTTCGATTTGGTCGGTTCAGACAAATGATTAATCGGACGCCCAAATATACCCGCTCACCAAATTTCATCACGATATCTCAAAAATTGAGGGACTAATTTCCATTAAAACATACGGACAGGTGAACAGACAGACAGATGGACAGACGATGAGTGCTTACAGGAGTCCCTGTCTTGGCAGACCTACCTCCGGTGTAAAACACAGATCAATGTCCGTTGATCTTCGGCCCAACAAGTTGGTACCAATCGGTGAGCTGGGGTGTTCAAGTCAACCAGCCTTGGTTTGGCCGAGGAGGACTATCCATCCTCATCTTCCATTTTCGGGTAATGGCACCCGGTTGCACGGCAACTCCACCGCGAGTTCCGTGCTTGCCTCAGAATCCCTCTTTCATTGATTTTGATATCTCAGTATCTGATTATAAGTCCTCGACATCGCTTGAGGCCACACTACGTTGACAAACATTGTGTGCCATATTGTGCTACTATTTGCTTCCATTTTTGCTACTATTATTTCACTCAATTACGCAACAATTATGCTCCATTTTGCCTACAATTACACTCCTACCACAACTAAAGGGATGTGTCCAACCTTTTCCGCTCACAGACCTGTAAGTACCGAGTACCTGCCCCAGCAACGTCTTTGCATTGCAGTCCGCCGCACTGCAGTGATTTGACAGCGTCAAATCTTGCCACATTTTTGGATGTGGCCATCCATTCCGCGAACGCCTCCTATTCGCTTACGTAGTCTAAAGCAGCTTCAAACATCTCAAAAGACGAGATGAGCACCGGCCCACTCGTACAATTATCGATTGTTTTTCGGCTGACGAAAGACATGCGTTTCTTCACCATCTTTCGTCACCGTTTTTCAGCATATATAACCGGCATCTCCGGTTGCCACAATTAAGGGATGTGACCAACCTTTCATCTGCCCCTCAGGGTCAGTTTCTCAATGAAATTGGGACTGCTGTGGCAAGCATGAGACCGAATTCCCTTGGGTTTGCACGCCCCAAGGGAAAACAAGTCTACTCAGAGCGTGTGTCATAAGTGAACTCTATTTGAAACCACAACCACCGCGATGCTCCCACAAGGGGGCCATCCCAGGACAGGAGGTGAAACATGAATACAAAGCATCGTTCGATGCTGTGCATCAGATCACACTGGCTTCTCGTGCCCCCGCGGTAGCAGTATTTATAAAGACCTTGCCTAGGGTCCCACTGGGTGATACCCGCGTCCACCCTGCTACCTTTCGAGTAAAACACCTTACTCATGGATTGGGTACCCATGATATTATGGTCGCCTTTTATGACCGGTATACCTACCGTGGGCATATTCTAACCCCTAACCCACAGGGGGAAAACAGATGGACAGGCGGATATGGCTAAATCAACTCGTCATCCTGATCATATTGGTGTACTCTTCCCCTTTAAGGACTTACAAATTTTGAAATTCGTGCCAAGCTTATTTAATAATTTCATTTCCAACTTCTTTTTTTATTTGGTCTCCCCAAAACCATCGGGGAGTGTTTTTATTGCTACAACAACAACATCAAAATGGGTAATAATTTAATCTTTTATTATCTGCTTATTATCGAAAGCGGATCATTATGTTTTTATCGGTCTCTTATGTCCGAGTCATCGGCTTCATATTGGTTTCTATTCAGCTTGTTATCGACGGCTTACAGATGAGTTAAAGCTTTATATTGAAGTTTCATGCGTATCTATTTTTTAATAAATCGATAACACGCCTAGTATAAATTGGTAACATTCGGACAAGATTTCGATAACTTTTTAGTAGAAAATCGATAACATTTTGTTAAGGGTTACATTTTAGTAGCATTTTGGGAAAAAATCAATAATTTTTCTAATGTAAGCTTTTCGTTGACAAATCGAAAACATTTGATAAAAACTCAGTAACTTGGGTTACAAATCAATAACTGTTTTATAAAAAAATCGACCACACCCCGATAAAAAAAATGGATAACATTCGATAACATGCTGGTATTTTTTCGATCGATAACAAGCCGATAATCCGTCAATAAAAAAAGCGATAGCTCATTTACACCCTTTCAACTCCTTTCCTTGCCTTATTTTGATTTTCTGCCTGATTTGCAGTACTTTTGAAGGTGTGAGTGTCATATTACGCTCACATTCTGTATTTCCTCATACCGAGCGCAAAGACGTTTGCACATCAATAACCGCTCGCAATAAGATAACCGGTGCCGAAAAAAAGTCGCCAGTTCGGAAAAATTAACCGGTTCCAAAATATTTTTCGGTTCCGGAAAAGTAACCGGTTGCAAGAAAGTAAGCGGTTACCATAAAATAAATAGTTTCTAAATACAGTCCTATTAAAGTTTCGAAGCTTTATGAGAATTTTTTAAGAAAACAGTCATCATTGGTTGGTTCCAGAGTAGTTCCTATAAAATAACTAGATATGAGGAAAACTTTGAGATTCTTGGATGATTTAGAAAAATAAATAAATGTAAGATGCTATAACCTCTGAAGACATTTTAAACCAAGCTTCTCTTCCAATTTGCATCGCGATCCTTTAAATTTTTCCTACAAATTGGCGGGACGGGATCTACTTCTTTTATGCTGACTCCGAACAGCATCTGGAACACAAATCAGTTTTCATTGAGAAGCTTTTCATAGCAGAAATACACTCGGAATGCTTGCCAAACACTTCCGAAGGGCGACCCCGCTTAGAAAAATTTTCTTCTAATTGAAAAAACTTGTTTCTAAAATTTTAATGTTGATGTGGATGATTTAGGACCAACGAAAAATTAATAGCAAGCGAACAAGATACAAACTGAGCAACCAAAAAAAAGGTCGAAACCTTGGAAAATGTTAAGTAAAAGTGATGTATATTGGAAAGGTTTTCCGTCATCTCTTGTCAAGTTTGGTTTGGAGATAAACCGATTTTGGGCGTTCCACCCTATAGGAAAATCAACAAAAGAAAACTAATAAAGTTAAAGTGACTGATACGTAAATGGCTGTAATGCCCTAGTAAGGTTTACAAATAAATACACTAAAAGTCTGCTCTTATGAAACTTGGGATTTTTCCTACAGGGTGTAAATGAATTTCAAATTATGTTTCTAAAAATATACATATATCTTTGTATGTTTACAAATACAGTTGTATGCATGCTAATAGCACACGTGCACACATATGGCATACATCACTTATTGGATTGCACGACTAAACATACATAAATAGATGAGTCGCGTCAAAGAAACCAACACCACTAATTGTCGGTTACAACATGCTATCCCTTATATCAATCTCGTCCCACCTCTTCCACCTATGCATAGTTAGCGGCTGTTAGCAAGTGTTAGTAGCACAGCCAATTTAGCTGGTAACCAATCTGGCATAAATACCACTTACATAGAAGAAGAAGACAACCGCGCGCGGTTGGCATAACAAAAACACAGTGCAGTCAGGGCAATTTTCGGCAATATGCTCTTGAAACCGCACATTTAAGCACAAATGGCTTGCGTTACGGAAACCCTCCTGATGGACATTCTTATACAATTAAACATGAGTGCTATTAGCCACACTTATTTTCTCTTTCAATAAAATGAAAGAGTTTTTATTATAAATCACATACCTACTTTTATTTAAATTTTTTTATAAGTGATTTGTGACAGCCCAAAAGGCAATTTTTCAACAATGAAATAGACTGCAAATGGATCTAACATATTTCAAATATTAATGATTTCAACATATTAAATAAAAAAAATAAATAAATTAATTTCTTATACGAATTTGTTACGCATTTCAAATGGTAACTAAATTATAAACTAAGAGCTAACTATACAGCGAAGTGAGCACTGTCTTCGGATGTACCATGAAATTATAATAAACATTCAAAAAGCCCAAAATAAAACAGAAAGAAGAACTTATAATTTTCATGAATGTGATCGAATCCTTACGATTAATTAACTCAAACCCATACTGTATCAATCAGTTATATATTTCAAAGCGCATCGGCTTAATATTCCCAAGAGGGGACAACAAAAATCATAATGCCGATTTCACACGTGGACTAATGAAATAATAGTCAAGTTTTACTACATTAAAGCCCTTATTGAACTCATTCTTTTATACAAAATACAAATTCTTAATTATCTAATTATTGCTTTGTTGAATGCCTAACGGAATGAAAAATCTAGTCGATTTTGCTTAGTATTTCGGATTTTATTGTCACTATAACAAATGGCAATCAAAATTAAATTATTTTCAATAAATTATGAAAAGTAGTAAAACACCTGCAAATTCATTTTTTTTGCAACATTTGCACCAAAATATTGTCTTTAGAGCCGTTTATCCATTTTAAGTATTTTTTGTGAAAATCATAATAGTTTTTTGGGGTTGCCATTATTTCCATTTTTTTAACAGTTAACCTTCATGTAACCGGCACTTTACATTTGTATAAAATTTGGAAAACAATCAAATAATATAAGAAATATCCCTAACAGCAAGCCCCGCGGTTTTCAGTAGCTTCCTTATTATCAATTCCAAGTCGATTTGAGTCGTGTGCATAAAATCATTCAAACTATTATTACCCCGACCCTCAGACTCTACTTGAAACAAATATCACCTCTCAGTCGATAATATACATTTGTAGACATGACATAAGATATTATCGTACTCAAAGTTTCACTGGGATAGGCAAGTTGTCCATTGTATGATGCCTTAGCCGGACTGTGTAGCTCCCGCCTATGTGTCTGAGAGCTTTATGGCTTCATAGGAGAGCGGTGAATTTCGGTTGCCAAGAAGCTGCCCACTTCGGGTTCCAATTCCAATCCCACTTACACTCCCACACCCATTCCTACTCTCACCCCCAATCCTAATTATGAAACTTATGCAGGTACAAATTTTAAACTCGCACCCATTTTTATATATAAACGCCAGTAAACAGAAGCATTTGTCATATTGTAGCGTCCGCAAAAAGGATGTGTATCTCCTTGCCTATCTCTCCTTCTCTTTATGTTTGATCGTTTTCTCTTCTCTGCATCTTTGGCCTTTCACTCTCACGATTTTTCTCTTCTTAAACTTCCCCTTATTTTAGTTCATCTCTTTTCTTTCTTTTCCTCCCCCCCCTTTCTATCTTACAATCGAAATTTCTACATTTTTAACCCAATTTCTTATTCCCACTTCCTATCAACTCCCTCACCCTCTCCCTTTTTAATTCCTCTGCCCCTCGGTATCAATAATCCCAAAGCGAAATCAAAAATTCAACTTCTTGGTAAACTGACTTATGTGAACTGGCTGCCCAGCCCTCCCTTTTTGTTTATCGTAGATTTTCAGAGCCAAAATCGAATCACGCCGAGCTAAGCTCGGTCTCCCAGCAACTTTTTCCTCAGCCACCGCAGAATAATCTCCTACATTTTGTACCAACAAATTTTAAATTTCTTCTTATAAAACGAGAAAAGAACTTCATGGTTGTTATCTAAAGTTTTTTTGTTTAAGACAAATTTGTCGGAAGGAAATATAAAGCGGTAGCATTTGCATGCTACTAAAATTTCAATGACATTGCAACAATATCTCCCTCAAAAGCGGAAAGCTAAGACATTGCACTGAGGTAGGTATTACTACAATAACACCGTTGAACAAAAATCGATTTATTTTTTCAATATTAACTGCAACCATAGTATTTTCAGAACTTTTTGTCTAGTCTAACTCAGCTCTTTGTTAGTTGCACTTAAAGATTAAGAACTAGGGGATGGGGGTGGGATGGCTGGAAGCTTAAATGTGGTCACATTAAATAGTTACCGAGATGGTTGGGCTTGTACCTTAATGATCATTGTTACCGGAACGTAGTGGATCTATCCACCAAAGGGCCATCAACACCAATAGCACTCACAAAAAACCTTCGAGGAGGGGAATTGTATTATTTTTATGATTTAATGTAGTAGTTTAGTTGTTTGGATGTCTTAATGTGGTGATGTCCAAATCTTTTCCTTTCTGACTTGATACGCTACAAGGCCTGATTGGATCCCGATAAAATTTAGCACACCAATACGGCATAAATATAATTTCAAGTCTGTTTTGGGTCATTCTAGGGCATTTGTTGATATTTTTATACTTTTCAAAGCAGTTTTGGGAATATTTTCAGGATCATTTTTTATTATTTCCGGACTACTCGCGACTATTTCAGGGCTTTTTCGATATCACATCGGAACTGTTTCGGGATTTTAGTAAGGATCATTTCACAATTTATTGGGGATAGTTCCCGAGTAACTTTGGATATATTTTCGTGATCCGTTCGCTATTATTTTTTAGGTATTATTTTCGTGCTCGCATTGGGACTTTGTCGTTATGTACTAACTTTTTACTATTTGCTGACTATTTCGCGATCAATTCGTGTTATTACGGCATTAATTTCGAGGTAATTTCGAGACTATTTCGGTATCGGTTTTAAACCATTTGGAGATTATTTCGGGATCAATTCCGGTCTATTTCTGGGCTGTTTCATTATCAGATCGGAACTATTTCGGTATAACTGCAGGGGCCGCACTACTTCGGTAATATTATAGAAATTATTTTGTTATTAGAAAAACGTTTTTTTCCAAATCATTACAACTGCGAGTTTTTCATACCATATCAAGAATCTTTTGTGTGTGGGAGAACCAGCAATGTTTGCAAATTGGTCAGCCTATGATTTTCAATTTTCGATACAACAAAATTAGCTGTGTTATTTTCTTTATGCGGCTCAATTTAGTCATATTAAATCGTTCCCGAGATGGTTCGGCTTTTACCGGAACGTAGCAGAACTCTCCGTCAATAGACCATCAACATCAAAAATACTCCCCAAAGTCTCCGGGGAGTGTCTTTATCACTATAAAAACAACAACAACAACCGTTGACACAAAGACCCCACGTACCCTCTTTAAATAAAAAAGAGCTTAGACATGCTGAATAACAAGTTTTCCCGCAAACGTTGTATGTGTTGCGGCTTCAATGTGGTCATATTAAATCGTTCCCGAGATGGTTCGGCTTTTACCGGAACGTAGCAGGACTCTCCGTCAATAGACCGTCAACATCAATAACACTCCCCAAAGTCTTCGGGGAGTGTCTTTATCGCTACAAAAACAACAACAACAACCATTGACACAAAGACCCCACGTAACCTGCTTAAATAGAAAAGAGCTTAGACATGCTGAATAACAAGTTTATCCCGCAAACGTTGTATATGTCAAATCCCTCTTTTTGGAATACACCATGTTGCAAAATCGGTGTTGCAGTGTATTGAGCGAGTAGAAATTGTCGCATAAGTAATAGCGCAGAATCGCTTAGGCAGTCTCCCCTCCACTGTGCTTACAAGCTTCACTACTTAATATACGGAATACATTGCATCAAAGCTAATTGACACTTATCGCTTGCAATTATCTGCCTAATAATTTTAGCTTAGATTGGAATCAAACTCTTGAGCGCGTTCTTTTTTTTCACTATTCGTTTGTTCCCGTTTTGTTATCTGCGTTAATATTTTTTCTCTGTAGGTGTTTTTGCATTATATTTACTTATCAAATTTGTTGTTGTTATTTTAGTTCCGCTTTGATATCTTTATTTAAGAATTTACTCTTTGTAAGTAACATAATTTTGCTATTTATTATTTGTTTTTTTTTTTTTGCTTTAATCTTCAACGTTGTAAGTTAATGAGAATTTTATTGACTCTGTCTTAGCATAAGGCATTCTTAAAAGTTTCTTGTTTTTATTGCTTTACATTTCCCTTACCAAATTAGCATTTTATATTTGTATCTAAATTCGTTGGATTTTGTTCTATTCTTTTTATTTGCAGATTTTTGTATAATTTCTAACTTTTCGTGTATTTAGTGTCGTTGTTGTTTGGTCAGTGGTATAAGAACTGGATTTAGTTAAATTAACTGCCTGTAAACTTTGTAGCAGAAACAGTCATTTGTTTCAAATTTAATCTCAATTCAATGCTAAATAGTCTACCAAATTTGGCATGCTTTAAAAATATTTAAAATATTTAAATTAAAAAATTCTATAAAAATGCTACTAATTTTTGTCCATAGATCAGGTTTCAAATAGGTTGATGTCGAGTTTTCATCTAAAGTAATAGATATTGTAGATAACTAAAAAACACACTTGAATTTCTATCAGATCAGATAAATTGGTATCTGTATTGGGAAAATGGGGTTCAATCGGGCTGATTTCAAGATTAATTCAGATTAATTTGCGGTATCATATTGGAACTATGTCTAGGTTTTTCAGGATCTGTCTCTTATTTTTTCGGAACAGTGTCATGATAATTTTGGAATAGTTTTCAAGATAACTCCAATAATTTTCGGCCCTTTTCGAAGTTACTTCAGAATTTTTTTTTACTATTTTCAGGCTCGTTTTAATTCCTATTAAAATTTCGGAATTTGGGGACAGTTTCGAAATAGTTCGGAAGTTTTTCGTAATTATTACAGCAATACCTCTGCAACATATCGGATTTGTTTTCATAATCGAGTCAATAGATTTTGGAATAAGTTTTGGGCCATATCGGAGTAATTTCAGGAAAATCGTGACCACAAATACATGTATCATTTCGAGGTTTTCTCTTTCGCAATTCTAGATAGTTTCGGAACCAATTCGGGGTTTCTTTGAGTCCATACTCCCAATAAAGTCAATTTTAAAGTTATCATAACTCTTAATCTGATTCAGGACCTTCGGCATATAGTAGCAAAGCTATCAGCTCTAGAAGCGTCAAAGAGATAGTGATTTTAGAAATCTCTTTGCACGAGGACTTTGTAATAAGGACTTTAAGGTTTATTACATAAATTCTTGTGATATGGAGGTGGAGTGCTCTCACACCTCATATCCTGGGTTCAGGTCATGGAAAAAAGAACAGCATAAATACTTCAGAAAACGTTTTTCTATGCGTGATCGCTCCTCTGCAGTGATTTGGCAAACACTGTATTTCTGCCATTGAAAGCTTTTCAGAGAAAATTTATATGCCGGATTGGGGAGGAATGATTAAAAATAGAATAAAATTTAGTATGCGAATTAAATTGGGAATCCGAATTAGAATGAGAATGTGATACAGAATAAGGATGATAATGAAATGGGCATGAAGATGCGATTGAGCATGAGAATGAAGATGGAAATGAGAATTAGAATGGGAATGAGAAAAATAGTAAGAATGAGATTAAGAGTGAGTATGAGGATAGAGACGAGAACAGAAGGCTCATTAGTACAGAAAGCTATGGATTTAATTTCTCTACAATACATTTAAACATACAAAATCTATTGCAAAGAATAGAGAATATCTTTTCAGATGATAGCCCCAGTTTTTTTTTTTTTTTTTTTTTGGTTGCGGCTACCAATTAGCGTTTGGGAGTCGATATCGAATATTTTCCGGCAGCGTCTAATAAATTTTTCCAAGTTGTAGAAATTAAATTGTCATCAAGCTAACAGAGTATTTAAAACCTAACCGAATAAATGTTATTTATGATTTATTTGAACTATTTTACATTTGTACCAATTTCTTTGGATGACATCCTAATTAAAATATTTTATACATAAATGTGATAATTTAGTGATTTGGATGTCTGAATGCTGTGATGTTCAAAATAATTTTCTTTGTGACTTAATACGCCGGAAGCCTACACGGTTCTTGATGAAATTTGGCATATGAATAGGGCATTGATATCAGTATTATTTTCGATATCATTTCGGAACAATTTGTGGGGGATATTTTTGATAATTTCGTGAGTTTTTCAGGATATCTTCAGGAAAATTTTCGGAATCATTTCGCGACTTTAGCGAAATCATCTCTGGTCTTTTTCGATAGTTTATTAGGAATCTTTGTGCCATTAAGACCACATGCCCTAATCTACAATAAATCGTCTATATATAATCTACGTGTTTACATCCCTATCCCTAGGAACTAGATTATTCTCTGTCAAGTTTTTAAATTCCCTTTTATTTTGTGCTTCCAATTAGAGATTACACTCTAGAGGTGGAGCTTTTTCTATGAAAAAAAGTCCGCATACCTAAAATTTGATCATAATTACCGATTATCGAAGCGAAAAATTTATGTGCGAAATCTATGTAGTTATATAATTAACGATTAGGAGTTAAGTACGAAAATTATGATAATCTCGTTATATGTAAACTAAGTCGGCATTATGTTCGATATTACATCTATATCATTTTATGTCCGTTTCGGGATAAATTTGGGTTTTTAAGGCATTATTTTCGAGCTAATTTTGGGACTGTTTCTTAAAATCATTTGAAGATTATTTCAGAATCATTTCCTATTTTGAGGCCGTTTTATTATCAGATAGGAACTATTTCGGTATAAGTTTAAGTGCTTTTTCCGGACTATTTCGGCAATATTATTGAAATCATTTCGCTATTAAGTATCTTCCCTATGGACACGCTTTTTTCCAAATAATTAAAACTGCAAGTTTTTCGAGATATGCCAAGATTATTTTGCATGTGGGAGACTTAAGCAATGTTTGAAAATGAAATAGTACATAATATTTCGGGACGTGTACTAAGGACCAACCTATTAGAAAAATTCCATTTTTTATTCGATTTAGACTGGTGGTTGGAGAGAAAAAAATAGGGGAGCGGTACTTTATGATAGTTTTTTTTTAATTATTAGTAGAAAAAAACATCTGCAGTGTTTAAAGAGGGATTTTTTTTTTTTTTTTTTAACCCGAAACGTAGGAAAAATCCTTCGAAAAAGAAAACTATAATTCAAATGCATTACTCTATCACCTGAAAATGAAGAGTTTTATTTGGCATTTAAAAACAAAAATACATACAACTACATACAAGTATATGTATAACGATAAAAATTTCTTTGCTATTTACCTTTTGGCCTTAAAATGGAATTTTAGTCCAGTTTTCCCTTCTTTTTGCTCTGTGTCGAATCAAATTTGGAACGTGGCACACATGCGCCGTTGTCGTTGTTGCTTTTGTTATAATTGTTGCACAGCAGTTGATGTCGTTTTTGCCACGTTTTTACTGTTTTACTACATTAACAAATGATTTACTTTTGTAGGTTGAGTGACAACCGTTGTTTGATTTTGTTTGTTGCAACTTTTGCCGCTTTTTATGTTTGGTTTTGATTTTTTCACGATTTCGTTTAACAATTTTACTATTTTGTTATAAGTTTAGGGTGTTTACTTGCCAGTGGGTTTTTATTGGCATTTCGTGTTTGAAATTTAAATTTGATTTCATGCTTTACATTACACTTTGTTTACTTTTAATAAACGACTCGTTTTCTAACACGAGCCAATTGACATTTGGCCTGACGTCCAATTTACTAAGATAGAGGCGTTTATTTTTATAGTTTTCACTTTTGCTGGATTACTACAAAAATTTAAAAGAGAGATAACAATAAAATTTAGCTATATGATGATAGTGGATTTTAAGTGATTTTGATTCGAATTTTGCGGTATTCATGATTTGTTAAAAAATAAAGAGAAACCGGGTGTTCGGGTCAAATTAAAAAAAAAAAAATATGCAAAAATACAACTTTTCTATTTGCTGATAAAAATTTGTTGTAGCTCAAAATTTGGCTGGGAATTGGCGTTTTTTAGACAATTATGAATAAGTATTGGTACTTGTGAACCCAGTTTCTGAAAATTCGCCTAAAATATGTATGTCTCTATAAGCCAACAGCAAAATATATGAATTTTGGAGTTCATTAGACTTAAGAATTAGGGGGTTTTTTCTAGAGCTTCTAAATTTGTTCTGCTTGCTTGGAAAAAAATTTCAAGTGGAAAACAAAAACAAACTAAGAAGGCCAGTATTTCCAATGCAAATAAATTTTTATGCAATTTTGGGAAGGTAAGCAATGCCACACTCATTTGAGAAGAGCGCTATATCTTCGCCATTGTTTCAAGGCAGTGGATACTCTATTCTTGTTGAAGTATTCCTTTATATGAAAAAGATGAACCGTAGTGGAAGAGGGTGATGTGGAAGTGATGGGAGAATTGAGTGCGAAGGTAGAAAGAGACAGGGATATGGGAAGACGGAGAAGTAGAAGAGGCAGGGAGAAAAACAGTTGGTGAGGAGTGTAAGGTAAGGGTAAGAGGAAAAGGAACTGAAAATTAGCAGGACAAAATGTGGAGAAGGGAAGGATGTCGTGCACGGAAAGCAAAAGGCAATGGCGGAAGCCAATACGATGGGAAAGAATGAATGGGAGGAGTAGCAGAAGGGTAATGGAAAATGGTGTAAGCTAAGGAAAAGAGAAGGAGAAGGAAGAGGAAAAATGTATGCAAAATTAAGAAAGTTTGTAAAGAGATATAGCCAAATCCGTTTTAAGGGTTAAGCCCCCATTAAGTAAGTATAGAGAAAAAAATATATGGGGGAATGCAAAGAATATGAATATCGGCAAAAGGAGCTGAGGAAAACGTGGAAGAGGGCGTGAAAAAGGAGAAAATGAAGCGAAAGAAAAACAAAAAAAAAGATGATGAAAATTAGGAAGAGAAAATGAAAAATGGATATACTAAAAAAAGAAAATAAAAACAAAAAAAAAATCTTTGTTGATTTTCCTTTGAAAAACCTTGAAGTAGTCACGATGCCTTGAGTATAATTTTAGATAAGTGCTTTTGCGAAATTTGATGCACATATGAACATAACTGGACATGGAATAGATTTGTATTCGAAATCGAACGATAAGCCCACTTTATCGATTACGAAAATTTAAAAAAATGGAACAAATATAACCGATTAATTGACGAAACTTGATGAGTGTGCCTATCGTGATGACGCAAAATTTACTAAATGTCGCAAAAATGGGCTAAATTGGTTGAAATCCACACCTAATTTGTATACATAGCCTATCCACCCGTCCCTCCGTTAACACCATCACTTGAGCAAAATTGTAGATATCTTCACCAAATTAAGTACACACACATATATGAAAAATAATAATTATAACCACGCCCACATTCTCGATATTTAAATTTTCAAAAAGTAGAAAATACTGAACAATGCATTAACAAACACTGATAAAGTTATGAAACTTTTCGGGTGGCTTAATTTTATAAATCACAATAGAAATATAGTAAACGTATGGGAAAAGGGGGTGTCATTCCCTCTTTTTAAAAGAAGAAAATTTGTAAACCTTTCAAACCATAAATCAGCTGCTACTGCTTCGACTCTGAACATGAACAGAGCATAGAGCAGAGCCGTAGCATAAAAAAGTGTTAGCATTTCTTACGCTCTGCAACGAGCTACGTCGTATTTTAGAGCAGAGCAAATAGCAGAATAAAATCTCCAAATGAAATGCTATTTGTATTTACTACTACTTGCTCTTGTAATTGTTGAGATGCTGTTGTTTTTGTACTTGTGGTTTTATTTGTCTATCTTTAGGTTGTTGTTGTAGCTTCTTATTTTTGTTGTTATTATTTTTGCATAGGGACCTCTGTTCCCACGTTGCTTTCCATGTTGTTGTAGCTAAGAGGCAGCACGAGAAAAGATAAAGTTCTGCATAACAATGTCCAAACGAGCAAATAGCAATCAACTTTTTTGCTCTCGCACCACATAGCATTTTATTTGGAGTTTTTGTTCTGCTCTTTACTTCGCTTTAAAACACGCCTTAGCTCGCAGCAGAGCATAAGAAATGCTATCACTTGTTTATGCTGAAGGTCTAATTATACTGACAAAACAGCACATAGCATGTGAAACATAGACCTGATTATACTTTACGTAGCGTACAAAGACTATCGCTGCCAAGGGCAAACACACCCACAAACAAAGTTAGTATGTAAAATATACGCAAACACAAGCAAGCAATATGGTTTACTCTGAGAGTGATGCTCATTTTTCTACTCTTTGCAATAACAATGTTAACAGCACCAAGCGTGAGAGTCGCGCGCACAGCCTATACATGGAAATCAAAATTCAACAGACTTTCATGCCATGCAATGCAATGCACTGCGTAGTCTAATCAAGTAACGCAAGTCCCATTTGAACAGATATTTTTTTTTGAGAGCAATATTGCTGTGCCCTGCTATGCTATGGAAGTATAATCAATCCTTAACGCTTTGCTCTATGCTCTTTTCATGTTCAAAGAAGCAGCAATAGCAAAATAACTTAGGTGGTTCAAGTCGCGGGCAAAACAACAACACAAGCTTTTCAACTAGCAAAAAGTTTTTATAAGTGGGGTCAGATTTTTGGTGAACTCTGCGAATTTATTTCTTCCAGGAAAAGCTTTACAGTGAAAATTAATCTGCCTAGCCGCTGCCGATCGAAGTCGGCATAAGACTTATAGGTCCCGTCCGCCAATTTTTAGGGAAAAATTCAAAAAGGAGCGCGAATTTAATTAAAAGAGGCGCAAGGTCTAAATTTCATCAGGGGTAAATCTTGCCAAATAACTTTTGTATTTAATGAACTTTTCCACACAGATTTAAAACAATATGGGCGGTTTATAAAGAATGAAATTAAAAATTTACAGAGCTGAGGACAATGATACTAGGTTGAATAAATGTAGAGAAACGTTTTCAAGTTATACAAATTTAAGGGTTTCCAACAATATTTTATCAAAAACGAGATATTGTGGAAAATTTCTGACCACATATTCATGTCTAGCGTGTAAAATACCAAAGAAAACAGCTATCAGTTTCTTATGTACATAAAATTTACTGGACATGGTAATTAGCGCCTGAAATAGGTATGATTATTAATTTAATTAAGTCACCTTGGAAGGAATTGGTAACATTTTTCGATTAAATATACCTATTTTATAAAATATGCGGACAGACGCGCAAAGCAATCATTGATCAACCCCTCTCAACATTTGATTAACATTCTAAGCTAATCGAAATGCTGCATATTGAATGAAATATCAGATGAGGGTGGTATGTGGTAAAAAACTACATAAGCATTTATAGACCTGAATGCACTTGAATTTAATTGAGTCTATAAGAGTTAGCTAACAATTTGCAACCACAAATAGGTAACTGAGAGGATTTTGTTGTATTTTCTTTTTTGGCAATAATTATTTAATTATTTTAACTTAACACTTTTTGGTATAAACAATTTTGTGTATTCAGTCAATCATATTTTAACTTATGCTCTTTGTTGTTTTATGGGTTTTACGCTCCAAATATAGCGCCTTTATTTTAAATCAATTTAATTAAAACATGAATTTACTTGTTTAATAATACGTACAATTTTTTACTATCACTCAATAAAGCACTCACCTTAACTTTGAAAAGCAAACCCAAACATGCACAGACAACAAAAATCAATGCAAAACGTCAACGAACCGAAATTCGCGCGCCTTTTTTTATCAGCAAAAGAATTTCTTTCACTTCGCCACCACTAATATTTAGATGTGTAGCTATAAATCTTTTATTTTTAACTTTTTTTCATTCATACATAAATAATTCAAATTTCCAATATGCAAATCACTGATGTTTTCTTGCTGCTTCAAAACTTTTATGCTATGATTTTATGATTTTTATACACTTTCTTTGTTTTAGGTTTTTTTTTTTTTTTTGTTTGGAAGCTATGCATGCCGTATTCACGGCTGCTGCCAATAACAACACTGAAACACTACGATAAAATACGCACGCACGTTTATATGCCTCTCACAAACGAATCGACTAGAATTACACTTGCCCAATCCGTAACAATGCCGCCTCTGTGCACGTCAAACGACAGACTAAAGCAGGCCGTACACGGCCACAACGATGATACCCCAAAGCACAAAATACAAAACACAAGCACACAAAAGTCAAGGCAGAGCTGCCAACAGAGCACCTACGTCGCAGTAGCTGCATGACATGGCTACAACACAAATAGCAAAGTAAACAGCAGAGAAACAGCAAAAGTGGCAGTGGAAACAAGCATAGTCATAACATACATTCATACAAACAACCGAAACAACCCACAGCCGGTGTATGGAGAATCAACAAAAGCCAACACAACAGACAACAAGGCAAAAGCATAAAGCAAGCATACAACAACCAACACAGAGGCCGCAAAAAAACCGAGGGCTCCCCAACAAACTTAAAAATGTATGAAAACAAGACATGAGACAGAGTAAAAAAGCAAAGTCAAACCACAAAAACAACAAAAAAACATATATACAAACACCTCCATACAACGCCTTTGTAACCAAAATCGAGAAGTTTGCAGCGACTTCTCACAGTCAACGTAGGCAGCAATAATAAAGTAGAGTGAAGCAATGTAAAGCTTGCAAGTCAAAGCAAAAAGGCAGTCATACCAAAGTGTATCTGTGTGACGTCGTCACTCATTCACTTACACAAAAGTCAGACAAAAGCAGTGAGGTAATGAAGCGTAAGTAAGTAGTTTTGTAGGAATGAATGTAAAAAGAGCCAAGCTTTTAGTGGAACCCGCACACAGTCACACAAATAAACCTAGTCAACTGCTTGCACATCGAAATGTGCTTGAGTGTGTGCGGGTGATGTCGTTGACAGAGAATAAAAATGAGACTGAGAAAATGTGCAAGTGTTTGCATGCTTCTATGTGTATACGTATGTATGAGAATGTCGTGGCTAGTGATGTGACGGCTTAGAATCAACTTATTACTTGTCGACAGTGCATGTATGTGTAGGTACATATTTTTGGTACGACATCAAAAACAGACAACAAACATTTTACAACAAAACAAATTTACGTTTTTGAATGCCAACGACGACGGCAGTAAAAGGCAAATGTAATACACACAAAAACTGCAAATAAGAACAAGGGTAATTTGAGCTGATCCAGGCTTTATGTGTATACCCAGTAGTAGGTTAGGTTGTCTTAGGCTGTGTAGCATCAGCCACAGATAAGTGGATGGCAAATAGTAAAAACAATAATGCAAAGAGTTCGGGAAAAATCCCGAAATTATCTATCAATGATCCCAAAATAGGCCAAAATTATAACGGAATAATCTCAATATGATCTGAAGGTCCAAGATAATAGAAATGATCCGGAATGATCTTGCAGTTATCCCGAAACAACCATGACAAAATATCGTAAGCAATCCACAAGTGATCCGAATATAGTCACAAAATAATACCGAACTGGTCTCATATTAATCCAAAATGGTCTCATATAAATGCAAAGGCTATCCCATATTGATGAGAAGATATTACGAGATGTTCGCGAAATCGTTTCGAAGTGATTACGATATAGCAATTAAAAGATATCAACTGAAACCAATTCCGAAACTATCCCGATATAGTTCCCAAGTGATTTAGAAATGGTCACGAAGTAATTAGAAACAAATTCGAAAACTATTCCGAAAGTAGCAAAAGTTTTTTTTAAATAATACTGATTTCATTTCTGAAAGGAACCCAAAATATTATTTACATTGCCGACAAAGTGCCGAAAACAACATAAAAATGATGGCTTGGTTAGTACTGAAATAAAGTAGAATCAGTCCCAAACTTATCCTAAAAACAATCCGAAATTAACCAGAGATATTTCCAAATGATTCTAAAGACAATCCCGAAATAGTCTTGATATGATTTCGAAATTAACATGCAATAGTGCCGAAATTCTCCCGCAACAATTCCGAAAATATCCTGACATCATACTTTTTAAATATTGTCTAGAACTACATTTATGACATGATCATCATCATCAACCACCTAAGCGATTTTGGCCGAAGCAAAACTTTTGATAAGGGATAAAGTCTTTCCGAGCTATAGCTTTTCACCCGGGAAAGCAAGAGGAAATTCGCTCGATTAAGAGGAAAAATGGGATATAGTTTAAATAAATGTTTGGCATTTGTAGTGGCGTCATTTCTAATTTTATTTTTTAGCGCTATGTTTAACTTTTTTGAAATTTGTTTCATAAATTGCACTAGTTCTCGAGAAGACATGTGGATACATATATAATTGTATAGAACAACAGTTTGACCTTAAAAGAGACCGAAAGCTTTCAGCTTGCCTAATTATATATAGATTACAGGCAGAATAACCCATTCTGCCTGGATCCGACCTCTGGAATGTGACATTATACAGCCTTCTTCCCTGTGCCATACCAGAAAGCATATTTCTCTTTAGTCGACGATTTTGATGCATAATAAAATGAAAGTCCTAGCTGACAGAACCTAAACACAAGCAACAAAAAATATAGGGATGACGCGAATGTAATGATAGAGGAGAGTTCCTTCTCTGTTACGGTATATTGCGAAGTAAATTCCAAATAGTTGTCAGGAGTAGTGTACCTTCATAAGTTGATGGAACATGCAGTAATGTGCTTGATATTGTATTGAGTTCTGAGTGTAATACATCAATATATGACTGGATAAGTCACCGTTCTCAGACAATGCCTATAAAGCTTTTACATATCTTGAGAGGATAGAGTGTGCCAAAATCTTTGGAACCCTTAGGCAATGAACAGGGCAAAGTTATAGATATTTATGGAAAGGAAATTAGGGTAAACTAAGGAGGTTGATACAGTAAAAGTGGGACTATACCAGGAATGAATACAATCAAGCCCTCTGAAGAGACCCAATAAAAAATCAAGGGTGGGCATTTTTTAGAAGCAGTTTAGAAGTATTTTTATGTGAGAATAAGTAGTCTAGTGTGAGAAAGGATGGGATTGATATAAGGATCTATCCAGGATCTACAAAAAAACACAGCAAAGAGAATTTAAGTATACTGCCATTATAAACAGCGCCAATCCGGTCCGGAATCAAGAAAGCTTTGAGCATATGACAAGAGTTTCTAGTTATTTTATAATATAAAACATGATTCGTGTTATGGTGTATCAGTCTGGTAGTCGAATAAACTTCTGGTGACTTTGTATCCATTCAGCCTGTCTTAGGTCTTTACGAAAATTCCAAATCAATTTTACCCAAAGTACAACGATGTTTGTTATTTCCTGCAATGACTTTGGCGCTCCCACTACTGGGTGCAACAAGAAGAGTTGTTGTAACAGAAGCTTGCTGGCGCTCTGTTGTTACAATGTTATTAAAAACTAAATTTTTCCTTTGAAATAGCCGTTAGCATAAGTGAGAGTGGTTGCTTGGGTTTATTTAGTCGTCTGTTAGTTGCCAACGTTTCATATGCAACTCATGAACATACATTTTTATTTTTTACAAAGGCATGTGTAATAGACTGGGTCGATTTCTTAATCAATATCGCGCCATTGATTTTTCGATAGGATTTGAGCTCAGGAAAAAACGTTCCACTACGCATACCCAAAAAAATAATTTTCGAGCCTGCAAAAAAAAATTACGAAAGGGTAAATTTTTCGACCAAAACACTCCCCAAAAACCAAAAATAATTTTTTTTACAAAAAACAGTTATCGCCAACGTTTTTACAACAGTTTTTTGAAGAAAAAAATATTTTAAAAATATTTTTATTTGCCTTCAAATATTATAATTTATTAAATTTTAGTGAGCTCGAGGCAGTTTAAAATATTGAAACACAGTTTAAATTTTTATATTTCAATTTATTTGGTCGATATTTCGATCTCATTCTGAGATCATCCTCAGGATGGGATCACCAGCATCACCTGTCGTAGCAGATATAGTCATGGAGGAACTACTATCCAAATTCATGATGGAAACTGCCAACAAACCGCGCTTATTAACTAAGTACGTTGACGACTTGTTCGCGATTGTTAGGACACAAGATGTCGACAAGATGCTCAACGATCTTAACAACTTCAATAAATCAATTCAATTTACAATAGAAACGGAAAAAGATGGAGAGCTACCCTACTTAGACACTCTTATTATCAGAAAGAATAACAAATTGTTGATTGACTGGTATAAAAAGCCCACGGCATCTGGAAGACTTATTAATTTTAATTCAAAACATGACAAAAAAACAATTATAAACACCGCAAGCAATTTCATTAGAAGAGTTCTCTCGATGAGCGACACGATTTTTCACGGAAAGAATATTGACGAAATAAAAGTAACCTTGACAAAGAATGACTTCCCTATGACAACCATAAAGCAATTACTTCGAACATACTTTACCGAAAATAAGGAGAGAACCAACATAGCCAAAGGAGAGGGAAAAATATACAAATCAGTAGTTCATGTTCCAGGAATAACGGAAAGAATAAAATTTTCAAAGCTCTATGACAGAGATAAATATCAGATCGCGTCAACTTACAAACACACGCTAAGAAAACTCTACAGCAATACAAAGGATAGAATTCCCAAACAAGAGAAGTCTGATGTAGTTTACAGGATTCCGTGTAATGGTGACGGGTCCCACTTATGCAAAAAGGTATATGTGGGGACAACAAAAATGAAACTCAAGACAAGGATTTCCGCTCACAGGTCAAATGTGAAATTAAGAAGCAGTTTTTCGGACAATAAGACGGCATTGTCATCACATTGCGAAGATACCGGGCATTATCCCGATTTCGATAATGTATCCATTTTACACGAGGAGAAAAATTAAGGCAAAAGATATACTTTAGAAATGCTGCACATAACGAACACCCCTAATGACACGAAAATGAATTATAAAATAGACACTGATCAGCTGGCGCGCGTTTACCGCGACTTAGTTTTAAGACAACAACACTGTTCTAGTTAGAATTGCAGCTCAACACAACAAATGCAGTGGGATGACAAATATATATGTACATATGTACATTTGTATGTTAATGCAAATGATTATGTCTTTTTGTTCGTCATCCTATGTATTGTTGTTTTTGTAGATTTTTGTTTATACTTACGGTGTTTTAAATTGTTTATATTTTCATATTTATTTGACTTCTACGCTTTCTTTTTTCGTACATCTTGTTAGTCGGTAAAACATATTCAATTGTGTAAGTGGTATTATGTTTAGGGTTTGAAAATTGTTTACATGTTAACTAATTGTTGTTTTTGTCCACAGTTCCTGAGGATGATCTCAGAATGAGATCGAAATATCGACCAAATAAATTGAAATATAAAAATTTAAACTGTGTTTCAATATTTTAAACTGCCTCGAGAAAAAAATATTTTTTCGGTTTTGGGGAGTGTTTTGGTCGAAAAATTTACCCTTTCGTCATTTTTTTTTTTGCAGGCTCGAAAATTATTTTTTTGGGTATGCGCAGCGGAAATTTTTTTTCCTGAGTCCAAATCCTATCGAAAAATCGATGGCGCGATATCGGTTAACTTTCGTCCATACAAATCGACCCAGGTTAATGTGTAAGCTGTGTTTTACCACAGCTAACAAAAATTTTAAATTATTTTCTAAGTAGTTACATACGCAGAAATATTTTCAACCTATGCATATTCTTCATAAAAAAATACAAAGCATATTTTTTAGGCCGAGCTTCTCTTCCAATTCGCGTGTCTTGCTTTTGAATTTTTCCCACTTTTTATGCCGACTCCGAACGGCATCAACCAGAGAAACAAGTTTTTGTTGAGGAGAACGTTTTTTCTAAAGTATTTGCTTTTGCTTTTCCCTGAACTTGAATCCAGGGCTTTTGGCATAATGGGACAGCACGCTACCGCCGCACCGCGGGGTTCGCTCATTAATTACAAATATTACACACATTTTCGTTTAAATTTCATTTTTTCCTCTAATACATCGCAACACCACTGGCGATGCGTCTGAAATTTTACTGCATCTTCGCTCGAACATTCATTTATGTAGTTTATTAAGTATTTTTGGCAGACCAACAACAACTTTGGGATACTCGTTGCTGCTTATGTCAACGTCATTAGCAATATAGCTGCCATTTGATGTTATTTGATGTCATAAAACACATAAAAATATCATAATTTTTAACCCAAAGCTGACGAAAGTTTTCTAATATTTATGCGACAAAAATGTGTGAAAAATAGCTTGAGTTTCCCCCGCCGGAATAAGATCGGAAATTATATGAACAGACATTGAAAGCGAACCAACCCAAACTGACTTGGAACGACAAAAGTAACTGAGACCAAACCGAAATCGGCATCGAAATAGTAAGCCAAACCGAAATTGGAACTGGAACTTGAACTAAAACTGAAATTAGACGCGAGCTGGAATCGGAACGGCAACCGAGATTGAATTGAGATTGGAACGTAAACAGAAACTGAAATTGAAACCGAAAACGGAACCAAAACTGGAACCGAACAGATATATAAACCGGGACTGAAACGCAAAATAGAACTGAAACTAGATTCAAATATAAAATGGGTCCGAACCTAGAGCCGTAGCCGAAACTCAAGCCGAATCTACAATCTAAAAGGAGGTCATTATTAAATAAAAAATATATAGTAAATACTTTGTAGCGATTTTCCCCAGAGGAGACTTCAGCCAAGCATTTATTCCAATTTGCGACGTGCTACTTTTTACATTTTTTACTAATTGACTCGGCGTACATATTTTAAGCCTGTTCCGAACGACAGCTGCACGGCAGATATATTTTCTATCAGAAGATTTTCAAGGCAGATATACACTCGAAGCGTTTGCTAAACCACTGCCGAGGGGCGACACCGTTCAGGAAAACTTCTTTCTAATTGATTTGTTTGATGTCTCTTTACCCTGGGCTCGGACCAAGGACCTTCGGAGTGGAAGGCGGAGCGAACTACCACCATACCACGGGTGCCACAAAGTCAAAACTCGAACTGGACATTGAGTCCAAACTGAAACTATAACTGAGCGTATGACCGAACCCAATAAGGAACAAAAACCAAAATTGGATCTCAATCTGGAACCGAAACTGAAAATTTACATTAAATCATAAAATCAAACTGAAAGTAGAATCAAAACTTTATTCAAACTGGAACTGAATTTGAAACTAGAATAGAAATCAAAGCTCTCACTGAAACTAGAGTCAATACTTAAACCAAAACCGAAAACCGAACGAAAACTAAAATCACACACGAAACCCGTCCGGACCCCTTATTTGAAATGAAGAATGAAACCGAAATTCATGCAGGAACTGGAACGTAAGTCACAACCCGACCAGAAACCGAGTCCCGAACCAAAATGAAAGCTAAACACTATCGCATTCCCTGTGTTTGAATATCATCGCCATTGATGCGCTTTACAATCATACCAGCAACCATGAAGTGTCAGTTTTTTGTCTGTTTAATGTAATCAGCTCTTACTTACACATGCACACACACACCGCCACCATCATAACATTTAAACCGCCTTTATGTTAACTTCCTGCCAATTGGCGGAAGTTACCAACGAGCGGAAAGTCTGCACATTTACGAATACAAAAACATATCTATTGTATGTATGGGTGTATGAGTGTTATCAGTGATTATGAACGTCATGACAAAAATTTGCGCGTTTATTCATACATTCTAGTAACAATATACAACACATAGATACATATATACATATGTATACAAACATAAAAACATTAAAGTAGACATTTATTTAGTAATTTGCCTGGCATTCAACGTTCATAATCAACAATGGACAATATTCAATTGTGGCAACGCATTGGTCACATCAACGCAGCAGCAGCAACAACAGCAGTCACAACATGGCACACCAAATTGCAAACATTCAATAAGCCAACATTAGCGTCAGCGTCAGCAGTCTACGTCGAAGCCAATTTAACGTCAACATCAGCGTTAGCGTTAGCGTGATTTGCTGACATGGCTCACTTGACAGTTTTAGCTATTTATGATGTTGGCCCTATACATAAATACAAGTACATGGCGCCATCAACAACAACCGTCATTTTTACTAAACAACAATAAAAACAACAACTATCTTTAGAACATAACATCGTTAACAACCAACAAACAACTAAATGACAACAATAATGTTGACAATGAGTGGCAAATTGGCTGAACAATAACTTTTCTCTCTTCTCCCAGCTCTATACAAAGACTTGCGTACCCGTTTTGGCCCACTAGCTGTCTGGCTTTGTTCCGTTTGCGACATATCTATGTTAGTCGTTCATTAGTCGTTGTTCCGTCATTTGATAATTTGACGACTTGGCGTATCATTCGTTGTTTTTTCGGATGCTCAGTTGATTGTGCATTTCATATTGATGTGCGTCTGGAAACTTTGTCACACAGAGTTAGTGGGTGGTATTGATGATCATAGGCAGTTAACCAGGGCATATGAAACTAGTACCTTTAAAGAACTGATTGCCTCACATCTTTGTTAAGATTACTTAAGCTAAGCTTTAGTGGTAGTTACCCAGCTAGGGTAAGTTCGCTTACACTTCATTACAGGCTTTAATGTGATACCTCATTGAATACCGGTGAGCTACAATTATTTTCTTCGAATAAGACTGACTTTGACCTGAATAAATCCAACTAGGCGACCAGTTTTGTATAGCTGTAGCATGCTTGCCTACCACACCAAAGGTATTGAGTTCAAGGTAATCATCGAGTCAAGTTTTTTCAATCAGAAGAAAAAAATTTTCTAAGCGGGTTCGCCCCTAGGCAATAGTTTGGCAACTACTTCGAGCGTACATACATATGTCTGCCATGAAAAGCTTCTCAGCTAAAATATCATCTACTTTTAGATGCCGTTCGAGGTCGACATGAAGCAAAGAGCTCCACTCTAAGACTATACTTCGCAATCCTTGAAGTTACTGCGCCAGGAGGACTTTTCAGTATACTGAGGTCTAATGGACCGTGACCCGCAAAGACCCTAATTATCAAGGACAAATGATCCTTGGCGAATCCAATAATTTCGGCAGACCGCTTGCCATCCATTTCCGACCACAGGATTTCACCGCCCTACAAGAGAAAATGTATGCTTATCTGGCTCCATGTCCATGTCTATAAGAGCACGTTACAGGAGGCATGGAAGAATTTCAAGTCCATACTTGTCATACTGGCCTCTGTTCATGGTAAGAGGTCTTTGTTACGGTCGCGGACGGGATGATCCTTATCCTTAAATAGTTTTGGGCAATCGCAGGTAAGGCCAGGCACTTCCACACCACCATCGATCGAACCCAGAGGTTTCATTCCAGTTGACTGTCCGAGTATATGTTAAATTCTCTTACCGTAGTAACAATGGATAACATCCCAACCATTGCATCCTCAATTACACCGATTTCCTTTTGGTAAAAAGAGCAGTTGAAGATGCGGTTCTTGTGCTGAATGACTATTTAATTCCTTTTAACTTTCACCCAACCATGAACCAGTTAACTGGCCCATTGCTTAGTTTCGGTTCCACATTTCATTCGCCTCTTAAGGGAATAAAGGCGTAGAATCCTCCGTCTACCATGTTCGAGAGCCTATAGAGCTGAAGTGCTTAATAAGTAGATAATCAAACAGCCTGAAAGAACCAAAATTGGAAAAAAAAAAATCCCAGCTATCGACAACACGAGATCGTTAGATGGGTAAAATTCATACTAGGATGTATTTCGATTCTTATAGGAGTAAATCCGTATTCCAATTGTCCTAGCTATCTTTGTCAATGGGATATTCCTGACTACACCGTGGGACATTTTACAGGGCCTTCTTGGTGTAATAACCAGGAGTTCTGAATCATATTAACTCTAATAAGACGCAGGTGTTCCTGTTCTCTTTATGCTACCCTCAATTAGCTTGCGCTGTTTCGCAGTGTTTGGTTCATTGGGTTTATTCTTGATAGCAGCTGTCTTGGAGCATTATGTGGAAGGTAAACCTCGTAACTATTCGGGGATTTTGTACTGCAGAAGTAATTGGCACACTCTGGGGGCTATCTGGAAAGCTTCACGATACGATGGTCACACTGGTTCTCTTCTACAGTTTTTTGGTCGGGTGTGTAGCGGTACAAACTTCAAGAGAACTACCTGATTGATGTGTGAAAAATTAGGGCATCTGGGCTACCCGATCACTGCAGGGCTTGCCAGGTTTAAATACTGGGGGGATACTCAACTTCCGCTGGGAAGAAGCTACAATGATCGGGTCGTGGAAATTGAACTTGCGGCTTGCATCGAGCGAAATCCCGCCATCTAACCTTCCCAACCAACTTTGACCCATTTGTGAGCCAATTACTTGTCCAGTGTTTCTGATTTATTCCTTTCCTTATTCGTCTCTCGAGGGAATGACTATTCTGAAGCTGGCGCAGGGGCAGTTATCCACCGGACTTTTGTTCAGTATGATATTCAATCCCAACGCAGGCCTTGTTCTTAGAGTGTCGATGATACCAACTTTGTCTTCCTAGCCCTACCATCCACATTGTCTCTCCAGAACAGGTTGCTGTTCAATATAATTCATAAATACTTCCAACGGTATTTCCCCAACGAAGGTAACCTGAAAGCGAGGATACTCCTCTTGAGTCCACCTAGTCACCGAGATCAGAGAGCCCTACAAAATACCGCGGATGCTGTCCAGAAATTCAGCCCTGAGAATGATTTCTAGGCCACCCGCATAGGCCGCACCTCAGCAGTCCCAGCTTTTTAGCTCTGCCGGATGCTCGTTTACAACCACAACCTAGAATAGAGGAGTTATGACACGCTTTGTTACCTGACTCTGTTAACCTATCTCTCAGTTATGCCCCCTCTTACGCTTCGCTGCAACAATTATGTTGCATAGAAGCTTTGTCAAAGAATTAGACCAGAGCCACGTTCGACTATTAAGCCAATACAATAGGCTTACTGCGATGCCGAGGACTCCTGGCCCGTACTTAAAGATCAGAATTCTTCTCCCACGTTTTTCTAGTCCATAGTCGGTTCGGTAGAGGAAGCACGCCACCATCACACCACGGCGGCCCCAGCCCCGTTTACTATTTTTCAGGGCACAAGAATATCCTTGCCGATTGTCACACTGATATCATGCTCCGAGAAAGCACTTGTGAACTTACCCAACTCACAGTAAAGATTTTGGAATTATGCAGTATACAAACACAGGAGTTCAATGAATATGGATTCTGTGAATCGAGTGAGATGCGACTCAATATTTGCCTGCTCTAAAATATACCACCTCGCTATTGAACCGGCCCTGTTCACACAGCATTCATACAAGTTGTTGTGCGTAAAAGTTAGCAAACGGCGAGAGTCAAATTTCAATGTTGGCAATAAAACCAAGCACGTAACAGCAAACGCAAAAACAAGTGCCGCCACAGCAGTCAGCTTAGAGCGCAAACAATGCAGCCGGCAATTGCCAACGTGACGCTACTTTGCGACCGATCTAACGCACACACACCGACAGTGGAGCAGAGCGGCGACTTAGCGACTGACCGCGCTGTCAGCGCTAGCATTGCAAAGCGAGCGCTACTCAACTTTGTGTGAGCGTGCATCATGTATGTGTATTGGTAGTTGTGTGTTGGAAGCAGGCACTTCATTGATTAGATTTTCAGCTATCACCGTCAAATTTACGCGGCAAAAAAACTTGATTACAATGAAGGATATCCTTAAAAGGGAAAATACCAACAAAAAACATAAATTTGAGACAACGAAGGCGTGCAAGTGTGTGTGAATGTGTTTCGGAATTACGAGCATACTAAGCGTATGAGCAACATTTGAATGGGCCATCATCAAACACACAAAAAAACATTGAAACAAAAGCAAACTTTATGTGCCAATAACAGAGTCATTCGAGTGCAATGTGTAAGCTGGACATCTCCGATTTTGTGTTGTAAGCGGTGCGCATTGTTTTTTCATACCAAAGTGAAGCACCATTGGTGCCATACTGCATAGTTGCAACGTTGTGATATTGCGGTGCTTTTGGCAGTGCTAGAATATTGGCTGTAGGCACTGCTCGATATTGTGTGCTCCGTACATCTGTGGTTGTTTTGTTTGCTTCATGTTAATGTCTTCCTTCAGCTTGGTCTTTTGATGTTGTTACCGTTATGAATGTCATTACAAGGTTCTACCAGTATTATTGATAATGTTGATAAGGTTCAAGTAACATAATATTTGGAGTAACGGTTGAACTCGGTTATTATAAACCGATTCAGTTTCTAGTAACAAAAAAATGTCCAGTGTGTTTAAATTGAAATGCAATTAAATTATTCTTGACCGATTTTCCGTGATCCCTTATAAATTTTTGTTTAAAAACATATTGGTATTGGATATGGTTTCGGCGTTGCGTCATCTTCAGCGTGCCTTTTCTCTCTCTTTACTAAAGAAGGCACTACGCCGAAATGGTTTATCTTTAAACGAAAATATCGAAGAGATGCCGGCTAATAAAAAAAAAAAAATACAACACCAATGACCTTCAGAAATGCTTTTAAACCTCTTAGAATCAATTTGTGGTCTCTTTTGAAATCGAAACTCAGCCATATATCGAGCCCTATCAGCAACTGTAGCGTAACCAACTAAATTAAAATTTTACATGGGAAGGTTTTCAAGGAGCCACACCTTGTTATCAAGGGGCAAAATTACAAGAAAACAGTTGGGACTGTCAAACCTCTTGTATAGGTACTTTTTAATTAGTACTATGCTACTTGGAAGTTTGTGGTGACACAGTTTGCTGTTAAGGCTCGATAAAGCAGTCATTCTACAACTTGGAACCATCGGTTTTTGGAAGTATGTGCTGTCTCAGTTTTTTGCATCTCTAATATGTACTTTTACAAAGGTTCTAACCGACAGATACATGTGTGTGGTGGTTCTTCGCTCTTATTTTCTTTCTAGCTTGACGCTCAAATGTATAAAAGATTAGTGAACAATTGGATGCATTAAGCTGATAGTCCTTAACTTGAATCGTGATTACGAGCCACGACTACACTGTTGGTATTTGTGAATTATGTTGACAGAAATCCTTAAATTGCTATGGAAGCACATGATGTTGTTGAATAAACAATGAAGAACAAGTAAGGAAGGTTAAGTTCGGGTGTAACCGAACATTACATACTCAGTTGAGAGCTATGGTGACAACATAAGGGAAAATAACCATGTAGGAAAATGAACCGAGGGAAACCCTGGAATGTGTTTGTATGACATGTCTATCAAATGAAAGGCACTAAAGAGTATTTTATGAGGGAGTGGGCCATAGTTCTATAGGTGGACGCCATTTAGGGATATCGCCATAAAGGTGGACCAGGGGTGACTCTAGAATCAAATTAAAGGTATTAATGATAGTTTTAAAAAGGAGTGGTGGTAGTTGTATATGTGAAAGCTTTTTCCAGATATCGTCCAAAATGTGGGCCAGGGTGACCCAGAACATCATCTGTTGGATACCGCTAATTTATTTATAAATGTAATACCTGCCAATATTTCAAGGGATTTTTATTTCGCCCTGCAGAACTTTTTCATTTTCTTCTACTTAATATGGTAGTTGTCACAACCATTTTACAAAGTTTTTTCTAAAGTTATATTTCGCGTCAATAAACCAATCCAATTACCATGTTTCATCCCTTTTTTCGTAATTTTCGATATCGAAAAATTGGACGTGGTCATAGTCGGATTTCGTTCATTTTTTATATCGAGATAAAGTGAGTTCAGATAAGTACGTGAACTAAGTTCAGTAAAGATATGTCAATTTTTGCTCAAGTTATCGTGTTAGGGGCCATGCGGAAGAACACACGGACGACTGTGTATAAAAACTGGGCGTACCTTCAACCGATTTCGCCCATTTTCCCAGAAAACAGTTAACGTTATAAAATCTATGCCCCTATCAAATTTCAAAAGGATTGGTAAATTTTTGTTCGACTTATGGCATTAAAAGTATCCTAGACAAATTAAATGCAAAAGGGCGGAGCCACGCCCATTTAGAAATTTTCTTTTATTTTTGTATTTAGTTGCACCATATCATTACTGGAGTTAAATCTTGACATAATTTACTTATATACTGTAAAGATAGTAAATTTTTTGTTAAAATTTTACTTTAAAAAAAAATTTTTTTTAAAAGTGGGCGTGGTCCTTCTCCGATTTTGCTAATTTTTATTAAGCGTACATATAGTAATAGGAGTAACGTTCCTGCTAAATTTCATCATGATATCTTCATCGACTGCCAAATTACAACATGCAAAACTTTTAAATTACCTTCTTTTAAAAGTGGGCGGTGCCACGCCCATTGTCCAAAATTTTACTAATTTTCAATTCTGCGTCATAAGTTCAACTCACCTACCAAATTTCATCGCTTTATCTGTCTTTGGTAATGAACTATTGCACTTTTTCGGTTTTTCGAAATTTCCGATATCGAAAAAGTGGGCGTGGTTATAGTCCGATATCGTTCATTTTAAATAGCGATCTGAGATGGGTGTTGTGGAACCTACATACCAAACTTAATCAAGATACCTCAAAATTTACTCAAGTTATCGTGTTAACGGACGGACGGACGGACGGACATGGCTCAATCAAATTTTTTTTCGATCCTGATGATTTTGATATATGGAAGTCTATATCTATCTCGATTCCTTTATACCTGTACAACCAACCGTTATGCAATCAAACTTAATATACTCTGTGAGCTCTGCTCAACTGAGTATAAAAATATTCGGGTTCGGAGAACAATTTTCAGTGGGAATCAAAGTGGTGCTCTTTATTCTCCGTTTGACATCCTCAAAAGAAGTCTGCTCAATCAATTAGAACATATCCATTGGCAATCAAATCTGGTCTCTAAAGCGTATCCCAACCGATTAGTTATCGAAGATTTATCTAGGATTAATCGAAAAGTTATCGATTTCTTATCGGATTGTTACCAATTTTTTATAGGTGTGTTATCAATTTCCTATCAAAAAGTTATCGATTTGTTATCGAAAAGTTGTCAAAACGTTATGGATTCATTATCAAATAATTAACTGTGTATTTTTAAAAATAATCGATTATCTACCAAAATTTGAAACCTTGTATATTTTTAACCTTGATGGGTGGAACTACTAAAATTTCGTCAAGTCCTTCTCTGCCGCCGTGATTAGGATACTTATCCTGTTTTCACTGGTAGATGCTGGTACTCGCCTTCAACTGCTGAGAGATTCCCAGGAGGCCAGGCGCGCATTTGGTAACCCAAAATTTAGGTACTATGATTCCGAGCTCATCCAGTTTCATCTTTTGAGGACAAAAAAACGTGATTGTGAATGCCATGGATATGGATACCATATACAGGACCGCATCCGATTATTATGGTTGCTCTTATCAACTGACAACATGCCATAATTGTCATGGCTCTTACGTTCAACAATTTGAAGTCCACAAATCACCTTTGTTTATACGCATGGAGAAGGTAAACCAAAAGTTCAATTCTATGTTAGGAATACTTTTAGTACTTTCTTTTAAACTATTTAATATTTTTTATGCGCTTTCGGCAGACTTTGTCTTGGCTAATAATTGGTTTGCCTAAGTTTAAAAGGTGAACCTCGTTTTCCTTCTTTACTCTCTCTCCCATTCTCTCCTACTTTATCTTCCATTTCTTCTTCTTATTCGTGTCCAATTTTTATTTCTTTCGTTCCCTCTCCCTACTTCAATCTCTATTCATACTCCCAGTCCCACTCTCTTCACCACTCTCAATGCCGCTTTAATTCCCACTCCGACTCCTACTACCACTCCCACTAGCGGCACAAAAACTCTTAATTGCACTTCTTATTTTGAAACCTTTTTATTTTTCCGTTTTTTTTTTTTTTTCTCCCTTTTTTTTCTAACCCATTGTTGAACCATCACGGAGAAAAAAAAAAGTTATCGAAACCAGTGAACCCGTTTTTTATCATCCCTATAACACGTAGCAACTCATTTTTATATATTAAGATAAGCTTGGCATAGACTACTACGCAATATGGGCTTTTCTTGAGAACAGCAGTGGAAGTTCTGTTGTAATGGTTATTGTACATATTGTTCTCGAGAAATCGAATACCGCCGCACTTCGTTCTTGACTTGGTTTGGCATGAAACTTACTCTATGTCAAGGGGAAGAAGAGGTCTAAACTTTTACAAGGGAGTAACTACTGACGCAGTAGTAAATAACCCACCCCAAGGGCCATCTAGAACCAAGCGTTATCTGTTCCATTCTATAGCCGGTTCAAGGCCACCGGTAAGAATATCTGCAAAGCGGTGAATTACCTTCACTTATAACCCAAGAACGTACTGTGACAGATTTTTGATTCAAATTTTAAAAAATTTTAGTTTTAAGACTAGAACAATGTGTATTCCAAAACAAAAATCATAGGAGCTTGTCCCTCACCATGAGAGTTTTATTTGGTGTCTAGCAACATAATACCTACTCCTATTTCCGGTTTCTATAAGAGCGATATTGAGGGTAACTGCAGAAACTCTAGCACCTTGTTTCGTTGTGAATCAGCTGTCTTAAGCTATAACTTTATGTGAAAGATGACAAACAAAATAAATACAAAAGTCTGAAACGTTCGAGAGGCTATTTATGGAGTTCTGCTTTTGAAGCGCTCATGAAGTTATAGCTTTAAGCTCTTGGCCTGTTTGTTCATATGCAAATCATATATAAATGAAAACTTACCTCAAACAAATTATAAGTTTAAACAACTGGTCAGTTCAACTTCCACGCCTTGCTTCTGGCAATAACAGCAACAATTACAAAAAGCTTACTTAGCTCATTGGCTCCCATTATTTTTCTTGTGCACAATTTTTGTTGCGTAAATGCGTTTCAGTTGCAATTGCAATTTCTTCATAAAACATTGTATTTATTCCACTACATTTGTTGCCAATCTTTTTGTTGTTTGTTCCTTATCCTTTGTTGTTTGGTTGGTTTCTTTCCTGATTCATGAGAACGATTCTTTGTTTCGCTTTTGGCCTCATTCTTCAATTTGTTAAATGTTTTTGCAACTGAGGTGGCGGGAATAGTATTTTTTGTTTTGTTGTTGACGCAATTGTTATTAAATGGCGCCTTTTCCGTCAACATGCCCAAGCCATAAATGGAATTTGAACGATGGAAGATGCCATGTACAATAGCAATAACAATGATGATGATTCTGTTTTGCTAATGTTGAAGGCTGTTGCTTGTAGGTTTTTTTTACTACTTTTTTTTTACGTTATTGCGTTATTGTTTTTTCAGGCTATAATATCTTCCCAACCACTGCGGTAACCCCACACAAACCTATCACTTTTTGTTATTATTGCTACTTGCACCAACGAGTTTTGTTGATCCGATTTACCGCTGTTGGTTATTATTCTTGATATTGTCTGCCACATCTAGCCGCATAGATATGAATGTCTGTTGATCGTCTGCATCGAGGTGAAGTGCAATGTAGATATGAGTACATACATACATATTCACTTACTATGTAGACAATGCTTTGTTGGGAGCACTACTGTTGAAAGTGTCTTCCTATAAGGGTTATGCGTTAACGGCTTCAATGCGTTTCCAAAAAGTGCAAACAAATAAGTAAACGAATCAAGCATCCACTATTATGCGTTGTATTTATATAGTATATAATCAGTGTCAGCTTTCAATCTTCATATATACATACATACATACATATGTTTAACTACTATGCAAAATATAGGTTTGTAACTCTTCAATGATTTATTTCCAATAAGGACACACCCTGAAGGCCTTGGGGAGTGTTATCTAGTTGATGGTCCTTTGCCGGATGCAGATCCGGTACGTTCCGGTACCAATCTCGACCATCTCGGGACCGATTTTTTATAACCACATGGGACCTTCTAGCCCATCCCTCCTCCCACCCGCTGCATCCATGAGAAGTTCGGGGTCGCCAGAGCTTCGGCTGTTAAAGATAAAAGATTCGCCACGGAGGTGAGGTTAACAATTAGGGTTGGAGGAGCTATATATTGCGCTGCCAACCTGAAAGGGTTGCGCTACACAACCCCTTGAATCTATTTGGCATTTTAGTCGCCTCTTACGACAGGTATACCTACCGTGGGTATATTCTAACCCTCTAGCCCGCTGGGGTGCTCTACCCTCAATATTGTTCTGCTTCTGCCCTTTCTGCCCTGTCCTTCTACATTTCCTCACCTTTTTCTGTCCCTGGTCATCTTCAATACCACTTTTCTCCTTTTTTGTCACTCAGTCCATATCACAAACCGTAAATGGAAAATTTTCCAAAAAGGCCAGGCCAGAAGTATTTGGCTACCCTACAAGCAGAGGTTCAGGTGACCATCTGTACAAGTGTAGACTATCAGTCCGGCGTAGTGGTACTCATTCGGGCTAAAAGAAATTCGTTACATCTACCGGGGATGTTACTTAATGATCCTTCTATTAAAATAAATCGAGATTTGTGCAAACAAAGTCAGGCACTCCCAGGCACCCCATAGTAGCACACTCGAGCTTAGAGCCTCGATTTCCGCCTGCCTATCTGCATATTTATTAAATTGTCTAATCTCGTTCCACTGAATAGCATCCCACTCACCACAATCTAAACCTAGTCGTACTCTGCTCGGAGGACTCTATGGCAATCGATTAGCTTGAATTGAATTGGATTACATTGAGTTTCTGGCAGCGATTAGACTGTTCATTGGCGAAAAATCCAAGCTTTTAGCATTGAGCCTTCTAGGCCAGTAAAATTCATAAATATTGAACGGAAATCTCAAAATGGACGGTTGACATCCATATGGTGAATAACTAGAGCCATATGGCGAATCATATGGCTCTAGTTATTCGCCATATCTAGCTAGCCTTGCAGAACATAGCACAGAGTATCAAGAAACCTACCCGAAAAGGGCTGCCAGATCATCGGCGAAAGCAACAACTCGGAAGCTACTCACTTCGAGTTACACCACAATATTATTAACTGCCACAACACAAAGTAGAAGAAACAGAACAGTATCATGCGGCGTGAATCTACAAACCTATCTCTCATTTTTGCGCCACCCTACCTCGCAATAATAGTTCTTGTTAAATGAGATAAACTGATTGCTTCAAAATTGCGAGACGATAAATGAGAGCACTTATTAGCCTTTGAACTAACGGTTGGAAGTTCTTTAGAGGCATACTGGGGCACTTCACCGGGTTGGCTTGACTCTCTCTTGTGGGTGCAGCTTTTTGTTTTTTTATTGCATACTATAAGCAAAGCAGGCGAGATATAGGTCCTAGTCGATATTGTTTCCTCGAATCGCTAGCACTTTATGTAGCTTAAGGGATACATTTATGTTAAAACCTGGTGCTGGATATGACCAGCTTCACTCCATTGGATGAGGTTTTGCCAGAAAGGCTGATAGGATTTTTTTGCGATGCAAGTATATATGATAACGCGTCTCTATTCGTTATGGATGACTTCAACTTCATCGCAGGAACACTGGGTATACGAATTCTTGCGATGAACATCAAAGTGTAGGTTTTTATTAATTTCTCATTTACTTAATTTTATTTCAAGCATTCACACTTCAATGCAACGCTGGTATATTTATATTGTTGATTGTTTTTTTTTTTTTTTTAATTATCCGCATTTTAACTGAATCCCTTCGCATTACGCCAGCATATCACAGCATTCAATTATCCGCAAGTGATGTGTAAGCTAGTCGTGCGTATAAACCATAAATACCAAGTGAGCTGACAGCAACCTGTTGGATATGCAGTGGCCATACTCGGTACTTCCTTTATATGTGGTAATGAGGATTTATATGAAGTATGTATCGTTAATGAATATGCAATTAAAATTGCAGCGATAGTTAGTTTATATATACTTATTTTTAGAAATTCTTGATAAGATACTTTTTTTTTTGTGAGAAGATTTATTTCAGGTATTCATCTAACTGTGCTGAAACGTTCCGGTACAAATAAGTTAAAAAGAAATAGTTTTCAGAACGCAATTTATTGGGTAAGTGCATGACCAGAGCTGCTCAACCCCACACTTTTAGCACATTTGTTTTTGTTTTGCCCTGAAGAATATACACAAATAAAAATTGAATATAAAAACAAATTCATAGCACTCCCGTATGCCCTCACATATAAATTCGATTAATATGAAAGTGCCTGAATTTCATATGAAAGTGCAAAGAAAAAGCGTTTGAAACCAAGGCAGTTATGTATGACACTCAAATTTACAACAAAAAAATTTTCAAAAATATTTTAGCACTAAGAAAAATTTTAATTCCAATTTTATTTAGAAGCGGACCATCAAAATTAATTACACATTTAAAATATTTTTTTTTTTTTTTTCCATTTAAAAAAGTTTCAGTGTACATATCATTTTGTGTATGTATTGTAATTTGCATTTGTTGAGCAGCCCTGTGCATGACGCAATAAAGCCAGACAGGTGAAGTCAGTAGTACAACAAACAAAAATTTTACGGCCCTCAGAATTCGGTCATAAATTTAAAAGTAGTAGGGAAGGAAAGTTTTGTTGGTTCTATTTTGCTACTTTTTTACTACACTACCTTAGTAATATAATGTGGGGAAATGAGCCAAACTCGCAATATCTCCACATTGTAAAACGGGGCCACGAAAGGAAAAACAAGTAAGGAAGATTAAGTTCGGGTGTAACCGAACATTACATACTCAGTTGAGAGCTATGGTGACAACATAAGGGAAAATAACCATGTAGGAAAATGAACCGAGGGAAACCCTGGAATGTGTTTGTATGACATGCGTATCAAATGAAAGGCATTAAAGAGTATTTTATGAGGGAGTGGGCCATAGTTCTATAGGTGGACGCCATTTAGGGATATAACCATAAAGGTGGCTCAGGGTTGACTCTAGAATGCGTTTGTACGATATGGGTATCAAATGAAAGGTGCTAATGAGTATTTTAAAAGGGAGTAATCCTTAGTTCCATAGGTGGACGCCGTTTCGAGATATCGCCATAAAGGTGGACCAGGGGTGACCCTAGAATTTGTTTGTACAATATGGGCATCAAACGAATGGTGTTAATGAGTATTTTAAAAGGGAGTGGGCCTTAGTTCTATAGGTGGATGCCGTTTCGAAATATCGCCATAAAAGTGGACCAGGGGTGACTCTAGAATGCGTTTGTACGATATGGGTATCAAATTAAAGGTATTAATGAGGGTTTTAAAAGGGAGTGGTGGTTGTTGTATAGGTGGTCGCATTTTCGAGATATCGCCATAAAGGTGGACAAGGGGTGACCCTAGAATTTGTTTGTACAATATGGGTATCAAAAGAAAGGTGTTAATGAGTTTTTTAAAAGGGAGTAATCCTTAGTTCCATAGGTGGACGCCTTTTCGAGGTATCGCAATAAAGGTGGACCAGGGGTGACTCTAGACTTTGTTTGTGCGATATGGGTATCAAATGAAAGGTGTTAATGAGTATTTTTAAAAGGGAGTGGGCCTTCGTTCTATAGATGTTCGCCTTTTCGAAATATCGCCATAAAGGTGGACCAGGGGTGACTTTAGAATATATTTGTACGATATGGGTATCAAATTAAAGGTATTAATGAGTGTTTTAAAAGGGAGTGGTGGTAGTTGTATATGTGAAGGCGTTTTCCAGATGTCGACCAAAATGTGGACCAGGGTGACCCAGAACTTTATCTCTTGGATACCACTAATTTATTTATATATGTAATACCTGCCAAGATTTTAAGGGTTTTTTATTTCGCCCTGCAGAAATTTTCGTTTTCTTCTACTTAATATGGTAGGTGTCACAACCATTTTATAAAGTTTTTTCTAAAGTTATATTTCGCGTCAATAAAACAATCCAATTACCTTACCATGTTTCATCCCTTTTTTCGTATTTGGTATAGAATTATGGCATTTTTTTCATTTTTCGTAATTTTCGATATCGAAAAAGTGGGCGTGGTCATAGTCGGATTTCGTTCATTTTTCATACCAAGATAAAGTGAGTTCAAGTAAGCACGTGAACTAAGTTCATTAAAGATATGTCGACTTTGCTCAAGTTATCGTGTTAACGGCCATGCGGAAGGACAGACGGACGACTGTGTATAAAAACTGGGCGTGGCATCAGCCGATTCCGCCCATTTTCACAGAAAACAGTTAACGTCATAAAATCTATGCCCGTACCAAATTTCAAAAGGATTGGTTAATTTTGGTCGACTTATGGCGTTAAAAGTATCCTAGACAAATTACATGAAAAAGGGCGAAGCCACGCCCATTTTTAAATTTTCTATTATTTTTGTATTTTGTTGCACCACGTCATTACTGGAATTGAATGTTGACATAATTTACTTATATACTGTAAAGATATTAAATTTTTTGTCTCCGATTTTGCTAATTTTTATTAAGCGTACATGCAGTAATAGGAGTAACGTTCCTGCTAAATTTCATCATGATATCTTCAACAACTGCCAAATTACAGCTTGCAAAAGTTTTAAATTACCTTCCTTTGAAAGTGGGCGGTGCTACGCCCGTTGTCCAAAATTTTACTAATTTTCTATTCTGCGTCATAAGTTCAACTATTCTACCAAGTTTCGTCGCTTTATCTGTCTTTTGTAATGAATTATCGCACTTTTTCGGTTTTTCGAAATTTTCGATATCGAAAAAGTGGGCGTGGTTATAGTCCGATATCGTTCATTTTACACAGCGATCTGAGATGTGTGCTCAGGAACCTACATACCAAATTTCATCAAGATACCTCAAAATTTACTCAAGTTGTCGTGTTAACGGACGGACGGATGGACGGACGGACATGGCTCAATCAAATTTTTTTTCGATCCTGATTATTTTGATATATGGAAGTCTATATCTATCTCGATTCCTTTATATATGTACAACCAACCGTTATCCAATCAAACTTAATATACTCTGTGAGCTCTGCTCAACTGAGTATAAAATGAGAAAACAGAGGAATTGGGAACAAAAAGTAGAGGAATTTGGAGGGATGTTGGAAAAGTAAAACGTGCAAGAGAAAAGTAAGAATAATGGTAATGGTTTGAGACAAAGTAGCAAGAAGAGGTTAACAAGAAGATTAAGAGTGAAAGTGAGAGTTAAGATTGGATAAGTGAAAGAGCGGTAAGAGGAAAAGCGGGAAGATTTACGGAAGCATAAATGAGCTGATTAAAGCAAACTAGAAAATGGAGAGTGATGAGTATATACGATAAGAAGAGAGTTAGACAGAGTAGAGGCAGGTAGATATATAGAGAATATTAGGCTAGGTTAAGAGGGCGTGCGTGGGTATTTCCTACACTTCCACCAGGAGACATTTTTGTCCATTGTGCGAGCGATCAGTAAGTGCAGGGTGGCGGCCCATTCGTTTAATCCCATTACCACCTAGTGGTCCTCAAAGAAAAACTTGCTTCCACTGATGAACCCAAGAAGAAGCGAGATGTCCGCCTTCCCAACCTCTGCCATGCTGTCGAAGAACTGTGAGCCCAGAAATCTGAGCATTCTTCTTTGAAGCCACGGACATCAACAGAGAAAGTGGTAGATCGACTCCTCTTCCTCTTCATCCTTACAGCTTCTGCAGAGGGAGATTATTGGTTTAAGCTACCGTCGGGGCATTGGTGCGATAACACAATGACCTGTGATGACACCCGTAAGTACCCTCATCGCGAATTTGTTAATTTTTAGCAAGTCCGTTTCCCTGTTATCATATTCCTCGATTCACCCCAGGAGATAACCCAGAGCTGGTCGGACGGAGCTGTCCACGTCCAAATCGGAACTTTTCCTAGCCACCTCATCTGCGAGTTCATTCCCTTCAATACAGCTGTGCCAGGGACCCAGAAAAGGGAGACATTCAGATGACTTATAGAAGCCAGCGAGGCTCGACACCTCCGCACGATATCCGATTTTCTCATGTTGGGATCTAGTGCCCTTAAGGCGGCTTGGCTGTCAACAAGGATTGTTACGTCGGTGTCGGAGGCCATACTATCTTGAAGTAGCTTTGCTGCTCTGTCTATGGCATATATAGAGTAAGCCAACGCTGTTTAAAATAAAGTTCTGATAAGCTCAATTTTTATTTATTTTTTTTTTTGTGGTATGAGGTAAATCTATAAGCTCTGATTTGTTGAAGTATCGTTGCCCTAAAACCTCAGCCGGTATATTCTTTTTCACCAGCCACGTCTTTCTGCTCAATGGCCCTACCTCAACGCTCTGTTTACATAGATAGTTGTTGGGGCTTGGAATTGTATACTGTCAACCCCGAGTTTTCGTATGACAGGCAACTTCAACCCCATGTAAAAAGCTATTGCAATACATTCACTTAGATACATCCGCGCCCAATCACTGATCCAAGTGCGCTTCCCACTTTAGTTTTCAATTTATTTTAAGTTACAGTGGCTTGATATGGGTCAATATCTAACCGTATAGGATTAGTAGATCCAACGTAGCTAGCTTGCTTTTTCTTGTGCATATTATATTACATTTAAAAAAAATATATCTTAGAATAGGTGGCAACGTTGTAAAGGCATTCTCAGTGGAAATGCACAAAAATGCCACCAAATCTGTTGAGCCATTTCGAAGAATCTTTTCATTTGGTTCAGACAAATACCAATACAAACGAACTAAAAAACAGACTTAGGCCGTTTTTTACCTTATTCAGTTAATGCTACCTCGCACTTTATCATCTAAGCATAATGCATATTTTTATCTAAGCTTAAGTAAACGCAATGTACCAAAGTCATATATATCATTTCACAATCAGACTCCTACTCAGTGTTCAATAGGTGCGAATATAAATTTTCTTCATTAAAACCTCAGACTTGTTATGCTTCCAACAGCAGACTAGTCCACAAAGCAAACTATCATATGCAAGTTAGTTTGTACTAACTCTTTCATGGGGATATATCAATTTAGTTTAGCATATTTAATAATATGTCACTTTAGTACCCAATAAACATTTTTGCTCAATCACACTTTAGGAGGTCACACAGAGCTAGCCTTTAGTATTGTTAAACGTCAGTTCTCGTTCTGTTTGGAATTAAGAGTCCAAGGAAAGGGCTGACTTCATTACAACACTAAGAAATGCTAGGCCTCTAGTCCAAAGCTCTCTGAAGGGATTACTAAGCCTCCCCTACCACCAGTTAGTTCACATACCCTAATAAATTGACATTACTAACCACATACGTTTCTTAGGTCAAACTACGGTTCGCCGCCAAAGCCGACAAGTGTCAGCCGCGGGAGCACTACCGTACCCCGATTCGTGGCTGAAAGCATTCCTCATGGGATTCGATATACCGACCGTTATCGCTACCGATGTTCCCTGGAGATCGCTCCGATCGTCTCTGAACCTGCACTGCAATTCTGAGAACCGTAAACTGCGAGCGTTCCTCATAGGATAAGATATACCGATAATCATAGTTACAGCCGTTCTCTAGAGACCACTATCTTCGACACTCGCTGAACCTGCAACGCTATTTTGTGAACCGCTTCTTGAGCTCTCGCCATTACCGTCGCTCTCTCCCCTCCTCTTCTCTTTCGCTCTCTACTTGCCCACTTCGTATGATATCGCCTGCTCGGAGTAAATACTATAACTAGTTTTGTTATTATTTAGCAGCGGCTTTGTGGATCCTCTTCTTGAACCTGTAGCGGCTGAACTTACATCTGCCTTCAACGAGCTTACCTCTGGACTCAACCACCCTCAGATTTAATACTTTTTTCAACTTTGATAATATTTGCTCTCTTGTTAATTGGGTATTCACAAATAATATGAAAATTTACATTAGTAGAATTTTCATGGCAATATTGGTCAGAAGGCAGCAAATGAACAGACATTAAAAAGAGATTAAATATGTCTATGCAATACCAATGTTTCACGACCAGGGTCAATATCACCTTGTGTATTCAAGTGTGTGCCTTTTTAATATCGCCTGCTGGCCATAAACTATAAAATCGGGAAAAATAGTTTAAAAAATATGCCGACTCTTATTTTCTGGAATAACTACATACACATGTATGTACATTAGGGTGGGTTGATTTGTATGGACGAAAGTTAACCGATATCGCGTCATCGAATTTTCTATAGGATTTGGGCTCAGGAAAAAAAGTTCCACTACTTACTTACTAATTATCCGTCTAAATGGTTATCGCCGTCCAACAAGGCGCACCAGTCGCTCCTTCGCTCCGCCAACCGGCGCCAATTGGTCACACAAAGGGAGTTTAATTCGTTTTCCACCTGGTTCTTCCAACGGAGTGCGGGCCGCCCTCTACCTCTGCTTCCATAGGCGGGTTCCGATAGAAACACTTTCTTGGCCGGAGCATCATCATTCATTCGCATAACATGGCCTAGCCAGCGCAGCCTCTGCGTTTTAATTCGCTGGACTATGTTGATGTCTGCGTATAGCTCGTACAGCTCATCATTAAATCTTCTTCGGTACTAGCCATCGCCAACGCGTAGAGGTCCATAAATCTTTCGAACAACTTTTCTCTCGAACACTCCCAAAGCCGCTTCATCTGCTATTGTCATGGTCCATGCTTCTGCCCCATATAGCAGGACGGGTACGATAAGTGACTTGTAGAGTATGATTTTCGTTCCCCGAGAGAGGACTTTACTTTTCAATTGCCTACCTAGTCCAAAGTAGCATTTATTGGCAAGATTGATTCTACGCTGGAGTTCAGTGCTGATGTTGTTGCTTGTGTTGATGCTGATTCCCAAATAAACGAAGTCTTTTACTATTTCGAAATTATGGCTGCCAACAGTAGCGTGGTTGCCAAGGCGCGTATGCACTGACTCTTTGCTGGATGACAGCAGGTACTTCGTTTTGTCCTCATTCACCATCAAACCCATCTTTACCGCTTCTTTTTCCAGTTTGGAGTACGCAGAACTAACAGCGCGGGTGTTCCACTACGCATACCCAAAAAATTAATTTTCGAGCCTGCGAAATTTAATTTTTTTACTTTTTTCGACTGTGATTTTTGAGGTTTTTTCATAACCTACTAAAAAAAATTTCATATAATTTTTTTTTTTTTTTTCAAAAAACTGTTATCGACAATGTTTTTAGCGGACATTTTTGGGTCGGACATGAAAAGTTTACAATCAAATGAAATTTTTTTTAGTACGTCATGAAAAAAACCTTAAAAATCAAAGTCGAAAAAAAGTCAAAAAAATTAAATTTAAAAAATTAAATCCTATCGAAAAAGCGATGACGCGTATCGGTTAATAAATCGACCCAGTCTAATGTACATGCCTACATTGTATATATATATGTATGAAAAAGTGAACGCTTGCACATGAGGATTATGATGGATAAAAGGAAAATGCTAGATGTGTATAAAATCTGTGAATAAAATCTTCATTTCGTGCATTGCATGGACTTTACATATCGACAGACGTACAGATTGAGCAGCTGACTAGACTGTTAGTCTACGAAAGTACTTAAATATATAACTTGTATTTAAAAATGTACATTTCATTTTGGTTATTCATCGCTTTGCAGCGCCATTTGGCCGACACCACTTGGGCATTTGCAGAAATGATTACTTTTTATTTTAAATTTAAAACTTTTATGCGCTGTTTTTTCTCATCAAATAACGTCAGAGCTTTGAAAAATTTACAGTTTTTTGTGCATACAATTTTACAACAATATTCGCTTGTAATACTCTTCTTTGTAACCTTTGCTTTCTTTTTTCTCACACTTTGTCTCTACCTTCCTTTCTTTTTTTGCGAAGTCCATATCAACTGCCTCAACTTAGTTGGCATATCTGGTGCAGTCGAATAGCACGTTCTTGCTAGTAGTTAGTTGTTAGCAAGTTATTGTTGGCAGTCAGTTTCAAAGCCAAATTAAACTTCCTTAACCTTAACGCCATAGTCGTAACCATACCCATATCCATAACCATCTCAATGTGATCGATTAATGGTGCCTTAACCTAAAAATCGTGAAAATTTCATAAAAATGAAGAAAACGCAAAAAATTACAAACATATTCCACAAAAAATAAGTCTCTTAGTCATAACGTATCCAAAACAATGAAGGAAATCTACAAAAAGTTATTGAATTCACCAACTAAAATATTTTTAGCTTATGGATATGGCGAGAAACTAAAAACCATTTGGTTGGCTATAGCGTTAGCGTTATGGTATGGCACCATTAATCGATTGCATTGATTTCCATAAGGTAGGTTCGATCTGCTCTTTTATCTGGTTATGGCTTTATGGTTATAAGTCACCATTAATTCGATCTTTAAGATATACCAAGCATTGTTGCCAGATTCCTACTTTTATTGTTTAGCATGTTTGGTAGGTTTATTCGTTTTTTTTTTGTAAGCAATGCGTTATAATACACCCAATTGACAATATTTCAACTTTTGAAATCCAAAACTATTTTTTGTATGCGGTTACTTTTCTGGATCCGGTTAATTTCTTGGAACAATTACATATTTGGAACGTGTTTCTTTTTATGATCTTATACATTTAAAAAACAATCACCTTTGGAAAACTGATTTCTTTTTAAGATCTTATACATTTAAAAAACAATCACCTTTGGAGAACTGATACCTTTTTTAAAATTTTTACAGCCATCATATTTGGGGAACCGGTTACTTTATTTTAAACGGGTACTTTTTGGAACCGGTTACTTATTTAAAATGTTTAACATTTTTATAGGCTAGATATTTTGGGGGACCGGGTACTTTTTTGTTGGAAATGGTTCCTTTCTAAAGCGAGTTATTTTTTCTTCCGTTCTCCTTTTTGCAACCCCTACTGTTACTGGTTGCCTTTTTGAGCTTTTCTTCTCTTGTGGTTTGCTGCTTTCTTTTCTAGAACAGGCTTTTCTATGAAATCATTAATTTTTTGGAAACTGTTAATTTCTTGAAGCAACTTGCTTTTACTTACTCACTTACTTCTTTGGAACCTTCTAATTTTTCTGAAGCCGTCTTATTTTCGAAACAGTTTACTTTCCTTGAACCGTTTACTTTTATTAGGAAGTTGTTTACATTTAAAAGCTCTCACTTTTCCTGAACCAGTTACTTTTTTTAAGACGAACTAAGATAATATGCGGTTATTTTTTCGAACCTTTTTCTGTTACCCATTTTTTCGGAACCGGTTACCTTTATGAAATTGCTTACATTTTAAAAACCCTTACTGTTGACGAACCGGTTATTTTCCAAACCGATTGCTTTTATCACATTTTTTAAATGTTACAAACTGCTTTCATTTATGAAAAACCGGTTTCTTTTGGGATTCGGCAAGCTCGTAGGTAGTGCCGGCTCTAGTGACCAAAGCTTTCTATGCACAATGGTGGCAAAAAACTTAGTAACGGTGAATCAATGAAAAATATAAAATTAACAGACCAAAAAAAACTGCGAAACGACAGGGACAGCACAAGCAGTGATAAGTGCAAAAACACAATCGGAAAAAGAACGAGATATATAAACTACGAACGGACATATGTATGGGAGTGCTTAAAGAATTAAGCTTACTCCAGCTGCCTTAGTTCCAAGAAGACTGTGGTCTCGAGTATGGATGCCTGAGTTCCAGGATGTTTATGGATGAGAGAATGGTCATCAAGTTGGGGAGATCTCTCGGAATAGCCTTCTCTTTCTGCAACAATAACATTCAAGAGAAATTTCAACGGCTGTGACAGTAGCGATTTGCTCTTTCTTTTCACATGCTTTGAACATGACACACGATATGGTGGGCTTAGAACTTGACAGTTGGGTCTCTTGAAAAGCGAACTCAATATTCAATATGTCTGCTCAATATTAGTGCACCTATATCACAGCAAAATTGGAGTGGATATGTTTCAGACATTGTTTGATACAAACTATAGGATCCGCTTTCCTACAGGGAAGGGCTTCAACATCTCAGTTTTCACGAACAATTCTAAAATGGTAGGTGGATACCGATATGTGGTTGGTTGGGTTGAACTAGCCGGCTCGTGTGGACCTCACTTGGGCGGAATGAGTCCATAATGTTCTGGTATTTTTGGTGTCTTAGCAGAAGTTTTTGCAAGACTCCTTGACATGTCCATATGAAAAAGGCCTGACGATGAAGAGGGACTCGCACGGGTCTTTATAAACATTCATCATTGGTTAACTCACTTAAGACTGTATCAAGACTGTCAGCAAATGATTAAGAAAGGAATATTTCATTCATAAGACGTGACCTATCCAATGAAGTTTTTAGGTGAAATAACATTAATAGCACACCTGCTAAGTAAATACATGATCAGCGTTAATAATAAAATAAATTTTATTTTCATGAATAACCCTCATTCATTTATTTTGTTTTCCATTTTCAGTTTACTCCTATTTATTTAGAACAACGCATTTACCACATTAAAGCCTCTTCTGCTTAACTAAAACCGAAAATAAACAACTGAAAGGCAATGACACAACCGGGCAACACAGCAACTCGGTCATCTTGTTAATAATAACTTCAGATGCTAGCTAACAAAAAACAAACAAAAAATGCTGCTGGTTTTTAGAAGGCAAATTAAGTCAGCCTCTGTGAGTTCTCAGATGAAGTGCAACTCCATCAAAGTAAATTTGTTTTTATTTTGTTTTCTGATATGGGTTGTTGTTTGATGTCTCATCTAACGAAGAATTTTTCGCGAAAGTGGAAATGCAAATGTGGCGCTCGTGCGTGCCAGTTTAGCTGACAGCTTTGACTACATTTGTTTGTATTCCTGTATATATGTATGTGTGAGTATTTCTTGCAGCGGCAGTGAATCTTGTAGCACCAGGTATCGGCAGCAATGTAGGCTTTGTGAGTATCGCCCACTAAACGTACATATCTTAATATATAAAAAACACGTGTCACTATGTTTGAGGCTAATGGACTCCTAAACTACTGAACGATTTTGAATTTGTTTTGCACCCCGTGTGTAGTTTGATCTAACTTGAAATATAGGATAGGTGACTGGGTGACTATGGAGTGGAGAGGCCAAAACGTGGACCCGGATACCCCTGGAGTGTGTTTATAGAATATGGGTACCAATGAAAGCTGTTGATGAGTGCTTTAGTAGAGCGTAATTTTCATACCCCCGTGGTGACTCAGGTCTCGAGACATAGGACAAAACGTGGACCTGGGTACCCCTAGAATGTGTGCATAGAATATGGACATCAAATGAAAGCCGTTGATGAGTGCTTTAGTAGAGGGTAATTTTCATACCCCTGGGTGACTAGGGTCTAGAGCTATAGGCCAAAACGTGGACCCGGGTAGATACCCCTAGAATGTGTTAATAGAATATTGATATAAAATGAAAGCTGTTGATGAGTGCTTTAGCAGAGGGTAATTTTCATACCCCTGGGTGACTAGGGTCTCGAGATATAGGCCAAAACGTGGACCCGGGTACCCCTAGAATGTGTTTATAGAATATGGATATCAAATGAAAGCTGTGGATGAGTGCTTCAGCAGAGGGTAATTTTCATACCCCTGGGTGACTAGTGTCTCGAGATATAGGTCAAGACCTGGACCCGGGTACCCCTAGAATGTGTTTATAGAATATGGATATCAAATGGAAGCTGTGGATGAGTGCTCTAGCAGAGGGTAATTTTCATACCCCTGGGTGACTAGGGTCTCGAGATATAGGCCAAAACGTGGGCCAGTGAATGCCTAGACAGTGTTTATACAATATGGATATGAAATGAAAGCTGTCGATGAGTGCTTTCTTAGAGGGTAATTTTCATACTCCTGGGTGATTAGGGTCTCGAGATATAGGCCAAAACGTGGACCCGGGTACCCCTAGAATGTGTTTATAGAATATGGATATCAAATGAAAGCTGTGGATGTGTGCTTTAGCAGAGGGTAATTTCCATACCCCTGGGTGGCTAGGGTCTCGAGATATAGGCCAAAACGTGGACCCAGGTACCCCTAGAATGTGTTTATAGAATATGGATATGAAATGAAAGCTGTGGATGAGTGCTTTAGCAGAGGGTAATTTTCATACCCCTGGGTGACTAGGGTTTCGAGATATAGGCCAAAACGTGGACCCGGGTACCCCTAGAATGTGTTTATAGAATATGGATATGAAATGAAAGCTGTGGATGAGTGCTTTAGCAGAGGGTAATTTTCATACCCCTGGGTGACTAGGGTCTCGAGATATAGGCCAAAACGTGGGCCAGTGAATACCTAGACAGTGTTTATACAATATGGATATCAAATGAAAGCTGTTGATGAGTGCTTTAGTAGAGGGTAATTTTCACACCCCTGGGTGACTAGGGTCTAGAGCTATAGGCCAAAACGTGGACCCAGGTAGATACCCCTAGAATGTGTTAATAGAATATTGATATAAAATGAAAGCTGTTGATGAGTGCTTTAGTAGAGGGTAATTTTCATACCCCTGGGTGACTAGGGTTTCGATATATAGGCCAAACCGTGGACCCGGGTACCCCTAGATTGTGTTTATAGAATATGGATATCAAATGAAAGCTGTGGATGAGTGCTTTAGCAGAGGGTAATTTTCATACCCCTGGGTGACTAGGGTCTCGAGATATAGGCCAAAACGTGGACCCGGGTACCCCTAGAATGTGTTTATAGAATATGGATATGAAATGAAAGCTGTGGATGAGTGCTTTAGCAGAGGGTAATTTTCATACCCCTGGGTGACTAGGGTCTCGAGATATAGGCCAAAACGTGGACCCGGGTACCCCTAGAATGTGTTTATACAATATGGATATGAAATGAAAGCTGTTGGTGAGTGCTTTAGTACAGAGTAATATATTATCCAGACACGGACTGGGACTGGGATTAGGACTAGGACTGGGACTGGAATAAAATACATACCACCCTCTGGGATAGGCAATAAGGGATGCAGAAGAATGAGAAAAAATTGAGAGAAGATAAAAGATAGAAGGAGATTGAGAAAGAGATAGAATGAGACGAAGATGGTGATAGATGAAGCGAAAAAGACGAAGGGAGGAGTGAATAAAAGGATTAGGAAAAAGAGAAGAGGGGGGAGGGCAGAGTCAGACGGAAAAAGCTTATTAAAATATATGCAGATAGGCCAAATTTAGGGCAGGACAACGTCTGCCGTGTCTTCTAGTACATGAATAAATTTAAAAGTTTCTTTTAATGTATGTGCGTATGTGGTCTTGAGCAGAGTGCGCAAAAAATCAAAACAAAAACAAAGGAAGTCTAACTCAAAATAGCGATGCCATAATTTACAATTAAAGTACTAAGCAATTATTTTGGAAAATCAGCATTACCGCACCTACCTCCCACTGGTTAGGATCATATTTCGGCACAATTTCCATATCAACGCGGAACTCTTTAGCTAAAATTTTGCTATATTTCTAGGTTGCATTCGGGATAATTTCGGAACTATTTTAAGATTATTTTGGGACCATTTCCGTAAAAATGTCCGGGATCAAATCGGATATATTTCGTGAGCAAAGCGTGATTATCCCTGGATCATTTCGAGTTTATTTCCGTGATAGGATCGGTACTACATACATATCCAATATTTCGGGATTTTCTTCGGGACCACTCCGGTACCATTTGGGCATATTTCGACATGTTATTCTGAAATTTCGTAATCATATCGGAACTATTTGAGGATTAACTTTGATCATATCGGGATTGTTTTCGTTACATATTAGTTACTCCTTCGGAATAAATGCGGGACTATTTGATGATAATTTTCGGGATTATTTCCGAATTACCTGTGGATCTTTGCAGGGTTGTCTTCGGGATAGTTTCTCAAGAGAGTTGCGAGATTGATTGAAGGCAATTTAAGGATAATATCAGAATCTTTTTCGAATTCAGATAACTATTTAGTGTCCATTTTGAGGCAGCTCCCGTATTATTCCGGGATTGTTTTCGGGATACTTTCGTAACCTTTTGGGATCATTTCCGGACTATCTCCGATTCATTTTTGAGCTGCTTGAGGCTCCTATCGGAAGCTTCTCAAGATTGTCCATGTATGATTTCGGGTTTATGATTTTGGATTGTTTAGGAATTTTCGCGAGGATGATGTTACATTTTCTTAACTGTGTCCTGTTTGGGATTCTAAGGTACATATGCCTGGAATATTTCAACCATTATTTGAGGACTTCTTCTGTAACATTCTGAAATTTCACTAAAGGTGGTCCTCTGACTATTTCGGGACTATTTTTGGGATCAATTTAAAATTATTTCAGAACAATTTCCGGATAGTTAAGGATTATTTCGGATTAGCTTGGGAGTTGTTCTACGAATCAATTCGAGAACATTTCCAGTATTTTAGGGAGACATTTTGGAACTTTTTCAAAAATACTTTGGGACAGCTTTCGGGATAATTTAACTTTACATTTCAACAGCTTTCAAAAGATCATAATGGGACTTTTTCCCAAACATTGGAAATTGTTTTTAGGTTTACTTATTTCTATATTATTTTAGGGATAATTTCGTAGTGATTTTTATTATCAATAAGCTGTTTTTTTTTTTTCGGATTATTTGTTGACTCCTTCGAATTTTGAATTTTAAATTCGGACGGACAAAACTGCGGGTAGAGGCAAATAGACATGCCCATTGTCCAATGAACACTTTTAAGGTTGACGCCTTACGAGTTTGGCCGTCAACCAAAGCTTGCTAGTCACTTTTCTTTTGAAGCGGTTTCAAAGGGGAAAGTTAGAAGGCAATTCTAAGACTCAGTTATCAGTAATCGCTCATACAGAAAAATAGCGAAAGTAAAGACTTAGAAGTTTCTGGAATGGAAGCAGGTGAGAACTAGCCATAACCTAATTATCTTAGAACTGTCTGTAATGAAGAACGTTTGAGAACGTGTTATGAAGGAATGCACTAGAGGACATTTGTTACCACGAATGACATCGCCGAGTGAAAGTGGAGCTACAACAAGGTAGTACTGTCTTTTAGCGGTCTATCTCTACGCTAGTTCTGAGCTAGTCGAATTTTCTGCAGATATGCATATCTCCATGGGTTAGCATAACGAATACTGTTTTATTATTTCCTTATTTAATCTTGTTCTTCGTTTGTGCTTATGACAATTACTTAAGTATTGTAAACAGTACAAAAGTCTCGTTTCCTTGAATACACTGGCCGTGGAAGTACTTTAAGCAATTTACTCATCACTCACCTCAAATATTCGTTTTAATGTATGTCTATCTATATTTAAATATTTATATATGCACTTTTCTGTGTTTTTACTACATTCTTTCATACATCTGTAAAAATCCCAGTAGGTTTGTATGTCATTTGGGCGCTGCTAAAAGTCTATGCAACTTGTTCCCCCAGTTTTGTGTTGTTCATTCATATATGTACGTTTGCAGGTATGTGTGCACCATTCAATGTTCTCAATGGTCGCCTTACCTGATTCTTACCTTTTATGTTTTTCCTATAGATATCTTAAAGCGGTTACCATTTTTCATTTTTCCCTGATCATTTTAGCACGTGCTCCTTAAGCAGCCATCAACCATCAGCATTTGTTCATCTCAGTCGTCTTTGGCTTTTTGGTTAACCACCAAATGGGAAAGCCCTTAGCTCATCTGCGGTTAATCTTCATTACATGAAACTCATGAATAATAATAAAGTATAATTGCTGTATAAGTAAGTAAGCATATTTGATATTTACATATAGAAATACCTGCTCGACCAGAAAATATGTGGCATTGTATTCCCGAATGATATTTTCTTCGTTGTTTAAGATTCACTTTTATTTATGTTGCCTTGCAGGGAGTTAATGTTTGACATTTAGCTTAACAAACAATGAAGATACTACCATAATAATAATAATAATATCAATTATAATGTAACTACTTACTAACTTACTTAATGCGAGCTTCACCATTTAAGCAAGGAGCTGCCAACTGAAGCCGATTGGTCACACCAAGGAAGCTTAAATCGTTTTCCACCCGGTTCTTCCAGTAGAGTGGGTCCGCCCTCTTCCTCTCCTACCATAGGTGGGATCCGAAAAAAATACTTTCTTGGCCGGAGCGTCATATTTTATTCAAATAACATGGCTTAGTCAGCGAAGCCGCTGCGATTAAATTAGCTGTACTATGTCAATAAATCTTCTTCTATACTCGCTATCGCCAACGCGTAGCGGTCCCTTAATCTTTCGAAGAACTTTTCTCTCGAACACTCTCATAGCGGCTTCATCTGATGTTGTCATGGCCCATACTTCTGCATCATATAACAGGACAGGTTAGGAGGCTTAGAATATACATGCGGTAGGTATGCCTGTCGTAAGAGGCGACTAAGATACCAAATTGATTCAAGCGGTTGTGTAGCGTAACCTTCTCAAGGGAGGCTCTGGCTACCCCGAACTCATGATGTATATAGGGGATAGGAGGGCGGGATGGCCTAGAAGGTTGCATTTGATCATACCAAATCGTTCCCGAGAAGGTCAGGCTAGTACCTTTATGGTGCTTGTTATCGGAACGTATCGGATCTGCATCCGGCAAAGGACCATCAACATCGATAACACACCCCAAGGCTTTTGGGGAGTGTTCTTATCGCTACAACAACAACAACGGGTACGACAAATGACATGTTGTACTGATGTTGGTGTCCGGGTTAATGCTGACTGCCAAATAAACGAAGTCTTTTTCTATTTCGATATTGTGACTGTCAGCAGTAGCAGAGTTGCCAAGACGCAAATGCGTAAACTCTTTGTTCGCTAACACCAGGTAATGTAATAACTTAAAAAGTAAAGAAGGCTAAGTTCGGGTGTAACCGAACATTACATACTCAGCTGAGAGCTTTGGAGACAAAATAAGGGAAAATCACCACGTAGGAAAATTAACCTAGGGTAACCCTGGAATGTGTTTGTATGACATGGGTATCAAATGGAAGGTATTAAAGAGTGTTCTAAAAGATTATTCTAAAAGGGAGTGGGCCATTTCGGGATATCGCCATAAAGGTGGACCAGGGGAAGGTAGGTTGAACTGGCCGGTCCATGAGGACCTCACATAGACTGATTGAGTCCGTAGTGTTACCAGAAGTTTGTTTTAATGGCCAAACTGAAAAAGCCTATCAAAAACCAGGACTTATGTTATAAAATAACTCCGTCCTCTTGGCAAATACTAGAAGCTTCCTAGGACTTAAGCCAGTTGCTGCTTCTAGATCTGACAGCTGTATCACTCCTAATATCTGGAGTCTTAGCCTGGCAAGTGCAGGGTACTAGCACAGAACGTGCTCGATCGTTCCCTCCTCCAACCCGCACTTCCTACATCTGCTATCACTGACCAAGCCTAGTTTAAAGGCATGTGACGCCAGCAGGCAGTGTCCAGTCAGAATACCCATCATGAGTCTACAGTCCTCTCTTTTTAATGATAGGAGCAACTGTGTTAGTCTAAGGTTGTAAGACCTACACATAATCTTCGACACTTTACAGCCCCACGCTTGAACCCACGCCTTTCCCGCTTGGTCGAACATGTGCACCTCTCGACTTCGCTTAATCTCGCCCAATCTAATTGGGAAATCAACGGAGCAAGCTTCAAGGGATGCGCCCTTTTTAGCTAGTTCGTCCGCTTTTTCATTCCCATCTATTCCCATATGCCCTGGGACCCAATATAGATGTATGCTTCTCCCTGTTCCGATTCTCTCCAGAGACTGCTTACACTCTAACACGCATTTAGATGCTGTGCTATGCGAGATTATTGCCTTAATTGCTGCTCGACTGTCAATATAAAAGTTAACACGGTTGCAGATTAAGCTATTCTCTTCCAGGGTTTCTACTGATTTGGTTACGGCTAATATTTCCGTTTGGAAAACGTTACAGTAACCCAGCAGCCTGTAGGATCTGCTTATTTCCGGATCAGCGCAGTATACCGCAGACCCTACTCCTTCCACTACTTTGGAACCATCGGTGTACACATGTATCCCTCGTCCGCCATTTGCGCACCATTGCGCCAACCGTCCGCCTCTATTGTGGCCTTAAGATCTCCCTCGAAGTGCAGATAGGGAATCATGTAGTCTGTTCGTCTTGTGATTGATGACGCTATACTACTATGGCCATACGGTCGGCGCTCAAGGTACCCCGAAGCACCGAGCCTGGTTGCGGTCGTTAACGCTTAGTTCTGCGCAACCAGGTCTACAGGTGGGATGTGCAAAATGGCATAGAGTGCAGCCGTCGGGGTTGTTTTCAGGGCTCCCGTAATGCTAAGCATTGATAGTCTACATACCCCTCTAATATTTTGAGGTATGTTGTTTTTTGTGTGGCTTTCCACCAAACAAGAACTCCATAGTATAGAATAGGGCTTAGAATCGCTGTAAAAACGTAATGATGAATGCGAGAGGCCCCACGTACACCCCAGCATTCTTTTACATGCATAGAGTGCCGTTGAGGCCTTCTTGACCCTCTCCTCCACGTTGAGCTTCCATGACAGCTTACTGTCTAGGATGATCCTATATATTTTGTGCAAGGTTTCTCCTGTAAGGTCACCCGTCCTAAATTAGGCCTGGTCCATTTTGGGACCTTGTATCTCTTTGTAAACAACACCATATCCGTCTTCTCCGCATTGACTTTCAATCCGACATTAGATGCCCAGATATGAATATCGCGAAGCGCCCGATCCATCAAAGAACTAATCGTTGGAAGGCACTTTCCACTTATGACAATTGCAACGTCATCTGCGTAAGCCGTAAGTTTGACGGGTCCCTCATCGAATCGCCTGAGCAGTTGGTTGATGACCAGCGTCCACAGCAGAGGTGATAGCACCCCTCCCTGCGGCGTGCCCCTGTCCACTGATTTCGTGGCCTCGTACAATCCCCATTGTGATGTAATCTTCCTGCATTTTAACATGCAGCCGATCCATCTGATTAAGGCAGGATGTACTTTAATGTAATTAAGACCATCCATAATCGCCCATTTTGCAACATTATTGCAAGCCCCGGTAATGTCCAAGAAGACTTCTAGAGCATACTCCTTATATTCCAGGGATTTCCCTATGCTTATTACCACCCTATGCAATGCGGTGTCTACCGACTTGCCTTTGGTGTACGCATGCTGTGTTGTGGAGAGCAGCTTTTCATCCACGTTGGAGTTTATGTACACATCTATCAGCCTCTCAAAGGTTTTGAGCAGAAATGATGTTAAGCTAATGGGTCTATTGTCTTTGGGATACACGTGACCGATCTACACGAGCTGTTCTCCAAGAGTGCCGTACATGATTCAGTCTTATGCACCCATCGAATATTATTTAAGCCATTCCGCGACCGCCCTACTTGAGACTTGTATCATGGCCGGGAATATACCATCTGGGCCCGGCGATTTAAACTTAGAAAACGTCTTCACTGCCCACTCGATCTTGGTATCGGTCACCAAGCCCGGCACTACTAGCTCCGTGATCGAAGTGTGAGTGATGTCTGCTGGCTCCTCTAAACCGTCTCCCGATGGGAAATGTGTATCGAGAAGCACCTCAAGGGGTTCCTCACTATTACGTGACCATTCCATGTTCTCTTTCTTTATTAGTCCCTGGACTATGTTTCCCTTTGCTAGGACTTTTTTCAACCGTGATGTTTCGCTGGAGCACTCTATGTCCGTACAGAAACTTTTCCATGAGGGGTGATTATAGAATGCGCTTGCACTATATGGGTATCAAATGAAGAGTGCTGATGAGTATTTTAAAAGGGAGTTGGCCTTAGTTCAATAGGTGGACGCCTTTTCGAGATATCGCTATAAAGGTGGACCAGGGGTGACTCTAGAATGTGTTTGTACGATATGGGTATCAAATTAAAGGTATTAATAAGGGTTTTAAAAGTGAGTGGCCCTTAGTTGTGTATGTGAAGGCGTTTTCGAGATATCGACCAAAATGTGGACCAGGGTGACCCAGAACATCATCTGTCGGGTACCGCCAATTTATTTATATATGTCATACCACGAAGAGTATTCCTGCCAAAATGCCAAAGGCTTTTGATTTCGCCCTGCAGAACTTTTTCATTTTCTTCTACATAATATGGTAGGCGTCACACCCATTTTACAAAGTTTCTTCTAAAGTTATATTTCGCGTCAATAAACCAATCCAATTACCATGTTTCATCCCTTTTTTCATATTTGGTATAGAATTATGGCATTTTTTTCATTTTTCGTAATTTTGGATATCGAAAAATTGGCCGTGGTCATAGTCGGATTTCGACCTTTTTTATACCAAGATAAAGTGTGCTCAGATAAGTACGTGAACTAAGTTTAGTAAATATGTATTTAGTTAGCGAGCTTTGCTCTTATTGCTTTATACAATGGTTTTTGTATTTGATGAAGAAGTGAAATTCAGAAACATGTCCTAGTAACCATCGCCGTTTGTAAACTTACAATTTTTCTCTAATATCAATTAAGTTTAGTAAAGATATATCGATTTTTGCTCAAATTATCGTGTTAGCGGAAGGACAGACGGTCGACTGTGTATAAAAACTGGGCGTGGCTTCAACCGATTTCGCCCATTTTCACATAAAACAGTTGTTGTCATAGAATCTGTGCACCTACCAAATTGCATTGGTAAATTTTTGTTCGACTTATGGCATTAAAAGTATTCTATACAAATTAAAAAAAGGGCGGATCTACGCCCATTTTGAAATTTTCTTTCATTTTTGTATTTTGTTGCACCATATCATTACTGGAGTTGAATGTTGACATAATTTACTTATATACTGTAAAGATATAAAATTTTTTGTTAAATATTACTTAAAAAAAATTTTTTTTTAAAAGTGGACATGCTCGTCATCCGATTTTGTTAATTTTTATTTAGGAGTAATAGTTCCTGCAAATTTCATCATGGTATCTTCAACGACTGCCAAATTACAGGTTGCAAAACGTTTAAATTACCTTCTTTTAAAAGTGTCCATTGTCCAAAATTTTACTGATTTTCTATTCTGCGTCATAAGTTCAACTCACCCACCAAGTTTCATCGCTTTATCCGTCTTTGGTAATGAATTATCGCAATTTTTCGGTTTTTCGAAATTTTCGATATCGAAAAAGTGGGCGTGGTTATAGTCCGATTTCGTTCATTTTAAATAGCGATCTGAGATGAGTGCCCAGGAATCTACATACCCAATTTCATCAAGATACCTCAAAAGTTACTCAAGTTATCGTGTTTACGGACGGACGAAATGGCATGGCTAAATAAATTTCTTTTTTCACCCAGATCATTTTGACATATAGAAGTCTATATCTCTCTCGATTAGTTTATGCCGTTACGGTTTACCGTTATGCGAACAAAATTAATATACTCTCTGAGCTCTGCTCAGCTGAGTATAAAAATGTAATCTTAATTTAACTTGTATTTAACTTTAAGATATTTGGGACTGAAATTGTTCCCGAAGACATAGTCAAGATTTTAATTAAGAGAATAGATCAAGTTTTTGAGGTGTGAGCTCCTAACAAACATATCGTCTTTTGAAAGTGATATATTTATCGGCTGTCAGAATATGAATGTTTAACGCCCACATGAGACCAAAATAACACAAATTAGATCAGTACCAAACAAACCAACAAGCTAGAATGAGCGCCGCTCATTTGTGTCCTTAGGTAGAAAAGTACTTACGTAATTGTTATGAAATGAAAAAACAAGCCTCGTATAGTAAGATGAGCCTTTTTCGACGACGATTCCTGCAAACGTTTAAATTCCAATGATTTTGAGAGAACGCACCTGGATTGCTCGATTCCTTAATAAGATTGACCCTCATCCAAGACGTGTGATGGACGAAAAATGGAATGAGGACAACAAAGAATGCGATTTGCACTGGAGTGGTCATGTAAATAAGCGCAGCTTCGCCTACGGATTTGTGGTGGAAGGGAGAATTTGCTACCATGTATTATCGTTTACGCATGAGGCGGCCGCCGGGGGGTGATGGTAGCGTGCTCCGCCTACCACACCGAAGATCCTGGGTACACGCCCCGGGCAAAGCAACATCAAAATTTTAGAAAAACGTTTTTTCAATTAGAAGAAAATTTTCTTAGCGGAGTCACCCCTCGGCAGTGTTTGGCAAGCACTCGGAGTGTATTTCTGCCATGAAAAGCTCTCAGTGAAAACACAACTGCCTTGCAGATGCCGTTTGGAGTCGGCATTAAACAAGTAGGTCCTGTCCCACCAATTTGTAGGAAAAGTAAAAAGGTGCACGACGGGAATTGAAAGCGAAGCTTGGCCTAAACTCCCTTCGGAGGCTATCGTCCCTTACATTTATTTTTATTTTTTTCATGTGGACGAACGTCTCGCCGCTATTAGCATAAAATCGAAATTTTTTGATATATCATTCATCTTCGCCTATGCTACGACGCAGGATAGAAAAAAGATGCTTTCCACTAGCGCCTGCAATGCACAGAAAAAGGCTACCCCAGCCATGACACAGATGGTTTGCCATGCGACATCAACCCCAGGGAGGACGAAGAAGGTGTTTTTGGCCCTACAGTCGAAACTGCAGCCTTCACAACGAAACCTCTCCTAATTAGGTGAGGCTGATCGACTTCAGCAACTGGTTTGGGGATCAAAATATATATCAAGCTATATGATGATCGAAAAACATGCAACGTTGTAATAGGCTTGTAGTATTTTATATACTAATAACTATTTCGTCGCAGCTAAATCCCCTTTCTGAAAGCTTAGCCGGGCCGATTACAGTCCATCTATTTTCTCTATGGTATCAACAATGTGGTTCAAAAATATGCGCCTACGTTTTTTACCGGTGGTTTTGCACGTGCTAGTTATTCGTTATGCTGGGGAATCGTGCATGTCCTTGTTTGGTTTTGGTAGCAGGATAAGATTCCGGGTGGAGTTATGTTGATTGCCGAGTGTCACACGAAATCGCTCAAATTTCTATCAGTTTCTTCAACCCTTCTGCAATTTCAGACTTTCATTGCTACAATCAATGGATGCGGACAACCTTTTCAACTAGGAGGTGTCACACCGCCGAGCGAGCTAGGGGGTTAGAATATAACCGCGGTAGGTATGCCTGTCTTAAGAGGCAACTACAATACCAGATTCAATGGGTTGTGTAGTGCAACCCTTTCAGGTTGCCAGCGCAATATATAGCTTCTCTAAACCCTATTGTCAACCTCACCTATCCGTGGCGAATACTGTTTCATTAACAGCCGCTCTGGCGACCACGAACTCCTGATGGATCTAGAGGGTGGGATGGCGGTACGGCCTAAAAGGTTACATGTGGTCATAACAAATTGTTCCCGAGATGGTCGGGTTTGGTACCGCAACGTACCGGATCTGCATCCGGCAAAGTACCATCGATATCCATAACACTCCCCAAGGCCTTCGAGGAGTGTCCTTATCGCTACAACAACAATAACAAGTATCACACGACGAGGCAATGCCCCAGTAAAAGCTCAGAGAACCTTTGGTGCAGAATATGACCAGTGAAATCGTCTGGCATTGGCTGCTAAGACGAAACGTTTAAGAAAGGTAATCTACAAAATTAGTAATTTTCCCGCCTCCTTGGAAAAATAGCCTTCAGAACTGGCAGATAATATATTTACCAAACGGCTTTAAAGGCGATTAAATACCGAAATCCAAAAGATCTGGCAGAAGATGTTATAGGAGTAAGAACTGTTAAAGCAATAATCAAACCAGCGAACCAAACTTAACACACGTAGCCTACGATAAATTAATAGATATGTGTAGAAATATTGGTGGTCTGTATCGTTAAGTATCAGAAATTTTGAAATCCATCAATATGGATTGAGATCCAGTATTGACAGCATTGCTACATCGTGTGACCCTCCCCATTCTCATACTACAATGTTTGGAAAGCACCGAACCCAGTAGATTCGTTTGGCAACAATATTTATAAACATATCTTTTAGTTTATCGTTGGTTACATGTGGTATTGGGGTAAGATTGGTTAGCTGGTTGGATTAGTGCTATACCAGTTCTTGCTCCTATAACAGCTTCTGCCAGACCATCTGAGTTTTGATATTTAATTCCCCTTCAATCCGCTTGGTAAATATTTTATCTGCCAGTTCTGAAGCGTAGTTTTTAGAAGAGGCGGGGAAATTACAAATTTTTACATTATCTAATCCTCTTTCTTAATTGTTTGCGGTTAGCAGCAAATGCCAGATGGTTCTGTTCTGCACCAAAATCTCCTTGAGCTTTTAGTCTCAGTTGATTGGAAGAGGAAGAAAAGTGAGGATGTATCGATCAGCATCGAACTTCCACTCATCTTAATTTGTCCCTACATTATTCCGCGTTCCCCTCTTGTTCCATCACAAACTTGGGGTCGCCAGAGCCTCCCCTGCTAAATGTGTGTATGATACATTCACCCATAGGTTAGGTTGACAATTGAGTTGAGGAAGATTTGGCCTCACAGTTGCTGCTGTAACTCAGTGTTATTTGGCATGTCAATATAAGTAAATGATCCCGTTATAGTGCCGATTATATTTTCTACTAAGAGACAAAATATTACAAAAACGAATTATGTCATTGCCAAATCCAACGTGTGCTCGAATTAATTTGCATTAAAGGCAATTTCCATTCAAAAGGACGCCGATAAAATATTTACTTACATTCAGCTAAAATCATGTAGAAAAAATTCCATTCAGTTGTCAGTTACGAAAAACAAGATTATTTGCATTTTTATGGAAAAGAATGCACAGCAGTGAACAGAACAATTGCAGTGACAATATTTATATAATTTCATCTAATTTCAGATAAGTACGTGAACTAAGTTTAGTAAAGATATATCGATTTTTGCTCAAATTATCGTGTTAACTGCCGAGTGGAGGACAGAGGGTCAACTGCGTATAAAAACTGTGCGTGGCTTCAACCGATTTCGCCCATTTTCACACAAAACAGTTATTGTCATAGAACCTATGTAATACTAGGTTCAAACACACACCAAATTGGCAATTTATACTATTTGGGCAATTTATTACGCAATTTGTCATATAATAAATTGTAATAATAAATTGCCAATTTAAACAAAATTGTGTAATAAATTGCTTCAAACTGCAAATGCAACATTGGAAAGTGTGTTTATTGAGTATACTTAAACGTCAATTACGCATGGCTGAACTATATGGTTGGCTCATCTCATCAGCAGATTTTATGTCTTTCATTTCACTGGAGTAGGGATTGTCAAAAGAAGATGGCAAAATCAAAATGAAACCAAAACATTGAACACATTTTCTTATAACACACAAACATTTCAAAGTTTTATGTTTTCATTCCATTTCATTCGCCTAATAATGTGCGTGTTCATTTTGACAGTCTGAACAAAGGTATGTTCTTGCTGTAGCGATGAGCCAACCAGCTATCAAATTACTATTGTGTAAGCTAAATCGAGTTGTATGAACAGCACTCAATTCAAATCGAAATTTCCTCAATTTATTTTTCTGTTTGAACATAGTATAACTACCAAATTCCATTGGTAAATTTCTGTTCAACTTATGGCATTAAAAGTATTCTATACAAATTAAAAAAAGGCGGATCCACGGCCATTTTGAAATTTTCTTTCATTTTTGTATTTTGTTGCACCATATCATTACTGGCGGCCACCGTGGTGTGATGGTAGCGTGCTCCGCCTATCACGCCGTATGCCCTGGGTTCAACTCCCGGGCAAAGCAACATCATAATTTTAGAAATAAGATTTTTCAATTAGAAGAAAATTTTTCTAAGCGGGGTCGCCCCTCGGCAGTGTCTGGCAAGCGCTTCGATTGTATTTCTGCCATGAAAATCTCTCAGTGAAAACTCATCTGCCTTGCAGATGCCGTTCGGAATCGGCATAAAACATGTAGGTCCCGTCCGGCCAATTTATAGGGAAAAATCGAGAGGAGCACGACGCAAATTGGAAGAGAAGCTCGGTCTTAGATCTCTTCGGAGGTTATCGCGCCTTACATTTATTTTATTTTTATATCATTACTGGAGTTGAATGTTGACATAATTTACTTACATACTGTAAAGATATTAAATTTTTTGTTAAAATTTACTTAAAAATTTTTTTTTTTTAAATTGGGCATGCTCGTCATCCGATTTTGTTAATTTTTATTTAGCGCATATATAGGAATAGGAGTAATAGTTCCTGCCAAATTTCATCATGGTATCTTCAACGAATGCCAAATTACAGGTTGCAAAACTTTTAAATTACCTTCTTTTAAAAGTGTCCATTGTCCAAAATTTTATTAATTTTCTATTCTGCGTCATAATTTCAACTCACCCACTAAGTTTCATCGCTTTATCCGTCTTTGGTAATGAATTATCGCATTTTTTTGGTTTTTCGAAATTTTCGATATCGAAAAAGTGGGCGTGGTTATAGTCCGATTTCGTTCATTTTAAATAGCGATCTGAGATGAGTGCCCAGGAATCTACATACCCAATTTCATCAAGATACCTCAAAATTTACTCAAGTTATCGTGTTTACGGACGGACGAACGGACATGGCTAAATAAATTTCTCTTTTCGCCCAGATCATTTTGATATATAGAAGTCTATATCTCTCTCGATTAGTTTATGCCGTTACGGTTTACCGTTGTGCGAACAAAATTAATATACACCGTGAGATCTGCTCAGCTGAGTATAAAAATGTAATCTTAATTTACTTGTATTTAACTTTAAGATATTTGGGACTGAAATTGTTCCCGAAGCTATAGTCGAGATTTTAATTATGAGAATAGATCAAGTTTTTGAGGTGTGAGCTCCTAACAAACATATCGTTTTTTGAAAAGTCATATATTTATCGGCTGTCAGAATATGAATGTTTCACGCCCACATGAGACCGAAATAAGACAAACAAACCACCAAGCTAGAATGAGCGCCGCTCATTTGCGTGCTTAGGTAGAAAAGAACTTACGTAATTGTTATGAAAAGAAAAAATAAAACCGTTTAACAAGCCTCGGATAGTAAGATGAGCCTCTTTCGACGACGATTCCTGCAAATGTTTAAATGCCAATGATTTTGAGAGAACGCATATGGATTGCTCGATTCCTTAATAGGATTGGCCCTCGTGAATGTAAAAGCTGGCATCACCCTCTTCCAAAAGTTGTAATGGAATGAATGCCATAAAGAATGCGATTTGCACTGGAGTGGTGATGTAAATAAGCGCAGCTTCGCTGACGGATTTGTGATGGAAAGGAGACTTCGCCACGAAGTATTATCGTTTATGCATGAGGCGGCCGCCGTGGGGTGATGGTAATGTGCTCCGCCTACCCTTTCTGAAAGCTTAGGCGTGCCGATTGCAGTCCGTCTATTTTCTCTATGGTCACAACAATGTGGTTCAAAAATATGCGCCTACGTTTTTTACCAGTGGTTTTGCTCCTGCAAATTAATCGTTATGCTGGGGAATCGTGGACGGGCTTGTTTGGTTTTGGTAGCAGGATAAGATTCCGGGTAGAGCTATGTTGATTGGCGAATGTCATACGAAATCGCTCAAATTTCAATCAGTTTCTTCAACCCTTCTGCAATTTCAGACTTGTATTGCCACAATCAAGGCATGCGGCCAACCTTTTCAACTGGGAGTTGTCACACCGCTGAGCGAGCTAGGGGGTTAGAATATACCCGCGGTGTGTATGCCTGTCGTAAGAGAATAAAATAGCAGATTCAAGGGGTTGTGTAGCGCAACCCTTTCAGGTTGTCAGCGCAATATATAGCTTCTCCAAACCCAATTGTCAACCTCACCTATCCGTGGCGAATCCTGTTTCATTAACAGCCGAGGCTCTGGCGACCCCGTACTCCTTATGGATCTAGGGGGTGGGAGAGCGGTATGGCCTAAAAGGTTACATGTTGTCATAACAAATTGTTCCCGAGATGATTGGAACGTACCCGATCTGCATCCAGCATCGATATCCATAACACTCCCCAAGACCTTCGAGGAGTGTCCTTATCGCTACAGCAACAACAATAACAAGTGCCACACGACGCAACGCTCCAGTAAAGGCTCAGAGAACTTTTGTGCAGAATATGACCAGTGAAATCGTCTGGCGTTGGCTGCTAAGCCCAAACATATAAGAAAGATAATGTACAAAATTAGTAATTTTCCCGCCTCCTTCAAAAAATAGCCTTCAGAACTGGCAAGAATATATTTACCAAACGGTTTTTAAGGGTATTAAATATCCAAATCCAGAAAATATGGCAGAAGATATTATATGATTAAGGACTGCTAAAGCAATAATCAAACCAGCGAACCAATCTTAACCTAATATCACATGTACCCAACGATAAATTAATAGATATGTCTAGAAATATTGGTGGTCTGTATCGTTAAGTATCAGAAATTTTGAAATCCATCAATATGGATCGTGATCCAGTATTGACAGCAGTGCTACATCGTGTGACCCTCCCCATTCTCATACTAAAATATTTGGAAAGTTTTGCGCCCAGTAGATTCGTTTGGCACCAATATTTCTGAACATATCTTTTAGTTTATCGTTGGTTACATGTGGTATTGGGGTAAGATTGGTTGGCTGGTTTGATTAGTGCTATACCAGTTCTTGCTCCTATAACATCTTCTGCCAGACCATCAGAGTTTTGATATTTAATCCCCCTTCAATCCGCTTGGTAAATATTTTATCTGCCAGTTCTGAAGCCTAGTTTTTCGAGGAGGCGGGGAAATTCCAAATTTTTACATCATCTAATCTATCTTATCTTTTTTAAATGTTTGGGGTTAGCAGCAAATGCCAGATGATCTCTCTGGTTCTGTTCTGCACCAAAATCTCCTTGAGATTTTAGTCTCAGTTGATTGGAGGAGGAAGATAAGTGATGAATAGGAAGAGAAGTGAGGATGTATCGATCAGTATCGAAGTTTCACTGCGCTTAATTTTTCCCTACATCATTCCGTGTTCCCCCTCTTGTTCCATGACAAACTTGGGGTTGCCAGAGCATCCCCTGCTAAATGTGTGTATGATACATTCACCCATAGGTTAGGTTGACAATTGAGTTGAGGAAGCTTTGGCCTCACAGTTGCTGCTGTAACTCAATGTTATCTCGCATGTCCATATAAGTAAAAAATGCAGTTATAGTGCCAATTAGGTTTTCTACTAAGAGACAAAATAATACAAAAAGGAATTATGTCATTGCCAAACCCAACTTGTGGTCGAATTAATTCGCAGTAAAGCCAATTTCCATTCAAAAGGACGCCGCTAAAATATTTGCTTACATTCAGCTAAAATTATGTAGAAACAAGTAAGGAAGGCTAAGTTCGGGTGTAACCGAACATTACATAATCAGCTGAGAGCTTTGGAGACAAAATAAGGGAAAATCAGCATTTAGCAAAATGAACCTAGGTAACCCTGGAATGTGTTTGTATGACATGTGTATCAAATGAAAGGTGGTAATGAGTATTTTAAAAGAGAGTGATCCTTAGTTCTATAGGTGGTATCGCCATGAAGGTGGACCAGGGGTAACTCTATAATGTGTTTGTACGATATGGGTATCAAACTAAAAGTATTAATGAGAGTTTTAAAAGGGCGTGTTGTATATGTGGAGGCGTTTTCGAGATATCGACCAAAATTTGGACCAGGGTGACCCAGAACATCTTCTGTCGGGTACCGCTAATTTATTTATATATGTCATACGACGAACAGTATTCCTGCCAAGATTCCAAGGGCTTTTGATTTCGCCCTGCAGAACTTTTTCATTTTCTTCTACTTAATATGGTAGGTGTCACACCCATTTTACAAAGTTTTTTCCAAAGTTATATTTTGCGTCAACAAAACAAATCCAATTACCATGTTTCATCTCTTTTTTCATATTTTGTACAGAATTATGGCATTTGTTTCATTTTTCGTAATATTCGATATCGGAAAAGTGGGCGTGGTCATAGTCGGATTTTGGCCTATTTTATACCAAGATAAAGTGGCTTCAGATAAGTACGGGAACTAAGTTTAGTTAAGATATATCGTTTTTTGAGCAGGTTATCGTGTTAACGGCCGAGCGGAAGGACAGACGGTCGACTGTGTATAAAAACTGCGCGTGGCTTCAACCGATTTCGCCCATTTTCACAGAAAACAGTTATCGTCATAGAGTCTATATCCCTACCAAATATCACAATGATTGGTAAATTTTTGTTCGACATATGGCATTAAAAGTATCCTAGACAAATTAAATGAAAAAGGGCGGAGTTACGCCCATTTTGAAATTTTCTTTTATCTTTGTATTTTGTAGCACCATATCATTACTGGAGTCGAATGTTGACATAATTTACTTATATACTGTAGAGATATTAAATTTTTTGTCAAAATTTGACTTAAAAAAATATTTTTTTTAAAGTGGGCGTGTTCGTCATCCGATTTCGCAAATTTTTATTTAGCACACATATAGTAATAGGCGTAACGTGTCTACCAAAATTCATCGTGATATCTTCAACGACTGCCAAATTTGGGTTGCAAAACTTTTAAATTACCTTCTTTTAAAAGTGGGCGGTACCACGCTCATTGTTCAAAATTTTTCAAATTTTCTATTCTACGTCATAAGTTCAACGCACCTACCAAGTTTCATCGCTTTATCCGTCTTTGGTAATGAATTATCGCACTTTTTCGGTTTTTCGAAATTTTCGATATCGAAAAAGTGGGCGTGGTTGTAGTCCGATTTCGTTCATTTTAAATAGCGACCTGAGATGAGCGCCCGGGAACCTACATACCAAATTTCATCAAGATACCTCAAAATTGACTCAAGTTATCGTGTTTAAAGACGAACGGACGGACAGATGGACAGACATGGCTAAATGAATTTCTTTTTTCACCCAGATCATTTTGATATATAGAAGTCTATATCTATCTCGATTAGTTTATGCCGTTACGGATTACCGTTATGCGAACAAAGTTAATATACCCTGTGAGCTCTGCTCAGCTGAGTATAAAAATTCGATTCAGTTGTCAGTTACGAAAAACAGGATTATTTGCATTTTGATGGAAAAGCATGTACAGCGGTGAACAGAACAAGTGCAGTGACAATATTTATAAAATTTCATCTATTAAATTGTTCTTTTTTTAATTATTGATATTTTAAGAAAAAACGCACTGCGCAAAAAATTTTCAATTGTCAAAGCGAATTTAATAGACCTAAAAGTTGTGAGATTGATTGGGCTAAAAAACTGCAAGCTTAAACAAATGTTGAGTACTCCAAATAAAAAGTCCGAGAATTTCGTAAAATGGTTTCGAAATAATTTGAGAGACGGTTGCATAGTTTCAGTTGGTAGAAGCTTTTATTTTTTAAATAACAAAAAAATAAAAAAAAATTAATTTACTTCAAGAAATTTCAAACAAACAAAAATTCCACCGCTATTTTTCTGTTCGCTGAACTATCGTCATATATGCATCGATCTCATACAGCACCTCATTTTTCCTCCTTGGATAATTTTCCTGCAGTTCTGCCTCAAGTTCTTTCCTTCTAAATCAACGTCTCCCTTCCTTCTTTGGCTCACGATAGCGCTTCAATTCAAGGCGCGTTTCTGCGGCCGTACGTAGCATGTCCCTCTAAGCAACGTCCTTATTTTCCTCATCGTACTGTTTGATTTTGCAGGCTAACTGGAAACTTATGTAATCAGCAGCACCGGTGCGTAATGAGAGAGAAATGATGATCCGAGTGAGTGCTAAAGCCGAGTGCGCGCAGCCAATTTGCTGCACAAAGAGGTGTCTCAGTCGATATTTGGACCTCGTAGAATGCGCACATCCAATTCACTGGAAATATGTCTGTCGTCGTTCACTACGTGTTCGATTTGATTTCGTGTTCTTCGAACAGGATACAGGCAAGTAGCTTGGTGTATCTTTTTATGCTGGAGCCTGGTATTGCAGATGGCCATATTTCGAGCCACGGCGAAGTCAACCTATCTCAACCCGCTGGGAGATGTTACATCGTGTAGGCAAAATTTTCTGACTTTTGGACCAAAGACCCCATCCTTGCGTTACAGTCACCCAGCATGATTTTAATCTTATGGCAGAGGCAATCATCGTATGTTTTTTTTTTTCGTTTTTCATATAAGGAGTCCTTGTATTTTTCGTTCGCATCATCTATAGGTGCGTAAGCACGTATAAATGAATTATTGAAAAACTTCGACTTAATGTGGATCGCTGCGGAACGCTTGTTCGCAGCCGTAGACGAAACAACTTGGCGGCGAGTTTTCTTTCCCATCACAAATACTATGCTTGCCCAGTTCAACCTGCTTCTTGTATGGCGGTGGTGTCAGCTTTTGCCTTGACAACCAACCGAAGCAGCTGACCATCGATACATTCTCCTAAAGGAGTTCGGACATTCGAGGTATATCCCCCCTGCGGGCTAGAGGACAAGAATTTACCCTCGGTAGGTATTACCGACCGTAAGAGGTGATCAAAATACGGCATAGCAAAAGTTTCGTAATCGTACAAGTGACGCTATAAACAAGGCTAATCGATCCTGGAGTGGTGTTAAGAAAGAATTAACTCTTACTAAAACAATGTAGTTAAATTGCTTTAATCTTATATGTGTGTCAAAAGTGCTAAATTTAATTTAAATTTATATTCTATAGTCTTTTATGCGTTTATTCTATTCTGCGAAACCAAAAACAAACCAACCTGTCTAATGTCAATTCCAAAGTCGTTAAAGTTCTGCGTACAAGTCTCAAACAAGAAAAACAGAATTTTATGACGCCAAAGAAATCGTAAACTAATTTATAGTTCAATTTAAAATGCTAATCTTTTAAACAAATTGCGTTCTTTTCCCATATGTGAAACATTTAACATTTCAGAAATCTCGCAGGTGTTGTAGAATGGAAACATTCGGTTCGATTATGTGGAACTGGATGGTGTATCGAACTAATATAGACTGAATGAGTCCGTAATGTTACCAGAAGTTTGCTTAAAGCCCCAATTGCAAACTTTATCACAAAAGAGGACCTATGTAATAAAATAACTCCACTTTCTTGGCAAAAACTTGAAGCTTTCTAAGACCTATGCTACTTACTGATCAGATCTAGATAGCTGTGCCACTCCTAAGAGCTGGAGTCTGAGTCTGGCGAACGCTGGGCTTGCGCACAAAATGTTGTCGATCGTTTCCTGCTGCAACCCACACTTCCTGCATCTGATATCACGGACAAGGCTTAATTTAAAAGCATATCACGCCAAAAGGCAATATGCCCTCAGAATACCCATTATGAGCCAACAGACTCATATTAAAAATGGTTAAAATTACTTTGCGGGTCTAAGGTTGTATGGCCTGCACATCACTTTCGACAATTTGCGGGCCCGTGTTTGACTCCACTCCTTTCCTTGCTTAATCGATAATATACAAGTCTAGTCTTATTTTAGTCTCGCCAAATCGTATTGTGACGTCTGCGGTAAAAGCTTCGAGGGATATGCCTTTTTTAGCGCATTTTCATTTTGATCGATTCTCAATTGCCCAGGGAATGTCGATGTATATTTTCCCTATCCCGATTCTTTCCAGGGACTGCTTACATTCTAACAAACTTTTAGATGTTGTCCATGAGCTATTATACCTTCATTGCTGCTGTCAATATAAAAGTTGACGCTGCTGAAATCTAGGCAATTTACTTCCAATGCTTCCACTCCTCCGCCTTAAAAACACTACAGTGATCTGGCAGCTTTGCAGGATGTGTTTATTTCCGGATCAGCGCATTATACGCCACATATACTAATTTCATTACTTTCTAACCATCGGTGTACTTTCGTCAACCTTTCACCTCTGTTGTGGTCCTTAAAGACGCATCGAAGCTCAGCTAGAGAACTGATTAGTCTGTTCGACCAAGGAAGACAGAAGAAATGAAGGAGAAAATAACAGAAGGGAAAAAAGAAGGAATGATAAGAGATCAAACCAGAAGCTCAAACCCATATTGGATGGCGTTATCGAAGTGTTGTCGGTTTCGTGTTCATATGCCGGTTTGTTATCGACGGCATATGGGCGGGCTATCCATTTCTTATCGACGGGGTATTGGATTGCTCTCGGTGCAGACGAGTTATGAATTTTTTATTGAAGTGTTGTAAGTTTTCTACCGATAACAAAGATTAACGATGATTCATCGATATTTTTTTTATTTTGCAATCGATTTATTACGAAAAAATTGTCGAATATTTATCTATAAAACATCGATATGTTATCGATTTATGCCGAAAAGCTATCGAATTATACTTATCGACGAGTTATCGGTTTGCTACTTATTCGTTCTGGAAAATTTGTCGACTGTTTAGCCGAAAACTACCTATTAACTATCGAAAAGTTATCTATTTGGTTTCAAACATTTATCGATGAGTTATAGCTTTGTTAACAAAGTGTTATCGATTTGTAATTATAAATTAGTCGATTTGAGGTCGAAGAGTTATCGATTTATTGTTAGGCTAATTGATTCTTTATGAAATAGATACCGACAAATATTCCATGTAAAATCGATGACGCATCTGTAACCTGTCGATAACAAGTCGATAAGAAACCAACAAGAGTTGATAACTTGGAGATAACAAGCCGATAACGAACCGATAACTCGACGATAGTTTCGCTTTCAGTAATAAACCGCTAATAATTAAATCATAACTTGTCGGTGTCGGTTGTCACCAATAAGAAACCTTAGAAACCATTTTCAAATAGACCGAAAATAATTGTTTCTGGTAAAGTAAATGCTACTTTGGACTCACTAGGCAATTGAAAAGTAAAGTCCTCTCTCGATAAACGAAACTAATATTTTAAAAGTGACTTATTGTACCCGTGCAAAAGCCTGGACACTGGCAACATCTGAGGAGGCGGCTCTGGGAGTGTTCAAGAGAAAACTTATTCTAAAGATTTAACGACCTCTACGTTGACCCCTTCGATGATGAGCTGCGTCGTTTAAACTGTTTAGCTTCAATTAAGTAAGTACGTAAATATTCTGGATGTATGTTTACACCATCGTACTTCATGGCTCTTTAGCCCAGGACCTTCGTTGTGGTAGGCGGGCACGCTATCACCACAACACGGCGCACCGTCACAGTTCATTCCCCTATACTTAAAGGAATATGCATACGCCTTCATACTCAAACATGTAAACTTTCATATTTTGCAATCATTCAGAAGCTTCCATGTCATCTTAATTTAATTTATGATTTGCGTGCATTGCAAATTAACCACAGCAGCCAATGTGGTCACACAAACCAAACTCGTACCATGCAAAAATGTTTCTATCGGCAACGCCAACATCAGATTCCTCGCCTTAATCAAATTTCATATAAAATGCATGTAGTCATCATCACAAGTCTTTTATTTATCATCTTCCCTAAAGCACACATTTGGCACGCGATTGACGGGCTCATGCCTTAAATGCCAATAGAATTTAATTGGAATGTGCAGTTGAATAAAAAAAAGGGGAGACGTCGGATATCATCTGAAGGAATATTTATTCATAACATAAAAGGGCATATAAAGAGATCTTTAATAGCGACTAGCTGACCCGACAGACGTTGTTCTGTCATTGTACTCTTTTGTAGTTCTTTAAAAATTGTTCATACCTTCCGAGCATGGAACTGATAACTTTACTTTTCCAGTAGCTTGCACGCCTGTTGTGGTTTACAGCCGGTAAGTTGAACTTACCGTAATTTGAATGAAATAATTTTTAATTGTAGATAGAATACTTGCTAAATTATTTTTAAAACCTTTTGAAAACAACAAACATTTTAGTCATAAACAACAATCTGCAATATCAGTAAATTGTGAACGACCTAAAGGACACAAATTCATTTTTATATATATAGATTGAAGATTTTCCAAATTTTGTTTTTTGCTGTAAATGAACAGTCAGTGATCGAAATAAAGGAAAGAAGAAATTTTTGAAATCGATCAAACCGTTTTTGAGTAATAGCTAAAATGTTTTTTAATTGAAGTTTTTTAAATAATTTTTTTTGTCGTAAATGATCCCTGAATCAGAAGAAAATAATAGAAACAAAATTATTGAAATCGGTGTAGCCATTTTTAAGTAGATTATTACAAATTTTTTATCTCTTACTACAAAGATCATTGGAGCTGGTAGAAAGACCCCGACATCTGACTAGAGGTGATGGCAGCTCTTCATTTCTTTATAGCTGTACCGACGCCTTTTTATCCTAGAGAAGAATCTTTGGGTGTCAGGGAAATTCCAAAGTCACTGCTGAAAGCAACATCTTATTTCCGGATCCCTCGGAGTACGTGATCAAGTAGTCTCTGACACGAGCCTCGTTATCCCGCTTTGCTCTATCCGCAAATAAATTCAAATTCCACTACTCCAAAAGGGTTCGCCCGCCATTTTTATCCCTAGGAGGTATTATAGGGCTATAAAGCTTCTTTGTGGCGCCACCCTGCTCCGCGAGGACAATTCCCTTCAGAGAAGGTTACTTCCGAATTTGAGTAGAGCTCCTTTGGCGCTTTTCGGTAGAAAATCCCCAAATATCTTCAAATTCTATAAGCGATGTGGCTCGGGATAATTTTAGGACTTGAAAAAACTAACAGCTAACACAAGTTGGATTTCACGCAAGGGAAGACAGTCAATCCTACAGAGCAAAAATCGCCTGCATTGCCGGGAGAGGTTCTTCCCCAACCAGTTTATCAAAAGCTTCAATGATTCGTTAGAACTCAGAACCCAGCCACCATTCACATTCCTCACGTACCGCAAGTGCGTATGAGGCTTTCTTAAGCCTCGCTTATTGCAGTCCCCCGATCCTGGATTTCTGTATGTCCAAGCACACTTTTTAGAGCTCCAAGTAGGAAGGAAGCATATTCCTTCTCCGGACTCTTTTCCATCTTGCTTCGGCGGTAATACCTAAGATAGCAAATTACGATCTTGTTTTTTCGCTATAACGCATATACAGACAGATTACTGTCGCCTCACTTTAAGTCCTTCATTCAAAAATCTTCCCGCTACTGGATAAGAAATATGTATATTCATTCTCACCAGACACATCCTGACAACGGCAACCAGCTTAGCCCGCTTGTAAACCTCCCCAATCAGAGAAATTGTTTTATTTTATATACAAACCCTCGTGAGCACAGGTTTCCAGCTTGAAACCATGGTACCACTCTGATTGTTCAAGGGATGCTGCAGCCCTGGACTCCTCAGCGGTTTCCTTGAGCGCTAAAGCGTTCCCATTTCTAGCTCTTGTTCGATGAGGCATTCCCGTCCCTTTCTGTGGCGCTGTTTGATTTCAAACCCTTTTACTCAATCATACAGCCAGTATGTAATATATGCTAATTTCTTCGGTACTTTCCCCACTCCAATATCCGAGCATACTTCTCTGAAATCTGAGAAACATTGTACCTTTTCACAGTAGCGCTCCAGTACCTTCTGGGCAGAGATAAACAAAAAAGCCTTTCTGTGTGACATCGCCCGGTTCTTCTACCAGCAGGCTCCGATATCGAAGCACTATTGATAGCTGTACGTAAAAATTCCTGTTTGATATCAGCTATCCAATCCAAAATGCCCTCGTAGTCACTCCTCGCAACAGAGCTTTTCTACTACTGAATTTGGTGAACCTCAAACTCTCCCAGTGTACTTTTACCCTATCTAAGTAGCGCCGCAGACGGTACGGAAGTGGGAGTCGGTTTCGAATCTCTTCCGCTGCCACTCTCTTCCATATCCACTCGCACTATGTTTGGACTTTAATCCCTGCGCTGCTCTGTGCGTAGTGCCATTCTGTCCACCCAGGACACTTCAAGGCTGGAAGGAATTAGTTTCCGAGCTCTTGTATCCTCTTTACTGAATTGGCTTTTTTTATTATGCCCGCTTGTTTTGGAGACTCTTCGCTCCCCTTTGCGATGTTTTTCACGCTGTTACCTCGTATTAGGTCATTACTCGATATAAAACAAAAGTTTTCAATGAACTTAAGCGCACACCAATTACTCTTACATACCCATGAATGTTAGAAGTTATGTGGTGAAGTCAACAACAACAAAAAGTTCAGCACTTGAAATTATAGCCTCATAAACTTCACGAAATAGAATCGAAGTCAACTAAACGTTCATTACACACCCTTGCTTGTTAAGAGCATATTCGGGTTTTCCAATGGTATTTTTAATACTTGGTTTTAAGTGTTATTTGGTTTTAAGTCTTTCTGACTAAACGCCTTCTATAATTGAGTTGAGTTTGTTGGCGAAGAACAACGCAAGAGCAATGCAATAATTCGTTGCAATTCAATGGTGCAACAAACTAATGGCTATAACAGTAATACTGCTACAAATCCAACAATGACACACAAAGGTAAGCCCTCCTGCTGATTTCAGGCGGAGCGCTGTTACCAAATTAGACTTCAAAAAAATCAAATCAAATTTGGTTTCACTATATGTATGTACAGACATAAGGAACTCGACTTCGATTACTACTGCCAATGAAGAAACACAAAAGAATATTAACAACATTCAGCGTTAAGTCGACAACAAGCTTTGTGCACGCGTGGGTTCATGACACCGGCTGTCTTGCGCATGTCGCCACAAAATGTTGCACAATCACAAAACGTGCATATTATATTCTACTTACTCATATGTAGGCACTGTTGGAGGGTGTGTGAAAAAGCAAAAGTGGCAAGCAACAAATCGTTAAACGACTTTGAGGTATGTATTAGAAATCGCAGTGATCTCTTGTAAACTTGGCACAGAATGGATCTTTTAAATAAAATTCTTTTAAAACAAATATTGAAATAAAATATATGCCGACACTTACCGTAGGAGTAGTTGGTGTTGTGTATTTTTAGAAGTGGAGGCCATTTCTTTAGTCACTACATTATTAGACCGCTTCAGAAACAACTATTTTTGGTTCAAATGGGCTCAAAAGATACGCCAACAATATCAGCCCCTATTTTAAATGTTCAGACTATTCACGTCACTTTACTTTGATTTTCACTACTAAAGAACACTTCAACCTTACACCAGAGACTTAGGCTTGCAATGTTTCCACGATAAGTACACTAGTCTTAACAGTTCACTTAAATCCACAAAACCTGTCGGAGCTACAGAAGAGGCATAAGTAGAACGACCACAGCCGAACATCAAAGCGGATGATTTCCACGCGATCCGTAAAGTTACTTGTCCAACTATAATCGATGAATCGACCATTTTATCGAAGATATGATATGCCTCCTCGCTCATCACCCACCCCTCGCCAAAATTTTTATTTTCAATTAAATTTCCATTAAAACTTTCTATCCCATTTCAGAATGTCTCGTTTTGTCGCGGCCCACGAAGGCTCCAAACATTGTACGTAGCCCTTAACAATACCATGACGCATCTTCGAAAAGATGGTCAATGTCGATTCTCTTATGGTGAGTCTTCTCCAGAATCTGGTGCATCGTGAAGATGTGGTCGATAGTAGATTTACCAGATCTGAAGCCACACTGATAAGTTCCGATCAGTTTGATGACTATACGCTTCAGTATTTCGCACTGTGCGCTAGATAGAACTTTGAACGCGATATTAAGCAGGCTGATTCTACTGCAAGTGGTGTGGTTTGCGGGATCGTACTTCTGGTGGATTGGGCAGATTACTTTTAACTTTCAATCTGAAAGCATGCGCTCATCTAACCATATTTTGCATAGGAGTTGATGCATGATCTTTACTAACTCTTCGCCTCCATGTTTGAACAGCTCGGCGGGTATTTCTTCCATACCTGGCGCCGTGTGATTTTTAACCGATTGTCATTCTCACTTCGTCACAGTCGAGTGCCGGAACGTGTTCTTCATGATCGACTAAGAGGATATCGGGTTTATCTTCTCCCTTGCTAGCTAGCAATTTGGAGAAGTGTTCCCTTCACAACTTTAGCACGCTCTGTACGTCAGTTACTCACGCTGTTTTGCCTCACGTTTTTTCCTTCTAAACAGGAGTCTCTTTTCTTCGCCTCATTATAACACTCCAATATACCGGGCGTTGCTGCGCCCGTACACAGCGTGGCCCTATAACTGTCTGTCCTTTTTTTCCGATGCAGTACACAATCCTCATCGTATCACTTTCTCTTGCGGGCTGGCTGGGAACCTATGGTTTCAGAAGCGGCCGTACGTAATAAGAAATATGCGCCCACTGCTCGATCTGCTTTGTGATCAGCTTTTCAATTGCAAACATTCCTTGTGTCATTGCTCACACTCTCTTTGCTTCACAGAGGCGTGTATATATCTTGGCAGCCACAAGGTAGTTATTCCAGTCGATATTTGTACCTCGTAGAATGCGCACATCCAGGACACTGGAACTGTGTCTGACTTCGATCATGAAAAAAGTGATTACATTATATATAATATTTTATTCGTTGTAATTTTAGTTTGACATCACGGTCAATTACCATATTTGTAACCTTCTAACTTTTTTAAAGTAGTACCGCCAACTTACTTATTTACTTGCTTAATTAGCGATTGACCATTTAAAAGGTTATGCCCGTCCAACAAGACACGCGAGTTGCTTCCTCGTTTGGCTAACTGGCGCCAATCGATTTCACCAAGGTAATTTGAACCGTTTTCCTCCGAGTTCTTCTAGCGTAGCGTGGGCCGCGCTCTTCCTTTGATTTCACAGGCGGCGTCCAATAAGAATACTTTTATTTTTATATTGCTAAGTTGTTAAAACACCTCGGTACAGAAAGGGTTATATTTTATTTTATTTTTGTTGGCGCCTGAATATTCATATATTTTTGATATTAATTATCTAAACGATTCAGCAAGTTAGTTGTTTTAGTGTCTAAAGTTTAGATTATGGAAACAGGATTGATAAGCTAGATTCCATGAAGTTAAAACCTGTTGCTCCCGAAAACAATAAAAATTATGCTAATGCCAATGAGAAGTGTGCATCGTGACGAAGAGTTCAAGTTTATTTCCATAATAAATTAGTTGATTTATGCTTGTTTTGCTTCTATTTTTTTAAAAATGCACACTTTTTAAGCAATTCCATTTTTTTTTAATTTTTTTTTACTGTTACAAACGTTTTAAAGTTTACAAACGGCGATGATTACTAGGACATGTTTCTGAATTTAACTTCTTCATCAGCTAGCTTCTCGGGAGCTGAGTATTGAACTCGAAATCTCCAATATTCATTGTTTTATAGTAGTGTAAAGGCAGATGCCTTTATCCACTCAGCCATATGTATACCCCGCTGCTCGCTTGGAGTGCGCCTATAATTATTCCACACAATTAGGATCGTCGTTTGTAAACTTTGTAATTTTTCTCTAATACTTATAAATTACACAAACTGTTGTATAAAGCAATATGAGGATGTATCTCTAATTAAACACATATAACAATTTTTTCTTTTTTTTTTAAATACTATAATAATTCAGCTGGTCATTAATAACTATGATGTGCATATTAATGTGATTCATTAGATCAAGCAATGTGCTCATTTGGACAATGCCACAAAAGCAAATATAAATGACTCAATTGTAAGCAATATTTTTTAAAATGTCAAAATAAAATGCAAGGCTTTTTCATTCATTTATCAAATAAATGATGACAGCCCAACTAATTTTACATAAACTTGCATGTCAGTATGAAAATGAGTGGCTATAGGATAGGATAGGATAGGTTAGGTGGTAGCTGCCCTGATAAGGATAGCTCACTTGGACAACACGAAGGTCCGTTGTGATACCACATACACCAAAAATAACGGTGACTTAGATCTAGCTACTTAGAGAATCATTGGGTAGCAACGATAAAACTCCGAATGATACCGATCTCAACTTTGGATAAATCCTCGGGATATCCAAGTGAGTCGCGACAGAAGTACTTTCGCCTAGTTCTGGCAAAAGCTGGGCAATCAAGCATAAAGGGATTTGGTGATTCCACCTCATCATCCTCCCAACAGCTGCAGCAGGATGGAGTTTCCAGTATATTGAGACATACCGCATGGATACCCATGGGACAATGCCCTGTCAAAACCCCAATGACCATTGATAGGTGAGCTTTAGTGAACCCAATTATTTCAGCAGACCTCCTGCCATCCACTTTTGGCCAGAAAGATCTTGCTACCCTGCAAGACGTGGTGTCCGCCCAACGTTTGCTGAGCTGACTCGAGGCCCAGCTATGGAGGAGCAATCCACAGGTGGCCAGCGGGATCCCGAAATCCCTACAGCCATCTTCATCCGGTTCAGTTGTACCGATGCGGCCCAAGAGATCCGCTTGACAGTTACCCGGGATATCACTATGGCCCTGGACCCAGATAATCTTAATTTTAAAATAATTCGATGCAATCGCAAGCGAGGTCAGGCACTTGCAGACCACCCTCGATCGCACTGTAGTTGAGCTCAAGGAATCATAGCCGCTTGGCTATCAGAGTAGATGTTAAATTCCCTAACCGTAGTAGCACTGGATCCTTAATCGCAGCAACTTCCGCTTGGAATACACTGCAGTGATCAGTCAACTTAAACTTGCGGCTTAAATTTAGCTCTTAACAAAAGACCCCCCACCAACCTTTCCATCCAGCTTCGACCCATCCGTGAACAAGTTAGCCGGTCCCATGCCTCAGATAATTCCTTTTACCCACTCCTCTCTCTCTGGAATGACTGGGGTGAAGGTTATATATGGAGCAGTTATCGTCATACAATAGTCCGTTCTGTCCGGGATAAAGTCGAAACTGGTAAGAAGGCTAGAGTTTCCGCGGTCAGAAAGTCCATATCCCATATCACGAAGCCTGACCAACGACCTTGCCGCGGCCGCCTTTCCCGCAATATCTACTGGGTATATGTTCAGCATGACGTTCAGTGTCAGGGTAAGTATTGTTCTGACAGCGCCACTGATACCGATCAGCGCCGTCCGTTGCCTACTGACACTAACATTTTGGAGGTGCTCGCCGTGTCCATTGCTTTCCACCAGACCAGCAACCCATATAGCAGAATCGGTTTGACCGTTTCCGTTTTTCCCGGGTTGACCGACAATCCACATGATTCAGCCCACCTAGCCACAGTATCCAGGTAGCCCTGCAGAACATCGCGCACGGTGCCCAGAAATTTGCCTCTGACTAGGATAGCGAGGTCATCTGCATAGGCAACCACCCGACAACCATTGGCTTCTAGCTCCACAAGAAGCTCATTGACTACCACAACCCAGAGGAGAGCCGATAGGACACCCCCCTGTGGCGTACCCCTTCACACCTTCCTCTTAATTATGGCCCTCCCCACACTGCTGCGACAATTCTGCCGCATAGAAGTTTGTTAATAAATTCAACCAGAGCCGCGTCGACTCCTAAACCCTCCAGAGCTCTTTCGATTGCCCCCGGTAAGACATTGTTAAAAGCCCCCACGATGTCTAGAAAGGCACCCAGAGCATACTCTTTGTGTTCTAGGGATCCCTCTATTTGCTTTACAATCGAATGGAGGGCCGTTGCCGTCGATCTGCCCTGAGTGGATATAAGATCTAATAGTTTTCAAACGAATCCAATAACACTCATAAAAACGTGTTGGCAGGGAAACTTTTAAACAACGCTGAAGTCTGGCCTAAACCTTTTATGTTTATAGTAGTCATAAATTTATCATTGTTATAACTTATGCATTATTAATGACTGCGAAAGTTGCAAAGAGCATCATAACCTCATTGATGAAAAATAGGTCAATGTGGCTTTGTTGAACAAGCTTTTGAATAATGGTGGTGGGAAAGAAAAAAATCGAATGTGCGAAATATAATTGATGTCAATATCGATATCAATAGTTTTTGTTGTTAGAAACTATAATATGTGACAAGTGCTGTCAAGTTTTGCTCATCACCATGAAGCTCAAACTCCCGGCACTAGTAAACACATTCCGCTAGAGCCGCGGTTGCCACCTTGGTTCATTTGGATCAAAAATGGTCCCTTCCAATCAACCCCAATTGGCCCGCTGGTCCCTTTATTTAAATTTTGGTCTTTTTTAGGCAGTGGACTCGACTTTGGTAGTTTTCACTGAGGCAAAAATTCAAAATACTGCTCACAAAATTTGGTACACGTTCGTAACCCACATATAATTATTAAACTCAGCGTGCTTTGCACACAGAGTATATTAACTTTGATTGGATAACAGTTGGTTGTACAGGTATAAAGGAATCGAGATAGATATAGACTTCCTTATATAAAAATCATCAGTATCGAAAAAAATTTGATTGAGCCATGTCCGTCCGTCCGTCTGTCCGCTAACACGATAACTTGAGTAAATATTGAGATATCTTCGCCAAATTTGGTACACGAGCTTATCTGAACCCAGAACAGATTGGTATTGAAAATGAACGAAATCGGATGGTAAACACCCCCACTTTTTATATATATAACATTTTGGAAAACACAAAAAACCTGATTATTTAGTAAATAATATACCCAGAATGTTGAAATTTTACGTGTGGACTGATATTGAGACTCTTGATAAAAATAAAAAAAAATTTTAAAATGTGATAAAATCAATTTTACAAATATTATTAATCATAAATGAAAAATCGTTAAACCTATCGTAACAAAATTCGGCAGAGAGATTGCCTTTACTATAAGGAATGATTTGAAGAAAAATTAACGAAATCGGTTAAGGACCACGCCCACTTTTATATAAAAGATTTTTAAAAGGGGCGTGGACGAATGAAATAAGCTATATCTTTGCAAAAAAGAGCTTTATATCAACGGTATTTAATTTCCCAAGTGGATTTATAACAATAAATAGGAAAAACTTGAAATTTAAAAAAAAATGGACGTGGCACCGTCCCTGCTATGACTAAACAATTTTCTATGTTTCGGAAGCCATACCTCGAAGAAAAATTAACATATCGTAATGAAATTGTTTACACATATTTTCCTTTCGGTGAAATTGATCGAATTATGGTTAATTCGACCGAGTTCTTTGTCAAGCGAACAAATTAGTTTTGTCATTTCAACAGAAGAGAAATTGTAGAATTGCCGATTCCTAATCAATATAACTGATTTTTTGTTAACACAACTGATCTCACTGGTCATTTTAACAGCGATCAACAGTCGATACATGAGAAAATTTCAAAGAGAATTTTACGCTCACTGCGCTCTATGTATGCTGTGTACTATATGTATACACACATTTACGTATGTATATGGCGGCCGCCGTGGCGTGAAAGTAGCGTTCTCCGCCTACCACACCGAAGACCCTGGGTTCACACCCCGGGCAAAGCAACATAAAAATTTTAGAAATAAGGTTTTTCAATTAGAAGAAAATTTTCCTAAGCGGGGCGCCCCTCGGCACTGTTCGGCAAGCACTCCGAGTGTATTTCTGCCATGAAAAGATCTCAGTGAAAGCTCATCTACTTTGCAAATGTCGCAACATAGGTACTTTCGTACAAAGCTGTTGCAACAACTTTTTTGTTCATTTGACTACTAAAACGGTCAATTACGAATCAACGATTTGTGAGCAGCTGATTGAACATCGCGTTGCGATGGATAAAAGTTGACAGAAATTTCGGTTGAATTGACCCGCATTTCGGTTGATTTTACCAGTCTTTTTCTTTCAGTGCTTAGCAAAAAATAGTTTTAAATCAATGATATTTCACTTATCTAGTTTTAGTGTAAGAGGAAATGGGGAGACATTTTTTTTAAACGGGCGGTGGCACGTGTTATGTAGGAAAGTAATTTATCTAAAATGAAATGAAAAATTAAAGTTCACGCTGAGTATATAATATTCGGTTACATCCGAACTTAGACACCTTTACTTGGAATCCTTTACACAAAATTTCTCAGTCGCTAAAATGGAGCAGAACAATGACATTTCATCTAGGAGATAATTTAGGCAAGGGAATAAAAAGGGAAGTGTTGGATCTTTTGCCAAACACATTGTCATAAATTTTTATGAAACAACGGACTTATTAGAAAAAAAGTCTTGTTGTAGTGGCTAGATATTTCGATCAAACACTTTTCGTGATAGATTTTTGTCACTATTCAAGCTAAAACAATATATGACCCGGTCTATGAAAAGGTGGCTTACGACGGGAGGGTGACGGGAGGAGATTGAAATTCGATCTTAACGCGGCTCCGTAAACAGCGTAATGTTTTCATAACCACCAGTGTACAAATTTTTCTCACTGGTAGTACGAAGTATTAAGCCGCTTGTTTTAATTGTGCTCCCACAAAGCAGGCGAGTATACATTTCGGCTGTGCCGAGACAGTGAATCGACTCGATGTTGAGTTTTAGAACTTTAGGTTAACCTTTTGTCTATCACAACAAGGTCGACCTTTTGGCTTGTTTTTTGAACCATTCACAGCCATATAACTCGAGAGAACTCTTTATGCTTGGACTTGAGGTGAATACTATCTTGTTTAGAACAACGGCGGAGACGATCGTTTTCATTCCAATAGTTTATATCCTAAGCCTTAGTATGTACACTAGGCCGGGTCGATTTAGAGTGCTCCAATCGAGTACAAATGTATGACCAACCCCCACTAACTTTGGAGGCCCGACCCACCGATTCCAGTGGCACATCCTCTGGAACCCCCTGGGGTTCTCCATACAAACATTTCAAAAAGTCGCCGGTTTTGCACTTTACATGAAAAAATCAGCTAAATGGATATGTTTTTTCTTTATTTGTATTTATTTATTTATAATAATATTTATTATTTATTTATAATAATATCTATTTTTTCTCTTAAGAAATTTATTTAGTCAGAAAATATGTAAATGAAAAAATTAATTTAAGTGAGTTATAGAAAAGAAACTAAAAAAAAGTATTGCTTGAAGTCTTTTTTACTTTCAAGTCTGGGCAATTTCGCACGGCTGTCTAATGTCGTCGCCATAACAGCCTCTACATTTTCCGGTATAACCCGTTTGGAAACGCTAGCTAGCAATTGAGCATGTCGTTCCGTTCCTTGTATGTGTGATGGAATTTTTGGATCATTAAACGGTGGATCATCTTGATTTAAATATTCTTTCAATGTATCGTACGGAATACTTCGCGTGAATGGTGGTTCAAATACGATATTTATATCATTCAAATTGATCATTTCCGTATAACCTGTGCAATTAAAGTTTATATCTGGTTTTTTATAAACTCTAAGTTCCATTGGCTCGTCAACATCGGTTCGATAGCGTAGAATTTTTTTGATGGCACAGTCGCGCTTTTCTTTGCTATCATCAAACAACATTGATAACAAGATATTTTCCGAATGCGCATAATATGAATTATCTGTAATTACTTGATTGACAATTTTGCGTAAACGAGATTCTAGAAATCATGACCAACCAATGAACTTGAAAAATAATGCACTGCCGTACACGACAGAACTGTAATACTTGATATTGAAGTACATTGGTACATAACATTTTATTATAAATTCAACCAGAATACTTAAATTTTCATCTGGATTTTCCGTTTTCACATATAATCGCAATATTCTAGCGGCCTTAATGAGCCACCGAGAATGTACAATTTTCCCTGGTTTGATGTTAGCCAGATCCACCAGAACCACACCGCTAGAAATTGCATGGGCCATGTCATATAAGTACTTCGAATCGGTGGAAAATTAATTTTTTCTGGAGCTGGGGGCATATTTTGCAACTCAATTTTCTGGAGGCCGTCCACCACCTGAAAATATATAATAATAAAATAATTAAAAATGGTTGACAATTATAATAAATGAGTGAAAGCAATAATTTACCGGAAGAGTTTCACAAGTTTCGATTTGACGGATCAGTTTTCCGGTTGCCGATCTGGTCCAGTGCTCGTTGATTTATCCAAAGCTTCAAACAAATGCCGAAACGGAAGTTCGTTGAAATGCAGAAGGCAAACGAACCAATGCAATGGTCTTTTTAACAGCAATTCGAATCGTCGTATAATTCCACCGTGTGGGCCAGTGTTTGTTGGCTCACCGTCAGCGCATAATCCAATTAATGCATCGAGTGTTATATTTTTTAATTTGGTTGTTTTGTATTCATCGGTTTCATATTCCAGTCTTACGTAACCAATCAATTCAGAATTGGGTTCTCTCAAAATAACAAGATGAGGTTCTTTTACCATCCTAGTATGATACTTCTCATCAATTTTATCTATCGTAAAAGTATCATCTTTTCTGCCATCGAATGAAAACGCTAACAAATTGGTATCATCTAAACGTTTGCGAAACACTTCTTGTCTCCATTTCTCTTTTTCTCTGCGAACTTTCGATTTATCCACGATGAGAGGTTTCCCATGCTTATCTTTAATTTTAAAATCTTGCGGTTCCCAATGCTGATGCTACTCTGTCAGGCACACCAAATCTGTCACATACCAAGGCAAAGTTAAAACAATCGTATCTCTCTGTGTATTGTGAACTTATCTTCCATATCTTCTTGAACCGGTGGCGGTGCGTATATTGAATCATCTGGATCTTGGTATGTAAAAAATTGTTTCCACAGATTTTACATACTCTGTAAATTGTTGGGTGTTGTTTCTTCTCTTGATTTGCTCTTGATACTTGTCAAGCAATTTATTCAATTTATTAAATACACTTTTTTCAGTATTATTTCCATACCAAGTTTTTCCCAAATTCCAATCAACTTATCTTGTAATTGAATAGTGAATGATTTATGGGAAAACTTTTTTTTTTGTTCTGTTTTAGCACGTTCGCTTAAGTAAAAATAATATCTCAAGATATTCAGATGGGTTGGTAAATTTAGATCAGTTAAATCAGTAGACACACCAAAAACAGTAACATCATGCTTGGGTATATGACTCATTGGGTTTTCGATAGTTGTTGATGTAGTTGCTTCATCTTGCGGTGTAGAGGATGGTGGATTCATTGCAAACTTTTTGATTTGGAATGGTCACTTCACTTATTTTATTTTTTTTTTTAATATTTTTTTATCTGAAATTAGCACTTCACACTTTGAGTTCTTCACAACGACTTAATGCATTCACAAAAACTCTTGCGTTATATATAGTCTACAAGGCGAGGTAATGAGAATGAAATGGTAATTTCAATTCTACCTGCGGTGTCTTGTGGTGGCTTAAAAAAACAACACAAGCAATTTTACGATCTGCAATTTTGTCACAGTGATACCTTTATTTTTTAAAACGGTTGAATAAAAAACCCACACAACTATGTTTACGACATGCAAATGCATCACAGGCATCACTTGGTTTTAAAAGGGTTTTAAAAACGCTAATTTCTAATAATTTTTTTTAAATTTATTTTCTGTTACCAAGTCAAATTTATTTTTTCATTTACATATATTCTGACTAAATAAATTTCTAAAGAGAAAAATAAACTCCAAAAAGAAAAAACATATGTATTTCGCTGATTTTTTCATGTAAAGTGCAAAACCGGCGATTTTTTGAAATGTTTGTATTGTGAACCCACAGGGGGTTCCAGGGGGTGTGCCACTGGCATCAGTGGCTCGGGCCTCCAAAGTTAGTGGGGGTCGGTCATACATTTGGACTCGATTGGAGCACTATAAATGGGTCAAAGTGGGATTTTTCAAAATTTTCCCCTACCCAAAAGTTCGACCCAAATTGGGGGACATCAGAATTCGTTTTAGAGGTATGGTTCCTTCGGCAAAGTTTCTTATTTTGATCCCTAGAATACGATTTTCACAGACCAATGAACGATTTTTAAATCGACCCGCCCTAATGTACACATATGTATGTATATCTTCTTTACGTTTGTTTGCAACTGTACTTCTCCTAAACGACTCGACCGATTTTGAAAAAAATTTGTGTGAAAGTTCAAGGGGATTTGGTTTAAAATTTGATCCATTTTCTTTCTTATCATTTCGGGTACTTCCTTGACAAGCTTACCATTTATGAAAGTTTTCTTACCGGAAAGTCAACCAGGGACCGAGCTATTACGAAAAAAAGGTAACACTCATTCAGGACTCATTCAGTCTATGTGAGGTACTCATTGACCGGCCGGTTGCACCTGATCTAAAGTAATCGAGAAATATTTACTAAGAACCGAATTCGATTTCAAATATTGATGAATGTGTACTACTTTTATTAGTTGTGAATTTGATTGTATATATTTAACAAATTCGTGATACAAATCGAATCGATGAATCAGCAAATCCGCCAGGTTGTATTGTCTAACAATGGTTGGTTATGAGGCCTGATAAATATATTAACCCATCTGAAAATTTATCCAAAATAAGAATTCATTTCTGCTGGGTGTTTTCTAAATTTGAAATTATTTTTAAATTTCCAGTGAGAGGGGGTTTGACATTGGTATTTGTAATTGTTTTATTCTCAAACTCTATTATAACTCATAGGAATAAGCTCTTTAAAGGAAATTTGATGGACAATGTCTTTGGTTTGCATCTATGGCATTTTACCCTTCTCCGCAGTTTATTATACTTACTCACATATATTTGCATACCCTTTTCAGTTTACTAAGTTACCTCTTTGTAAGTTGCCAATTATATTGCCTTGTTTAAACCGCTTATATCACTGTAGTCTGCTGCGAGTTTCCACTGCATTTACGTTTATTTCCTGGCAACAATGCTTAAGCTCGAACATTATACCGTTTCATCAAAAAAAAAAAATCCTTTCAAGCTGACAATATTGCATTTTGCTTTCTAAACAAGCTAAATTTTCCCTGTTGTGAAAATGATCAGGATACTAAAATTATTCAGTTTTCTCTTAAAGTAGGCTTTCAAATCATCTTATTCCTCTGTTACCAGCAAGTGGGAAAATTCATGTAACTGATGGTGTTCCAGTTAACTTTTGCACAAAGTTACTTGGCTCTCTGTTAAGAGGCTGAGGTTGTTAACAATTAAAAAAAAATTATTAATTGTATAATCTCTCAACTTTTGGCTTCACCGAATTTAAGCTTTATTTTTCTCCACAAAACGTCGTAATATGACACACTGTGTGACATTACGGCTCTTGGCTTGGTTTCGTCAATATTTTCGTTGCAGTGAACGTAAATGAGTTGGAAAGATTTAAGTATTAAATAAAAAAATGTGCACATTGGATCATTCAAGCATGAGTTTAAATATACCACACAGCATATTTATAGCACTTTCGTTTTATATCCTGGATTAAGAGCGCAGAAAAATCCACATTAAAACCGTTAATTATATTGCTGCCATTAGAATGTTCGCAACGAAAATTATCTGCTTTTAGATGCGGGTTTTCTCGGTAAGAAAATAAAATTGTTTAGCCCATTAAACTTAAATCCAAAAATAATCGTTTTGCATTTAAACATTTTAGATAAGACAAGTGTGCTATCTTCGGCATAGACCTCGAAATTACAAATAGAACCAATCACTTGATTTTTAAAGTGACTATTGTGGCCTAATCCTATATTTCTATTACGCCCCATATTGAGCATCCTGTTAAAACTATGCCAAAACGCGAAAAAGTAGCCTTCTTAACATCCTGTCCGGCAGTTCACGGATAAGATATGACACCTGTTTTGTCCGCAATGTTTAAAACTTATTTTCTGAAGTCATCATCTCTTTTCTTCCGTTCAGAAAAGTTCTTGTATTGTACAGATAAAAAAATATTATTTTGAAAATGCTATAAATGGCACTTAAGTGTTCAAGTATTAAAAAATTAGAAAATAGCACTATGTCATTATTCTGAATTTCATTTCTTTATCAGCTAGCTTTTCGAGTGTTGAGCTCTTAACTCGAGTTCACCTGCAGGCAGATGCCCCTATCCAGTCAGTCATTTGAGCGCCCCGCTGCATTTGTATTGTGTCTAACTTGTTTCCTTTTTGTTGCTATTCCTTCAATACACACTAGAGTTCATGTATTAAATATTTGTTATCTCAAATTGTTTGAAATATTTTTCGGCGCATTCAATAGACCTTGATCAGTCACATTGCATTCATGTTGTTGTTGTTGTTGTTGTAGCGATAAGGTTGCTCCCCGAAGGTTTTGGGGAGTGTTATAGATGTGATGGTCCTTTGCCGGATACAGATCCGGTACGCTCCGGTACCATAGCACCATTAAGGCGCTAGCCCTACCATCTCGGGAACGATTTATGTGGCCACATTAAACCTTCGGGCCATTCCCTCCCTCCCCACCCGCAAGTTCCATGAGGAGCTTGGGGTCGCCACAGCCTCGTCTGTTAGTGAAACATGATTCGCCGCGGATAGGTGAGGTTGACAATTGGGTTTGGAGAAGCTATATATTTCGCTGGCAACCTGAAGGGTTGCGCTACACAGCCCCTTGAATCTGGTATTTTAGTCGCCTCTTACGACAGGCATACCTACCGCGGGTATATTTAGATCCCGTAACCAGCTGGGGGGACATTGGATTCATAGGACTTCGTTATTAGCAATGCTTCGACTGGTTCGCCATTATATATAATAAATAGGCCGGGATTTTCTTCCAATTTGCGTCGTGCTCCTTTTGCGATGGTTATTATGATATGTTTCTTACTTCATCCACTCAGCCTGTATGAATGCAGAGAACTGCAGATCAAAGCTCAGAACCGGAAAGGTAGCTGATAAATGAGTGAAATTCTTAAACTTATCGCTTTGTACAATCTTTATAATTTTTCACAACAACAAAATGAAAAATTGTATAAAGCAATATGAGCCTGTCTCATTCGAAGTCGATTTCGAATCGTTTTCATTTCGATTTTGGTTTTAGTTAAATTAAAATTGTACAAATATTTGAACAAAATGCCAGCACTAATGGTTTTCGGAAATGCAGAGGCAAGAAGACGTGCAATTTGCATAAAAATCACAAAAATCGATAGATCGAAATTGAGAACACATCGGTTTCCTTTCGAACGGAATCGCTTTGTTTAGTTTGGACAATTTTTTATAGGAATTTTCAAATTAAGATTTCTTATACTAAACAAACAAATAGTCGAGCAAAAAGTTGTTATAAATCTTCCAAATAAAACGAGTAATTTAATAAAACTTATTTGTGGGAATAATAATCTAATTATCTGTGCTTAATAGGCTAATTATTTTCGATTCCGACTGCTCAGAGGCAAAATTTTCAAATCGACCAAGTCTGGTCGGAATCGATATTCAGAACACCGACCAATTTTATCGGAATCCAAATCCAGAGCAGGCCCGAATATATATGTTTAGTAGTAGTCAGAATTCGAGTGGCTATATATTTATATACTTTAGGGTATACATTCCGCAACAGCACAATAGGGCCAAGCCACACATTTTAAATGTTGCCAAACTATAAAACAGCAGGTAACCCAGGCACACAACATAAGAATATGTATTTAAGTCACATTCATTTTTAATAAAAATGGTTCAAAGTAAATCAGCATGAAGAATATGCATATGAATATAGGATAAATTTTATGTATGTCAATGACCACACCTTATTTACCTGAATGCCTTAAGTACCCAATAAACATTTTTTGCAATGTGCGGTGCATTTGAGAACTAAAGCTTTTCCCAAATATTAGATCTTAAATGTATTTGGTAGGGTTCTCAAATTAAAAGCAAGTTTTGAAATGGCATTTTCACCATCTCCCAAATTGATAAATTCAAACGTGATGAAGGCTCGCTGAGACTCATACGAAAGACAGTCGGAGCTGGTTTTAGTGACGCAGGTCAATTTTCAGCATCCGCATCATCATTACATAGTTATGTCCAAGCCAACTGCAATTTCGCGTTTGGACGCGGCTTTGATTGTCATGCCATGAGTTGCTGACCCTGCTTAAGAGTATAGTAGCTGGCTCTCAGGCAAGCCTACCATATTTGGGATCTTGACATAATCAAAGTCGGCGTTCTGCTCCAAACGCTTCAAAAATTTTACATTTGCCCTCTCTGTGTTTGGGCTTGAGATGGTTTGCTCAAACTATTTCTAGATTGTCAAACGCTGGATCGTCTACTGTTGGCTCGCGATCCGGCTAGATTCTCAGGATGATGAAATAAAAGCGATAGCTCATAACTCCACCTCAAACCTCAATACCAGAGAGAGATTCATTCCTAAGGACCAGGGCCCCATAGCGCTATCTCTCCTTGGTGAATAGACCCAGTAGTTTCTGGTCCTAATGTTTCCCGTCAGTCCTGGATAAAGGGGCTACCGCTGCGCCGTCAAGGTGCACTTTCTCTCAGCCCACGAATCGACATACGGAGTTCCGGCTGGTACAACTGCGCATCCAAATATGCCGTCGCGCAGCCATGGAGGCGGTGGTGTCCAGCTAGCACTAACTAACCAGCGAGTGAGCCATTCCTACCACCGGAGTGGAAGGGGGTGCCGTCGTGGAATAGGTCACCCTCCGCTTGTGGGCGCAACGGACCGCGCCTTTAAGGTTACCACGTCCTTGCCCAAGCTAAGCGATGGGGGCTCGCCGCTTACGGCCACCGGACCCTTTCCACTCCGCCGTCGCTTGTGCCGAAGACCGATTCATCAGCAAAAGGGGCTACGCTGTGCCGCAAGTTGCACTTCCACTCACGGATCGACCTACGGAGTTCCGGCTGGTACCAATCCACGTCCAGATCGCATGGAGTGCAGGCATGGAGGCGGTGGTGTCCAGTTAGCGAGCCAGCTATGACTATTGATTCCTCGCAGGTCACCTACCCGTCCGATCCCGCCTATACCCCCGACGACCACCCCTGAAGGAACACCCGGCCGATGCAACGATAAAACCCTTCACCGGTATTCATGCCCTTCCACCTACGCACTGATACGCGCTCCGTAGCCTACTGCCGCCGCTGTCGCATCGCCGCCCATATAATGCGGCCACTATTACCATACCGCCATACTGATCCCCCCGCTGTTACGACGGAACGACCACCATTGGCCGTCCACTACCTTTCCGTCCTGCTGATCACGCTACCGTTTGTCGTCCGCTACCCTACCACCGTTCAGCCTCCGTGCTGATCCCAGTACTGCTACGTCAACCGTTGGCCGTCTGCCACCCTAACACCATTTAGATGCCGTGCTGATCCCACCACTGCTACGACAACCGCTGGCCATCCGCCACCCTATCACCGTTCAGGTGAATACTAGTTAATTCGATATAAGGGCGTGCTGGGACATCCCGGCCCCCGTTAGCTATACGTTTTACCAACTTCAATGTCTAATATAGTAAGCTTGAAATATTTGTCTAGACTTATGTATTGTTAAAAATAAACAAAATAAAAGAAAAAATCAAAATTTTGTCCGAAATAAGAAAACAAATACAGGTTACAATATACGACACACCTTACCTACATACGTTTCCATAATTTGTATAAGTTGGATTATTGACAGCGCACGTATGCCGGTTAGATGAAAGCATTGACTGAAAAAAACAAAATTTTCGAAAATGTTTTTGCTAATTACCGCGTCGTTCGATATCCTTCCCAATTTATTTGAACGTGTTTTGGAAGACAATTTATGAATAATCTATATCTATACTAGTTACATACATATATAAAAATCTTTCTATGGAAAATGTTTGGTACGGCTAATTCCAAGAAGTACTCAACAGATTTTTATGAGTTTATTTTTATAAGAAAGTATTGGCGCAAATAAATCGAATGGCGTTTTTATTTTTTGCATTTTCACAAACTAAACCCCCTTCTTTTAAGGATAAAATTAAATAGGACCCTCAAATAATGGAAGATGAAGACTTTTCTGCGGACAAAACCATGCTAGAGTGGACCAACAAAATCTTTATGCGTGTAAAATAAACGTTGATCAAGTGCATTTGCACTAAAGAGATATGTACATACGTATACTCACAGCCCTGGCGGCTGGATTTTAGGGTCTTAACCTACAAGAGGTCACGTACCTGTGCTCTGCTATCAAGTCTGCCTCAAAATACAGATCACCCATCCAGCCGACGCTTACCTTTTACAGCGGTAACCCCATGCTAAGGTGACTCTTTGCTCCTTCGTCATTTCAGTGGGTAAACATTTTGCGGCATTGCCTTAATTTTTGGAGCAGACGAAGGGAAAGTTTTCTTCCCCTTATTTGGTTCCGATTAGGTAGCGCATTTAGCAGATCTAAGGCAGACATTTCCTTCGCTAAAGAGTTCGAATTAATAACATTGATTTGCACAACGCCTTTTCCCGCAAACGGCTTGCGAAGATGGGTTTTCTGCTTGTTTCTCGCCGAGCTGGTTTTTCTCTTGGTGGTTTTGTCCTTTTTGGGTTCGGATTGGGTCATTCTTCGCACCAAAGACTCATACTCGGGTAAAGTGCTGCAGAAGGCACGGATTCACATGTTTAGATCCTTAGACTATATAAACCGAGCCACCTTCGGAAGGCCATGAGCATCCCCCCTGTATGGAGTTTAATTTTGACGAAAGTGGTTTTGAAGATTTTCTCGAAGACTTCAATGATATTGTAACGAATTTGGGGAAATCCCTCTTATTTGCAACCTTCTGCTAACGTTCGTATCGCTAAACCGTTGAATAAAATAACTCCAATATTCAATAAGGCAAAATGGTCTTTATTAGACTGCTTTGAAGCACTTCACAATTAAACTTCACTTCGCAACCGATAGCGTGCTCAAAACAAACTGATTCCTCATGCCTCAGCTTGTGCTGCTTTTATACTCTTTGGTTTCCTTGTTCGCATATTCCTAGGCGTTTCTCTTTCTAGAATTTACTAGTTCGCTGAAGATTGCATACTTTTGTGAGTATCTCAGAAACATGCATGTGAATTTGTTGATTATAGTCTCTCGCATAGCCATATGCGCATGTATATGTATGTAGCAGTACCTTTAATAAAATATGAGTCTGAACTATATGGCAGCACTGAATGAGCAACGTTTACTTTTAGCAACATACAAATAATTCCATTGAGAAGAGAAAGAGTCGTATTATAACCATCGCCGAGGCAACATGTCATTTATATTCAATTTCCTATAATATATTTTATTCTAATATTTTTCTTATACATTTAATATGTTCTTAATAAATACATAATTAATTTTTCTTAATTAAAAAATATAAAAACGTACTATACGGGACACTGTAGTCTACGATGTCGCCTAAGTTACATAAATCTTTCCTATACACAAGGCTGTCGAAGATGAAACGCAAATTCTTTGTGAATTCGTCACTCTGCCAAGGCAGATACTCACCCATCTAGGTGGCGTGACTCCTTATTCCCCCGCTATATGGAGCAAAATGCCTAAAGAGGTACTTGAATACTTAAAAGCTTCCACATATAGTAATAGGCTGAAAGGTCAAGCACAATAGATCTGAATAAAGGTCGCAGCGCATCGATGCCTAACAATAATAATAATATTATGCATAAAGATCTTTTTTTTTTATTATTTCTCAAGTTTCTTATTTCGATTGGAAATAACAGTTCCTTTTTGAGTTTTTTTCTTCGTTCATACAATATCAGTTATATTTTGATGTTTATACATAAGTCTTTCGAAAAATAGCAGTTATTTTTCGATTTTTTTCTTTTTGCTCAGAAACTTTTACATTCACAACTCAAATAATTATTATTTGATGAGGGCAAAAAGCTCTATATTGAAGTGCAAATTACAATACAAGTACAATATTATATGTACACTGAAACTTTTTTAAATTGAAAAAAAAAAATTATTTTAAATGTTTAAAGAATTTGGAATTTTGAGGGGACCACTTAATGAATAAATTTTTAATTAAAATTTTTCTCAGTACTACAATTGTTTGTTGTCAATTTGTTAGTGTAAATTTGAATATTATACCGAAGTGCCTTGGCTTCATATGGAAGTGCTTTTTCTTTGCACTTTCATATGAAATTCAGACACTTTCATATGAATCGAATTTATGAGGGCATATGGCAGTGCTATAAGAAAATTATTTTATATTCAAAATGGGAATTTGTATCTGCGCTTATTCTTCAGGGCAAAACAAAAACAAAAGTGTTATAAGTGCATATGGGTTGAGCAGCTCAGGGCGAGCGTAAGAAATTAAAAAAATTTTATTACGCTCGAGCAAAATAAAAACTACAAAAAATTATAGTTAGTTTTGATTTTTATAGTTGGAATTAAAAAAATCATCTTTTAGCGATATTCTGTAATGTATTCCTACTCTTCTTATTAAGGTGGTATTACCCCTTTCGGTATGATGTTTTTGGCTTAAGCTTCGACTAATAATGGCGTAATGAATTTTGGGAAATTCCAGTTAAATTTACATCTTCTGCTAACGTTCGAATAGCTGAACTGTCGAATTAATAACTGCAATATTCAGTATTGCAAAATGGGCTTTATTAGACTACTTTGGGAGAAGTAGTACACAATTTCACCAAAAGCGTGTTTAAATCAAACTGATTTATTATTAAGGTCTAGACTTTTCACGATGTTACCTTCTGGAACAGTTGTATCTCATACTCGGTTATTAAGCTATATGCGAGTGTATGTGTGAGTAACAACTTCTGCTCTTAGCTGATGACTACATATGTGTATATGAAATATCTATTAGCTTCGAGTTGCTAATTATTGGTGTGGAATATTCTTCGTTGCTTTGTACATAAGTGTTGCTGCTTGCTTTAATGTTGTTTAGCATTTATTTAGTAGCATCATAGTGATGTTAATATTCGCCACAATAGTTATTGGCGATCCCTGCATAAAACAGTTTTTCTTAAGTAGAAACTGCCAAGGAATACCTTCGAAAAGCGATGGATGCAGTTAACTTTATTATCTATGTCACTTTGTTAAATTACAATCTTCTACGTGTGGCAACTGATGGCATTGACTAAGAATAACAACAACAAAAAACACATGAAACAAATACTAAATAAAACAACAAAATATATTCTGATGTTGAGAGAACACTTGTCAGTTGTGGTGCGAACGTTAAAACCGAAAGTAATTAATTACGAATTTAAAATGTTATGACGATCACATATAAAAACAACAAAATAAGTTGCATACAACAAAAGCTAAAGTAACAATAACAACGGTACTAAATGTTGACATAAATAGAACAAAGAAAGATGGTAACTTCGTCAACAACAACAATAGCGGCATTAAAATGCCTGCCTGTCACTTAACTCATTCATCAACAGATCAGTCGGCAAGTCATCAAGACGAGATGCAGAAGATGCAGCAGCATCAGCAGTTAAATAGATTCCTTCACATTTATACCTACTTTCTTGCCAGAAGTTGCATTTGCAATTTTAAATATGCAGAAGTTTAGTAATAATTTTGATGTAGCAAGTATTTATACTTAACTTAATATATATGTACATATTTATGCGCGCATGTGTTTAAAAAGTTTTGAATGTTACTCATCCAATGTGTCGGGTTTAAAAACTGCGTGGTAGTTGTAAAAATGTTGCATGTACGTTAAGCTTAGAACCATAAAGACTGATCCCACATATGTACAAAGATTTGTATGTGTGTATGGGCAAACATATTAGGGAGGCACTTAAGAATTGCTTAACCTTTTCAGGCCAATAGCCTCAAATGGGTTTCTTTCGGGCCTACTTGAAGTTCTTTGAAACACCTTGAGATTGTATTTCAGGTGTAGATCGCGGAAGCACACGGTGGCTATTTCGGGATCATTTCGTCACTATTTCCAATATAATTCTTGGACGTTTCAGATCTCTCACACTATTTCGGAATTGTTTCATTATTTATATAGAAATACGTTCAGGATCATTTCGAGAGTATTTTGGTGATTTCCTCAAAGCAGATTTCAGGTCTTCTTTTTAGGATCATATCAGGACTATTTGGGGATCATTTTGAGATTATGTTGGGATTATCTTGACTCTATTTCGGGGTTGTTTTCTGAAACATTTAGAACTATTTCGAAAGTGTTGTGGGTCTATCTGCGAATAATGTCGAGTCCATTTAAGGATAATTTACCATCTGGAAAATTCAATGACCTGGGTATTTCGCGACTTTTTTTTTTTTTTGTATAATTTGCAGGGACTATCACTTCGGGACTGGCTTGGGAGTATTTCAGGCCGACCTTCGCATCATTCCTATATTATTTTCTATAAAATTTTGGGTAATTTTCTGAATAATTTCGGTACTATTAATTGGAGTATTTGCCACTACTACTATCAGGATAGTTAAGAGATTATTTCAGGGTTGGTCAGTAATATTTCAGGATTGTTTGAAGCTTTGAAGAAGGCTCTATTGGGATATTGCCTTCTGGATAGTTTCAGGGCTTTTTCTGAATCATTTCGGATAAAATCGTGGTTATTTGCGACTAAATGTATCGAGATGGCTAAGAGATTATTTCGCTGCTTTTTGATATGTTTCAGGATGGTTTGAAGCTTTGTAGAAGGTTTCTTTATATCGCACATCTAGAGCCAAAAGTCAAAAATCATTCGAAGTTATTCATCCCCCTCTGGCCTACCACTTTACCACTGTGTCCCACTCTTGCAGCTAGACTACACCAGGACAATATGCGACTAATACGAAAGTATTGATCCTTGTTGACAGCCACGAAATTTGATTTCGTACGGAGGTGTCGAATCACACTGGCCTTCATAGGACTTATCAATGTCTCTCTCTGCTGATTCTCATGTACAACAGGAATGAATGGAATGAATTTGCTAATGCGATTGCCAATAATGGCTCGGAAATGGAATATCTCTTGAGAAAAATTGCGGAATACACTATTGGACAACGAAGATGGTGCATAGTTGTTATGAAGGTATTTCAAAAGGGGTATCACAGCTCACACCACAGCGCGGCCACCGTGGTGTGATGGTAGCGTGCTCCGCCTACCACACCGAGTGCCCTGGGTTCACACCCCGGGCAAAGCAATATCAAAATTTTTGAAATACGGTTTTTCAATTAGAAGACAATTTTTATAAGCCCCTCGGCAGTATTTGGCAAGCACTCCGAGTGTATTTCTGCCATCAAAACCTCTCAGTGAAAACTCGTCTGCCTCGCAGATGCTGTTCGGAGTCGGCATAAAACAAGTAGGTCCCGTCCCGCCCATTTGTAGGAAAAATTTAAAAGGAGCACGACGCAAATTGGAAGAGAAGCTCGGCCTAAAATCTCTTCGGAGGTTATCGCGTTTTACGTTTATTTTTTTTTTTTTTTTATCACAGCTCACAGTACTATCGCATACATTCTTGGATTATGGTGTATACTTTCTGCAGAAGCTGTCAGGATGAGCTGTAACAGAAGTGGATTTATCACATTAATGGACCTAGTCAAGTTTATATATGAAACTAAGTGCTTTATTGAAGACAAATTAGGAAGTGGCTGGCTGGAATTCCCTTTCATCTTAACTTTGCCTTTACATAATTCTTTGGTGAACACAAGTCTATAACGGAAGACGATGATCGAAGTGACGTAGAAGGTTCGATGTGGTTATATGAAATCGTTCCCAGGATAGTCGGTCTAGTATTTTAGGTTCTAGTTCCGAAACTTGCAAGGTCTATATCCGCAATGGACCATCAACATCGATAAAACTTCATAAAACCTTCTTGAAGTGTCTTCATGATTACAACGACAATAACAATAGATTTGCGAAACGTTTGAAAGTTTATCAATAAAACTGAACATCCTTTATGTAGTCAGTGGATGGTAGGATACGCCTTACATCAGCACGAATCTTATATATATAAATATATATTGTCACGGATATTACCATCACTAAGCTATACCATCACTAAGGCCATGCTAAGCAGTATTTACGTCAATAATCAAATCAAGTATACACATTTATAAGGCAGCCCAGAGAGATGGTCACACACAGATGCATTTACTTATACGCCTATGTGTGCGCGAGAGACTGTAAACTACAAACTCACATACATCTGAGAGACGCTGAAAAGTAGAAAATTGTAAACAAGTAGAAACTATATGAGAACTATAAACACTCGAAATAACTAGTAAGTTCTGGAAATCGAAGAGCCTAGAAGTATGCAGCGTAAACTATAAAAACGGGGCATGCGAGTAAGAAGTAATTCAGTTTGAGTTGCCCTATCAATCAGTTTGCTTAAGCACGCGATCTGGCGGCCAATAGTAGAGTTTCATTTGAGTTTTTATCAGTTTGGTTATTAAGCCAGCGAGTAGCAAAGTATAAGTGTTATTGTGAAGTACTTTAATAAAGGCCATTTTTCCATCATTCAATATTGGAGTTATTTATTCAACAGTTTAGTGATTCGAACTTAGCAGAGGATTGCAAATAAGAGGATTTGCAAGTAAATTCGTTACAATTGGTGTCAGAAGAGGAATTGTTGAATAAATTCCAGAAGACAACAAGAATATGGCAAAGTTCAGTGAATTAAAGATCCAGCAACTGAAGAAGGAGTTAGAGAGCCGTGGATTGAATACAAGCGGCGTTAAACTCGAACTTTAGGCACGGCTACGAGAGGCAATGGAAGCAGAAGGAATTGATGTGGAAGAGTATGTCTTTCACCTTGGTGGCGAGGAGACAACAAAAATTGAAGAGAAAAACGAAACATCGCAGACGGTTACCAGCACAGACTTGAACATGATTTTGGATGCAATATCTGCTCAAACATCGACAGTAGCTTCTCAACTGGAATCGCAAAAGACAGATATAACATCTCAACTGGCATCTATACTAGAAGAACAGAAAACGTATATGTCATCACAGATGGAATCCCAAGAGACACGAATAACATCGAAGATTGAAGCACAAGAAACACGTATTTCAGAAATGTCGACACAAATTTCTTCACAACTGGAATCACAGGAAACCCGTATAACATCAAAGATGGAAGAACAGGAGGAGCGCTTATCATTGCAGGTGGCACAAATGTCTTCACAGTTAGAAGCACAGGAAGCAAGGGTAACATCAAAGCTGGAAGCGCAGGATGCAAAAATCGCTCAATTTCAGGCAGAATTCGATGATTTGAAGGGTCGTATGGAGCAGTTACAATTAAATCGTCCAGCAGTTTCAGCGAGTAATCCAAAGGTAAAAACACCATCCTTTGACGGTTCTGTTCCTTTCCAGGTCTTTAAGCTTCAGTTTGAGAAGACCGCAGCAGTGAACAACTGGAATGCGGAAGATAAAGTTGCTGCACTGTTCGTGGCATTGAAAGGGCCTGCAGCGGAAATCTTACAGACGATTCCAGAGTACGAACGGAACAGTTATGAAACATTGATGGCTGCTGTAGAACGACGTTATGGAAGCGAGCATAGGAAACAGATATTTCAAATAGAATTGCAAAACCGCTACCAAAAAGCTAACGAGACTTTGCAGGAGTTTGCTTCGGACATTGAAAGATTGGCTCATCTTGCAAATGGGGATGCACCCGTGGAATACACGGAAAGAGTGAAGATTCAGGGCTTCATAAATGGCATACGGGACGTGGAAACGAAGCGAGCCACATACGCGAACCTAAAGCAAACATTTTCTGAAACGGTATCCCAGGCATTGACTCAGGAAACGGCGTCATTATTGAGTAAACCAGCATACAAAGCTCATCGTGTGGAAGTAGAAAGGCCGGAGTGGGTAGATACAATTTTGGAAGCTCTGAAAGGATCTCAACGGAAGAATGCCGGAGTTATTAAATGTTTCAAGTGCGGCAACCAAGGTCACATTGCACGTCATTGCGATCTTGGTCCTAATAGTTCCAATAATGTGGGTGGCCGTAAACGCAAAGCTGGCGGAAATGAGCAAGAGCGTGTCGGATGTAAAGAACGAAAACTTGCCCCGGCTATTGAATGTCCTGTGATATCTGTGTCGCAGATTGGAAGGAAATCAAGCAGTCTTACCATCAGAGCGAATGTGGATGGTAAAGAGCGTGTACTGACTGTAGATACGGGGGCATCTCATTCCTTGATCCGATCTGATTTGGTCTACAGGAGAGTAAAGTCATTACCTGGGCCAGGTTGCGTACGGTCACAGGCGAATATAACCAAGTCCAAGGCGAAGTGGTATGTGAGGTATTAATTGGAAAAGTCATGGTTCTACACAAATTCGTTGTGGCGGAGATCGTTGATGAAGTCATATTGGGAGTGGACTTCTTGGTTGACCATGACGTCAGGATCGATATGCGGAGAAAAATTATGCGCTATAAGAACCAGGACATACCACTTAACTTTAGTTTGGAGAAAGGGTTCAGCAGTAATCGAGTGCTGGTGGAGAAGACTCAACAAAGACCAAGAAAGTCAAATGTAGAGGTTGATGGATCGAATGGACCAAATAAATCAAAACCAAAGGTACCTGCGAGAGAAACATTGGCATTGACAAAACCTAAAAGACGCAGGAAAACGAAGCACCGAATTACCGAGAAAGAATGCGAGGGTAGTTTCAAGCCGGAGCGCACTACTGTTGTAAAATGTGGGAAAGATACCGATTATGCAAAGAAAATTCGTCCAGTGCAAGCTCTACGAAGTGGTTCATTGACCAAACAACAGAATGTGAAGGAACGGCCTAGGGTAATGAGTAGTAAGATGAAACACTGGCATGACAAGAACTTTAATTAGGAAGGTTTCTTGGCGGGAGATTTGGTACTGTTAAACAACCCTCACCGGCGGAAAGGTGTTTCAGCTAAATTTCTGTGCAGTTGGGAAGGCCCGTACAAAGTTGTGAAGAAGATCAGTGATACCATCTACCGCATACAAACCACTGGGAAACCACGGGTTAGAAGAGTGGTACATTTGGAGATGCTAGCGGCAGTTAGATCGGGAGATTTGTCTGATCGGGACGATCAGACTTAGGTGGAGGGCAGTGTCACGGATATTACCATCACTAAGCTATACCATCACTAACGCCATGCTAAGCAGTATTTACGTCAATAATCAAATCAAGTATACACATATATAAGGCAGCCCAGAGAGATGGTCACACACAGATGCATTTACTTATACGCCTATGTGTGTGCGAGAGACTGTAAACTACAAACTCACATACATCTGAGAGACGCAGAAAAGTAGAAAATTGTAAACAAGTAGAAACTATATGAGAACTATAAACACTCGAAATAACTAGTAAGTTCTGGAAATCGAAGAGCCTAGAAGTATGCAGCGTAAACTATAAAAGCGGGGCAGGCGAGTAAGAAGTAATTCAGTTTGAGTTGCCCTATCAATCAGTTTGCTTAAGCACGCGATCTGGCGGCCAATAGTAGAGTTTCATTTGAGTTATTAATCAGTTTGGTTATTAAGCCAGCGAGTAGCAAAGTATAAGTGTTATTGTGAAGTACTTTAATAAAGGCCATTTTTCCATCATTCAATATTGGAGTTATTTATTCAACAGTTTAGTGATTCGAACTTAGCAGAGCATTGCAAATAAGAGGATTTGCAAGTAAATTCGTTACAATATATATATGAATACTCATCTTTCATTTGGTTTTTCAATTTTTAGCCGACAGTCAAAATTTAATGGTTGAGATTGCCAAAAACATTCAAACATACTCATATGTTCTTGCTACATTCTCAACACCATATGATGCAGATATATGAGTTCTACCAAAAGCACGCACGTCCTTAAACAATGTGGCAATGCAATTATGTTATTGTTGTTGAGTGTGACTATTTTACTACTGCCAGATGGATTTTATTAGATTTTAGTATATCAACTTGCCCATCGTTACCAAGATCTATAATTTTAACTAACGAAATAAGCTTAAGTATTTTAATATCAAAGTTTTAAGATTTCAAAGAGATTAGCTTCATTGGGCAGGTGCATATAAGTCTTTTTTTCTTCCAACACTGAAAAATATTTAAAGACCTAAGGTTACACTTTAAATAACTGCGTACACTGTAGTGAGTCGAGGGACTTGATGATTTTGTTTCGGTTCTGAGCTTCATGCGGCAAATGCTCACCAAAATGCAGGTCATTATCGAACGTCATATCCAGTATTTCTTGATATCAGACAGTCGATAGCGCAATACCATCGGCGGAGGTCCAATTTTTCGGATACTTACATACATCATCCACGTCGTGAATATAGTCACTGAAGACTTGGTGACCTATACTCGGGTTGTGCCAGCAATACCATTTCATGCGAATGTGACAGATGGGATACTGTCAGCAAATCAGTGAAGTACATACTTCACACCAAACTAGAGGATAGTTGCCTAATCTGCTTGCGTGAGAGTAGCCATAGAGCTAACAGACCTGCACGCTGCCAGAGATAATCAACATTGCACCGGTAGTGGGACTTTATGATTTCGTGGTTTGCTCTTCATGCCAGGAAGGGTGGCCTACACTTTGGCGGTCTCGTAGTGAGTCTTAAAAAGGTCGGCTAGTGCATAAAGCTTCTTTTCTACGAAATCCTCCAAAAAGCGTAAATTTGAGCACATTATCCAGTTTCTATTCTTAATCTTAAATGAAGACAGGGCCAATCACATAAAATACGCAACCGTATCATCCGCCAAGCAAATGCATCTTCGGTTGTCATATGCCCTAATCACAGTCATGTTTTTACACCATGTAAAGTGACCTATTATTAGTCCCACAAATTGTGTATTGTAAAGGTTTCGTCTGCCTTATAAGAACAAACATAAAATCGAATCTTCTGAGGATGATGGTGAAATATTCACACAGCTTCGAGCCGGGGCTACGATAACCGAATAATGAACTGCTAGAAGAAGAAATTAATGCACAGCACATTCTGACGAAGTGATCAGTTGTCCTATTTCTAAGAGCTCACGTGTCACACATTGCACTCTCTTGGAATTTGTTACCAGACAATCCAGCCTCAGAATTTGGTATGAGGATACGAAAGGATCATTTTCAAAAATATCTTATCTCTGAGTTTTATTGAAGAAAACGGCCTATAATAATAATTACATTTTCAGGTGATGCATAGCATTTTTAAAGTGTGAAATTACTCATATGATCATTTGCTTCGTCAGCCTTATAGAGCGTTTTTATTATAAAAAGATAAGAGTTGACTGCTGAAATAGGCCGTTATCGAGTTTGAGGCCTCTCGAGCTAGGAGACATTTATTCGTAGGGGATAATCTATGCGTCAACGAAGCTGTCTCTGCACGTCAACCCACACTCATTGACGTCACGTCATTAATAACTCGTAGTAAATCGAGTTATTATTAATTTATGCTGAATAATGATAGACTTACTAACTATTATAATTAGTATGTAGATAACAGTGATATAAATAGAATTTAACACCCCCAAACAAGCGAAGCACGAACTATAGTTTGAAATACAAGTAGCGACATGCAACGCCGGTCCGGATTTAGGGTGGGTGTAAAATTTGTTGCAAAAAATACATTCTGTTCGAGAATTCCGTCGCGCTGGCTTGGGCTTTTAGAAAACTGATTTAGTATCCTTCAGCTTGCGCTGCTTTTATACTCTCAGTTGCGTAGTTCGCCTACTTCACCTAGAGTCTAGACTTTTTACGAACAGCCTTTTCGTACAGTTGCTGATTTATTTCTCATTTCTGTACATACTATTTACGTTTTCTTCTACTTACATATATGCGCGTATATGTATGAGTAATAACTTATGCGCCTTTCGATGTAGTTTACATGTATGTGTAATATCGTTTGACCTCGTATGCACTCTCTCTAGCCTTCTAAGCACATACATATATATACACCAATCTCGTACATACGGTTGACACTAATGAAAATATAATATGTACATTAGGGCGGGTCAAATTGTATGGGAAAAACTTCAGGTACACATCCAATTTCTGATTCTATGGTCATACTGAGTTGGGACCATAGGTCTGAAATGAATTTCGACCCTCCCTAATTTTGTTAGAAAATTGTATACACCAATCCGAACAGCGGCTCTCACAAATAAAATACATGAAATTAAATATCAAATTCCGATTCTGATTAGGATATAAAATTTTCTAACAAAATTAGGGAGGCTCGAAATTCATTTCAGACCTATGGTCCCAAGGACAATATTACTCAGTATGACCCACAGATTCAGAAACTGGATGTGCACCTGAAGTTTTTTCCCGTACAATTTGACCCGTCCTAATGTACATACATAGCTGTCTATTAAAGGAGAACCGAGTGCATTAACATATTAAGCATATTTAATAAAGTATTTAATATGCGATAATTACCAAATGTGGGCGCCACCATTCAAAGCAATAGGTTGTTGTTATTGGAAACTCTAGACGAGCAGCGGAAATAAATTATATGCGTTCGTAGTGAATGTATTCGATTTAATTTTTTTTTTATAAATGCAGCACCCACAACTCTTATAGGTAAGCGGTATTTTATGGTAGGGGGGTTAGAATATACGCGCGGGGTATGCCTTTCGTAAGAGGCGGCTAAAATACCAAATTTATTCAAGGGGTTGTGTATCGCAACCCTCTCAAGGGGTTGCAGCGCAATATATAGCTTCTCCAACCCAATTTTCAACCTCACCTGCTCGTGGCGAATCTTGATTCATTAAAAGCCGAGGCTCTGGCGACCATGAACTATTGATGGTTATAGGGGGTGGGAGGGCGGTATGGCCTTAAAGGTTGCATGCGGTCATACCAAATCGCTCCCGAGATAGTCGGGCTAGTACCTTTATTTTGCTTGTTACCGGAACGTACCGGATCTACATCCGGCAAAGGATCATTAACATCGATGACACTCTCCAAGGCCTCCGGGCAGTGTTCTTATCACTACAACAACAACAACATAAGCATAACTTTTACCAAAAATTTCAATTGTAGTCTTTAGTACTTGATAGCTGGTTTTTTTAATATGTATATACATACATATGTACTTAAACCTTATATGGAGTGCCCAACTTTGTCTCCACTAATGAAATTGTTGCGCAGAAAATTAGTACTGCTAAATTTCAATATGCATTAAAATCGGTTGCAACTGAAATGTGTCTCTCAATTTTATCTCTACAATATTCTTAACTTCTAAGACCGGAAAGTATGTGAGTCCACTATTCATCGCAACCGATTCAACTACAGGTTATAAACTATGACCAACAGAGATGCGTGTCTTTGCTATTACCCTGCAAAAATCGCGAGTACTCCATGCATGCATGTATGGAGTACTCGCTATGGACCAACCGAGTGCTCCAAAATTAACCACAATTCATACAAAAAATATGGTCCAATTAACATTGCGATGTCCTAGGACTGGACCATATACTCCAGCTCCGCATTACATCAGAGTAATCCATGCAATACTCACAGTCCAATAAAAATCGTGTAGTGATTACAATCGTTAAAAACGAGCAATGATCGGCTTAAAATATGTTCGTGTAGAAACATGAGTTGGTCCATTGCTGCATTATAGTGGAGTATAATGGTAAGTACTCCAGTGGACCACATGATCCAACGATTTTTGCAGGGTACGCACAACCCGTTTTGTAGCGAGTTATTTAACCACCGCCGCGAGTCTTTTATTATTGCCGCTAGATGGGTCTCGTAAACATTATCTTGATGATTATAAGCGTTTACTTTTACCCGCAAATGTATATGTATATACATGTAAAAATAAACACGGCCAATAAGCCATTATGAGTTCGGTGCTTAATATTTCAGCCTGGCGCTTAATAGTTCCATACACACTGGCAAAAATGTATGAACATAACACGAGTTTCTCATCATCTCACAACTGATAAACGTGCTAAACAAAACTTATCAGCCGGATTATGAAATTTAGTAAAACTAGTTCTGAATTAGCATCAATTTTTGTGTACACATTGTCTTTGCTATTGAATTAAGAGTGAACAATTAAGGCTTGCTGAAAGCTGATGAAGAGATTCATATTATATGAGTAAATCGTAGGATCAACCATTCGACCACCTAGCGACATCAGATTTTTAATTTATGATGTTATCGCCACCGAACAAAAACATGAATGTGCGAAATTGCTTAGGCCAAGAAAGTATTAAATCAACATTTGTATTTGGAAGCAAAGAGTAAGGGAAACGTCTGTATCTCCCATCACAGTGTAGGTCTACGCCTTTCTCTGCTGCCAAATACTGGTGTCGGTGGGAATGAATACTGAGCCGTGAAATCTTCTTCCCCTTCCGTAACATTTCACTTGTATCATGTTCATACCTGCGAAAAACTCACACATTTCATCATTCAATATTTGTAAGTCTACGAAGAAATTTCCGGCTTCTATAGAAATAAGTTGAATGAAAGAATTTTTATTCCCGTCAACCGGTACTTAAAGCTTCTCGTATTCACGCATTTCGTCCTCCTGTTGCTATGTATCTAGAATAAATGCTACTCCTGGAATCGGATATGCCAATATTGGGACAGTATACAAACGCTCTTTAAATGTTTGGAAAGCCACTTCTTGCTCCTTCTTCCATTCAAAAGCTTTATTTTTTCTTGCAAGCTCGTGGAGGCTATGGGGTACGCTGGCAAATTTGGTACAAATCGGCGGTAATATGTGCACAGCCTAAGAAAACTTCTCAATTCATGTAGGTTCTGTGGTCTTGGCCAATCCTTTACAGCCTCTATCTTTTCGTTCGCAGTGCAGATGCTTTCTGTCGTTACCTTGTGACCCAAATGATTTACTTCCTTTTTAAACAGCGCACACTTTTTGGGACTAAACTTCAGATCAGCGCTAGCTATTCTCTGGAAAACTTCCTCCAAGTTTTCAAGATGTTCATCAAAATTCTTGTCCAATACGATGACGTCGTCCAGGTACACCAAGCATGTTTTCCAATGTTGTCCTTTCAATACCTGACCCTTGAGTCTCTCAAAAGCAACTGGTGCATTACAAAGTCCAAAAGGAATTACTGTAAATTCCCAAAGACCATCTCCGACGCTGAAGGCTGTTTTCTCTTTGCCATACTCCTTCACCTCCACTTGCCAGTAACCGATTTTCAAGTCCAGTGTGGAAAACCATTTCGTACCAGAGAGCGAGTCCAGAGAGTCGTAAATTCTTGGCAATGGGTAGCTATCCTTTTTCGTGACGTCATTCAACTTGCGATAGTCTACGCATAACCTCATTTTCCCATCCTTCTTCTTCACAAGTACCACCGGTGAGCTCCATGGATAGCTGATTTCGATGACGCCGCTGTCGCTCATTTCTTGTATGATTTGACTCACAACTTCCCGCTTCGCCAATGGAACACTACGAGGAGCTTGACGTAACGGCCTCGCATCTCCAGTGTCAATTTGATGTTTCACAACATTGGTGCGGCCTGGTTTGGAGCCATCCTGTTCAAATATGTTCGCGTACTTTAGGAGCAGTTGTTTTGTTTTACTCTGATACGCTGCCTCTAGCCCCATCCGTCAATGCCGTGATGTCATTTGAAAAATCAGTATTACTAGATTAAACGTGTTCCTGGAGCTGTTCACAGGTAACAACTACTTCAGCCTCTTGGCATCTTCCCAAAATAGCTCCTTTGGTCAGTTTAAGTAGTGCTTGAACTTATTGAGAACTCTTACGGGAATACGTCCATCTTGTTTTGTCATAGCCAGAGTTTTTCCTACAAGTATGATCGGTGCTGATTTGTCTGCTGCTTCGACAACTTGTTTGTCTCAAAATCTCCATCGACCTTTGCCCAGATGAATGCTTTTGATTTTGGTTGTATTTGCTGACTCTCTTCCACCAGCACTGCTGTAGCCTCTCTAGTAGCCGAAATTACTTTGCATGTCGATCTTGATGCCCTGGTATATTAAGAAGTTCACTCCAATTATGATTTGACCAACAATCTCTGCCACTATAAAATTGTGTACTACCGTGACGTTCCCAATTGCGACTTCACATGCATTTATCCTAGAACCGTGGTGTCTTCTCCAGTGGCGGTACGCAATCCTGCTCCATGCAAAGGTCTTATATTCTTGTTGACTAAATCCGCTCGAATTATGGAATGAGAAGCACCCGTATCTACAGTCAGTAAAGGTTCCTTTCCATCCACATGTCCTCCGACAGTAAGATTGCTCGACCTTCTTCCAATCTGCGAGATAGAGATTATGGGGCATTCAATAGCGGGAGCCAGCTGTCGCCCCTTGCGGCTGACTCGCTTTAGTTTAACGATTGAGTGGTCTTGGAGATTTGCTCATCTCCTTCTGCTCTGCGTTTACGATCACCCACATTGTTGGAACTGTTAGGGTTGGTGTTTCAATAACGCTCAATGTGCCCTGGCTTTCCACACTTAAAGCATTTGACTGCATCATTATGCTTCTTCTGCGTACCCTTCAATGCTTCTAACATTGTGTCTACCCACTCTGGTCTTTCTACTTCCACACGATGAGTCTTGTATGCTGGTTTACTCAATAGGGAGGCAGTTTCCTGAGTCAGTGCATGTGATACCGTTTCTGCGAATGTGGGTTTTGGGTTTGCATATGTCGCTCGCTTCGTTTCAACATCTCGCATTCCATTGATAAGCACTGAATTTTTACCCTTTCGGTATATTCCACGGGTGCGTCCGCATTTGCCGAATGAACCAACCTTTCAAAATCCGAAGCAAACTCCTGCAAAGTCTCATTAGCTTTTTAGTAACGGTTTTTCAATTCTATTTGGTGTATTTGCTTCCTGCGTTCGCTTCCGTACCGCCTTTCTAGAGCGCCCATCAATATTTCGTAATTGTTTCGTTCTCCCTCTGAAATGGTCTGTAAGATTTCCGCTGCAGGTCCTTTCAATACGACGAACAACGCAGCAACCATATCTTCAATATTCCAGTTGTTAACTGCTGACGTCTTCTCAAATTGAAGTTTAAATACCTGGAAAGGAACAGAGCCGTCAAAAGATGGAGTTTTGAATTTCGTATTGCCTACTGGAACAGCTGGGCGATTTAATTGCAATTCTTGTATATGACCTCTCAAAGCATCAACCTCGGCTTCCACTTTTTTCCTCAAACTGCGTTATTTTCTCGTCCATACGCGCTTCGAGTTTTGATGATAGACGCGCCTCCAGCGATTCTAGTTGTACTGTTATGCGTGCATCTTTTTCTTTTTTCCTTCTTTCTTGTTCTGAAATACGCGTTTCTTGTGCTTCCATCTTGCATGTTATACGGTTCTCCTGAGATTCTAATTGTGTTTCCTTTTTGAATGTTATACGTGTCTCCTGTGATTCCAGTTGAGATGCCATTGTCGATGTTTGAGCAGATATTGCAGCCAAAATCATGTTCAAGTCTATTCTCGTAACTTTCTTCGCTGTTTCGTTTTTCTCTTCAATTTTTGTTGTTATCTAGCCCCCATCAGGACGAAAACATCACCGTCCACATTATTTCCTTCCGACTCCATAGCGTCTCGTAGTCGTGCCTGAATTTCGAGTTTGTTGCCGGTTTTATTCAATCCACAGCTCTCCATCTGCTTCTTCAGTTGCTGGATCCTCAATTCACTCAATTTTGCCATATCAAAGTTGTATTCGCAATCTTCGGAATTTATTTAACAATTCCTCTTCTGACACCAATTGCAACGAATATAGGGAAATTCCGCTTATTCCAAATCTTCTGCTAATGTTCGAATCACTAAACTGTTGAATAAATAACTCCAATATTCAATAATGCAAAAATGGTCTTTATTAGACTACTTGAAAGTACTTCACAATAACACTTCACAACCAATAGCGTGATTAAATCGAACTGATTGCTCATGCCTTAGCTGGTGCTGCTTTTATACTCTTTGCTTTCCTCGTTCGCATATTTCAATGCGTTTCTCCTTCTAGAATTTAATCGTTCACTGAAGATTGCATACTTTTGTGAGTATCTCAGAAATATACATGTGAATGTGTGAGAACTACTTTGCTGAAGATTGCTGCTGTATGTATATTAAGCTGGGTTGATTTGCATGGATGAAAGTTAACCCATAACGTGCCATCGATTTTTCGATAGGTTTTGGGCACAGGGAAAAAAAGTTCCACTAAGCATACCCAAAAAACTTATTTTCGAGCTTGCAAAATTTTAGTTTTTTGACTTTTTTTTCTTTGAGTTCACTGGATCACAAATTCCAATTTTTTTTCTGCACCAGAGACGCCATTATGAAATTTCTATGCACAATCACCGCCTGATTTCGAAAATCAAGGTTATTTTTAATTCTATGGTAACGTTTTTGATTGAGATATTTACGAATAACGGTTTTTTCCAAAAAAAAAAAAAAAATTGGGTCCACTTAATCATATATATCTTAAAAACGAATTGAGCAATTCCAAAACGGTTTGAAGCTTTAGAAAGGTAATAAAATTTTCTGTGCATACAACACTTTTTTCTAGGCCCTGCAGATTCAAAGATTACCAACAATTATTACGGACTTTTTCCATTTTTTTTTGTGAAAATATAAAAAAAAATGTATTTTGTGAGGAAGGATTTCGAAAGCTTTTTATTTTTTTGCAGATTTTTTTTTCTCTCTTAGCTCAGTTTTAGTACAAAAAAAAATAAGCTTTCACTCAACAAAATCGATGGACTAATACAAAAATTATAAGCATTCAAGTAAATACATCCATTTAATACTTAAGTACCCTACTGATACATATGTGTTAGTATTCGCTAACTAACTGATATACGAATACTAACACACATGTACCAGTAGGGTAGTTAAGTATTAAATGAGAATATTTACATGAATGCTTACAACTTTTGTATTAGTCCATCGATTTTGTTGAATGAAAGCTTATTTTTTTGAAATAAAGCAGAGAGAAAGAGACAAATCTGCAAAAAAATAAAAAGTTTTCGAGATCCTTCCTCGCAAAATACAAATTTGTTTATATCTTTACTAAAAAATGGAAAAAATCCGTAATTATTGTTCGTTATCTTTGATTCTGCAGGGCCTAGCACAGTTTATAGCAAATTTTATTACCTTTTAAAAGCTTCAAACCGTTTTGGAATTGCTCACTTCGTTCTTGAGATATATACGATTAGTGGACTCAATTTTTTTTTTTTTTTTTTTTGAAAAAAAACGGTTATTCGTAAATATCTCAAAAACGTTACTATAAAATTAAAAATAACCTCGATTTTCGAATGGGAGGGTGAATTTACATTGGAATTTCATATGGGCGTCTCTGGTGTCTGGAGTGGGATTTGAACCCGTACTCCTACGATGGTTGAAGTGTTACAAACGCATTCAGCTACGTCGTGCCTTAGTTGTTGTAAAGTTTTTCCCAATTGCCTTCTTTGTATATTTTATTCTTTTACACACTACATATTTTGTATCGTAAATAAATGTTTTCATACATTTAAAGCAATACGGGCAATCCCCGATTAACTCATACAAATTGACAACAATGGTTAATTCGTTGTAGTTCTATAAATAGAACAAAAACAGCAACAATACCAAGTTTGTTCGAAACCGCCTTACCAACAAGCATAACTTTAACACATAATTACATACGAAATATGTAGTGTGTAAAAGAATAAAATATACAAAGAAGGCAATTGCGAAAACCTTTACAACAACTAAGGCATGACGTGGCTGAATGCATTTGTAACACTTCTACCATCGTAGGAGTACGAGTTCAAATCCCACTCCCGGGAGAAAAGGCTTTGAAGAGATATACAAGGTATAATCGAAACAGCTGTCGCCTTGTCCGTCCTGATGTCACGTTGTTTAAATTTTTCCCAAAATATTAAGTAACTCGATTAATTTTCGCCAGTGGAAAGAGTACTGATACTAGGGCGGTATTCACTTGGACAGCAAGTGGAGATCTAGATGCTATCTATACTGAAAGGTGTATGACAGTCCTAAATAAATACTATTCCGGCAAAGGGAGCAAAATTGGGGTTTGATTCAACACATTACCGGAGTAAAAGAATATGGGAAAACCCGGCTGCTAAGATCTATTCCAAAATTGGCAAGTTTTTGGAGGGATTCAACAAATTAAATGGAGTTTCAATGAAATTACAGTCTTTTGTCCGCAACTCGACAGTGTAGGTGTCTCTCTTTTCTGTAGGTTATATACATCGTGTTTTGCTGCTGCACCCATCACACTTTTATGTAGTGTGGAGGGTAAACAGCATAATTTCCTAATCATGTAAAAAAAAAAAACAAGAATACAAAGTTCATAATAAGAATGGTGCAAAAAATGCCGGTCCCAGTATACACATTCATTTCACATCTTCTAAGTATGTACTTCTGTATGCATTTCCGTTTATATCTTGTCTTTAATTTTTTTACCTTCCAGAGAACTTTAAACCATAAATCGACTCAGCAGGAGGTAATGGTTGATGATGTAATAGTCTCATAACAAAGTCGCATAGAACTTTGATATGAGGCATAAACTGATAAACTCACCCACACACTGCAGCTCTCAATGTATTTTCTACATCCAACCATCAAAAGGGTGAGGGGCTAGTTTTTTCACCAAAACCGACAAACGCACCCCGTCACGTACGTGTCTGCACAAATTACGGTAGCAAAACGTTGCAGCGTGTAGTTGGCTGTAACTTTGGATGGTAGAATAGAGATAGCCTGAATCAGTAGAACAAACCTGCGTACATTGGACGGCGAAAGTGTTGAAGCAAAAGTTTAAAGATGTCTGAGATAGGTTGATATAGTTGATATGTTTAAGTTTATGTGAAGCGAAGTCAATGGTTTTGATATATTTTCTCTGAGAATATGAGTAACCTAAGAAACAAGGAATTCGCTATGAGACCTGGTTTTTTCTGTACCTAGTGTATAAGCTGCAACTATGCGAAGTAATATAAAAGCTAAAACAATGTATATTATTAATATCTTTATTCCGGCTTAAAATAATAAAGCACTCAAAATGATAACTTGCTGCCAACAAAGATCGAATCGCTGCGTTCCCCCTTTGGCGGACTTCGGATTTCGTCTATTTGGAAACCGGCTATAGCAACGAAGACATAGACAGCTAATATATGAAATGAATAATCATTGTTGCCAAAAATTGATTCTTTTGACTGCGGGGGCAATTGCAAATTATTGTCTTCTTCGACGGAAAAGAGCTTTCTTTGGAGTTATGGACATTTTTGAAGATGGGATGGTTCGAGGAAAACTTCCGCGATGCCAAAGGAAGTTTAGCGATTAGCTATATGGGACTTAGGGAGGTATGGGAATAGTGCAACCAAAGCGAAATGCATACCTGGCTAGTTCATGTATATATGAAGACATTCCGGCCCAGAGCGTATATCTATCGATACCCATATTTGATAGCAGATGCAGATGCTTTCTCTGATCTCGTATCACAGAGGAATAATACTTTGTCCTTTTGAAGCACGGCGCAAAATGGAAGAGAAGCTTGGCCTAAATCTCCTCGGACGTAAATCGCACCAAGATATTTTGGTGATCTAAAAAATAATTTTTTTTCAAATTCCTTAATTTTTTTTTTTTTTTTTTGAAAAAAAGCTTCTTTCCTTAGATCATATCAAGGTGCTAACTAAAACAATATGTGGCATAGAGCGTCCTTTACAATCAGAGTACTACTTTTTTGTGAGCTACTTATATTTCAAATATTCACGTCATGCACTGCTGCCTATATTTCTACTGTACGGATCGTCTAAGACGTAGTTTTGCATCATTGATATTTGCTTATGAGATAACTGTAATTGGTGTGAAGGTTTTCTATGTCCTAAAAACGTTCAACTTCTATTCCAATATCGTGTGCTTACTGCTTTATATTCGATAGGTACGCCTCAAAAATGGTTAGCAAGACATACGGCCCTATAACCTTCATCGTTGGCAGCTTATCGATCTCATAAGTTCATTATAAAACTGAATTAGGAAAGAAACAGCGCATCTCCGAGTTTCTTCAATGTCGGACGTGCTTTGCATAGATCCCTGCAAAAGTCGTCGGATCATATGGTCCACTTGTGTCATAATGGAGTACTCCATAGATTACTCTGATGTAATGCTGAGCTGGAGTATATGGTCCAGTCCTAGGACATCACAATGATAATTGGGCCATATTTTTTGTATGAATAGTGGTTAATTTTGGAGCACTCGCTTGGTCCATAGCGAGTACTCTGTATATGCATGCATTCTTTAAGAATGATGTTAACAAACGTTGATCGAAATCATTATCAATTTTACCGCCGTAGATGGACTGCGATAAAAATGTAACTATTGCGTCCCATGGCACCTTCTCTGGCGGCAAACTAGTGCGACCCATTGCGGTCGCATCGATCCAAGTGTCGAGTGTGTCACAAGCGACGCGCAAATCCGATTCATTGAATTCGTATTTTTTAGCCCAACCAAGTGGTACATACCGCAAACGTTCCTGCACAATGGCATGAAACCAAGCCAGCAAGAAGTACAAACGTGCACGTTCGCTGGGCGCTTTCATCATGCGCGACACCGGTGCAGTTGAGAAAGTGCTCGAATTTTGCACGTATGCTTGGTGGTGGCTCAAAAACGAAAATACGGCCTGCGCGTAACAAGTTCACAGGCACCTTTGGATTGATTTCCATGGTAAGGAATAAACGGAAGCCCGAATGCGGTTGCAACGAATGCAGTTTCTTCTCTAGTTGCACCGACCATTGTGGTGCCAAATGCACATTCTTCAACAAAACCCAGCGACCACTATTGCAAGCCATGTTGACGGAGCGTTCAGCTTGATTAAATCCTTCAGCGGAACCAATGAACGTTAGAAATTTGTTTATTCAAATTGGCAAATCATCCACACGTTCTGAGGCATTTAGCACAAGAGAGGCACGGAGCACAAGAGTTACAATTCAATTGCTTCTCTACAACAGCGGACAAATATAATTCTTTTTCAGAATTCGGCATAAAATCTACGCCCAGCCCAGCATCGACAACTTTATGTGCGGCGCCGATAACGCGATCGGGTCGAAAAGCTTGTATCAAGACCGACTAATGTATGGCGCCAACAATTGGCGTTAATGCCTTCGATTCATCCCACAGTTGTGGTACACACTGCTCTGGAGAGCTTTGCTGCAGCCAAGCGACGATTTCGGGCATAGATTTAAGTGTTTCGATCAATTTGCGGAAAATTGGTAGACGTGATTGTAAACGATTAACACTTTCAATTTGCTCTGCAGATAGACCTTCAAGTGGTGTGGGGTTGGCGAATATACCTTCGCGACTACGTAAGAAGGAATTGAAGTCAATATCTAAGTTCTGTTCGGAAGTGCCCTTTAGATGTATTTTGCACATTATCAAAGCAAATGTGAGGCGATCATTGTGCAACATGCCACGAGCGACACGCTCATAGCAGACCTGAAAAGGAAAATTATATTAAAAGTTAAAATAGTGAAAATAATTCTAATCAAACTCAAATAATAAGCACCTGGAAAAGATCTTTGGTAATGATACCCAAACGTTCAGAATATTCGCACCTGCCATCCAATTTAGTATTGTTGTACAATACAGTCGAGAATATATCTAAGAACAGCTTTAGCGAATACTGATAAAGGAAATGCACTTGATTCAAGCTATCCATTTTGAAGTATATATTGCTGGAAGCCACTGATAATCGCAAATACTGTTGCGATACACTCTCAATTTCTGCAATAACCTTATCAGTCTCATCCACCTTCTGATTGATATCGTATGCTTCATTCTTCAAAGTCTCCAACGTAGTAATCACCGAATCATCATCCAATATCTCACCCTTTGCATCATTCAAAGCCTGCAGTAAACTCTTTTCAAGCTGAGGCAAACGTAAACGGAATTCACCTTGCAATTTAATGAAATCGGAACGTTTCTCTTCAATATCTGGACGTTCTGCTTTCAATACTTGATTCAAACATTGCGATTGCAAAGAGCTACGCATTACAGTGAAATTGACGAAGGTGACACGCGGGCAAATATCTGGTGGGAATTTTACTGTTGGATCACGTGTAGACAAAAAAATTACGAATGGAGGCGATAAAGCTATATCCTGATCTCCCAACGTAATAAGTACACATCCACCAGTGAAGCATGGGATTCCAAATTGGATCGTAGTTTTCAAAATCTTGTACGAGGAGTGGATTACCAAAGCGTAACGCAGATTCTAAGTTCTTACGGAAGGAATCATCTGAGAATGAAGTCTTTGTAATTTTCTTGCCAGCATATTCGTTGAGCAAGAACGTAATAGCTTGTCCAGATGGATCAATAATGAGTGGATACCGATTGAATATCTTAAGCATAATTGCGTTTTCAGTGCCCAAACATCTGTTGGCAGTGCATTCGCCTGCCAACGTAAACGGTCATCGGGATTCGATAGGTATTCGGTGCGTGCCATATCAGCACGATATTGTATGTCGGCAGATTTTAGATGCCGACACCAAGTGGTGAACAGATTCAAACGATAATGTTGGTCGAAGTAACCACCTAAAAATTTAAGTTTTAGTTAACGCGGAAATTGTCTCGTTTATACGAAATGCGCTTAAAAAAGGAGAAAACTAAATCTTATTAGTCCCACCTTTTGAATGAATTGAATTATCAGACACATTCAAGTTCGCTATTTTTTTCTAAGGGGGCTATCCACTCTTGGCAGTGATTTGGCAAACACTCCGAGTGTATTTCTGCCATTAAAGGTTCTCAATGAAAACTCATGCCTTGCAGAGGTGCCGTCTTGTTAATTTGTAGGAAAAATTTAAAAGAGAACGACGCAAATTGAGAGAGAAGCTCGGCCTAAAATCTCTTCGGAGGTCGTCGCGCCTTGAAATGACATTCTGCATACTAAGTAAACTAACGCCCTATTAGTATCTCGTATCAGGTCATGTCAAGAATATTGAGCGAAATTGAATCCCAACATAGACCAACGGATAAGACCTTACTTGCACATCACATTTTCTTCGATTTTAAAGCGGCATTATTTCATAATAGCTTAAATGTCACAAAATATGGTTAATATCCGACAATTAGTTTTACAAAGTGTTTACAGAGCACTTGAAAAGTTAATTCCCTGCAAAAATCGTTGGATCATGTGATCGACTGGAGTACTTACCATTATACTTTATGGTAATGCAGCAATGGACCAACTCATGTTTCTACACGAACATATTGCAAGCCGATCATTGCTCGTTTTTAACGATTGTAATCACTACACGATGTTCATTGGACTGTGGGTACTCCATGGATTACTCTGATGTAGTGCGGAGCTGGAGCATATGGTCCAGTCCTAGGACATCGCAATGTTAATTGGATCATATTTTTTGTATGAATTGTGGTTAATTTTGGAGCACTAGGTTGGTCCATAGCGAGTACTCCATACATGCATGCATAGAGAACTCGCGATTTTTGCAGGGTTATTTCAAAGCAAAATTCCAAAAATGTTTAGCTTTCTAGAATTAATGTGGGAGAATTTACATGTTCTAAATATTCCACTTCTGAAAGTGTTTCTTGATTTTTTATACAACAATTTTACGGACTCAAATCTTACCATAGGCAATAAAAGCAGCCGAGAGCAACACATCACCAATAAAAGTTGACATTTGTGATTTAAATGTTTCGCTAGTGCTCTCCCAATGTTCACGTTCAATATTCAAACTTGTGAGGTGGGTTTTGTCGTAGGCTGAGATAAGCTCAGCCGCTCCAGGGTCAGGCGAAGGTCCCACTAACCTCTACCAATTAATAACCAAATTAGTTGTTGTTTTGTTCCGAACACGCACACCCACACGATGCTGCTTTGACTTTCGATGCCGACAGCCTTTTATGTCAGAGAGAAAGAGAGGGAGAGAGATGCCACGGATGATAGCGCAGGAGTGACGGAAGCGGGTCTCGAAAATGACGGTAATGGACGCGGTTCTCAGGGAACGACGGTGATGATCCTCAAATAGTATCTTACCCCCAGGTAAAGCTTACTCGGATTGGTTCAGGCGGGTTACGGTGGTGTTCCTGTGGCTAACGATTGACGGCGGCGGGAAGGAAGGGCGCGGTTTGACCTAGGTGGGGGTGGGGATCCATTAGCCCGATGGGTTCGCTGAGAGTCTTCCCCGTTCACTTTGGGATCCCTTTGATACCTACCATCGTAAGTTGGCCCCGGCCTTACTTACCTAGGTGAAGTATGCAGTAAGTGATGGCGTTTGCCATTACATACTTGGTATGTTTGGTGGTTCACTGTTGGTACTTGGCATACTATGTGCGGGTGGTTGTTCGCTGTGCAAGGCGAACATAGGGCATGTATGTATATATTTAATGTTAGGGCTGTGAGTAGGTTACTGTGACGTGGCATTTTGCTACGTTACAGTCCCTCTCCCACTTCAGGGAAAAAAACTTCGGCATTCGAGTTTGAGGCTTTAAGGCCAGCACTGCCTTGGACCAAGTGGTCCCTGTATATTTTACCACCTCGGGGGTGGCGCGGCCGACGTACGTGTGTGTGTTTGTTTTCCGATATTTTCCTTTATTCATATATTTACTTATATATATATATATATTTTTTTTTTAAACTTTTTATAATTAAGCATAAAAACATTGCACATTGTAATTATTATTTTTATACCTTTCATGAAAATGAAATGGTATATTAATTTCGTCACGAAACCGAAAATTGTAAGTCCTTAAAGGGAAATAGATAGACCCACCATTAAGTATACCGAAATAATCAGGTTGAAGAGCTGAGTTGATTTAGCCATGTCTGTTTTTGAGATATCTTGATAAAATTTGGTGAGCGGGTGTATTTGGGTATCCGATTAGACAGTTTTCGGAACCGACCGGATCGGACCACTATAGCATATATCCTCCATACAACCGATTTTTCAGAAAAAGAGGATTTTTGTAATATCTTACCCAATTTAACAGATTGAAGCTTCAAACTTCACCATATACTTTCGTATATTGCACGTATTGTTGCCTGAAAAAATTGATGAGATCGGTCGTATATATAGTATATATCCCCCACAACCGATTGTTCAGATAAGGAACTTTTCGTAATTACTGCCCTATTTTAAGAGCTAGAGGCTTCAAATTTCAACGATTTTTTACGTATATAGCATATATTGTTGTCTCAAAAATCATAAAGATCGGTGGTATATATAGTATATATATGGTGCTATATATAGTATATATATATAGTATATATATATATATTTTCGGAAATTTTAGCCCATTTTAACAGCTAGAAGCTTCAAATTTCACCGAATACTTACGTATATAGCATATATTGTTGTCTGAAAAAATCATAGAGATCGGTTGTTTATATAGTATATATCTCATACAACCGATTGTTCAGATAAGAAACTTTTCGCAATTTCTACCCCATTTTAACAGCTATAAGCTTCAAATTTCACCGATTGCTTACGTATATAGCATATATTGTTGTCTGAAAAAATCATAGAGATCGGTTGTATATATAGTATATATCTCATACAACCGTTTGTTCAGATAAGAAACTTTTCGCAATTTCTACCCCATTTTAACAGCTATAAGCTTCAAATTTCACCCTTTGCTTACGTATATAGCATATATTGCTGTCTGAAAAAATCATAGAGGTCGGTTGTATATATATTATATATCTCATACAACCGATTGTTCAGATAAGAAACTTTTCGCAATTTCTACCCCATTTTAACAGCTATAAGCTTCAACTTTCACCGATTGCTTACGTATATAGCATATATTGTTGTCTGAAAAAATCATAGAGATCGGTGGTATATATTATATACTTCATATAAACTGTCATTTTTGCCCCTTTTTTACGGCTAGAAGCTTCAAAATTCATCAAATTTCATCAAATAGTTACGTTTACGTTATATATTTTTGAAAGACGTGATTCGTAGTCATAGTTTTTACATGCAGACCACAAAAAACGTGAAGCTTTGCATCCTCACACAAAGTACCTACCTATTTTTTATTTTATATTTATCTTAAAAATCGTTTAGATATGTTCAAATTTCACCAAATGCTTACGTGTATAGCATATATTGTTGTCTGAGAAAATCATGGATACCGGTGGTATATATAGTATATATCTCATACAACCGATTGTTCAGATAAGAAACTTTGCGCAACTTCTTCCCCAGTTTAACAGCTAGAAGCTTCAAATTTCACCAAATGCTTACGTGTATAGCATATATTGTTGTCTGAAAAAATCATTGAGATCGGTGGTATATATAGTATATATCTCATACAACCGATTGTTCAGATAAGAAACTGTGCGCAATTTCTGCCCCTTTTTAACAGCTAGACGCTTCAAATTTCACCATATGCTTACGTATATAGCATATATTGTTGTCTGAAAAAATCATAGAGATCGGTGGTATATATATTATATACCCCATATAAACTCTAATTTTTGCCCCCTTTTTACGGCTAGAAGCTTCAAAATTCATCAAATTTCATCAAATAGTTACGTTTACGTCATATATTGTTGAAATACGTGATTCGTAGTCATAGTTTTTACATGCAGACCACAAAAAACCTGAAACTTTGCATCCTCACACAAAGTACCTACCGGTTTTTTATTTTATATTTATCTTAAAAATCGTTAAGGTATGTAGATCTGTTCACTATATATTTCTTATCTTATACATCCGATTATTCGGAGATTACAAGCGGGATAAGATTATTGTTCAGCCCCATTCATGAAAGGTATGAAGTCTTCAGCACAGGCGAAGACAGTCCCGTTTTTACTTGTTTCTTTTTTTTTTTTTGTTTATGAAAAAAAATTGTTTCTTTTAGCTTAATACTAATTAATTGAAATTCATGTGTAAGTCTCCTTTTGTTCTTTTGTAGGAGTGTTTGTATAAAGTTGAACATTCTGTTTGAAAGGTGTTTTGTAGTAAAAAATGGGTATATATTTGAACAATATATTTTTTCTTAGTTTTAGAGGTAAATGTTTATCATATATATATAACGTACAATCATTCATAAAAAAAATTTTTTTCAACTTATATTTACAATTGTTAACAAAAAAGATTTGTGACAATGATTTGCTCAAGATAACAATAAAGTCGCAACGGCATATTTTGCGATTTGAAGAATGGTGTGTATTACTAAAAAAAAATAAATCTCTTTCTCCACGTGTGGGTTTTTTTTTTTTGGTGGTAACAATTCATATGAAAGTATATTCTTTTCTTCTTACTAATAGCGTGTATATATATGTAGAAAAAATTCTTCTGGATATAATTTTGTATAAAAATAAAAAAAAAAAATAAATAAAATTTGCTTAAAAAAAAAATATATATATATAAAAAATATTCTATGCACCGAAGACTACGGTGGCGTTCAGGTCAGTCCTTATATCTTATTATTTTCTTGTACCCCGCGATCTTCACTAAAGCGTGGTCTGCGTCCATCTGCGTGCAGTACACATGTTGTTTGCCATATCGGAAGTGCCATGGGGGCGTATTTTTCTTCGGCCGCTTCACGCAGTCTATTTTGTTGAATATTTTCTCTACTTGCTCTTCGCTTAATTTTTCCGGTGCCTTGCTGGTGCTCCCGTCGTTCTCTTCTGTTTCGGTGGGTCGAGCTGTTTTGCCTTTTGCCATTTCATGGCCTGTTGCGTCGTCTGCGCACTCGCTTATGCTTAGCAGCGGGTGTACGGTTTCCATCAAGTTGGGATAAAGCGGGGGCCCGTGAAATATTTGTACCCGCTGTAGGATCGCCTTGTTAGGTGGCCAAGGCCTTGCTTCGAAGGGCGGTACCCATTGCATTACCTTTTGGTGGTGAATCCGGTGGGGCTGGCTGACGGATTGTAATCTGTAATGATATGAGCAAAGTTATAAACGTGCTGTGTTAGGTGTAGATATTACTGTTCGGTAGTGAGTGAGCGTTCGTCAGCGTAGGGTTTTAAGTCCTGTAGATGCGCTGTCCGTTTGTGATGCTCTTCGGTGTGTCTCAGCTGGACGGTATTGGATGATATGTATTTTTTCCCACATAGGGCCGGAGAATTTTGGTGCCAAATTTTGTGTAAATTGATTGATCGCGGAGGAGTGCGGATGCTCTCGTTTCATCACCTTTTCCCCAACCTGTGGTTTCCAGGATCTACGGCGCAGGTCGTAGTATTTTTTCTGTGTCTTAGCTGCTTTAGCCAGATTATTCTTGATCTCTTTCCATAGCTCGGTTATCGTTGGGGATACTGTCGGTGATTCTTAGGGGACGGCGCCTTCGGTGCGTATTTGCTGGGCTTTCGCGATGTTTCTTCCAAAGTTGATTTCAGCAGCCGATGCTTGGGTTGCTTTGTGATGTGCTGTGTTCATAGCGGAAGCGATTTGCGGGATTTCCCTGTCCCAGGTGCGGTGATCGGCTTTTGAGCGCTGCGCTAACATGGTCTTGATTACTCTGTTAGTTCTTTCGGTCAGGTTTTCGTGGGGGGCGTATGCGGCTGTGAATTTGTGGGTTATTCGATGTTCGTCGAGGAACGAGGTTAATACTTTTCCCACGAATTGTTTACCGTTGTTGCACTTTTGGACACCCAAAGCGGTATATCACACGTTACTGCAGAGCTTTGATAACGCTCATGGTTGTTGCTTGCCTCACTGGTATTAGTTCCACCCACTTGGAAAATTTGTCGACAAGGACCAGTAGACACCTATTTCCCTGTTTGGATCGCGGTAGGGGCCCTATAAAATTTGCCGTAACGATGTACCACGGTCTTGCGCACTGTAAAGTGGAAATCAATCTCGCTGGGCGCTTTTGCTCAACTATGTATTCCGCGCATTGGTGGCATGCTTTAACATATTTGAGTACGTCGCGATACATTCCTGGCCAGTAGTAGTTTTGCTGAGCACGTTTGAGGGTTTTCTTCACTCCGAGGTGCCCTGCGGTAGCGGAGTCGTGTACTTCCTTGAGAACGTTTCTTTTGTGGTTGGCTGGAATACAAAGTTTCCATTGCGGCGAGCGGTCGAGCTTATTGCGTGTTGTTGTGTGTCTAAACAAGCGGTTGTCGACGATCTGATGGTCGGGATGGCGGCTGGGGTTCTGTAATATTTTGTCCATTTTCCGGTTATACCAGTCCCTGTTGGTATTAATTGTGATACCCATGATGTCCGCCTCGTCATCACGTATGTGGAGTGGGCATCGGGAGAGTATGTCTGCTACTATGTTTAACGCCCCTTTTCGGTCTTCGGTGTCAAAGTTGTATTGCTGGAGTTCAATCGCCCTTCGGGCGAGCCGTCCGGAGGGGTTTTGTGGTGAGTGTAGCTACTTTAGTGAATGGTGGTCGGTGATAACGGTGAATCTATAGCCCTCCAGATATGGCCTCATTTTGTGTATGCCCCACAATACTGCCAGACATTCCTGCTCTGTGACAGAGTAGCGTTTCTCGAGGTCAGCTAAGCTCCGGCTCGCGTTTGCAATTACCCTCTCTTGCTCCGAGTGGTGTTGGAACAATACAATTCCTAGGCCTTCTCCGCTCGCGTCGGTTTGTAGGAAGAACGGGTGTTTGAAGCCTGGGCAGGACAGCACCCGG